>NC_072462.1:9130806-9730806 GCF_027596085.1 Anoplopoma fimbria | reverse complement strand
CTTTTTGTAGTCATACGCAATTTACAACAACAATTTCACAACTTACAATATGAGAGCAGTATGTGTGGGAAAGGAACTGGGAACTTACTTCAACTTAACACAGACCATGTATTGTAGGGCAGTTTTATCTAAACCCCTGTATTAAAAAGGTACTATTTAAATAAAGTTTGATTATTATTTTATCATCAATATATTGGTCGATTATCAAATTCAATTCATAATGGTGTGTCTGCCTCTCCTCTGCCTGTATGGAGATCTTTTGGACCTCTTGACTGTGACAGACTGCAACACTTTTGCCAACCTTAAGACTCAATACTGTGGCCTGCAGCTCCGATCAATTACAGTGAACAAAAACTGTGCAGCTGATCATTGTCACCTGACCAGATTAATATAGTTAATATAGTTCCAGCACATGGTACGTGACTTCTGTTGTGAGATTAAATTCCTTTTTTTCCCCTCAATGGTGACAACACACATCCCTAAAACAGCACAGGGTTGGTTGAGGCCTGTTCGTTAAGAACAACAAAATGAAAGCCTCAGAGGCGTTCACACCCTGGTTCTTTTTCCTCTCTCAAGTCCATACAGCTGTCAAATCACAGTGTGAAGTCACTTTTCAGAAAGTCACAGAAAGAGTTGGACAACACAAACATTTTCAATTTGATATCAAATGTAGAAAAGCAGACAATGCTCACATTAGAAGGCCAGAACCAGAGGATACCTCACTTTGTTTTTTTACACAACATTTCTTTTTTGGTTGTTCAGCTCATTATTTCAACACTAAAACACTTCAAATACAAATCAACACCTTTTTTGTAGTGTCAGTTTGTCTTAAAATACATTTTTCATCTGAGAGTAGAGAAAGAGTCCACAGACTTTCTTCATCCATCAGGTCCGATCTGTTCAAACAACACTTAGAGCCAAATCCCCATATTATCACATGCGTGCTGGCCTCAGGTAATAACTCAATTACTGCATATAACTACTTTATCATCACAGAGACGTCGTTTGGGATAACGATGACTTTAACTACGATGTGAGAAACTAAAGAAAGTGAGCCTTGACTTGAGACCGTGCTCTGACAGACCCGGGTCTTCTCGCCCCTAAACCTTTGAAACCGCTCAGGCTTCTGATAAAGCACTGTTTTTAGACTTATCTCCATATGTCACCCTGTAACTATACTATCACAGTTTAATGGGTGACCTGTTCTGGTAGTAGACATGCAGAGTGCTATGCCATTTAGAATAAAAAAAATAAAAAAAGAGCATGAAGCTACACTATAGGTTTTTGGACAGTGTTGAAATTGTCCTCTGCAGTGGAGGCAGTCCTATCATGTGCCAACATGTAGCACGTACACACTGTTATTAGGCCTCACAGAATCCTCCATTCCAGGATCTCTCTCACACACACACACACACACACACACACACACACACACACACACACACAGGCCTTCTAGTCCACCACTGACAGAAGTGTATGGCTCAGAGTAAACACGTCTCTATGCAGATCCCTCCGTTCTGTCGCACGCCACATCACAGTGGTGGAAGAATTCACACCCGGAGGCTACATTTGCTTTCTCGCTGGTCTGCTAGCTGAGAAACACGCCCTGAACTAAAAGAAACGATACAAGGTCACATGTGAGCTGGTCTGGACCATAGAGTTCTGGACCGGGTCTGAACACGTCACGAGGAAGGTTATGAAGCGGAGGTCAGCACTGAGCCGAACTGTAGAGCTGGTCTTGAGACAAAATACGGAACTTTGACAGAGCAGCGACATTTTCTCAACGCTCGACCCGTCACCTCCTCAGAAAGCCAGACGCTCTGACTAACTCTTTGGGAACTTGAACACATCACTGCATGTTCCTCAATGGCCCACAGGACGTTGAGGTGTGTGTAGGTGTGTGTGTGTGTGTGTGTGTGTGTGTGTGTGTGTGTGTGTGTGTGTGTGAGGATGGGAGGGGGGGGGGGGGGCATATTTCGCTGGCTGTCTGTCTGTGTGGCGTTTGTTACTTACCAGCACTTCGTTTCCTATATGTTCATTAACTAGCTTCACGTACACGGTAGTTTGGAATGCGGCCTAAACTGCGTAAATTACTTTTCGGGAGTTTCTCGCTCCCACGTCGAGTCTCTGCTGACGTCAAGGACTTCTTGTCAGAATAGTGAAAACTTTTCAAAGTAAAAAAAAAAAAAAAAAAACATTCAGCCTGACCTGAGCGCGTGAATCCTCTCCCGCCGGCAGCCCCTCGGAATTTGAGAACCAGAATAGTTTGAGGTGTTTGGATTATTCCGCTAGAGAGCGAGGTTTTTTAGCAAAGGGGGAAAAGTCAGATAGCGACTTCTTCTCAGTTCCCCTCCCTATCCGCTCTCAGCAGCGCCGCTGCTTAAACTCCACCCTGGTGGGCCGCGTCGCTCTACAGTGGGGCGGTGTCGCTCTTCCGTGGACGGTTCGGTGTACTGCTGCTCCATGGCAGGCGGCGGGCTCGGTCATTAACGACCCACCTATGGCGAAAACCCAACAATGAGACTGGGGCCCATTCCCAGTGCCCCCCCCAAACCCTCACAGACTTTACAGGAGCGCGCCTCAAAATCTGTGACTCAGTGAGCGTGAAGGGATTGGGCCAACGAACATTCAAAGAAGAGTCAAGAAGAAGAGCAGAAGGAAAGGACCAAGATACTATAAATAGGCCTAAATGCGAGGGGACAGTTAACAGCAGCAACAGCATTTTTGTTGGTGATGGAATATGATAGTATTCAATATTAAAATGGTTTAATTTCAAGAGAAAAGTATTTTCAGCATGGTGTATCATCAGATTATTCAATTAGGATGCAGCCGCATTGTAATTGGACATCAGCCAGAAGATTGGTATCGGATACAACAATCTAATTCATTCCACGCACAGCAACCTTTCCAGTTGTGGGATTTGGCTTGGGAACACCTCGGGGTTCCCCAGTAAGATCCTGAAAGCATCGCTGGGTAGAGGGACCCGGCCTCAGATAAGGGGAACAATGATGGATGGATCTAGTTGTGTTGCCCAAAATTATATGGATTTACTGACTCACATCTATGAAATACAACAAAGACCACCTGACAGAGGATTTGAAAACCTCGGGTTCACAACAAAGAGGTGGAACAAAAGAAAATCAAAGAAAATGAAGTCATCCATTGGAGGGAGAGAAACAAGTGGCCCAAAAAAAATATCTGGAAAATTATCTTTCAAATCCATTAAGGACGCCTCCGGTGATTCCTGTTTGAATTTCCTCACTTGATTGTGATGACAAACTTCGTATTCCAAATCACTGGCTGGTGGTCTTAATTTTGTCAATAATAACCTTTACGGCAGCACATTGTATTGAACCTCCATCACCAAATCCTGTCTGACGAAGAAACACTGGCCCAGAGCAGCATCTGCTTCTCCCTAGATGCCTGTAAGATGCTCTGTCTGTCGCCCCACCAAAGTAGGTAGGGGAGGTTTGGGGGGGTTCTATGGGTTCGGTTTGGATCTGAGGGCCCAATGAGATGGATTCCGCATCCACAAACGCTGTCCCACGTGGCAACATCTATAAGGACAGGCATTGGGGGTTGGGTGCATTGTAAGCCAGGCGGCAGGCGAAGGTGGAGACAGAGGCGTGCATCACAGACTGGTGCAGGAGATGGAGCTGTACCAACTAGATGAAGTTTGGCTCACCTCCACGCATAGCACTCGGTCTTGAACCAAACTCATGCAGAGGGTCTGGACGCCCTCCTTCTCCGGAGTTGCCCTAGATTCAGAGGCGCTGAGGTAACTCAAGGATCCCTCGATGTGACTGTGAGTGCCCCAAGAAAGACGCTGGTAACTCCCTATCTAAAGTATTGATCCAGCTCATTGCTTCTGCTGTTACTTCAGGGTACAAGGTGAACTTGGATAAAAGTGAAATCTTTCCTCTAATGAGTTTTGATCACAACAAGCTCATTTAAGGGTTAGGGTGGTTGGTTTCGACAAACACATTCTTTCACACAGGAGACCGCAGTTCTCTCCTCATGTGTAGCGAGAACTTGTGTACTTTAGTAAAGGAAACTGTTGCTCAGTGGTAGTGCAGGGTCAACCTCCGATCAGCAGTTTGATCCCCAGCTCCGCTAGTACATGTCGACGTGTCCTTAACCCAAAATTGCTCCTGCAGGCTGTGCCAGTGGTGTATGAATGTGTGCGAATGCTTAGTTAGAGTCCTGATGGACAGGTGCCACCTTGCATGGTAGCCCCTGTCATCAGTGTATGCATGGGTGAATGATGACTTGAAGTGCTTTGAGTGGTCAGAAGACTAGAAAAGTGCTACAGTCTATTTACCGTTACCATTTACTTCTATGATTATTTTAACCCTAACGACACAATATTTTCCTAAACCTATCTAAGTAGTTTTGTTGCATAAACCTTACTGAGTTTTTCCTGTGAAGACGGAAGTTTTTTTAAAAACACAGTATGCATGTAACAAGGGGAGATTGACGTGTGTTGCGGGCATAGACTGTATATAAGAAGTGGACATATTGATCGAGACTTCACGCATTGGTTTGTGGACTGTCGTTTTGAAGCCTAAAGTTAGGCGATTTGGTGGTCTCCATCTTGGATAACGGCAGTCGCCACATCAATGAGAAGAAGTGACCATATTTGGACTGTGGAGGAGTGATGTAGAGAAGTTGTATACGGTTCTGATACAATAGGTTCGTTCGAGATGAACTGCGCCCTAAGACTTGAAACTAGAGATTGAGACCATAAACTCATGTTTACAATGTTTCCTGAGGGAATAAATCAAGAGAGAAGTAGAGTCATTTTCTCATAGACTTCTATACAACCAGAGGAGTTGCACCCTGATGGACAGTAGAGAGAATGCAGCTTTAAGACAGTTTAAGACACCTTACAAAAACCCTCAAAAACATGTCAGACAATTTATATGAAATTGCAAATGCCCAGGGGGTGGTAAATATATGAATTAAAACGGACCCATTACCCAAAACACAACTTGATTAAGCTCTTTTCTCAGAGCAAACCTAGGCCCTGGAATGACCTTATGACTTTACCTGACATGTATACCTTCCAAAACATTCCTTATTGCTGAATAAGGGCCCAAAGCCAGGTTTGCACAAATCTTGAATGAGATGGGGATCAGATCTGAACATAACTGATGAACAGCTCTGGTCAGATAGACATCAAGACACTTCGTCAGCTACTATTACCACTCCTGACCTCTGACAGTAAAGCTTTAGCTTGGATTCATATGTTTCACTTCAGCTGCAGTTCATATTCACAGCAGCTGTTTATATGACACTGTGACAGTTTGACTGGTGTCTCTCCTAGTCACATATTCATATCTACCCATCACTGCATCACAATGTGGTTTCACAACACATATAACTCTTGGATAACTGTCTGATATAGTGCATATCCTTGAAGATGCTATCTATAATATCTTACTGTCAATATGTCATCAGACTGCTGCTGCTCTCAAGCTTTTAATGAGGCAGAGCCAGCGCTGCTGTGTGTATTTGCTGGGGATGTTCCCTCAACTATCCACGATCTCCTCTGAAATGTGTGTGCCGTCTGTAAATCTGGAGCCCAGACGCATTATATATTTGTAGGTCAAGTTAGGAACCTGAGGTGCCTTGCTCAGCACCTGTCAGTTCATAAAGGAATGAATTACACAGACTCAACGTTTAATAGGACACAGGTCATATTTATTTACACTTTTTTCAGTCTACATTCCATTTATTTTGAAACAGAGGTGAAGAATCAGCATCATGGTCATTCTGCATTATAGAAGAGGTGTTGAACAATCAGTCTGCCCTCATTTATATAAAAAGGGGGGAACAAAATATTTAAAACATCTGCCGTGTCCCACGACAGCAGGAAGGACTGATTGGAACCTGGATGGAGTAAGGATCTATGGCAGGGCTGTTGTATTACACTGTGTTTGCAGTGTAAACCCAACCACCAGTCATTACGAGGACCAGAATGTCCATGTAAAAAAAAAAAAAAAAAAAAAACTGCCATCAAATGATATATTAATATTGTTGTTCATTCGACTTCAATCTTTAGACCAATTGCAAACTCATTACTACCACATATGTACTCTTTTACAGAATTTTAAATTCCAGCTTGTTTACATAATTACACTGGTGATTTTTTAAGAAAAGTAACACAAATATCGAATTATTTTTCCTCGATACCAAGTGATTTTTTTTTTTCACGGTCTGGAATATGTCAAAGATTAGCAACAATATAGATTTTGAAGCACTTCATCAATCACTGCAGTGCTCCAATATAGAGCTGTGATGACCCTAGTGGACACCAGCAGAATAGCATGTTTTACTCCATAGAGACATGACAAATAGTTCAATCTGGTGGAAAAGGGAAGAAAGTACAATGCTGAAGCCAGGGCTCTAGATTTTAATCTTGATATGATACAATCCATGATTTTATGCTGTGATAGCCGTGGGATCAAACATTGTGGTTTAATTGAGATTCTATGGGGACTTTTTTGTCATTAAGGGTTTAGGTGTCTATAAAAAAAACTAAACTAAAAACTAACCCCTTTTTAATCTACACAAAACAGAATTGTCAAAAAATTAAAAAGCACAAAACATCCCTAGTGATGCACAAGGGTTAAGTTTTAACATTGCTATGATATGTAGCTCTCTTCTCATTGAAGGACTGGAAAGGGTGGAGAGTTTGGAAAGGGTGGGGAGTTTCATAAAATCTTTTTTTTTTTTTTTTTTTTAAATCTAAGAACATTTTGTACTATCACAACTAAAATCACATTTTGCAGATTGCATTTTTAAGGATGACAGGTGTAATGTTTTAGAAAAGTCTAAACCCATTGATGTTGGACTCACTCTTTTGTGCGTTACCCTTAAACAAGAAGATCTGACCGACATGCTGCAGCGTGACTAATGCAGTCCATCACCGAATGACAACGTTTTGATGTCCAAAAAAAAGAGACACTGCAATCACAGAATGTTGGGCATTTCTGCTTCATAAAAGATGCAAATGATTAATCCCTCATTCATGGATGATCAACCATTTGTTAATTTGATTGAATTATTAATAGTTACAAAGTTTATCATGACAAATGTTGCCGTGCATCTCCTCAAGCTGTCTCTTTAGAGATTTTGAAAAGAATCACAGCAGATGGCTTTGGAAGGTTGAGTGAACCTGACGTAGATCAGCAGCAGCTACACATTCAGTGAGTTGAGGCTTTTTATGGCAATAAATGACTGGTGTCATCCAATACAGCTGCAGTGGAACATTTTTGAGGATTCTCACCAAGTGTGGGACGGTTAACATCTTCTGTTTGGATCAATGTTTCCTTCCCCTGAGCTTAGCTACAACCTTCAAAAACGGTGGAAAAGAGACTCCACCCTGTGAAAGTCTCTGGGTGAGTCTTGAGTACCAATATTCTGATGTGTGGTCACAGGGTGACATGATGAACCTGCTAAAAACTGACCGCATCTTTTCATAGAAAACTGAGGTATTGAACACAAAGAGTAAAGTGGGGTACGAGCTCCGTTTCAGGCCGGGTTGCTGCGGCGTCAGCATTTTTTCAATGCAGTAACACAGTTAAGGAACACTTCCCTTTGATCTGCTAATCAGCGGGAGGCCTGCAACCACATTAATTATGTCCATTTCCTCTTCCTGTCACTGGCTGCCAGCTGCCAGTGGGATGCCTGCTCGTTTAACTCGACATCGGCATAATCTATGCAAACATCCGCCTGTGCGTCTCCCAAATGTAAACGGTCCATTTTGCACAAATGCAAAAGGAAAATATGTACAAATGTTAACATCGAAATAAAAGATTGCTAAAACAAGTGATAATTGTGATCAAAATAGACTAGAGTTTCCTTGATACCTCTCAGAGGTAAGCCGGGTGCTCAGTGGCTGACGGCAGCCTCGGGGCCGGCGGTGGCTGCGGGGATGCGAGGCATCTTCTTGGCTGGACTGGGGATGTGCTGGAGGAGGAAAACAACTGCTGGTTAACAAAGCACTAAATAGTTTTCGGGTCAAATCTGTATCCGATCTGCTGCTCTGTTATGAAGGAGCACTAATCACATCAGTAAGACCACAGTCACGTCACATTCACCAGTCTGTTGCTCTTAACTCCTCGTCTTTCACAGAAAGACTCTTTTCATTTCCTAATGATTAGCAGTCACTTCTACAGAGGTCAAATTTCATGTATGTGATGAATGAAACTAAGTCTTTTTAAGCTTTGATAGTGATGTCACTGTGTTCCCAGATCCCGGTTACTTTGATTTACATTAGATAGAATGTTTAGTCCTCATGTACCTCGGTGCCCGTGCTGGAGCGGACAAGTTCTGGCTCTGCTGCCAGGTCATGGTCCAGAGGTCGTCGGGCATATTCCCTACGGTGCTTGTCATCTATCCGTGTCAGGTACCACGTCCCCGGGAACAGATCCTCCACTGGGCCTCGAGGGACGTAGCTGGCTGTGAGGACAGATTGAAAAAAAGAATATGGTCACCATGATTGAGGAGTGTAATATTTTGTGTTGTGCCTCCATGGTGTTGGACACGCTTGTGTCTCTAAATTTTCTTTCTTAACATCACAATCAGCTTTCTTCAAATTGGGGATGATTTCAGTATTTTAAATTGGATTATTTTTGGTCAGTCGGCGATATTAAAGTTACTATGAGGAACTTTCGCTTTTTGATGATTTTGGCAGTCCCTGTGGAGCTCCAGAGTCCCATTTTATTGCAGTAGGGGCTGACAGCCTCTCAGTCCAACATGGACAGAACCAGATCTGGCATCCCTGCTGTCTTCGACCTGTAGTCAGAGCTCCGGTTTGAGGAGTTCTTGTTCTACTGGGCCTCCTTTCCCTCCAGCGGGCCCAGCAGTACAGCGTGGGTCTCGGTGTTGGCTCACATTGGGGAAAAGGAGGAGCAGAAAGGAGGAGCTCTGATCCTGGAGGAGGAGGAGATGCGGCTGCTGCAGGGAGCTGAGCTCTCCTCCTCCCTCTGGAGCTCCGACTGCAGGAGGGAGGCTGGGGTGAAGCCAGACCTGGCAGACTGGTCTCTGCTGGAGTCATGCTGGAGTCTGGGATGAAGGGGTTTCTGGTGAACCTGCATGATTTCATCTTATTTTACCAGAATTTGACCAGGTGGCACCAAGGATGAGCTTTAAGAATAACTAAATAGAAACAGACCATCTTCACTCTGATGGTCTTGTTTACTGATGGAGGTCATATAGAGGATCAGGACTAAGCTGAGACCGGTTCAGAACCAGTTAACAGTATGCCTAGAGATCCCCACCCCTAATGCAGCACATCCTGAAAGCTGGTATTTTATTTATTATCAGTTCAATAGTTGAGATGATCCCCAAAGAAATTTTCAAGGTGTTGATATAAATAACCAGCACCCAGAAAGATTGAGCAGCCATTGTTTTAGGGACTGTCTAAGAGCTTTACTTGCTGCCAGACTTGTGACAGTCACTGTAAACAAGCAGCTGGAAGAGTCGTTCAGAATCATACGTGAGCAGCAGGGTCATACCGAGGTGGTGCGTCTCTTCTCTCAGCTTCATGTTCTCGGAGAAGACAGCTGGCGAAACCTTCTGTCTCGAGTCCAGTCGGACCTTCAGGTCGCTCAGGCTGGACACAAGTTTCTCCAGACCAGATCCTGAAACAAACAGTCCAAGGCATCACACGGAAGAACACACCTTTCGTTAGTTTCTACAGTTTAATAATGACTTCAGGTTCTACTTTCATCCACAACACACAGGTGAACTGAGCCGTGGCGGACTCACCGGGTGTGTGGTCCTGTGTGACTCTGAGAGAATACAGAGTAGCAGCAAATCCTGAACCGTAAGAGAAAACGCCAATCCTCTGTCCTGCCAACTGTGAAGATGCGTGTCTGGAACACAGAGAAAACAAAGATTCTCTTTACATATAAACACCTAGACTCAATTTGTTTCAACCATTTCAATGAGCCACAGCAGAATCTATGAGCGTTGTCTTTTGCAGCCAGAAAGTTGCAAAAATAAGGAACTTTACAGTGACGTCCCTGAACTATTGAGATTTCCCATTTCTGACACGCAGTAAACTGCATATAAAATGTAACATTTTGTTTGAAGATCTCACCAGTCATCTCACCCTACTATTAACTGCAGGATGTGTCTAAATATTCTTTTTGGATTTGGTAGTATTAGATAAATAGATATGCCACAGCTCTCCAATGACCTTTGTTGCTCTGAGGATGAGTCCTGTTAGGCTCTGCCTCCTCTCAGACCAACGCTGCCCCGCCTGAAAACAGGAGGGACTCGGCCAACAGATCTGGTTGTGTTAGGTGCTAGGGACCTGGTTTCAGGACCAGTCTATATCATGATTCAATGTCTACTGAAGCAGAGAGTCTACAGCAGGGTTAGTCTGTTCTTCAGCAGACACTCTGTGTTGTTCTGCTCATTCTTAGTTTTTACTTGTCCGTATCTAGAAATGCTTTGTTTCCAGTGCTGTGGTTTTCAGTTATTTTAATCTGATGTAAGCACATTTTGTGATTAAATACAGTAGATGAATGAATGAATGAGGTCACTGAAGTCAGTCACTGAGACTTACTGTGCAAAGAGTGATGCCAGGCAGCCGTAGACCGAGGGGGTGTACATGTTCCCGTTCTGGTTGGAGATCAGCAGGGAGGGCTTGGTCTTCTTCTCAAACAGATCTGCACTGGCCTTCATAAAGGCCTTCTCCACATCCCGGTCAAAGTAGGTCTCTTCTGGTTGTACATCTCTACCATTCAAACACACACACTATTCATCAGCATCACCAAAGTGTATCCTGGTTTTGTCGTAGAATAACTAGGTTGTGCTTTTGCCACCTGGTTAATTATGAAACCTTCTTTGTTGAGTGCAATACTGCGGTTCTACAGACAATTCCACGATTTGAGGTCATAATGCTGAGGTGCGAGGAACTTTCAAAATGTTGCACATGGAGGATGAAGCGAAAATGTGTAAAGACTAAATTAATTTGGTAAGTGAAGTCATTGGGAAATACTTTCAACATCCAGAGCAAAATGTGTATTAATATTAACAAATACTACAGTATATTATATCTTATAAAGTGAGTGAGCACCAAGTGAAGAGCCTGGATGGAGGTGGTGTAAGAAGAGATGGAGGAACGTGGAGAAGTTAACAGGACAATTAAGTTTCTAAGTGAAGTCAAACAACCACTGAACCCATGTGACCAATACGTTCTGTGCCGGACATGTTTGAGCTGATGACTTGATGTAGAAAATGGTTAGAGGTATATATATATATATGGTTATATTAAGTATATAAGATGTGCTGTACTGCAACTGCATGAATAGACGCACTTCAAAAGCCAAGTGGCAGCTTGCTTGACTGGTGAAAGCCTCTGGCATTAACTCGTATCGAGGACATGGCAACTCTAGCTTTGATAGCTGACTTGAGCTAACGTTAGCGCTCATCTCGGGGGACCTCTTGAACATCAGGTGAATCTTAACTTGAGCTTCACCTGTTCTACCTAAAAAAAACTGGGGCAAGAGAGAAAGACTTCCAGGTGAACTGGTGAAAGACATTAGCGTTGTTGTGTGGTGATGCTGGAGGACTCTGGATATCCAAGTCATGCAGTTTTAAAAAGATCAATATACAACACTCAGAGCAAAAATATGAAATCTAACAGCTATTATCTACGCAACGGTCACAGCTGAAAACGCCATCCCCACCGACAGCGTGGTTACAGAGGCGTAGCGCCCACCCTTCACTTCCACTCAGGTAAACACTGTTAGGGACATTAGCTAAGGGCTTCCACCCCCGGCATCGCCATGTTGAGAGCCGTTAAGAGGCAATCGGAATGCTCCCGATCTGGTATTGTGCACCTTTGAATCCCACGTTATTTTCATTACCTACATGTAACGTCCTAGCTCCATAAAAGAAGTAAGACATGTTTTTCGCCAAGTCATAAAGCAAGCTTAGCTATACTCCAGTTTAATGTCTGTGTTCACTTTAGCTTTCAGCCAGAGCGGGCCTGGAGCAGGTTTGAAGTGGCCGAGGCAGACTGATTTACCATCATGGAATAATAACTATCAGATACTGAGAGACCACATCAATGCTGAAGGGCTTGTTACTATACACCTAACTTTAACTAGGCCTTTACTGTACACACAGAGAGGAACTTGCATATTAAGCCAGCAACAAGTCTACTCTTGTCAACAAAATGTGGTAGTGATCCTTTAAATAGGACTTTAGTCAAGAGGCCCGTTTTTCTTTTTCCTTCTTAAAAAAGGAACAAACCCCTGTCTGCTGTCAAGTTGTTTTATTCAGACTGTACCTGAAGGCATCGAGGCCTGTGAAGGGTCCCGTCTCAGTGTTGGGGCTGGGGTGATTTAGAAAGTCGTTCAGCATCAGTCTGGCCAGAGACTTTTGCACCAGCTTACAGTATGGAGAATGGAATATTAGATGGCCAAAGTCCTCCAGGCTGAAGCGCTCCTCTGAACCCTCTGAGAAAAAGAAGAAGAACAAGGATTATATCATATGAGCCTTTTACTTGTTTTGCACGGCCTCATGAATTCATAACACACTGGGTTCCATTTCATTGACACAATCAAAATACACTTCACCTCGCTGTGCTTTATCTGCATACACCTCATCGTGTTGCACCTCTCCTCCCTCCTCTGCACCATGCATACGTACAAAATACCACAGTGACAAAGCTAAGTTTAAGGTCAGGAACACACCTGTCAAAGATCTGATGTGAGAAGGCTCTGTGCCGCCATGGAAACACAGCCCATTATAATCAAGCCTAGAGAGACAAGCTGGAAATGTTCATAAAGACCGTAAATGTTCTTAGATACTGCTCATTGTTGACACATCAGGTTAAAGGCTCATCTCATTAAACTACTTTATGGTCACTGAACTAAGGTAAACTCTTTAGCACAGGTAATGTCCTAAACCCTCTTAACTAATCAGGCTCTTATCCGACCAGTCCCTCCACCTGCATGAGAGCCACAGCACCTTTCCAACCGAAGGTACTACAAACAGGTAAAGATGAAGCATCACACCGATACTGTGATTATTACCTCTGCTCGTGTTATGTAGCAGCAGTATTATGGGGTGTTCCGTCTTCAGATAAACGCTCTAGAACATGGAGCAGTAATAAGTTTGAATGAGTCACTCTCGCTGAATTTCCACTACATGGTACGCTTCAGCTCGGCTCAGCTCGCTTTTTGTACAAGGTGCTTTTTTAGATTTTGTTTTCCACTACAGATAGTACCCCTTGATGTAGGCAGGACTCTCAGGTAATCGCCATAGCGACGGCATGTTAAATGCAGTCACTTCATCCTCAACGCAACGCGCCACCATTTATATTGCATTGGCTATTGAAAAATGAATGTCCCATGATGATTCTCTCTGACCAATCCGTGGTCTGCAGTGTTTTTACTCCACCTTCTAGTATCTGCTCAGCTCCCTTGTAACCTCAACTGAGGCATTACCAAAAACAGTACCAGGTACTAAGCACTACCCACAACTTCTTCTACTGGAAAAACAAACAAACACGGAATGCTTCCAAGAGAGGCGAGTGAAAACGAGTCGCACCATGAAAGAGGAAATTAAGTTTTAGTGAGAAAATGCTCACATCTTTCCTGTCCGGTTTCTGAGTCCCAAAACTGTATGGTGATCTCTGATACCTCTGCACCTCTTGGGCTTGTAGTGTTGTCTACGTGGAGCACTTTGAAATGGAGGATCGGCCTATATTGATCATAGACAACAGTTTTAACCCACCTCTTTGCCACTGTGCGTGGATCTTGTTGCGATACACAGAGTAGCAGCGGTCCAAGGCACTCAGGTAACACTCTATCGACAGCTTTCCGTCCACCACAGGATACTCAGACATCAGGTCTGGCTTGTAGAAGTCATATGCGTGCTGCATGTGGGTTCCTCGCAGACCTGCACCAAAGACATCAGGAACAGTTGGCTAAACACCTTCTGTATGTATAGCTCAGTGTGTGTAATTACAGTTTTTTGCTGTTTATAAACTTTCAGAGAATAACTGAGATAGATAAAATCATATATAAGGCAGACATATCGGACGACACAGAGCCTTGCTCTTATACACATGTTGCTAACAAGTGTCTGACAACATTGATCTCTGTGCTTAACAGGAGAGAAGATTAAATTAAAACTCGGTACAACAGTTGAGTGACTTAATCAGCATTTGGATGATGGAATCAGCTAAATAACAGTGGGCTCTTATCAATATGTCAGTCATTGAAGAGTGCTGCCTGATAAATTGTGCATAGCAAACAGTTATCACTTCGCTGACCTCGTTCAAAGGCCAGAGGAGCATTAGGGCCGACCAACATGGCCACTGCACCAGCACCTCCCGTAGGCCGGGCACTTCCTGTTGCGTAGACAGCAATGTCCCCCGCCACAACCAAAGCATAACGCCCTGCAGAAAGGAAACATGAGGAGAAGGAAATGTTTATGCATGTATGTATATCCACACATCAATCATCAATCAGGATTTAGCAGTAATCAATATGCAACACTTCCCAATGATGAAACTGAATGAAAACTCCTACGCTTTGGATATTGGACAATACAATTAATTGTCAATGGGATAAATAAACTTTGTTCACTCACCATCCCATGAGCTGGACTCCACCCAGTTGACAGCATTGAAGAGTGCAGCCGTACCCCCGTAGCAGGCGTTTGTGGTGTCAATGCCCTCCACATCTGTATTGCCGGAGTCCTCAAACAGCTGCATGATGACGGTCTTGACAGACTTGGACTTGTCAATGATGGTCTCTGTGCCGACCTCCAGTCGACCCACACTGTCATAGGAAAGACCGTTCCTCTCCATCAACCTCTGCACCACCGTCAGGCACAAAGAGTTGATGTCCTCACGATCGGAGCAGAAGCCCATGCGAGCTTGGCCCAAGCCCACAGTGTATTTACCAGCAGTTACACCGTCTAACTGCTCCAGCTCGGCCTGGTCCACATACTGGGACGGGAAGTACAGTTCCAATGCAATGATACCCACGTCTTTGGGCCATGGTCCCAAGCAACTGATTGCGGCAGATCCTGGCATCCTGAATAGGCTGAGAAGAGGTTTCAGGTTCAGCATTATATGAATTGGATAAATATGTTGTGTGTTGTTAGTGTTGGAGTACTACAACTTTGGATATTTCTACAGTGTTGAAGCCAAGCAGTGCAAGTGGGAACCGGTCTTTGTTTGTTCTTTGTTCAGCACACAAACTTTTTCGCCCTTTGGACGAGTTAACAGAAAACTAAGTCACAGTTTTACAACTTCACTGTCAACAACATTAGACATTGTGGTTGTGACACTGCATCCGCTGTTATCTAAGAGATATTGCGTTTCCATAGCTAATGTAAGGTGAGCTATCTGGCAAGGTTACAGAAAACACCGACCAACACCTAGCATGTTAGCTACGGTCGTTTCACTAGTAGTGTGACACGTATCGTGGTGGTTAAGACACTATTCTGCTTTAACGTTACTTGACGTTTAAAGACTAACCAAACTAACGGCGGTCGCGTTGCACACGCCACGAGCTAAGGGTAACAGAAGACTTTAAACCCCAGAGAAAGTTGCTATTGTTAGCTGTAAAAGGCACAAGACAATGCCTTTTCGGGACTAAAGCTAAATGTGGCATATCTGTTATGTCCAAAGTTTGCCAGCTAGCTAGCCCTGCAGCGTACATTGCGTATGCTACGTAACTACACTGCTACATGACGCTTGTGTTTGGGAGACAAGACCAGATGCGAAGGATAGAGGAGAGTAAAACTGGGTGAAAGGGCAATGGGATTTTCTAGAATTTAGCGTTAATTCCGAAATCTGTAAAGTTAACACGTTAGACTCTGTCACGTTGAAGGGTCGACCTAAAAGTGTATGTGACAATGTTTTTTTCTTTTTAATACATTTATTTCTGCAGGGCGATAATACAGTCAGTTATATTACAACCCGGACCAAATAGGTGACGGACCCGCTTCCTTTCTGATGGGACTGACATTTCCACACAGCAGCTTGATTTAACGCTAGCTGCGTCTTGTAATATTATAAACCAACTGTGTTAGATATGAAACTATTCGAGTAGAGAAACCTCGACGCAACAACTCTGATTTAATTAACATTCCTCACTGACACGCGAGATAACAAGCTTCTGTTTACTAGCATCGCCTGTCAAGACTTAACAGACCAACGTAACACGTTTTAATATGTTGAGGTAAAAACGACTAAAGTTGCAGACCGTAACGTTACATGGATCTTCTCACCTGAGTGTGAAGTTAACTTCAGTAAGAGTCGCTGACGTTACCCCGTCGTAATTTGTGTCCAGTCCACCAATCTTTGACAGTCCGGCAGAAGTGTATTTATATATGACGATGACAGAGCAGCGTACGCCCTGCACTACGGCACCTGGCCTTCCGTCCAATCACAGCCCACAGAAAACATGCGGCGCTACCAAGTCCCGCACATCGCTGGCCAATCAGAGATTAGGAGTCGCAACCACGCGCCAGAGCCGTATCTGCAGACCAATGGCGTGAGCTGTACGATGTCTGGTGAGAGAGCAGGAGCCAATCAAACTGCCAAAGTAATTCCTGGCGCGGTAGACCCAGCAGTGGGCTGCGCTTGAAAAACAGAGCAGTGTGGCCATGGCAACAGTCATCCACGATCCATCCATACAGTCAGCGGGTACGCCATAGACTCAAATTTCGGTGCAGGCCATTAGTGCCCATGTAATTAAATAATGAAATGACCTTAAAACTATACAATTATATTTCATGGATAACTGGGGTCCCTCGTTCTAAACCAGTGTATACTTCTTTTCAAACTTGACAGCATAAACATTCTCAATGGGCCTCTATTTAATTCCTGTTGAAATGTTTGTTAACGCAGTAGGCTCACTGTCAGGAAGTAAACCAGGACCCTAGCTGCTGCCCTTGCAACAGAATGGCAATAAAAAGTTTTAGAAGCAACGCAATGCCATTTAAACTTCTTCATACATTCTGCCGAGCTCCAAACAACGAAGCAACATGTGAGACAGGCATCGACATCATGCATCTTTTATATTAGGTCCTGAGTTCTTTTAGTCCTGTGAACAGTCATGTAGAGTGTCTTTGTCAGTGGTCAAAGAAGTAAACTGTAGGACGTCTAGTCTGAGAGTTTGACTTTCAAACTGTTACTAAGAAGAAATACTGAAGTATTATCTATCAAATATATTTAAAATATGAGAAGTAAAAGTCGTCTACTCAGTGCAGAATGAAGAATGAGCCCTTTTAGAGTGTTATATATTATAATATATACACACGTGGACAAAATTGTTGGAACCCTTCCGTTAAAGAAAGAAAAACCCACAATGGTCACTGAAATAACTTGAAACTGACTAAAGTAATAATAAATAAAAATTTACTGAAACTTAACTAATGCAAATCAGACATTGCTTTTGAATTGTGGTTCAACAGAATCATTTTAAAAAACAAACTAATGAAAATGGCCTGGACAAAAATGATGGTACCCCTAGAAAAGATTGAAAATAATTAGACCATAGGGACATGTTAAACTAAGGTGTGTCCTCTAATTAGCATCACAGGTGTCTTCAAACTTGTAATCAGTCAGTCTGCCTATTTAAAGGGTGAAAAGTAGTCACTGTGCTGTTTGGTATCATGGTTTGTACCACACTGAACATGGACCACAGAAAGCTAAGGAGAGAGTTGTCTCAGGAGATTAGAAAGAAAATTATAGACAAGCATGTTAAAGGTAAAGGCTATAAGACCATCTCCAAGCAGCTTGATGTTCCTGTGACTACAGTTTCACATATTATTCAGAAGTTTGACAAGCCACGAAGCTTCTGGGAGAATGTCCTTTGGACAGATGAGACAAAACTGGAGCTTTTTTTTTTTTCACATCAGCTCTATGTTCACAGATGCAAAAATGAAGCATACAAAGAAAATAACACTGTACCTACTGTGAAACATGGAGGAGGCTCGGTTATGTTCTGGGGCTGCTTTGCTACATCTGGCACAGGGTGTCTTGAATCTGTGCAGGGTACAATGAAATCTCAAGACTATCAAGGCATTCTGGAACGAAATGTGCTGCCCAGTGTCAGAAAGCTTGGTCTCAGTCGCAGTCATGGGTCCTCCAACAGGATAATGACCCAAAACACACAGCTAAAAACACCCAAGAATGGCTCAGAGCAAATCATTGGACTATTCTGAAGTGGCCTTCTATGAGCCCTGATCTAAATCCTATTGAACATCTGTGGAAGGAGCTGAAACATGCAGTCTGGAGAAGGCACCCTTCAAACCTGAGACAGCTGGAGCAGTTTGCTCACGAGGAGTGGGCCAAAATACCTGTTGGCAGGTGCAGAAGTCTCATTGAGAGTTACAGAAATCGCTTGATTGCAGTGATTGCCTCAAAAGCTTGTGCAACAAAATATAAAGTTAAGGGTACCATCATTTTTGTCCAGGCCATTTTCATTAGTTTGTTTTTTAAAATGATTCTGTTGAACCACAATTCAAAAGCAATGTCTGATTTTCATTAGTTAATTTTCAGTAAATTTTTATTTATTATTACTTTTGTCAGTTTCAAGTTATTTCAGTGACCATTGTGGGTTTTTCTTTCTTTAACGGAAGGGTTCCAACAATTTTGTCCACGTGTGTATTCCCTGTTAAAAGTTGTTTTGGGGGAGTTTTTCTTTTTCCACTGCGAGGATCCAAGGTCAGAGGATGTTGTATGCTGAACAGATTGTAAAAGACCTATGATTTCAGCTATGAAAATAAATTGAATTGAATAGAATAATTTTGTTTAATGGAAAATTTCCCTGCTGCCAAGCAATTGATTAAAATATCTATAACCTTCCTGCACTCACACACCTACGTTTTTTTTTTTACCTTATGCACATCACATTCACATTGCACAAACAAAAGGTAACAGATAAATCAAAATGCATAGCTTTTGTTTCGTACTCATAGCTGAGTATTTTTGGCAGGGCATTAGTTATCTTTGTAGAATGCACACGTAGTTAACTTCTGTACAGTCATGCATACCTAGTATATGGCTGAACACGGAGCAATTCTTTTTAATACTAACCTCAAAAATATGACTGTTGCACTGCCGATACTTGTCTCTTCCACCTTAACTACAGTGGCTGTGTGAGATAGATGTTTTCATCTTGTCCATGTCCCCTTCTGCAACAAATAGTGACAAACTGTACAATATTAAGTTTCAAAATTAGTTCAAAAGTAATTAAAGTAAAGTATGTGGAATTGATAACTTCAGAAACTTAAAGGAGACATGTCATGCTCACTTTCAGGTTCATACTTGTATTTTAAACATTCTTTTTAAATAAATAAAATAGTGTATACCTGACAGACACATTCCGTTTCAGCGCCTGTCCCTTTAAGAGCTCCCTCCCCAA
The DNA here is from genome assembly GCF_027596085.1 of Anoplopoma fimbria. Taxonomy (NCBI): domain Eukaryota; kingdom Metazoa; phylum Chordata; class Actinopteri; order Perciformes; family Anoplopomatidae; genus Anoplopoma; species Anoplopoma fimbria. The sequence continues at coordinate 9,711,388 of NC_072462.1, read as the reverse complement.
AAGCCCGGTCTGCTCTGATTGGCTTATGAGAAAAGTATGGCACACCTTTGTAAAGGTAGCTCTCAAGCTTTTTTGGGCGGTGTATTCTAATGAGGAAGGAGAACCAAATCTGAATGGCTTGTTGAATGTCTTCGGATCCAGACAGTCCTCAACAGACTGACTGTGTTGTCTTGTGATATTGGTGAGAAGAGAAGCCGGAGAAGAGCTAAAATGAATGTTTCTTATGAAGCAAAAGGGGATGAATGTTGATGAACGTATCAAAATTTCTATCGGCTGCTTCTTTCAGAAGAAATCACACTGAAAGTTTAAAGATGAAATCTCTGTTTATTTTGTAAACACATTAACAATCATGAGGATGCCTGAACTCAACGGCCACAAGTTCACAACACCTCATACAGCAGCAAAAATGAACAATTCAAATGCTAACAACAAATATTAATATTATTTCTGTCCTCATTCAGGAAAAAAAAAAGCGAACAAAGTGTTAAAATAAGTCAAACCAATAGTCTGCTGAGGCCCTCCAACGTCATCAGAGCAAAGCTTTAACACAAACAACATGTTCTACCTGTTCTACTGTCTCTTACTGGACGTGCAGACGAGCATCGTTTCTGTAAATAGTGTACACCAACATTACAAAAACCTGAAGAAGCTGTAGTAGATCTGTTTTCACAATATTTCACATTTGTTGTCCCTTCTAAATCATGTCAGACCCTTTAATAACAACCAGACATTTGATTGTGAACATATCATTTGATAAGAACATGAGTACCATTTTGAATAGAATGAATAAAACCTGAATGAGAACTTATTAAAAAAAACAACACAGAAACAAGAGACAAGAGGTGAACTTTCCAATCAATCAGTCCCTCTTCCATTGTTCCGTCATTTTGACTTAACTGGTAGTGCAGTCCTTTTACTGTTCAAGGAAAAATTTAGAAAGTCAAACATTTAATATCTAATAGAGCTGATAGAAAAATACATGTATCTACATGTAAATATACAATGTATGCATGTAGTTTGAGCCTCATTTGGGTTGTGCTCTGCTGCTACCTCTTATTGAACTTGACCCCCAGAGTTTCTCTCCCACAGTAACAACAGCTGGCTGCCTGCTTGGGGCTCCAACTCCTGCAAGAAGATGGAAGAAATGCAATAATGTTATTTCAAAAGCAGAGAAAGTGGCAAAAAACACAACACTACCAACCTGTGGTATTTTCTACTGACTAGCTGAATTTGATCTTTACAGTTTGGAATGAACATTCTTTCCATTGGTTAACCTTCTATAAAGTGTTTGAGGAGGAGAAACAGAAAACCAACTGTAGAAAAATATACATTAGAGATTAAATGAAATTAGCAACAATTTGATTGAACAATTCATCGTTTAAGTCAATTATCTAAGCAAACACACCAAAAGTGAAATGTTTCTCTTTTTTATCTAATTTGAAATGAAATATCTCCGTCTCATGGTCAGTCGGTTGCATCTTTGACATCCCTACTTTCTGATGTTTCTTTCATTGAAAAGTGATCAATCGTAAAACTAAATGATGGATTACTCAAAAGTAAAAAGATCCAATGTACAACATTCAGCAATAAATACACTCTCGGTCAACACTGCTGTTATTGCCCCAAAACAGCAGAGCCAATCCCAGATGAATTGAATAAATATAGTTCTCATGAACACTGTAACGCTCATCATAAAATACAGAGTGATAACAAAACAATGGAAAGCTGATCAGCTTTGACACACAGCCTTTTTAATTGACGTGTCTTTAAAGTGGCGGCTCTGAGGCGAGGACGTCTGTTCTTCTCCTCTCTTCTCACGTCTCCTCCTCGCCTCCTCCGAACGTATACCCCGTCAGTGGAACTGAGATGCGAGTCAAGGAGGTGAGGAAAGGAATCGAGAAGGCACAAAAAGGGGAATTTTTTACAATTAAATTGACGTTAATTCTTTTTACAGAATAAACTCATTAACATCGGGGAAGGAATCGTCCGGATTGGATTTATTTGAGGGGAGTGGACTTTGAGATGATCTCCGCCTGCGGGGCGACCACCCAGCAAGACCTGCCAGACCTATCGCTACGGAAACCGGAGTCGAGAGAGAGAGAGAGAGAAAGCTGCGGTGGAACTAAGCTCAGCCAGCTAGGACCTGAAGCTAATTCACAACCCAGTTGGCTCCTGGCTAATGTCTGGTGGCAGGAAAACTCAGACTAAACAGCAACAGGAGATCGGTGACAGTTGAGCCCACATCTTGACAGAGATCTGGATCCATCGTTCATCCTGGATCAAGCTGCACCTGACGGACAGACAGCAGGACAGAGCGCAGGACACCGGTGGGACCAGAGGAGGTGGACTGTTTACACAATGTTTTCCTCATGTTGATTTTTTTCTGTGAAGATGTCAGCCATAATATCTGCTCAGAGAATTGTTTTTGTTGCTGCCGTTTACATTCCTTATGATGCAAATGTAAAAAATGCACTACAGGAAGGAACTGTATGTTTGTCACGTTTTTACTTTTGTAACCGCTGAGCTACAACTGCATTTCGTTGTGCATACCTGTGTTGCATAATGCTCCACCCACTGTGGGACAAGGTTTTAGAGTGTGAAGGATCACCTTGTTTTTCTGTATTTGAGTTAAGATTTGGTCTTTAGAAGGATTTCTGTTGACTGTGTTCTCTGCTGCCATCAGGTCGACGCTACTGAGTCAAACTGGCCTGAAAATTATCTACAAATAACCTGTTCCTTCTGCATCATCACCCTGTACAAATGGAAATGGGTTCTGTGCTGTGACCTGTTTATACTGTTCTTGTGAAGCGTAGCTTTGACATATTCAGTCCTATTCTACATGTGTGTGTGGTATTAAATGTGCATTGTTGGTTGAATTGCTTTTTGACAGACATAAAGTTTATCTTGTATCTAGACCCAGTAGCACCGTCCCCTCACCTGTCCGTCCCTGCTGATCTGGACCTTCTTGTTGTCGTTCCAAGGGTTGAGGATGTGTTGGGAGCACTGGAAGGGGAGACTCTCCTTGTGGATCCACTCTACACTGAAAACCCCTCCGAGTCCCATGAAGCCCCAGTCCTGGCAGCTCTCCTGACTGATGGCTGATGTCATGCGGGCGTAGCCCTGTGAAAAAGACAGAATGCAGCACTTCTGTTTTTCTTTAAAAGATACGCATCGACAGTGAGGTTAAAGTTCTGGCACATGGTCTGAGCTCTGGTAATCCAAACTGAACTAGCATTGATCAGAGTGTTACCTGGAAGTGTCCAGAGCCCTGAACAGAGAAGATGAGGATGATAGCGTTCTTCTCCAGGAAGGCCTTTGTTAGTTTGTTCTCATTGCTTGGTGTGGTCGACCAGATACCTCTCTGCTGAGAAATGTCTATGTTCCTCACGTTGCTGCTCTTCATGATGAAGTACCGCGCTGAAGAGAAGAGCAGCTGAGGTGATGGTGGCTTTGAGATCGGCTGGAGGAAAAAACAACAGCATAGCTTACTTGTTAGAGAACGATTTATTGATGAGACAGTAACAAGTCAAATGAAACATGTCCATCCAAACACTGAAGGCTCTCAGGGGGACATGAGATGCTCTACAGAGGATTCACAACAACAGCCTTGCACATTTTTATCCCCGGCCTCAGAGACCGCTCCTGCTGGGGCAAACCTTGTAGCGCAGACAAACCCTTGTTAAAGGGGAACTCCACTGATCTCACATCAGCACTGTGGCTCAGTGATGGAGCAGGTCGTCAATCAGAAGATCAGCAGTTCCATCCCTGGATCCACTAGTCCATGTAGATGTTTGCTGGGGCAAGACACTCAACCCAAAATTGCTCCATCAGTGGGTGAATGACATGTAGTGTTAAAGTGCTTTGAATCGTGCCTTACAGGCACAAGTCCATTTACCATTTACTGCATGTATGAAGAAAGAAGTGTAAAGTGTCTAAAATTGTCTCCGGAGGGAGCATTATGAAGTCCGATAAATGACTCATGTAACTTGAGTCAGCGTTGGTTGGGTCTGAAGACTACACGTTTGAAAATAAAAGTTAGAAAGAAGTGAGCTCATTAGACCTCCTTAGCCAGCTCTTCATCTCTGCTTGCTTCAACATGTCCATCGTGAGTCCGACGTAGTTACACAAGTTAAATGATAAAAAGAAAAACAGGGATTTTTTCTTCTCCTATTGTGCCTAACTTCAGGTATGGGATTAATCTGCAGATGCTCCACTTCTAAATGAGACCAAACGTTTTTGTGGATGTCAGTGAGCCACGACAAAAAGCCTGCAACAGACTAAGGTAAGGCTTGTTTGTAGCTTAACCGATTGACAAAAATGCAAATCACATGCAGCCCCTTTTGGCTGGTTAAGAGGAGTGAGTGATTATCTAACAGACAGAGGGACAGACAACCAAAAAAAACAGACAACCACACAGACAGACAGACAACCACACAGAGAGACAGATAATCAGAGGAGGATTTAAAATGTCAAAAAAATCTAATGAAAATGAGGAGGATCAACATTGCTCGGCAGACAGTGCATACCTTTCCTGAGGAGGAAGGACAGGGGCTGTAAGAGGGACTGTCCAAGGTCACAGAGCAGGATGAGCTGCTGGAGGAGTGAGGCTCCTCACAGAGCTGCTTGATGGGCAGTGAGGCCTCCTCTCTGTGCTGGGCTTTCCCCTGTAGAAGGCTCCAGGCTGCAGGCATCCTACGAGACCTGGTGGGAAGTGTTGAAGTAGAGCAGTAGTGTGAGTATGAAGTGAAATGTTAAAATATAACATGAATGACTATTTCCAAACACCAGTCTGGGAGTTGTTTAGTGGCTGTATATTAGAGAGCGGCCCCTATTTCAGATTTCTACGGTTTTATAATATTGTAGTTAGAGGTCTTCCTGTTTTCTGGTCTGATTAATGCCAATTTTCCCACCTCAGACCACAGGTTAGGCTCTGTATCTGAACAGGTATTAAGCAACACAGTAGCACCTTTCAACTCTGAGTCCCATCGTCTGCAGAACTTTTCAGACCACTCGGCAGTTGGGCATCAGCGATGGACAGGAGGAGGAGCATAGAGACATGATGGGAAGCTTTGTGGAGTGGTAGAGGAGAGAATTTGATGAGATGCAGATCGGGAGACTGAGACAGCAGGAGTTGGATGGCATTGAGATTATAGAGACCGTAGGCCCTGATTGTAAAAAGGAAAAGCGATGTCGGCATTTTGTGGGAGTTATTTTACGTGACTGTGATGTAGTTGGATGAAAAGATGAACGAAAGTTACAGATGTAACTACGGTTCTATTAATCCTGGATGACCGCAAGAGGCAGGGCTTAACACTGAATACCTTCCGTCTCGCGTACACGCAGGTCGAGACTTTAGATCAACAAAGTCATGTTTGACCTCGGATGACCCAGCCGGGTATAAGTTCCGGTGTCATCCCTGAGATCAGTCCTACAGAATCCTATCACAAAATCACGATATTCCGAGTGACCAAGAACTCTTGGGGTCGTAGCACACATATCCTCCACAGGCACACAGCTCTGGGTCTCCCAGGACGTGGAGACACTCTTAGTAGAATGGCACTTCACTACGGATGGCAGAGCATGCCCTGTCTGCATAGGTAATGGCCTCCACTATCCAGTAGGACAGGCACTGTTTTGAAATAGCCCTTCTTAGGACCACCATAACAGACAAAGAGCTGCTCCGACCGCCGTATGCAAGCGATGGCTTCCACATAGGCTCCTAGGGCCCGCACCGGGCACAGCAGCCTTGACCTCGTCTTTCCCGGGGGGGTCAAACTGAGCAAGCTGGATAGGCATATGAGCGTGCCAGCACCTTTGTGATTAACACTGTTTTAGGCCACAAAGTGACACCCGAGCCATCTGCGTTCCACCTCAGACAGGGTTCACTCACCGACAGGGCATGTAGCTCGCCCACCCGCTTTGTCAAAGTGATGGCAAGGAGAAAAAACGTTTTGGCCAACAGCCACCTAAGCTCTGCTTCAAAGGGAGGCAAGCCAGGGTGTCTTGGAGCAGAGTTTGTGCAGCAGGGAGAACCAAATCCTGGCTGACCATAAGGGGGCCACCAGCAGAAGTCTGTGGCCCTGTTTAAGCACTCAGAGAAGCATTGAAAAGATCAGAGGAAACGGTGGGAAGGCATAAAGAAGACCCTCTGGCCACATTTATTTTTGGAGCTCTTTCATACGGTCCTTAGCAGACCACTGCCTCTGAGCAGTCCTGTTCTGCCATACTGCACCCCACCTTGACATGTAGGGCATACATGTCAAGGTGGGGTGCAGTATCCCTCTATGGGGAAAGAGCAAGAAGGCACTGCCGTGATACCCCTATTGTCTTGTGCCTGTGCCACTTGGCGTCCAATTGAAGACTGTTCAGCCATCTCTGCAGGGGGACAGGCCCTCATAGTGACAGCATACAAATCCACACCAGTGAAAGTTATGTTCTGAGAGAGGCTCAGAAAGCTCTTTTCCATGTTCACCATGAGGCCCAGCTGGGCCACGTGAGAGAGAAGGCGAGCCGTGTCCTGTGCTGCCTGAAGCCGGGATTGCGCATAAATCAGCCAATCGACCAGCTACGGCAGTATCTTCATGCCCTGTGATTGCAGGGGGAGAGGGCAGCCACAAAGCACCTGGCGAACATTATAAGGGAAAGTCCAAATGTAAGCACCCTGAACTGAAAGTGACGGACTTGACAAGGAAACTGTCTGTGGTCAGGCACAATGGGAACATGGAAATACGCGTCCTTCAAGTCGACAGACGTGAACCACTCTCCACTGGAAACAGCACGAAGAACGTCTGCTGTGCTCAACATGTGGAATGTTAAGACCCTCAGGAACTTGTTGAGTCCCTTCAGATCCAGGACTGGGCGCAGTCTGCCGTTACTCTTTTTTACGAGAAAGTAGGTTGAGTAGAACCCCTCGGGCTGTGACAGGGTGTCCAACATCTCGATTGCACCCTTGGCCAGCAGCGCGGCTAACTCTGCCAACCGTGGAAAACAAACAAACAGCAACTCTAATGTTATAGATAACAATGTTAATTAATCTCACTGATGATGACCGAAGATAGGAGCGTCCGCCGGCCGAGGGCTCAATGGTCCGAACGGCGAACACACCTATCCCTCCTGAAAGGGACGGCTTGTCGCAGCCTTTGGAGGGCGAGGATTTCTAGTCTCCGGGTCCCTGCAGACCCTCTCTCCGATGTTTGCCTTCATTGCGTCCTGGTACATGTAAGCACTCCTAGCGCAGCTCCGCGAGCAGGATAACTCAATTCAAATGTGACAACGTAATGAAAAGCTAAATGAGGAGAGTGGACATGGATTGCTCTTTTCTGTCCTTTGACATGGATCCTTACAGCACTGCCAGGGAGGACAGTTGCCCATCAATATCTTTAAGCACCACAACACATCACACTGCAATTCCAATGTTTGCTTCATACTTGTCATAGTTGGTGTTGGTGGGTAGTTGGGGGCTATTCTTGGAGCTCTTCGCTGAAGCCTGGGGCCCGTCCTCCGACGACATGGGCCGGGGCCTCTGGCCAATCCCTGTGGGCTGCTGCAGGCCTGCTCCCTGCTCCTCTGCCGCAAGCACCTGATGAACATGAGTTTGAGTTCCAGTCATTTACCTGCACCCTGGTGTACAGTGGGTACGGAAAGTATTCAGACCCCTTTAAATTTTTCACTCTTTGTTTCATTGCAGCCATTTGCTAAAATCGAAAAAGTTCATTTTTTTTCGCATTAATGTACACTCAGCAACCCATCTTGACAGAAAAAAACAGAAATGTAGAAATTTTTGCAAATTTATTAAAAAAGAAAAACTGAAATATCACATGGTCATAAGTATTCAGACCCTTTGCTGTGACACTCATATGCTGTCCATTTCTTCTGATCCTCCTTGAGATGGTTCTACTCCTTCATTGGAGTCCAGCTGTGTTTAATTAAACTGATTGGACTTGATTAGGAAAGGCACACACCTGTCTATATAAGACCTTACAGCTCACAGTGCATGTCAGAACAAATGAGAATCATGAGGTCGAAGGAACTGCCCAAGGAGCTCAGAGACAGAATTGTGGCAAGGCACAGATCTGGCCAAGGTTACAAAAGAATTTCTGCAGCACTCAAGGTTCCTAAGAGCACAGTGGCCTCCATAATCCTTAAATGGAAGAAGTATGGGATGACCAGAACTCTTCCTAGACCTGGCCGTCCAGCCAAACTGAGCAATCGTGGGAGAAGAGCCTTGGTGAGAGAGGTAAAGAAGAACCCAAAGATCACTGTGGCTGAGCTCCAGAGATGCAGTAGGGAGATGGGAGAAAGTTCCACAAAGTCAACTATCACTGCAGCACTCCACCAGTCGGGGCTTTATGGCAGAGTGGCCCGACGGAAGCCTCTCCTCAGTGCAAGACATATGAAAGCCCGCATAGAGTTTGCCAAAAAACACATGGAGGACTCCCAAACTATGAGAAATAAGATTCTCTGGTCTGATGAGACCAAGATTGAACTTTTTGGCGTTAATTCTAAGCGGTATGTGTGGAGAAAACCAGGCACTGCTCATCACCTGCCCAATACAATCCCAACAGTGAAACATGGTGGTGGCAGCATCATGCTATGGGGGTGTTTTTCAGCTGCAGGGACAGGACGACTGGTTGCAATTGAAGGAAAGATGAATGCGGCCAAGTACAGAGATATCCTGGAAGAAAACCTCCTCCAGAGTGCTCAGGACCTCAGACTGGGCCGAAGGTTCACCTTCCAACAAGACAATGACCCGAAGCACACAGCTAAAATAACAAAGGAGTGGCTTCGGAACAAGTCTGTGACCATTCTTGACTGGCCCAGCCAGAGCCCTGACCTAAACCCAATTGAGCATCTCTGGAGAGACCTGAAAATGGCTGTCCACCAACGTTCACCATCCAACCTGACAGAACTGGAGAGGATCTGCAAGGAAGAATGGCAGAGGATCCCCAAATCCAGGTGTGAGAAACTTGTTGCATCATTCCCAAGAAGACTCATGGCTGTACTAGCTCAAAAGGGTGCTTCTACTCAATACTGAGCAAAGGGTCTGAATACTTATGACCATGTGATATTTCAGTTTTTCTTTTTTAATAAATTTGCAAAAAATTCTACATTTCTGTTTTTTTCTGTCAAGATGGGTTGCTGAGTGTACATTAATGCAAAAAAAAATGAACTTTTTCGATTTTAGCAAATGGCTGCAATGAAACAAAGGGTGAAAATTTTAAAGGGGTCTGAATACTTTCCGTACCCACTGTAAATCCACATGTCAGTCATTTTAAGATACAGATTGAGATCCAGACACCATACCTACTCATGAAAGAAGTGCACACAGTAACACACATTTTAAGTCCGAACCAAGCACTATGAATAAAACAGAGATCCCCAAATGTTGTAAACAGCCATAATATTCTAAAAAGAAGAGGATTCTTCAGAGGAAGAAAAGAGAATGTGACATACAGAAACCAGGGTTCGGATGATGGCCTCGTCTTGTTGAGACCAGGGCTTTGAAGGACAACGGATCCTCTTGATGAACAAATTTTGCCACTTCTGCCTCAGTTCAAACACCAGTCCTGCAGCCTGAAAACATGATACACAACATGACATAAAATGGCATGTAAATAGGGAAAGATTTAGTTCAAAATATCAAGGTGGCAGGGTGGAAACCAAACAATAACAAAGGCGTAAACTTAACAAAAGAGAAACCGTTATCTATATTGTCTACTTTCTCCAAAGTATTGGAGGGAATTGTTTATAGTAGATGTAGTGATGTCCCATTACAGTATCTCAAAGTAAATGCATTAAATATTGGGTCCCCCAGGGGACCATAAGAGGAAGCTCGTCCTCATACTGTGTATTAATGATTTTGGTAAATGGTAAATGTACTTGAATTTGTATATTGCCTTTCTTGTATTCTGACCACTCAAAGGGCTTTCCACTACATGCCATTCAGCCAGTCACATGGGGTTCAGTGAGGTGAAGTGTCTTGCCCAAGGACACCTCAACATGGACTGGAGGAGCTAGGAATTTAATTATTTGAATTTCTCTCGAAGAATATCATTCTACATTAAGTGTAATTTGCTAAAGATACAAATATATTTTGATATCACACAAATGAAATGATTTGAAAAAGAATGAAACGAGGAAGTGATTAAGGTGGAAACATGGCTAAAATGCAGTATATTATTCTTAAATACAAGCGAGGCAAACCTAATTGTATTTCGCTCCAAAAAGTCAGGTTATTGAGAGAATTAAGTCCACCAGATTCCTGTGGTACACATTGATGAGTTTTTAAACTTTAAGGGTCATATTGATGAACTGGCAAAAACACTGTCCAAATTCATTGGCCAGTTTTACAAGTTGAGGCTTTTTCTTCCATTTAGAGCACTTTTAACCTTATACAAGTCTTTATTCAAGCCTTATATGGTTATAGTTATATAGTTGTTCATGGGCATTAGTGTATTATTGAATTGCTCCCCATCATCCTGTTTACACATACTTAGTGTCTGCAGTTATGTTAAGTTGATGGTGATCTGGTAGCAGATATCGCCACTAGTCAGTGCTGTTCAGGCAGCTGGAGGTTACAGGGTTAAGAAAGGAGAGAGGAGAAAAAAAGAGGGAGAGAGGAGAAGTGGGTTTACCCACGTCGCCCATGACCCTTACAATATCTCCACTTGCCATATGTCTTTATTCAATTGACTTACCTATGTAACCAATTTTTGGGGCTGATGGAATTAAGTATTTTTGACCATTTAGCAGTTAGGGCGAGGCTAGTTAGATTTTAGAGTCTTTGGTTAGTCTAATGTGTTTTGTAGGTTAAGAGTGTTACTGTAAAAGATCTAGACAATGTATTAATAAACATCTATTAGAAATACTAGCTGCTTAGTGTCTGGACACCTATTCTCATATCACATATCTCCTTTATGTCTTTTGACTGGACTTGTATTTTAACCGTGTTGGTAATAAACTGAACTGAAATAACACAGAACAAAAGAGCGTAAACATCTGTGAGGGAATATGAGAAAGCCTTGAGAACTTTTTCAAAACGAAATCGATTTGGATGATCACAATTCGAGAAGTAAACTACTCTTAAAGGTTGGGGACAAGGCAGCAAACATACAGTCTGCGTTCTCTTTGGTAACACTCAGTAGACACTGGTTAGCCCACCTGAGAGACTTCGAATTTCTACACACAAACATTCAGAGTGGTACTCAGGGACCTCATTGTGTAGTCAAATGATAAAATATGTGTCCATATTTGAAAAACATTTCTTTATTGGAAAAAGCCCTATTGTTAAAGTTTCTAAATTCCATTTCTGACAATATTCAAATGTGACACTTCATTTCTTCGATGAAGAGGGTTCTCAATATTTCAGCATAATGCAGCTGAACCAGGAGCCCCAAAAAGCGGGACTGGAGCATGCTGATGATTTGAAGCCTTTAATAGTCCAACGCTTTGACCTTAATGTGAAATCTTTCATAAAGTGCAGCAGCACACATGCTGTCTACAAGCTGAGACATCCCTGTGTAAAGTCACAATTAAAGACTGCAAATCAATTAGTCTGCTCCTAGCCCCATTTTGCAGATGACCATTATAGATTACAGCTTCCAGTGACTGCTGCGGATTCCTTTGTGCACTCTCAAGATTTCTGTTTTCTGTTTCTATCTTGGGACGTCCAGCCTCTCATGTCCAGGCTGTCATTTGGGCCATTATTTCTGCTGGGCCATCAGACAAGTACGGCCAAGTGTTGTCCAAACATAAGAATTTAAAAGGCCCTCAGAAGCATATACAGTAGATAGCAAGTAAAAAAGGGCCAAGAACAGACCCCTGAAGCAGATCAGAGACGTCATCAGCAATTGCTACTGACACAGAATCAAATCAACTGAGGGCAGCGTCAAATAGGCTAAAACATTGTCTCAACCTGTCAATAAAAATTCTGTGATCCTGTGTGTAAAGGGAGGCTGAGCTAACCCAAAACTTTTCCATTTTCTATTTCCTAATGTCAGGGATTCTACCATAAACATATTCACAATGGCAGCTTTTTAAAATTCACTGCTGAGGCGCAAAGTAGACATTGATTTGTTTTTAGAGGTCACAAGCCAAAAACTTTTGGACCACTGACATAGATCACAATACAAATGTTTTCGATTGTCGACACCGATGTTCCCTCACCTCTCTGTCCAATTGAAAGACGAGCCAGTCATCTATCCTCAGCTCAGCCATGTCCTCTGTCTCACTGTCACTGATGTCATCTGGCGGACTGTCTGAAAGAAAGAGCATGGAGAAAGAGACTGAATCTGTACAGGCAGGCTTCTAAATCAACCTCTGTCATAAAACAGAGAGTGCTTTGTTAAACACCATGACATTCATAAAGTTAAATGTCTTCAGGATTGATTTTAGCAATGGTTAAGACGTGAGAAATTTGGGAAGGGCATGTCTCCTTTCGGTCGGCCTCAGAGGATAGTGAAAGAAACCCCATCGTAACAGGTGGAGGCAATGTTTGGAAGACTGAAGGAAAGCACGGCCTTTCTCCATCTCTCATGAAGAGAAGGTATCTGGACAGTGTTGGGATGACTTGGTTTACACCAAATTCAGTTATGAGAGTTTGCTCAGCCCCCCCGAGAAAGCTTCTAAAAGTCAGAATCATTTGGCCATGTGTACAAACACGAGGAATATGATTGTCTTAATGATCTCTTGTAGAAAGTCTCTTTACTAACAGATGTTATTCAGTTTAGTAGATGAAGAACAAAACACTGTTCATTAGTTTAACTGTAAGAGACAGAGATCCTCTGAGCAGCAGCAGAGTAAGAAGAGAAGAAATAAACAGTCATTGGTCAAAGAAACTGGAAGCTTTGATTTAAACAGCTTCCTGTTTCAGTGTCAAGAGTTTCACAATAAAAGCAGCCTATAACAAGCTGGAATTAGCTTTAGTAAAGCTCTTCTTCAGACTTCACTATAGAATTAAAAAGGTTAGTCTAGGGTTAGCACTGTGGGAACAGCAGCTGGACCAATCCCAGTTTAAACCTCTTCATTCAATATTTACAGTTCAATCATCAAACTAATTCAACATCAAGTTGAAGAGGATTCTCCTGCCATGTGACACTGAGGACATCCACTAAATGTGTGCTTGAGTTGTTTCATTCTTCTTCTTTTGGGGACAAAACTATTTTGAATGTGAATAAAACATTTGGTGTCCTAAATATTATTTTAAATCTCTGATAAAACAGTCATTTTTGAAGGAAAGAAGAAAACATCAATATAACAGGTGACCACAACTTTTGGACGGCTGTGTCGATTCGAGAGGAGCAGTGCAGATTCCATCCTTAAATAAATATTCATGAAGAAAAAAAGTCATGAGATTTTGTTTACCAGTAGCTCTCTGTGCAGCAGGTTCCTGCAGAGCAGAGCTGGGTAGTTTGGCACACCCTCCAAATACGGCCACGGTGATGGCAGTCATCATGGAGCAACAGCGGACACTGGCCATCCTGTGGCCTCGGCTCATCTCGTCGTAGATCAACCAGTCTGTGGGAAGGGCCTGGGCCGATTTAGCTTGGCTGTTCTAAACACACACACACACACAAACACAAACACAGTCACACAACTAAAACCTTTTGTCTATTAATCAGTCCGTCAGTGCTGTGTTAAGGGGCTGCAGAGAAAATTAATTTCATCCAATTTGTATAAAAGTAAAGGAAAAATGCACCGAGACATGGTTGCAGGGGATCCATGTGTTAATGTAGTTCCCTCCTCTCTGGCTCACTAACTGTGTGGCTTTAGAGTTGGACAAGCCTAGATGGAATTAACTCTTTCAAAAAGTTAGAAACAAAAATGCTGAAATGATTATATTGGTGTCCTTTCTTTCTGTACACAAACATTTTTTAAAACATATGTGTTCATGTGTGTAATAACTAGGCATGGATTCTGCAGGGCTTGTAAAGGTCTGACCCCTCTGGACAGTATTTAGAGGATAGAAAGTTGAGTTAAGAACTTTCTAGTGGTGAGACCACAATGCAAAGACAGAATCACATATTAATGAACTCTTTTGTTTCCCTACCTCCTTTAACTGGGACTGGCTCAAGATAGATGTGGGATGAAAGTGGACCTTCTTCTCCCTGTTACTGGAGAGCAGGGAGGTCTCCTGGTTGATATGGACCAGGTTTGGATACATGCCAGCCACCAGGGCTGCCTTCACCACGGCCCAGTTCTCAGAGTTCAGATTCACATCCCTGATGTCACTGCCCCCACGGGCTCGCACGAAACCTGAGTAACAAACAGGCCGGTAACAATACTGGTCTTCATTTACACACTCGACAAAAACTACATAAATAACACATGTGTTTTCTTCCTGTCCAAGCAATATAGACACACAATCGATGTCAAGTGGATAACAGGCAGTCTGGTAAAGGCGGGTCAAAACACACACATGGCAGAGTGAGGAATATAAAACCAAAATGTAAGTGGAACAGACCAATGGCTCGGAGCTGTCCCAGCAGCTGTGTCCTCATTCCCAGTATCATGTCCATGGTGGCCTGGGACAGGAAGTTCTTCTCACAGAAGGATCTCTCCCAGCCTTCACTGCGGGCCTTCTGCCATGCCTAACACCACACAGGACAAAAATGAACAACCTCCTCAACTCCATTCAGCTGGGGCTATGTGCATCATGATACATTGTCACACGTTAATTAATAATCACTTTTTATCAGGATATGAATGTTCCTTACTAATGCATACATCTAATTATCTTATCTTGTCTTAAAGGAAAAGCCTGTAAGGCTCAACTGCACAATGTATTATTTGGTGTCCGTGTACAAAAAAGCACACATGGTTTCACATGGTTTCTTCTGTAAATAGTCTATTACCAAGTCAGGGTCAGTTTAGATGAAACATAACACTAATCTCTCATTCTGCAGCAGTAAACTGCATCATATTTTGGGAGTCTAGTTATGACTGCATGATCAGGGACCTCTAGTGGTTGCAGTGACTCACACTTTCTAAGAACAAGTTTTATTACTGGTTTTATACTGCCACTGACTGCCCGCTGACTCCTCACTCCCTACTCTAACCGGCCCCCGGCAGATGGGGGCCACTAGTGATGCCACAGCTGAGAGCATCTTTTATCAGTAGCTGCTGATAATAAGGGAAAA
This sequence comes from Anoplopoma fimbria, assembly GCF_027596085.1. NCBI lineage: Eukaryota > Metazoa > Chordata > Actinopteri > Perciformes > Anoplopomatidae > Anoplopoma > Anoplopoma fimbria. Next base: position 9,696,251 of record NC_072462.1, on the reverse strand, counting down.
CAGTATGCGGTGTGTTTGGTTAACAACCAGCACAAACACTGCTGTACTTCTCCACTCAGCCGCTGCATCAAGGACAGACAGCTTGGTGGGTTTAATTTTGATTTAGTAGAGATTGTATAAAATGTAATGTACAAATAAATCCTACACACTGGTCCTTTAAGTGGGAAAGAAGTTGCTCTTGAACTAGGGTTGGGCGTTATGACAGTATTTACCGTGTGACGGTAGCAATTCGTCCAACGGTAGGGATTTGGTACCGTTTCATCCGCAGTAGCTATCCTTGTGTGATACAAATTGGTGTAATTTTTATATGCCACTGACTAAATCCAGGCTGGTATTTATGTACACCTGATAACCTTAGAAACCTGTTTAGAAATTATTGTTCTCAAAAACCTAAAAGCTTGCATTTTGAAAGAATTTGGGTTTTACTGTTTTGACTGTTGTTTTTTAACACGCTTTGTTTCATGTGAGTCAGTTGTTTTTGTTTGTATGGACATTTTTAATAAAAGTAGAAAATAATCAAATGTGATGAAGTACGGTATGGTTATTTTAGACCATTTCTTCTTTTAAATTACAGATTTACTGAATCGTGATAAAAAATTACATATAAGATGATGGGCCATATTGCCCATCACCCCTGTCCCAAATTGTGTAAAAAGGCCCAGCTATCCACCAGTTATCTAATTGCCCATCATGTTCTGGAAAAAGTGGTCCGCTAATTGGCAGATAACAAGCTGCTGCTCCCTCTATACGAAAGCAATAAGATATAAGCAGTTTAACTAAACAATAACACATTCAGGCATGCTATATTTTCATAGTTCTTAGAGACCTGAGGAGGTAAAACTGGAAAGTATTACACAGAATAAAAAGAATAAAAGCATCCTTTACATCTCTCCTCAAATCAAAGGTTTCCCATATTTATCCCCCACCTACCTGGAAAGCTCTCAGCAGGGCCATGTGGTCGCTGAAGGAGGTGGAAGTGAAACATTTGCGGTTGTGTAGTGCCGCTCTTTTCTGAGCCCCCTGGGCGGGAAGGATGAACGGGTCCCGATAGGCCAGTGTACAGGCAATGGTTAGAATGGGGTCCAGACACTTCAGCACCACGGCGCACAGCACCATCTTGCCCAAGTGGGGCTCGACGGGGAGGTCCGCCAGGTGGTAGCCCAGATCAGTCAGGTCTTCATTCTGGTCCATAGCATCTATTGTCTGCAGAGAAAGGTGGTATGAATCAATACCTGCTCCATGACTTTGTGTTGCTGGAATACTGTATGTGTATGCGCAGAATTGTGTAGAAGCTTGTGCAACAGATCAGGATTATTGAAGTATAAAGTGGTATTTGTTACCTTCAGCATCTGCACAGCGTTCTTAATGGCATGTGCAGAAGGAGGCTGTGGAGCTTTGGACAAGAACTCAGCTACTGGACAGGAGGAGGGGGCCAGCAGTTTGGTCTGCAGACACAGCTCCTAACACACACAACATGACATATTATCATTATTCCCAGGGTTGAATGATGATAGAACCAAATTATGAAAAAATTGTTTAATGAGCTCAGGTAACGCAATGTCTCCTTGTTAAACACAATAGTGCGCTATGAGCCACCAGTCTGATGTGTGTACAGGTGAATGTGTGTGTGTGGTTAAAAAATAAATAAACACTAACACTTCAACACTGAAAGAGTAAAAGCACCCACGCATCTTTTTTGTGTTATTTAGAAGTTCCACTTCAGAAATATTGACGTTTTTTTTTTACATTTGGAGTAATAATAATAAAAATAATGTATTTGGGTCCTTAAAAGGGACAGTCCACATCATAATGATGTTGTGCTTTGTACATTATTGCTGCAGTTTTAACATCAACAAGATCACAAAATTTGAAAGCCCTCAACACAAATAAACAATGCGCTGGTTGTTCGCAGTAACCCGATCGATTCACAACTCGCTCTCTTCTGAACATTTGAATAGTGTTGGTTTTCTCCCTCCACACAGGAGGTAATATATGGAACTACGAGAGAACAATACAGTAGATATACTGAGTTCTGACTGAAGATATGTTTTTGATTCATATCATATTTGAGCATAATTTATGAACAATTATCACACCCAGAAATGTATTTTGATGCACTCTTTCTTTAATTTTTACTTGATTATTCATTTGCTAATTACCAAGTATAATAAACTTTGGTCCAGTGCCCAGAGACCAGCGGGTATGTGGGAGGTAGAGACAGAGATGCACTTCCTCCACTGTCAGAAGATCTCTGCACTAAAAGGTTTCCACTTTGGGGAAATAAAGAAAATGACACTTTCTCAGAGGAGAAACTGTCAGTTCTTCAAGGTGAAGGGCAGCAGCTCCTCAGGCAGCTGAATATATATTTGCTGACACAGCCTGAGGGACGCACAGTCAATAATAGATCCACAAAATGAAGTCACTGTATTAAAACTATAGTATAATATGAACCTGCATATGATTCTGGTGTATGTAATGTGTAATATGTGTACTGTGAATGCTTTGAAAAAAATATATTTTTGTTCATGCCATAAAGCTAAATTTAATTTAATTGAAAAAATAAATAATAATAGAGACGGTGGATATAATAGAATGATATTAATAATAACAGTAAATGATGAACACTAAGCAGAGCATTTACTTTATGGAAAAACTATGAGTGTTCGTAAAAAATCTAAAAACGGTTGCTGTGATGAATGTCTTGAAAGCAAGTACTTCCACATGAAACAGGCTATAAAGATTGCGCGTGTGTGTGTGTGTCTGTGTGTGTGTGTGTTTTTTGCTACCTGCAGTGGCATCCGCAGCAGCTGTGGAACCTGGAATTCTAGCATGTTGTTGAACCTTAGTCGACTGAAGAGGCGGAAGCTTATCCCCGGTCTGCAGCGGCCGGCTCTGTGGACAGGTCACACATTCAGTAGATTATTTAACAGCGACACTGAAGAGTAGAGGATTTTACATTGAGTCAACATCAGGTGAGATGTAAGATGTAACATCTTTTGAGGTGATTAAAAGGGGGGAAAAAAATGGACATTGTCTATGTTACCTTCCCTTCCTTTGCAAAGCGCTGGCTTTAGAGATCCAAACCGTCTTCAACATGGAGACATGACTGAGGGTATCAAAAGACTTCTACAACAGGAAAAACATTTAGGAGTTTATTACTAACCACACGTGTGAACTTCTATCTGTTGTTGGACCTCATGTTACTCTTGTTTTGCAAATCCAAATGGCAGTGAGTATACCTCTTTAACCTTTCCTGAATCAATGACGAAGATCACATCGTTGATAGTGATGCTCGTCTCAGCAATGTTAGTAGAAAGAATCTGAAAGAAAAAAAGAAATGTTAAATGTAATTCTCTAGTCTGATAGCGAGGGAGTTTCCTACAAATTCCCTGTAAACTTCCATTCAATGGGCAAACCCAACTGGTCACCAGTTACTAGTCATAGTCCAGACAGGATGCAGACGTGGTGTACGGTAACTGGAACGAGCCACTCAGTGGCTGAATGAGGAAACATTATCTTTGAGTGTCTTGAGCGACTCACTATTTTCCTGATACCAGGTGGAGAGGTCTTCATGGCTCTCTTCTGATCCAAGGTCTGCATATCTGAATGTAGAGTGAACACCTGGTACCTGAGGGACGACAAACATCCATCAGAGACACACTACATAATATGCTGCTGTGCCGTACTACGCTCAGCACAATCAGCTGACCACATGGCACAAACAAAGACAATAAGGCTCACTTTAAAAGGCAAGATGAATCCATGACCAAGTCTAAATCTATACATGCAATATTTTCTTGATCATATATTTTAAGAACCCTGTATTTATCTGTATATTGCAGTACCATTAGGAACATCTCTAACTTATCATGACTTCAAATCAACATATCTAAAAAAGATACAATACTATAGATGTTGCATGATGTTCAAATGTACAGTATATGTTTCACCTTTCAGAGTGGGTGGAGAATCTCTTATCGTCATACAGGATGCGGTCCCTGAGTGATACTATCTCATCGTATCCAGGAAGAAAAATCAGGACAGCACCTGAGGACCAACAGATAAAGCTCACGTTGTAATAATCTGAAACAGGATCAGGATGAGGAGCATACAATGAACAGCCTAGTTGTTAAAATCCAATGCTGAGGCTCACCGTCACTGGTGGTGGAGCAGATGTTGTGCAGCAGATCCATGATGAGGTCCAGGTCCACCCGCTCATCGTCAAAGCTGTGGTGGTACAGTTTGAGCAGCTCCTGCTCCTCAGTGCTCAGTTCTGCACTGCCACACTGCATCAGAGTGGACTCATCAAGGCTACTCACCTCTCCCAGAGGACTGCACCAGAATGAGAATGATGCATCTTTACACTGAACATTCCAGAGACTCTTTTTGAAACACCAATACATGCTATTAACACAGCCTCTCTTTTGCAAAAAAAGAAGAAACTGATTATTCCTTTTCCACTTTTTAGAAGACTTAGTTTAGTTTTGCACATGGCGGTCAACATGACACTCACATGGAAGATTTGAGTAGATCCGTAGCATCTGTCTGCTGAAAGTGTTGGGCAAAGTCTAGGGCTGTCCTGAAATGAGATGAACACTGACACTCAATGCAACAGCTTGGAGGAATATTAAAACAATACAATGTGGTAGGTACAGTACATGTACTCATGCCTCCTTCATTTCCATGGACAATGAGAGGAACAATAACAAAAACTGGTCCTGACTGGCAGTAAATTGTAATTGGACGTCATTTAACATAGCGGCCTGATGTCAGCTGGGTAACATAACATGGTGGACGTCCTACCAGCCATTTGATGCCTTCATGTTGATGTCTGCCCCCATGCTGAGCAGCTGCTCCATCTGTGTGAGGAACCCTCGAGCTGCTGCCACCATCAGAGGTGAGGCCCCTGTGTCACTGTGCCTGTAGTCCACTGGGTAAAGAAAACAACTTGAGCCTTCCTATCTTTATACATCCACTCATTCTCCACCTAACACACATTCTTTTTCAGGATAGCACTTCAATATTATCACAGGAACAGCTCAACAATTTGGGTTCAGCACTTTTTTGCAAAGTCTGATGCTTTTTCATGAGACATAGAGGACCAACACCATTCTCATGTCTGTACGGTAAATATGAAGCCAGAACGAGGAGACGATTAGCCTAGTTTAGCATAAAGACTGGAAGCAGGGGGAAACAGCTATCCAAAATTTAGAAATACACACACTTATACCTCATCAAGTTGTGTTGCGGAGTTTTTCCGCTGCCAGCAGTTATGGGCAATACATGTAAACTTATATTGAAATATCTATTTAGTATATATTAATGTAGAAGTTTCTGGAAATAAAAGCAAAAAAAACAAACAAAAAAAACTGCTGATGAATTAAAAAAAAAAAATGGACTGGAATGTCCATTGAATTATTGCCTGACAAATAAATATACGTGAAATGAGGGATGAATGTAATCACAGATGTTCTGTATCAAATGTATATACACACGTGGACAAAATTGTTGGAACCCTTCCGTTAAAGAAAGAAAAACCCACAATGGTCACTGAAATAACTTGAAACTGACAAAAGTAATAATAAATAAAAATGTACTGACAATTAACTAATGAAAATCAGACATTGCTTTTGAATTGTGGTTCAACAGAATCATTTTAAAAAACAAACTAATGAAAATGGCCTGGACAAAAATGATGGTACCCTGAACTTAATATTTTGTTGCACAAGCTTTTGAGGCAATCACTGCAATCAAGCGATTTCTGTAACTCTCAATGAGACTTCTGCACCTGCCAACAGGTATTTTGGCCCACTCCTCGTGAGCAAACTGCTCCAGCTGTCTCAGGTTTGAAGGGTGCCTTCTCCAGACTGCATGTTTCAGCTCCTTCCACAGATGTTCAATAGGATTTAGATCAGGGCTCATAGAAGGCCACTTCAGAATAGTCCAATGATTTGCTCTGAGCCATTCTTGGGTGTTTTTAGCTGTGTGTTTTGGGTCATTATCCTGTTGGAGGACCCATGACCTGCGACTGAGACCAAGCTTTCTGACACTGGGCAGCACATTTCGTTCCAGAATGCCTTGATAGTCTTGAGATTTCATTGTACCCTGCACAGATTCAAGACACCCTGTGCCAGATGTAGCAAAGCAGCCCCAGAACATAACCGAGCCTCCTCCATGTTTCACAGTAGGTACAATTTTATTTTATTTGTATGCTTCATTTTTGCATCTGTGAACATAGAGCTGATGTGACTTGCCAAAAAGCTCCATTTTTGTCTCATCTGTCCAAAGGACATTCTCCCAGAAGCTTCGTGGCTTGTCAATATGCATTTTGTCAAATTCCAGTCTCGCTTTTTATGATTTGCTTTCAACAGTGGTTCCTCCTCGGTCGTCTTCCATGAAGTCCACTTTGGCTCAAACAGCGACGGATGGTGCGATCTGACACTGATGGAGCTTTGGAAGTTGTTCTGGGCTCTTTGGTTACCATTCGTATTATCCGTCTCTTCATTTTGTCATCAATTTTCCTCTTGCGGCCACGTCCAGGGAGGTTGGCTACAGTCCCGTGGACCTTAAACTTCTGAATAATATGTGAAACTGTAGTCACAGGAACATCAAGCTGCTTGGAGATGGTCTTATAGCCTTTACCTTTAACATGCTTGTCTATAATTTTCTTTCTAATCTCCTGAGACAACTCTCTCCTTAGCTTTCTGTGGTCCATGTTCTGTGTGGTACAAACCATGATACCAAACAGCACAGTGACTACTTTTCACCCTTTAAACAGGCAGACTGACTGATTACAAGTTTGAAGACACCTGTGATGCTAATTAGAGGACACACCTTAGTTTAACATGTCCTTATGGTCTAATTATTTTCAATCTTTTCTAGGGGTACCATCATTTTTGTCCAGGCCATTTTCATTAGTTTGTTTTTTAAAATGATTCTGTTGAACCACAATTCAAAAGCAATGTCTGATTTTTGTTAGTTAATTTTCAATATTTTTTTATTTATTATTACTTTAGTCAGTTTCAAGTTATTTCAGTGACCATTGTGGGTTTTTCTTTCTTTAATGGAAGGGTACCAACAATTTTGTCCACGTGTGTACATCATCCACAGGAATGTTTATCTCCATAGTATCAAGTGCAAAATGATTACCATTCTAATAGACATTTAAAAAATTGCATAATGAATGAGTGATTTCAGTAAGGTGAGTAAGAGCAGTGTCGTACCGTTCACACTTTCATAGAGGATGAGGTTGAAGAGCTGAATGAAAGCATCCTGGTCTTCATTGAGGAAAATGTTGGAAATGCATGAGTCCATCTCCTTCAGCAGCCACGGCTCCAGCTGTTCCATGTCATTCTCAGTCTGGGACATAAAATAGTACACTGACTCAACCGGAGTCTTCACTTATCCTCCTGTGACTTCATTAACGCCGAGTTTTACTTTTAACCTAATCTGATTCACAGCAGCCCACGTCCCTAATGCTGGGGATGAGTTAAATGCAGAGGTCAAATTCCATGTGTTTATGTATATGTCAAGAAAAAAATGAATATTTAAGATCCACAATGCAAGTTTGTTTACTCTGGGACCATCATCCTGTCTCTCTGGACTGACTGACGCAATGACGCGTCCAAACTATGTCAGCAAAACGCTGGTGCTCACATAATTAGTAGCAATTCCTGCCACCAAATAAATAATTGGAACAGAGTTGGCAACACTGGGCTCGGTTTTTCAGTAGGATCATCTTTGAAATCTAGTGTGCTCTTGCTAGTTTTCTCAACATAACCAACCCCAGCTTTTAATGGTATTCAGGAAGGTTTGGTACCGTGCACTGTAGTGCAGGCTCCTCTAGTGAATTTTTTACATTCTTTATGAAAACAATAGTAAAGTAAGCTTCAGGGAATACGAGCAGATACATCAGATAGCAGAGGCCCCATATTTAATGAGTATGGCACACATTGTTTTCGTGTATCATCATTGATAACGAGAGGAGATGCTGAACACTGGGCTTTAACTGTCCCAGTGAAGCAGTGCATAGAGAGTGGTGTGAATGTGATTGTGTCTGTTTACCGGCTTGTTGAAGGTGCCGTCCCCTCTGTCCAGGGAGCTGCTGTCCTGGAGGAAGCCTGGAGCAGACACAGGGGTCCTCTGTTTCTCCTCCTCTACTGCCTTACACCACTCTGTCAAACATTTCTGCTTCTTCTCCTCTGAGAACCAGGGCATGTGATACACAGAGGAGATTAAGACAAAGACAGATGGAAGGCTATAATGCATTTTTATTATTAAATGTGACTTGGTGGACTAATTAATAAAAGCTTCATACTTCTCTGTGTCTCTTCTTTGTATTTCTTAATGTCCTTATTGTTAAAGCCCGTCAGCGTCAGAATGTCTTCAAGAAAGAATTCCTTCACTTCGAACTGCCTTCCTATGACTAAACACATAAAACAAAACTCTTAATTTTATTAGTAATTACCATCAAATTCCACATTCACAGATAACACTCCAACCAGATTAGACTGAATTTGCATTACTTCAGTTAACAATAACAACCCATCTTTGTAATAGAATGAACTGTTTCTTGAATGAAATATGTTCTGACTGTAACACTCGCTCCAGTACTTATCGATCTATAAGTCTACCCAGAAATGTGTCATCTGCAATTTCTGGGTAACGCTCTCCCTTTATTTACCTGTGTTCATTGAAGTAAATAAAAGTTTGAACCATAGATCATTTTTGCTCGGTTTTCACTCCTGTTTTTTTCCTGATAAGTTAGGCTAGTCAAAAATGGCATCAGTTTGCACGAGTCTTACTCTACATGCTCTCTGGCCACCTTGTAACCATAGATCCATAGATGTGACGAGGATAGTTTGAATGCTTATCTGATTATCTGTCCAATGATATGAACCAAATGTTGCCTGTAGGTTTTGTGGTCAAGCTAACTAAGATGGTTTAGACCAAGAATTACTTTTGTTTTGATGAATCCCTTTTGAACTTGGAAAAATCTAAAATCTTTTTGAACAGCTTGAGGCTTGAACTCTTAATTTCGACACAAATTTCAGTTCTGAACTTCAACTCTTCAGATGTTACATAAATCAAACATGGTTAAAAACTATAACCAACAATTAACGCTTAACCCACTGACAGGAACACTATTTACTACAAGAAGATTTCATCCAAAACCACTGAAAGAAAGTTTTCATGACGTTATATGTAAAGTATACAGATTACCTATGATGTGATTATCCAATAGGACGCCTTGTTACGTTTGAAAATGTTAGAAATGTATAAAAATAATCATAATAACTAAAAGCTGGTACGAGCATTCATTTAGTGAACACAGAGTTAGCAGGACGTACGGTGGATAACAGGGCAGGAGCCAAAGTACTGAAGGAACATGTCTATATCCAGAGCTGCACTGGACAGGATCAGTTTCAGTGTGGGAATCTTCTGAAGCACGTCCCGCAGCTTGGTGAGCAGGAAGTCAGTCAGACCATCACGCTCATGCACCTCATCCTGTTAAAAACACAGCAGGTCACTTTAACAAGTTCAAAACAAAAGTCAAACTGGGAGCTGAATCACCTTTAAAAAGGAACTTGACATCCAATGAAAATGTTATTTTGCTGCCCTCCAGTGGTTTAGCTTTTCACCTTGCAGCAGTGATGTACAGGTGGACTCCAGGACCCAGTGATATCACTGCTGGTTGTGGTTACACACATTTCAATCAGAGAGGGCAGCAAAACACTGCTTTTCAGCCTGCTGTGATGTTACTCTTCAAAGAACAACCCCAGCTTCAAATACATGTTGGATTACAGTGTAAAACTATTTTCTGTTTATTTCTAGTCTTGATGCTCACCACAATGACATGTGTGACAGTTGTCAGGCTGGCATCTCCAGCCATCAACGTCCTGAGGAGCACTCCACTGGTACAAAAGGTCAGCAGTGTCTTAGGCGAGACCCTGAGGTTTTAAAGTCAACACTTACATGAGTCATTTCCATTTTAAGCATTATTAATTGTTACACAAGCTTGCAAATGTTAGATAGGAAAGTTAAATAGAAGACTTGGATTTCACCCACAGCTCTCATCACCTGAGAAGATCTCTTTTCAGACTGGAGAGTCCTCAGATCTCAAAGAGTGAATACTGTGTATATAAGTGTGGGTTATGTGTATGCAGCTCAAACTAAAGTCTAATAAATGAGTTGTACGGTATAGGAAATTACTATTCGTAACAATATTTAAATACACAAAACAACTTTCAGTTTTTAAAATAACAGAAACCCTGAACATGTGACAATGTGACAACTGTGTAGACTGCATTGGTGCCAGCTGATCTTTGAGCAGGATCTGAGTATCTGACATTAAATTGGAAAAAAAAAGAGTGGAACTGCTTTGTTTCAAATACACATCCAAATTTCATAAATTCAGATGTATGTTTCAACTGTTGTAATTGTTGGAAAGCAAACACACAGAGTGAACCGATTAATACTACTACATTTATAATGGACGTATTTAAAGAAATGGATGCAGCATCTTTTACAACATAACTTGCTCACCCACGGCAGACAGTATAACTGGTTAACAGTTTAATTTAAATGCCACATATTCTGACTGGTGAGTAAGAACGGGTTGATTTGGGGAAAAAAAACCTAAACTTAACGTACATGCAATTTGAAATTCGATTGAAATCAGAAATTTTCAGTGTGTCCACTGTCTGTCTGTCTGTCTGTCTGTCTGTCTGTCTGTCTGTGAGATTTGGAAAGAGCTCTGTAGCTCAGTTGAATTGAACTAGTTACTGTAGGTGTAAATGGTGAACACATGAAGCATTGAGATGGAAGGCTCTGATCTAATGTACCTGCTCTCTAGTCTGATGTGATACCCGACAGTCTGGCCCACACTCTCTCCTCTCTCTGCTGCCACTCTCTCAGCCACAGAGATGGCAGCCAGTCGTCTGGGCTGAGTGCAGAAGATCCTGCAGGGATCTCCATTCCGGCTGCTCTCATCCAGCAAGAACTGTGGGATCTGGACAATGCACAGTGACCCTGTATTACCTAAGGCTCAAAGCGTACACACTACCCAATAGTTATCCAATATCAGTAGCTTTAGCCCCTGTTTAAAGTGTTCGGGAAGACCCACCTGTGTAGTTTTTCCAGAGCCAGTCTCTCCAACCACCAACACAACCCTGTTTTCTCTGATGAGCTGGATGATCTCCTCCTGGCGTTCATGCACCGGCAGGGAGCGTCGGAAATTGTCCAGGTCTGATGGGCTCCGTCTCCGGGGCACCATGGGTATGCCGTTGTTTAAGCGCCCGCTTGCCCTGTTCCTCTCACAACTGCTGTCTAAGGGAAGAACTGAAGAATGTTACTCGACCTTATACAACACATCTATTGCTTTGACACACAGGTGATTTTTCCATCCTGCCCAGAGAATTCCCCCGTGTTTTTGTTGCTGCTGTTTACATTCTTCCAGATGTAAATTTTAAAAAAATGCACTACATCAGTTGTATGAGGTCATCAGCATGACATGACAAATCAAAAGCAAGTTATTTTTTTCTTTTAAATCAATATTTTACAATAGGTGGGCAGAATGGAAAGCACCCCCAGAAAGTAGGCACCACAACATCAGTTCTGCCGTTTTTTCTCATGGAATGAGTATTAACTGTTACACCTGCATCAGCTGCAAGCTGACCAGCCCCGACCCCCTTGTGGATATACTGTACATTTTTTTTTTTATTCTTATTTCTTATTTTTATTCTATTTTTATTTTATTGTATAATATGTGTATTTATTATCTGTTTCTATGTAGTTGAACTGCTGCAACACCCGAATTTCCCCCATGGGGATCAATAAAGGAATATAATAATAATAATCATTGTTACTCACTGCAGAGTCATAGTTTAGACAGACAGTTACACTCACCAGGTTCTGCACTAACAGACATGCCACTTTTGTTGTTGGGCTGCATGTCTATGCGTTCCTTATTGCTGATGGGAAACCTCTGAAGTAGGCTGCGGATGAAATATAAGGAATTGTGGGAGACTGTGAGGGGCATAGTAGGCCGGGGTTTGTCTGAACCGTTCTTCTTCCTGATGGTGAGGAAGCGATTTGGTCCTTTTCTGAGAGAGGGAGAGAGACATTTCTTGCATTAACAACATTTCTAAAACTGATTCAAGCACCAAAAACTGTTGCTGTTCAAAAATCTCAAAGTGAGGTAATTCAGAAAGAAATCACTCTCTGACCTCTACTGTTCCATCTAAGCAGGTGTTTTCCTACATGTCAAACTTTATGAGAGAGTATAGAACATAGTTTGATTAAGCTCTTTCCTATCAACTCTGGGTTTGACCATTCAAAGGGAGCAGTCCCTCCTGGCTGACTTAGAGCCATCCATTTGTGAGACCTTGTAGAGTGCAAGGGCTCCTTCCACAAGAGTGGTGTATAGAAACTGTTTGGACGAAATTTTCTACTAGGTGCGGATGGAGAATATGTCAAGAAAGTCGGCTTTTCACCTGGCAGTTATGACAGTGGAAAGCTGACAATTCTGGGGTGACATTGTGTCCAAATATTTCCTTCCTACAAATATTCTTGTCTCCAAGCCATTTTAAATTAGAACATAGAGCTGGAGGCATACTATTCTCCCCCATTTAGATCTGAGATGGAGGAAAGGGCCAATTGGTTGTGTTCAGTTCAGGCTTGCGCTTGTATGTTAGAGCAAAGCAGAGCTTTAGGCGCATAGAGCAGTTGTTTGTCTGCAATTGAGGGAAAAACAGGTGAAGTACACTGATACAGAGGTTCTCCCACTAGGCGGTTGAGACAAATAAACAGGCTTTTGAGGTAGCAGGTGAATCTGCCCCCCTGGTCACTCTACCACTTTTTACATGCAAGGTATTTTAGTACTTATTGTATCAAGAGTATTCTATTAAAATGTGAATCTCTGGATATCAGATTTTCATATGCAATTTCTGTAGTGGTCCCAGTAATATTTTCTAATATCGACTGCTAAAATAGTATTTACACAGAGGTAGAGCTCTTCCTATATTTACGTAATCCCCTCTCACATACTTTTACGTTACCAGCGGAAGCACTGTGGCACCTTTTCATTTAGAACCGATAGTGCTATTTCATCACTCGCTTAGTCAGTGAAAAACTTTTTATAGGGTTTATAGGGCCAGCTCCTGTTTCTAAGCAGACCAGCCAAAGTTTTTTTAAGCAGCAAAGAAATCTACCAGGTGCAATGCTTGTTAAAAAAAAAGCTTGGGGTGGGATAAAATTTAACAGAGGCAGTGGACTCATAAATCTCTATGCAGGAAAAACCCTGCCATGATGCTCTCTTTTCTATCAATTTCCAGCAACAAAGGAAACGTGTAGGAGAAAACACAAGAAGGAAGAGCTGACCGATAAAAAGTCTAGCAGTCACCACGTGTCATCTCTGTAGCCACCGTAGCCCTAACTGCAGTCCCATCTTTGAGCAGGTCTACGTCAGCTACAGCGTAGCCTACAGCAGCTCTGTACTTAGGCTCCTCAGCTATACCAAACACTTTAACATAAAACTACAAATCCAGATTTATTGTAAAAGAACTTCCAGCCATTTGTCAGAGTGCATGTAACTTTGTAAATGACTCATGTACAGGGATACTTACCCTTTGCTCTTAGAAATGTAACCCAGGGACTGTGCCATCCGATGAATAAAAGCTCTCTCAGTACTGGACAAGGAGGACGGAAATTCCATCTCTGCTCAGTCGAGGAAAGAAAAGGAAAGGAAAGGGGATATATTAGGACACTTTACAAGACTCAACCATCATACATTCCTGCTCACACTGGGACGAGTTTGTGAGCATGACAGTGGCTTACCTCTGTCATGTGATTTCACAATAACGAATGTTTACACAGGTCGACCACACAGAAGTGCTCTGATTTTATTTTCTGATATAAGACAACAAAACAAGTTGATACCTTTTTGGTCACTGTAGTGAAACCTCTCCAGAGAGAGGTTCATCGATATCTTGATTTCTTCATCGATGAGAATTTCTTTGCGACCTTTGGAGATGGAGCCATGGTGCCGTGTGTTATGGCTCTTGGCTGGTTTCTGTGATGCTGGGCCAGCACTGGACATGATGCACTGCAACACAACAATAGGGCCAGCAGGACTTTTTTTGTGTGTTTGAGCAAAACATCAAATGTTTCCTGACTTAAGTCATTACTTTTCTAATCTTATACTATTTAATACATATTCCTTCATGGCCACTTGTTTAAAAACAAAATCATAGCTTCTGTATTTGAGGTTGGAGTGGTAAAAATCCACGCTGTGTACCATTATATTGTGATATTATGCAGTACATTTTCTAGAAAATAATGAAAAACTGTCAAGGAATTAAAACACCAACAGGGCTCAACACTAACTGTTAAAAGTGGTGACCGTGCTGGCAACCAACCATCAGGTTAAACTTCCCATACACCATAAACGCATTCTCTTTCACTGGCACCACAAACTGTCTCTGTCTCAACTCAAAAGATGTGGATCATGTGATAAGACTCCTATCGGCTCCCACGGGAAGGCATTCTGCTTTCATCAGCTCTCCCTTCCAATCTGTATCCAATGTCAGTGACTCTCAGGCTAAAAGGCTATATAATAATACCGGGTATTTATTATTATAGCCTTTGCAGATTGGCGATATTGAGGCATGTGAAAAATGTATCATAGTAGCATTTTTGCCCCCCCATGCTGGAGCACAACATAGTGAGAAGGGATAGTTTGGATTCAGAAATGTGACACTGCTCTCACTTGTTATATCACAATATTGTGCCATAATGTATATTCTATTACTAGGCCTTTCATGATAGGTACGTTACCTTATCCACTTATCTTAAGATATATGGGCATGACCTAGATCATTTTTGCTGCGCTCCATATTGCCTGTAGTGTTTTATATGAGATTATCACCAACATTTTTGACAAGATGATGCCAGAATAAACATCAGGGTTTCCCCTACCATTTCAAGACCTGGGTGCAGCACCTAAGCCTGTTTTTCACAGCACCTAAGCTGAATGAGCAGAAAAAAAAAATGTGCTGAGAAACGTTTTGCTGTCAATTCTGGTTGGATGGATGGATGGATGGTTATGAGGATGAATGAACATTCCCAATAACACTGGAGCACAGGTACTAATCCTGCCAACAAAATACTTGCTGAAAAGCCCAAAGTTAGACCAAAGAAAATGAACTTAAGATTGTCTAACAACCAACAATTCCCATCAAAGGGTTATTCAGAGCCACTCTTTCAAGAGAAACACACTGTTTGAGGAGGTTAGACAGCCTATCTTAGGTCTAAGAACAAACAAAAGGCTGGGGGTTATGGAGATAGTTCATGTCATTGATGGAGATCTAGTGACCCCTAAGGGCAGTTCCAAAAAACACATGGACAGAGTCGCAGGATCAACCGCTGACATAGTGAGGAAGAACAAGGATGTGTCCCAGGGTGTCAAAATACTGTTGAAAGACAATGCCGAGCCAGTTATACACCAGTGGCTCTGAAAGAAAGACTTTGAAAAGAATGAGAGATGAGCAATAAAAGGATAGGGAGAAAAGTGGAGGAATGTAAAGACTAGGGTCACTTCCCTTGTCATTTTGGAAAACAATAACGGAGATCTGAAACAATGCATCAATACAAGAGATTTTAACAAATTAATTTAAAAAAAAAAACTTCAGACTGCTAACAAAGTGAGACATTACAAGCTCAATGTCAGTAGCATGCTTCTTTCCCAAACCGCCGATACTCTTATTGAAGGACCATCTGCTCTACCACTGAGCCACAATCCCCCAATATATGCATCTGCATACATTTTAAAACGATGACCTAGACACCCAAGTTCTCCACTTGATTGGGTCTTTGCAGACACAACGTGTCCTTCCCTGATTCGTCACACCCCAGTCATGTAACAATTTTCCAGAAGAAAACAAACAACAACAGCCTTGATTCCAGGCGTGGCTGACCTTGTTGTCTCTACAAGCAGCTGTTGTGCACTTAAATTCAGCGAAACAAGTGATAGAACACACCAAAGCCATCTTCACAAGACACAGAATGCTGGTGACTGTGGTGAGTGATAACGGACCAGCTCAGAAGCCAGGAGTTCAGAAACTTTGCTGAGACATATGGCTTTGAGCATGCAACATCATGCCCACTGTTTCCACAGTCAAACCGGCATTGCCGAAAAAGGAGGTCAGTTCATAAAAGGGCTGTAGAAGAAAGCAGCAGAGACTGGAGGAGATCCATATTTAGTTCTGCCAAATTACAGAGCATCACCTTTGGAGAGAGAGACAGTCTACAACTCCTAATGAACAGAAAGCTGAGAATAAGGCTGCCCGCCCTCAACAGAACACTTGCTTGAGACAAGGGATGGACGCTCTATAAAGCAAAACAGACAGAACCTAGCCTACATTACATTACAGTCATTTAGCAGACGCTTTTATCCAAAGCGACTTACAATAAGTGTATTCAACATAGGTATTCAAGAGAACTACTAGTCACCAGAAGTCATAAGTGCATCTCCTTTTTTAAACAAGCATCTAAAAGCATAAACCAGAGCAAAAGTATAGTGCAGAAGCAAATTACTACGAAAACAATAATTGCAACAAACTAATACGAATACAGTAAGTGCTAAGTGGAAGGCTCAGGGTAGTACCTCTGAGCGACGGGGCAACCAATCGCCCGGAGGCAGCAGAGCGAAGTGGTCGGGCGGGGGTGTAGGGCTTGACCATGGCCTGGAGATAGGAAGGAGCTGTTCCTTTCACTGCCCTGTAGGCTAGCACCAGAGTCTTAAACTGGATGCGAGCTCTTACAGGGAGCCAGTGTAGAGAACGGAGAAGGGGAGTTGTGTGGGAGAACTTGGGGCGATTGAACACTAGACGAGCTGCAGCTTTCTGGACAAGCTCCAGAGGTCTGATGGCCGACGCCGGGGCTCCGGCAGGTAGTGAGTTATTCCTTAAATGTATAGTTTGGGTGTTTTGAAGTAACCCTAACCCTACCCTACAGTAGATGGAATTTGGAGAAACCAACAGGAGTACCAGCGTGGGAGAAAAGCAATGTGTGCTGCATTTAGAATGTTATTCCGACATGGTACTGAACTGAAAGTGAAACTTGTCTACAGAGTTTTTCTTAAATGGAGCCTGGTGGCTTTGAAGAGATCATTAAGTTTCACTTCCAGTTCAGTTTTTGCTGCTTTTGCCGTCCTCAGCAGTTTACTGCTCTGCTCTGTTGCCATCAGACAGCCCTTTCTGATGGGGAACTGAACTGGAAGTGAAACTTAATGATCTCCATTTAAAAAACTCTGTAGAGAAGTTTCATTTTCAGTTCAGTACCATGTCGGAATAACATTCTAAATTCAGCACCCACTGCTTTTCTCCCGCGCTGGTACTCCTGTCAGTTTCTCCAAACTCCATCTACTGTAGGGTTAGGGTTACTTCAAAACACCCAAACTATATATTTAAGGAATAAATGACTCTATATGCCTCTGCTAAATGTTTTAGTATTTATTTAAGTGTAATTGTTGTTAACAGAGCCTAAGAGACCATTGTATTTATTGTTTTGGTTGTTGCTTTTATCAAATTTATGTTATTGTTATTTTTTCACATTCCATGTGCAATGTCTCAAAATTGTAAGTTCATTGCTCTTTGAAAGGGTGTACTTGCATTATTATGTTATTATTTTCTCATTGTATCTGTTGCATAAAATGGTCTTAAAATGACAATTGTATTCATTCATTGCAATTATTTCTTGGACTATATATCACCATCAAAAGGACTTGTCCTGACAGGTTAACTACTAACCCTACATGTCTGCTTTATATACAATCAAGTATGTGTGCATTGTGTCATTCTTACCAGACTGTTAGGAATATCAATAATGGCCTGTCTCGGACTGAAGAGGGTCAAAGGGTGGCGATCACAGCTGCTGTGTGAAACAGACATAGGGGGAAAAAGCTATAGTTAAAGTTTAAAAGAATGGTAGGTCACATGTTTAACGGTGATGTCGAGCTTTTACAGTGGATGTTTATGGGAACGTTTGTTGGATGTGGTTTCGCTGGCAAAGCTGTAGACTTCAGACTTGAGAGGAAATCATCACATTCAAAGGTTAGTATAACTGAATGTCTGCACATGTGTGAGACTCGGGCAAAGCTATAAAAAAAAAAACTATACAATCGACTCGGCAAGTCGGTTTAATTTCAAGTCGCTGGATAACGACACTTCCATTAGCGGCTAGCTCAAGCATTGCTGTGTTTGAACGTTAGCCAGGTTAGCTTTAAACAATCCTCTCCACAAATGGCTTGTGAGAGTCATTTCGCCAGTAACGTTATCGAAACATGGCACTAACTTAACGTTAGCTAGCGTTACACTAGCAGGAGTGGTGAGAGACACACCAGCTTAACAAAACTGTAGCTAGCGTCATGTCCAACTTTGTCATTAAACTAATACAAGCAGATCACGTAACTCTACCTTGACTATCAAAGTGCCCCAGCAGTGCTCTCAAACGTCAAGCATCCTGTCAGATCAATGGGACGTGAGAGGTTCCGCGTGTTTTGACCCTTTACCTCCGTTCCGCCGGCAATGGTGCCGGGTACCGCCAACAACGAAGGTACATCCGGTCCGACCCCTTCAGAATAAAATGAGGCAGTGGTAGTCGCTATTACGAACCTATGAAGCTTATATACTGGTTTATAGGCCAAATCTCAAGGCCTGAAACCCTGAAACCTCAGGTAACTACTGACGTCATCTGGTAAATGGTCTAGTGTGAGATACTGTAAGGGCTTAAAAATAGTGTAAATACTAATGGGACAGCACTTTACTGCAACATATCACATTACTATGACAATGTTAGACAAATGTAATGTGCAATCATGGGATTTTATTTTATATTTTTTTACTCCATGATTTGAATAAGATTAGAGGTAATTGTCAAACAGCTTCAATAAAGTAATTCAATGTTTGATGAATAAAGGTGTGTAATATATTCTCTGCTTGCATTTCTCTGCTTTAACATGTTTTTGTGTTTTTTCTTAATGTTTCAGTGTAATATCAGTTCAGTAATTATTTGTTAAAAACCCTTGAATCTACAAATAAACTTACTGATCATTTTTCTTTGTCACTGCATGTAACATTCTGTATAATAAAAGTATTTACGGTTTGTATTTTGGCACCTGAAATCGTTGCCCACTCATGAACACGTGGGCAACGATAACCTCACGAGAACGAGGCGGCTGCAGGTTTTAGAGCCAGGCGCCAGTTGCTCTCCAGCGACTGCATGACCCAGTGCATGATGGGAAACGCCTTGCTGTCTCCTGATCAAAGAGCTGATTGGCTCTTAGTTTTGACAACAAACACCACGTTTTGTAGAAAATTCTTATTTTCTGTGTAATTGTAAGATTTGACGCTAGATTGTTGGCTAGTGGACTCACGTTGTGCAATGATGTGGCTGATAATAATACTAATAATACTAATAATAATACTACTACTAATAATAATAATAACAATAATGATATATAAGGTTATTTATTTAGTAACTGTACATAAAGATATTTATTGAGAAAGCCTAATTCCAACTTGATGTAAAAAAAAAAATTCTGTCAGAGAACTTGAATGTGTGAAGTCCATAGATTAACGATTGTGAAGCATCAGAAAACCTTTTAAAAGGAGAGAACTATTGTCACTGATGGACACGCCATAGATATCCAAACGTAGTCTGCAAACTACAAGTACCCATCATAATATGGGGACCTTTACCTTTACCACTGTCAATTTCAGCACGAGCCAAGATCACTGACGGAGCAATATTACAATCCTCTAGCCTCACGTTAGTGCAGCAAAATCTTATTCTAAGTGTTAATTTCTCTTAAAGAGCCTTTCTTGTGGGCAACTAAACATGGCTCAAATAACATGTTGTTTCTGTTCAATCCGATAGCATTTTCCTGCTTCTGGTTGTTATGTAATGTGAATGTAATAAATGATGTTCATGATAGAAAACACATTTACAAACCTAGACTATAATCCATGTAAAATCCCACAATATAAGCCGTTCTCCAGGAGAAAAGACATAGTAGTGATATAGTATTTAAAATTCATGTTAACAAGCAAACAGCCACAAATGGAAAAAACAGACTTTATTAATATTCACATTTTAAATCAAAACACCATTGAAGCCATAGGACAACTTGAGATCACCATCTGTACAATTAATGTAAAAGGACCCCAGTGAGAAACACAAAAAGACATCTCACTTGTATGCATGTTTATATTACCTTGACAAAATATAAATTGTAAGACTGGGGGTTGAACTTTAAAGTCAAAATTATGAAAATGTTCTTGTTGTTTTCATCTATAGTGGCAAGAAATCCCTTAATGTGGGCCTTTGTGAGAGTCATTTGTATTTGTCATTGGTTGAGAGAATAACTTGGGTTTACAGTAGTCTATTGCAATGGTCCTCCATCATGCCCCATAACCTTAAGGGTGTGCAAGATGTCATACCAGCCAACACTAAAGAAGCTAAGTAATGGATCATGAAGGATATGATTGAAAACTTCTAGTCTACAATATCTCAAAAGGAATTTAAACCTGTGAAACCTGCAGGACAGAACAGCCTTAAATTACAAGCCTGCTGGAAGAGAACATCAATGGATGGATGTCTGTTGGTAAAAACATTCCAATTAAACTATTTAATCAAATTGAAAAGTAATTTCCTTTCATTTGATGTATGCCAAAATTAAAATGTTAAAATCCAACTTTCACATATATAATGTAAAATGCACAATTACTCCCAAAATGAAACTTGAAATGAAAACTACACTGACCATTGTTTCAGTGTGATCCTGAGCACTACTGCCATTATGGACATTTTCATTTGGGACAAGCCAACACCAGGACATCATTTAAAATTCAAATAGATGTTTCATTCAATTATATTATCATTATGTCATTATATCAGTGATTTTTCTGGCCTTAATGATTGATTTCCAAACAAATCAATTCGATCTAATGATTTTATCCTAATATTGGCATGAATTTAAAGACATTCATCTTGTAAAGACTACTTGTTCTTCATTCCTCAAGTCAATATTCCATTACATACTACATTCCTGGGTAAAATCTTAAGTAATTATGGTAATAAAGCCAACAACACTGTAAATACATTAAGCCAATAACACTATTAATACCAACCTTTTTTAAGAATCCAAAACATTTTTAGGACTCCACAGGAAGAATGGAGAAAATGAACAACACTTAAGTTATTACATCTTAAAATCAGTACATAATAAACTAAATATAACATTGATTCACTGGCCATATTCACTGAGATACCACAAATGATTGTTTTTTTTATGTTTCAGTCACCTCATATGTGCTTAAAATCATTTTTTTTCCTCCAACCTTTGATCTCTTGCCTTTAAAAGACTAATGGTTTACCTGAGCAGTCCTCTCCTTATGGTCTATGTGTTGTCTCCTGCAGATTGAATTTTGAATTTAGACTAGGATCTAGACTTAGGTTTCTGCCTCAGAGAAATGGAAGACAGTGCTGTTAGGTAACAATACCTTATATAAAGTCTGAAAAGTAGTGCAGCAAAGGCAAAATACTCCTGTGAAGCTTTTTGGACGAGCAGCTCCCCACTGTAAATGTGTGCTCATAAAGAGCAGGCCAAGAAAGAAAAGGACATGTTCAGTAACATCCTTGCCTAGACTATAAGGTAAAAAGCCTCTGAGGCCATAGTTTCATGCCGTTACAGGAAAGGCACAGCTCCTCATCATCCATGTCAGTAGTCAAAACATTTCATGATGGCGTCTTTGTCAAATTTGAAATTGAGGAAAGCCTTGGAAGACAGCAGGTCCTCGGAGTCTCTGCTGTGGACTGTCTGGTGACCGTTGGAGCTGCATGGAGCCACATCTGTGAAGAAAAAAGTTCATTTAAATGTCTTGTTTGTGTTGAAAGGAACATTTTTTATTCCCCACTCAGTTTTCTGTTGTCATGGCATTCATTTAAATGCGCCCTTTCTGGACAACAACTGGTGCTCTTCATTCATTACAGTGCCCCATGGCGGTGTGGCCCTTGAGGGTCACACCCCAAATTGGAAAACAATTTGAAATTGCGAAGCTTAAAAAATAATGTGTTCCTCTGCTTTCAAAAAGGCCTTTTACGTTTGACTAAATCATGCCTTCAGTTAAGCATTTTCCAAACAAATATTTTTTCTAGCAGATAGCCTACAGTATTTCACTCTGTAAATGTTCATTACATAATGGTCCTTTTTCTGAAAAGAGGCCGGCATTGTCTTTCTGTTAAGGTATCTAGTAACTTAGGACCCAGTAACATACCTGTCATTTTTTCTACACAGTTAAACGTGAATTCAATGCCGTCACATCAGCAGAAACAGTGCAGCAGTTAAAGTATATTATTAAGCTAATTAAGCTTAGCAAAGTGCGTGCAGTCTCAAGGTTACACTAGTTACTGTACAAACCATATGTGAAGAAAAATGGTCGTAGCCCAGAGATGATTTAGTTATTTACAAACATCTTGACTTGACAGTTTTCTTCAGGATATTGAAACTGAATCAACCATACCTCTCTCAAAACTGTCTTGCAGTCTTCTGGGTTGAAGTCTTTTATCTTCTTTCTGTAGAAATTGTACAAGAGTGCAATGCTTGTAATGAAACCATCTCTTACAGAGCAGCACCAATGCATAAGTTGATCATTTTCAAATTCTACATACAGTGGCTTTAAAACTACTTCAGTGGAAAAAAGTCTCTGGAATTTTCAGGAATGTTAATTTCACATTTTGACTGATGACTGGTGTTAAAGTTAAAATTATTTTTTCTTGTTCTAAAAGGTCAGAATCACATGTGGTCTAAAAACAACAATGTCAAACAAATATGGTTTTGCACTTACTAATATGGCTTTCACCTGCTGGTTGTTGGCTCCATTAGATGAGTCCTGACTTTTCTTCCCATTGCTTTTCAAATTTGGGTTCTACAGAGCAAAGCACAAGTTATGAGGTTACAGTGTTGTTTCAACCAAGACAGAGTCTCAGATTATACGTCCCATTTCAGGGGCTGTATCAGTAAATCAGGATGCCCTGCACTCAACCAAAAATGTAATCACAAGCTCCCGTCCCTCGTTTCAAAAAGATCAAACCTAATGGTGTGTTAAGGCAGCCCTCATCAACTCATAGGGTGCGTTCCAATAACCATACTACCACACTATTTAGAATGCAAGAAAATATTAAGTACGTCCAAATGCATAGTATTTCAAATGCAGTACTCTCAGAATACCCAGATGTCCAGCTGCATCCCGTTGCATTTTGCAGTTTGCAAGCCAGCATGCTTCTCTGGTCATTCTTATGATATATGAGCAAGAGGGTCAAAGTTCAAGGTGGAATTTTATGACTAGTATTTCCTCCTCCTGGGGGTTTCAGAGTTGTTCCCAGGTCAGATGCAAGCCCTCCATCGTGTTCTGGGTCTACCCAAAGGGTCTCCGCCCAGGGATCATCCTGATCAGATGCATGAACCAATTCAGCTGGCCTGTTTCGATGTAAAGGAGCAGCATCTCTACTCAGAGCTTCCTTTGGGTGTCTGAATAACTCACCTAACTTCAAAAGGATGAGCCCAGCTAAACCTATGGAGGGTTTTGGCCGCTTGTTTTCGCATTCTCATTCCTTCAGTCACAAACCAAACCTCATGATCATAGATGATCGGTTGAAACAAAAAGGGACAGTAACTCAGATCCCAGAAGGAGCAATCCGCTGTTTTCTAGCAGAGAACCATAGCCTCAGACTTGGAGGTGATGACTCTAATCCCACACCACTTGCCACTTGGCTGCAAACTGAATGTCGTTTTGTTTTCGGAAATGTTGTATTTCTTGAAATGTTGTCGTGTTTTCTGAAATAACATGTTTTTTTGAAATGTCGTGATTACTATTGGAATACTGTTGTTGTGTTTTGACCCTCAGGTCCACCATTATTACTGCTAAAATGACTGTTGGTAACATGTAGCCTAATGGTTGACTGTAGCATCATAATCCTATCTTTTCTAACCTGGTTGAGCTCATACTGGTTGAGCTGGTCCAGAGCCTTCTGCTGCTTTTGTTTTGCCCAGCTGTCTCCTGGAAATGCATCAGTACCTGTGAGGCGGCGCGATTTTGACCTAAAAGATGAAAGAAAAAAAAAACAAATGATACAGGGCAGATGGTCCAGAAGATAACACGTTAACTTCTGCTCAAGGTTTATATTCATACCAACTCTGGTACATGCATGGGAATATCACTAATACCTCTCCAGCTCTACAGAACATTACTTGTTTGTTATACTTATGAATAACAAATTACTCAAAATTGCTCATTCTTTTACATTGCTTGAATGTTGAAAAGACAGTGCCTACAGTGGCAGCAATACAGGCCAATTTGCACTAAATATATTTACACCAAACGTTATGCAATCAAGCAAGCCTTTATAACTTGCAAGTAGTTTCTCGGAACTTAAATAGCAAAATATGTGGGTCAACAACAAATGATATGTGACCAGTACCAGGAGGCAAGATGAGTTAGCCAGATATCTTTACACTTAACTCAGATTTTCCAGTATCCCACAGAGGATATTGTATTTCTTATATGTATATCTTAAGAAGGCAAAATCTCCCGGGCCAAGTTCTTGTCAACTTTTACAGAGGAGCAACAGAAAGCATCCTGACTGGAAACATTACAAACTGGTATGGGATGTGTACGGTCCAGGACAGGAGGGCTCTACAGTGGGTGGTTAAAACCGCCCAGAACATCATTGGTACCATCTACTGAGCATCAGTGATATTGGTGACAAGAGGAGCCTGAGAAGAGCTAAACTAATATTAAAAGACAAAACCCCACTGAGCAGGGGCGACTGGTCATAGCCCCAACTGCTGTCATCGGACAGAACTGTGGATTCAAATAATGTTATGGTTAATTCTCAAAGCTTAATATCTGCTATAATTAATCATCTTTGAAAATAGTGTCTTCCTGATTTACATATAATTTGTGTTAGAATTGATATTGTCATCATATTAAGTAGCCAGTGTCTTGCTGCTTCAGACTCCTCAGTAAGCCTACAGTGACCTATGGGGCTAGCCCCTCTCTCACAATACAATGTGTATTGTATTGTATTGTCTGTGTTTAATGTTGATCACATGAATTCGATGAATAGTGGGGTTGACAGCCTGTAGTGCCTCAACAGCATGATTTCATATCTCTAATTTGATGGGATATCCGTTGGCGCAAACAATAGCTTGGAATTGACAGCTCGGCAAGAAGGTAACTGAATGAGGTGGATTATATACTCAAGCAGATTTGAAACCCTTAATTTGGAGGAGAATTTAGAATAAATCCTCGATGCCCAGCAGCCACTAGATATTATCAGCACTCAAACTGCGGGTGTTTTTTTCATGCAGTTTTTTTTTTTAAAGAGAAAGTGGTAGATAGTTAGGATACAAAAGAAGGAACTCTTCTGTTTCCATGTCTGCCCTTTGGTGGAGATGGTACTTGGTTGAGGATGGGTTATAAAGATTTGGAACATCTTTCTGAGAGGATTGAGAATCATGAGAGCTGTTGAAGTCACCTGGATAATACTGTGAAACTGGTTTTACCTGAATGGATAAACGCCGATGCCCAAACTGACAGCACATACAGGTGCCCCATTGAAAAGCATGACAGACAGGTGGAGCAACACAGGTACGTGCTTAGTTAGATCCTAACATGTTTTAATGGGGATTTTTGAGACCTAGATCTAAAAAGTTGTCCGTGTGCTTGGTTGTGGCTGTAAGTGGTATTAACTTTGAAGTCTTTTCCGTTTGCTGGAGCCTCATTTGTTCTGAGCTTCAAGCTCTGAGCTTTAGGGCTGTATGAAATGTATTTATTATATACCAAGCTCTGAATGAGGTTTTGAAACATTACAGAGAGAGAGAGAGAGAGAAAGGGGAAGAGAAGTTATAGTTAATATTGCAAAAAAAATTCTGTAGGGTATTAATAATAATAATAATTTGAATGTTAACGTTATAAATGACGTGTCAAAACTTTGAACTATTCGGTACAGCTCTAGGCTTATGACAAGAATATTGAATTCTTAATTCAGGCTTGTAGTTTTTTAACCTGTGTAAGTGCTTTTTTTTTCCCCCACTCACTCAACCTTGTAAAGCTCAAATCAAAATCTGTCAACAGCTGAATACTAGTTAGAATCCTGATGGGCAGGTGCATTTGGTTTGCTATACTGTAACGTTTTATAATAAATTAAAAAAAGGTACCCATCAGCTGTGGACATTCCTCAAATATACCACCCAAACTGGGAGTTCAGGGGTTTGAAGAAACAAAAGCTGACTTCTTACATCTGAGCCTGCGAGAAGAAGAGCTTGGAAATATGCAACAAAGACACAGTTGGACCAGTGCTCTACAAAAGACATATGGTAACAAGATGATTATTATAAGTCACATTTCTATTACTGCTTTTATCATCAGTATTATTCTATTATATACATTGCTGCTGTTATTGTTTCTACTCTTACTATATGAATCAATTGTGTCCTATGGATTGACTTTGTTGTAACTCTATTATGTTGTTCATTCTGCACATATGAATCAAAGGTATATTGGGGATTTGTCCTGTTCTCACGTGAGGGTCGGAGGTCAGAGGATGTTGTATGCTGTACAGATTGAAAAGACGATTTGTGATATCATTCAAGTAAATTAAAATCGACTGGAAGCATCACTGCATGGACACCGCGCACACACCGGTGAAGGAAGCCTGCATGTAACCACAGTCAGACAGTAAAGACAGTAGAACCTGTGTAGGTGTGACGTAGTTCAGCAGATGTTGTGGCAAGTAGTTCTCCCTTGTATATGGTAAATGGACTGTACTTGTACAGATCTTTTCCAGTCACCCGACCACTCAAAGCACTTTAACACTACATGTCATCATTCACCATTCAAATCCATTCATATACTGATGACAGGGGCTACCATGCAAGGTGACACCTGCCCATCAGGATTCTAACTAACATTCATACACCGCAGGAACAGCCTACAGGAACAATTTTGGGTTAAGTGTAAGGACACGTCGACATGTACTAGCGGAGGCGGGGATCGAACCACTGATCCTCTTATTGAAGGTTGACCCTGCTCTACCACTGAGCCACAGCGTGAGCTAAAACCAAAGCGCAGGTGTGTGTGTGTGTGTGTGTGTGTGTGTGTGTGTGTGTGTGTGTGTGTGTGTGTGTGTGTGTGTGTGTGTGTGTGTGTGTGTGTGTGTGTGTGTGTGTGTGTGTGTGTGTGTGTGTGTGGTGTGAAGTGGTGGTGAGCTCCACTGAGCACTGGTGAAGTGTCTTTACCGAGTGTTGTCCGAAGATTTGCCTGCAGTGGTGCCGCTGTTTGCAAAGTCCTCATCACTGTCTGTGGACTCGCCTTTCAGCCTGCTGATCCATTCTCGCAGCGGCCTGTACAGGTGGAGCAGGAAGTGAGCCATCAGTACCTGTCTACTATAGTGAAACCATTTAACTGTGTTTTTTTATTATTATTTTAACATTTAGGCAGCAACACACACATTGCTGTTTTAGATTAAACAAAGAAGATAGAAGCCATTATCTAGGGAGCTTTGGAGGTATTGGTGAACTTCAGACAGAGCCAGTCTGTTAGCTGAGCTAGGCTCACCATGTCCTGACTCCAGATCTGTTCTTATTATGCAGACATCTTCTCATCTTACTCTCAGAAGTAAAGCAAATATGTGTAAATTCTTTTGACACAGATATGTTAATGGTTCAATGTTGCAAATAATGAACTGCAACCTTATGTACACACACCTTATGAATGGAATGGCCATGAAGAACCTGTTAGGCGCAAGTCCAAGTTTAGACTTTGGGGTCATGTCATTCCTGTGACATGGCAGCTTCTCAATAGGAAACCATTCAATGTTCTACAAGAAAAGAACAACAAGACTTTGAGACGTTTCTGTCAGCAAAAGGAAGTGTGAGTGTACCTGTTCATGAATACATTCTGGGCTGGAAGAGTCAATAGCATTTCCCTCAGTGTTGTTTTCCCATCCACCAAAATATGCACTCTATAGAGCAGCACTGACTGAAGGTCTTGTAAACAAGCTTAGTAATAGTGTTTGATTTCCATTCAAACCAGATTTCTTCTTAGTTAAGAGTGGATTATTGAAATGTTCTTATTATCTTCTACCCAAGATCTTCCTCATTGTCAAAGTATGGTTTACATTTTGTTCTACCTTGTCATTTGCAGTGTTATTCGTAAAAAGAAACGTCATTATAAAGCTGGAAATCAATGTGATGAGAAAACGTGTAAAAAGGAATTCCTACCCTGATCTCTTTCCTTGTTTTGGGATTGAACTTGGTATCCTTTGACACTCCTGGTATGATGTAGAGGCGCACCACCTGGTCAGTGATTTTCTGCTCTATGTACCTGTCTTTACAGATGCGATTCTTGATGTCGAAGCCAGTCTCCTCCAACACCTGGAAAACAGGATTCTGAGCTATGAACTCCACGCATTACCTATACATGGCTTTTTTTAATGCTCTCAGTTGGTCAAAGTTGAACTGCAAAGAACAAGAGACTCACTTCACGAACTGCACAGTCATGAGGAGCTTCATCCTCGTTAACTTTCCCCTTTGGAAAGCCCCAGCCGGACTTTGCAAGGTAACCCTGAACAAGCAGTGCCTGAAGAGAAAAGGAGCATCTGTTATCTGCAGCACGTGTGGAGCTTTTACTTCAAAATACTACACTACATTGGTGATGGTGTGTCATGGTGTGCTTCATATCAAAACTGTAATAGATAGTTATTGATTGCACTTTTTCAGCCTAATTTGAATGGACAGGTGTGGTGATGTTCTAGATTTGCACTCATTCACTAATCTGTGCTGAAGAACTGTCACAGTTTCAGCTCCGTTTTCCTTTTAGAAACATCGGATGTATTTTTCCATATCTTGAAAATCTACATTTTCAAATATCATGAATTGATAATTTTTTTGAAATCCTTTATCTCTATTTGAAACATGTCCAAAATGTCTAATTTATTGAGTTTATCACGTAAACACCATCCGCGGCTATGATAGGCCTCTGTGAGATGAGGTGTTTAAAGCAGTCACCTTGTTTTACAATTCACTAGGCCTGAGATTTGTTGACAATAAGACAAATATAGAATGACACCAGCCTTATCCTTCAACATGGAAAACCGACCAGGAAACAATACCAAGACAATTTACTCTAAAATGATATGGAGTATAACACTAGAGAAATGAATAATCAAGGCATGTCTTTAATAGGCTATTATAATCATTTTATTAAATTAAGTCCTGGTTCTGTTTTCAAAATCTATGCTAGGCAACATCAATAAAAGGGGGGTCTAGTCTCCACTACTATTCTGGTTCATTACAACCTGAGTCTTATTTTTATAGTTATATAATCCACTTAGTGAGATTTGGGAACAAGATCAAGTCCGTTGACGTCACTGCGTTTCCACATCTCAGCCATTCACTTGGTACTCACCAAGAGGATGGCTGAGATGTGTTGATAGCGTTGATATCACAAATGGAAATTAACAAAAACATGAACATATAGAATTCTGCTCTAAATGACCCTAGAAAGGCTATGTCAAGTAATGCTGCAATGTATGAGTGTGGGGGAAAAAAACCTCACGTTTTCCAGTGATTCATCTAGAATGATTGCTCCATACGTAGGAACACCCATCTTGTACTCCTTCCACTGTTCAAGGATTTTCTGAACATCCTCCCCATGAGGCAACAGGAACGGACAGTGATGGAAGAGTGCACAGCTGTCAAGGAAAATAGCTGAAACTAATGACATCTAACATGAGCACCGCATTGGGCTTCCTGTTCTGAGGATGAACCTATAGAGGAGCCAAGACTGACAAGAGTGAACTGCTGCTGAATCGCAGTTCTTCATGGAAGTTGTTAATACAACAAAAAGTCTGAGGTTAAAAAATGCATTCTAAGTTTCAAAAAAAGGGCATGCTTTGTATGTGCAGTAAAGTACAGTGGACATGCATTTTTTTATCAAAAAATGATACAGTGATTTAACATTAACATTACATGGAAGGATATCTGCTTTGGCAAAGTCTCTTATCCCACAGTGAGGAGCTCCTGGAGTGTTCTGCATGCAGAAGTCCAGGTAGAACCAGTGGGCCAGCTCGATCTGGAAGCACACCCGGATAGCGTTGTCCCTCTCCTCACTGGGAATGTGCAGGATGAACCGGCTGGAGAGGCACAGGAGAGATGGGATCACAGATTAAAAGGGGGACAAAACTTTATCAATACATCTGATTAACTTCAATCAGCTCTGTCCTCAGTCTCTTATCCACCACCGCCATGTTTACACAAGCACAGCACGTTAGCTCGGCTAATAGCACATTGTTACCAACAAGCTAAAACAACAGCTGTCTGTCTGTTGTCTGACTGTTTAGTTTAGTTTGTTCTTGTAAACTTCTCTGCTTGCCGAGACAAAGCAGCCAGGAGGAAAGAGGACAGAAGAACAGAAGACAGGAGGACAGAAGACAGAGGGGAGAAGGACAGGAGGACAGAGGACAGGGGGATAGGATGACAGAGGAGAGAAGGACAGGAGGACAGAAGACAGGGGGACAGAGGAGAGGAGGACGGAGGAGAGGGGGACGGAGGAGAGGAGGACGACAGAATACAGGAGGACAGAGGACAGGAGGAAAGAGGACAGGAAGAGAGAAGGACAGAAGACAGGAGGACAGAAGACAGGAAGACAGAAGACAGGAGGACAGAAGACTGATTATACTGACAGATGTCTGTGTTCTTCACTCACTGATTTGTTTCCAGTGCGATATTAATGACTTTATATAGTGACTTTGTTGTTGTTAACATAACCGTTGCTGCTCTAGAAACAGTATTTAATTAAATCTAATTTATAAATAACTTTTCATTCTGTTCTGAATGTGTTCTTTTTAAAAATAATGGATTAAAAGGCAACCATTTAGTAATGAGAAAGAACCGAGAAGAGTTGTTATATTGATAAAATCCTAATGATGCCCATCCGTAGTTTCTTCATAACTAGTTACTTACAAGATTACATCTGAACACATCATAACTAGAGATGCTCTGGTACAGATATCTGATATCAGTCCAATACTGAATCAGTAGGCATCAGATACCATTATTTTGATAAATAACAATTCAGTTAATTTGTTTCTATGTATTTTTGTGTTATATTTTGTTTAGCAGCGTTAGTAAACCAATGTTAAAGTCACGCCTGTCTTTTTCTTATCAAGAAAAATCCCAGTCTCTTCACAGTAATGCATACAGCTTATTGATTAAACACTGGTATCTGATCAGTACTCTGTATCAGCTGACACCAAAGACCAGGTTTCTCTTTCTGAATCATGATAGCGTTAGAATTCATCTTCGCCCAATACTCATTTTTACTGAGTAGAGCTTGAATCATCACAATAGTCAAAACAACCTCTGCTAACGTTAGCAGTTAGCTCC
Source organism: Anoplopoma fimbria (assembly GCF_027596085.1). Lineage (NCBI taxonomy): Eukaryota > Metazoa > Chordata > Actinopteri > Perciformes > Anoplopomatidae > Anoplopoma > Anoplopoma fimbria. The sequence goes on along the minus strand of NC_072462.1, from coordinate 9,664,744 downwards.
ATTATGTCGGCACACTCTGAGTAGCATGATGGGAATGAATTCCAATATAATAGTCTGATAAAGTTAGTTGTTCCTAATGGCAGATGACCAAACCAGGGAGTAAAACATATAAAATAAATACCCCCATTTGCCATAACATGGCGACATGATATGTTGCAGCAATGTGCTGTCCCATTCGTATTTAGAACATTTCAAGCCCTTACAGTCTCTAACACTCAGTCAGTAAGTCCCTGAGGGTTCAGGGTTTAAGGCCTTAGGGGGGATTGAACCAGGCAGCAAACCTCAGGTTCTGCCAAGTGAAGACGATGTGGAAGTGTCTTAAAACTTGCATTCTCTCTACTGACCAGCGGGAGGCGACTCCTCTGGATGTACAAAGAAGTCTGGTTGTATAGAAGTCTATGAGAAAATGACTCTACTTCTCTCTTGATTTATTCCCTCAGTAAACATTATAAACATGAGTTTATGGTCTCAATCTGTAGGTTCAAGTCTTCTTCAATACAGCATGATGTTCATTGAGTAAATTATGGTCCATTTAAAGTCAAATAGACCATAAAGCAGGGTATGTTTTAGGGCGGGGCTATGGCATCTCTACATCACTCCTCTGCATTCCAAATAAGGTAACTTCTGTTCATTGGTTGCAAAAAAAAAAAAATCTCGCCTCCATACATACTCTGAGCTTGCCCGCTGTCTGCAGAGGCGTGCGCTCCGGCGCCAAGCGTGAGTATAAACTTGGCTTTATACTTGGAAGTCTAACTTTTTTTTTTTCATGCTCCACTGAGCGACGTTCATGTTACTGTATCCAGTTATCTATACATATCCACTGCCCACACTCTTCACAGCTTTCGAGCAGGTGGGATTGGAAGCATAGTGAGAAGACAAAGGGTGGACAAAACCTGAAGTATCTGTATTTATTTGGCTTTTATTTACTTACATTCGCACCTTCTTGGTAAAACGTATGCAGCTTGCCACCTGGATTTACTTAATAGTTACAGTGTGTTTAACTGTTAATGTGCTTGTACTTAATGGTCTTGACAGTACTGTGTGTTGTTGGACACTTCTGTGTGTTGGTTATGGGGAAAAAACAGCACAGAGAGCAGGACTCCGGTGGAAGGAGAGGAGGTGGACTCTGTGTTTACACCATGATGCTTGGTGCTCAAACACCAGTTGATGGACAACGTTTTTCCTCATTTAGAATTTTTGATGTGAAGATGTCGGCCACATTATCTGCACAGAGAATTGTTTTTGTTGATGCTGTTTATGATGTAAACTCAAAAAATGCACTACAGGTCTGTACTACCGTTTTTGTTTTGTTTTTCTGCGTGTGTTGCGTTACAAAGAGGCTACAACTGAATGTCGTTGTGTAGCTCTATGTTGAATAATAACAATAAGTGATGCTTGAATTTTCTAACCTATGAACCCGGGGTGTCTCCTCTTATATTGTCCGTGTGCCCTTTGCGGTCTCTCGTGTCGTCTGTCGGTACACACACACACACACACACACACACACACACACACACACACACACACTCTGTGTATAAAGGTTTGTAAGCACTGCAGGCGGCATTTAACGTAAAAGCCTTGAGTGTGAAATCATCAGGCAACAAGCTCAGTTCAACATTGACCGAGCTAACAGCGAATATAAAAAGGTTATGCGGCTCATAGAGCGATAGTTTTTTTTTGTCTTGCTCAAAGAGAGTTGGCTTACCACAAAATACAAGTAAGTCCCAGTTTTACGATTGCACTTAAATGCGTAATGACCGAAGAACTGAGGGTGGAAGGGATCGGTATTTAAGTGGTTCTGTTTACCTGCAAAGGTCGTCCAGTACGCCGGAGGGGATCTCCACTCTTTTTGTTTCCATGTTGGTTGAAAACATCCTGTCTCAGTCTCAGAGCATTCGGATGTTAAAGCCATAAGAGCAGCCAGCTACATCCGCGTGTCCTGCTCAGTGGATCCCTCAGACTGCGCCGGATCTCCAGCTTTACACCAGCCAGGGAAAAGTAGCGAGGATCGAATAAAAACTCTTCTCGCTCCTCCACCCGGGACCGGACGGACTCTGTTGTTTATGCAGCGTTCAAGTCACATGGCCCGGATGGTAGAGATGGAACCGGATGGAACACACTCCTACATCAATGCCTTGCGAGCGAACTCGTCATTCACGCGGTTGCGTGATCAGAGTTGTTCGTGTGAGGAGAAAGAGGTTGGTTGTGTGGGGACCAGAATACTGCGCACTGACATATGTCGAGCCCTTCAGAAACATCTGAGTTTCATCATTTCTTCGTCATTACGACTTGGACGTTGACTTGAACACAAGTCTGAAACTCGAAAACTCCGATAGGACACGAACGCGGCATTAGTTCAGAACCGGAAGTTATGGTTAGTTAGATGACGGTAGAGGTTAACTAGACGGAACGCTATTGGTTCATCCTTATGTCTGTCAATTGACGGGGAGAGGAATTTAACACGGTAGTGTGAGGTGCCTGTGCCACAGTGAAAGAGGTTCACACATAATACTTTACAAGAAATTCACAATGCAGATAAAATGATTTCTCACTCTGTTTCAACTACTAACGCTAGTCCAAACCGGACAACAAACATCTCGGAATATGGTTTTCTTTCTATCGGCATGCACGTTTTGGAAATATCATATCCGTAGATCAGAAACGACCATTTTTATAAATGTGGACTTTTTCTGTTTGGTGGTACAAACTTTTATTAATTCATAAACAATGTCTTTACGACATCTTCATATTAAAAATTCCACATCAGGAAAACATTGTCCATCATTATCAGTATTTGAGCATCAAGCATCATGACGTAAACACAGAGTCCACCTCCTCTGGTCCACCAGAGTCCTGCTCTCTGTCTGGCTGTCCAACCGTCAAGTGCAGCTTGATCTGTGATGAACCTGGACAGGTCTCCGTGAGCATGTGGGCTCAACCGTCACTGACCTCCCGTCTCTGGGTTCGCCTGAAGTATTATTTCATCTATATTATTTCTCTGCGATTGAACTTCGGACAGGCCTTCTGTGTGGAGTTTGCATGTTCTCCCCGTGTCACTGTGGACTCTCTCCGGGTTCTTCAGCTTCCTCCCACAGTCCAAAGACATGCAGCTAAGGTTAATTGAAGACTCTAAATTGCCCGTAGGTGTGAACTTCACAATAGTAGTGTAGAACAAGATTCCCATAGATAAGAAAAGGAAAGTGCTATGTTTTATGTCCTACACCTGCGTCAAAGCCTCAAATCGTGACATCAATCATCCGTTTTGTAGAGCTGATAACATTGCTATATACGGGCCTCGCAAAGCCAAATAGTTTGCCTCCTCTGCATGTCGGCAGGAATAGAATTATAAATGCAGAATTAAACTGTACACCCAGCCGCTAGTATAGATGACAAGGTCAACAACAGCTGTAATCCTTTATCCATGTTGAACTAACCATGGGTAGTCGATCCATAATCAAGGCTGATGTTGCCTGTTTTCCTCTGTTGGTGTGACGAATCAGGAAAGGACACGTCATGACTGATAATACCCAATTGAAAGAGCCATGTTATATGGTTTATAGGTTTTTTTTATTGCTAAACTAATGTGTTATGCCCTTTTTAAAATGTTTAACATACAATAAAATTAAGGTAATTGGTCAAGGTGTGCATATGTGCTTAGATGTGTGTTTTGGCCCTATTAACATGAAAGCTCCTCTAGTCTGTCATGCTGTTGGATAATTTGGTTTTTGCTCCTTTAAGTGGAGTTAGTGCAAGTTAAGTGTCAGTGGAACAGGATGAGGCCCAACAATTTTTCTGACCGTAGATTGTAGACTGTATTTTTAGTTATTGCCAGCAGAAGGTCAGTTTTTGACAATTTTGTTTACTTTTTGTTTTAATGGAATAAACTACTTTTGATGCACTACCAGCCTCATCCTTGGATAGCTGACCATGGAAAGTATAGCCTGCTGAGGAGCACATTTGAGTTGGGCGTGGTAGTCTACGTGAGTCAGAACCCTTTACGTCCTGCAATAAGTGGTGAAGAAGTTTTTAAACAAGCTGCCACTTCACCAATCAAGTTGTGAACTTGGGTGTCTGTGTCATCGTTATGGAAGGTGTCCGTTTCTGTCCGTCAGACTAAAACGTAATCTGGAATTTTCCAAATAAAACAGCGTCAGCATCGGTTTCAAACGTCTCCGTTTAGAGGAGGACAAATCGCATGTGTCAGTAGCATAAAGTCCGACTCTCTCATCTGCACTGGGGGGTTTGAACTGCTGGTTATTGTAACGGTCCCCTGGCATGTTTACTTGTATATGAGTATGTCTCTTTAATACAACAGGTACCTGAAGGTGTTGATCACCCTAGTTGGAGGCCCCGCCTTTCTGACGATGAGATATATCTCTCTCTTTGCGCTCCTTTGATGCATTATTCTTTTGTTCTCATTCATGCAACATCTATTCCTCACTACACTCCGCACTCATGCAGACACACACCTACACCAAGGATTTCACTGATTATCACATCCCATTGCTTCCCTAGTTGTTTTGGGGTTTAATGTCCTCAATTTTATTTAAATAAATGACTTACTATTTGCCTTCAGTCTGCATCTCCCTCTCTTTTGTCATGGCTTCAGAGCCAGGTCGTGACAGTTATAAAGTTTATGATCAATTGCTTCTAGCTTACACTTTATCAGAGGTAGTTGGAGATAACATATGTGGGGACAATATGACACACAATAGTAAGATTTATGCCTTTTCAGAAGGGTTTTCTGTTATTTTCAGTTTTATATGACAGGTAGATTTTTTTCTTTATATATTTTGACTATTAAATTGCAACTTAATTCTCGAAATGTGACTTTATTCTCAACTTTTTCAGAGAACAAAGATATGCAGGATATGTTTTGAATATAGAGAAACCTTTGAACATGAGCAGAAATCTTGCTGAAACATTTGAACTATTAAAGTTTATGAATTAATTAAAATGAATGAATTATCACCTGCCACCTGGTTTTACTGTTTTCCTTTACATATATAAAGACTTTTCCACGATAAATCGATGCTCAAAAATCACCAGAATACAGGAGTGTGTTGATGCTAAACATTACCCTGGGGGAGGAGCACAGCCTCCCCCCGCTTTATGTGACCCCACCAATGTTCAAACCATGCCTATGCCCTTGGCTGCAGCCTTGGGAGGGTATTCCACATGTCCCAGCAACACTTTCCAGCCCTTCTGAGGGAACCCCAAGGTGTGTTATCCCTCCAGCGCGTTCTAGGTCTCCCCCGTGGACTCTTACCATGTTGACTTATACTCGGAAAAAACCTCTACAATGCCATCAGTGTATGAATGTGTGTGACACGTAGTGTAAAGAGATTTTAGTGGTCAGAAGATGTGTACAATTTACCATTAGCATTCTTTCAGTCACTACCCAAGCTCATGACCATAGATGAGGGTAGAAACGAAGATGAACTGGTGAGAGATGTGCCATCTGGCTCAGCTCCCTCTTCAACACAACGGTTCAAGTCAATACTCACATCACTGCTGACGCTGCATAGAACCCTCTGTCCATCTCACGCTCCATTCTACCCTCACTGGTGAACAAGACTCAGAGAAACTTGTACTCCCTCACTTTGGGATGTGACTCGATCCCATCCAGGAGGGATCCATCCACGGTCTTCTGGCAGTACTGACTTTCATCCCGACCGCGTTACACTCGGCTGCAAACTGCCCCAGTGCTGCTGTAGAACCACATCATCTGCAAAGAGCAGAGACACAATTCTGAGGTCCACAAACCAGAAACTCTCTTACCCCCGGCTGGGCCTTGCAATCCGGTCCATGAAAATAACAAACAGGATTGGTGACAACGGACAACTCTGGCAGAAGCCAAGACCAACTAGAAACGTGTTTGACTTTGTGCCAAGTAAACGGACACAGCTCTCACTTTGGTCATACAAGGACCGGGTGGCTTCTAGCAACGACCCCAGTACCATGTATTCCCTTCAGACTCTGCCAGAGACACTGTGTTAGCTCCCTCTATTCCAAAAAACACATGTAGACTGGAACTCCCATGACCCCTCCAAAAGACCTGCAAGGGTAAAGACCTGGTCCACTGTTCCACGGCCAGGACGGAATCCGCATAGCTCCTCCTGAATCTGAGGTTCGACAATCGGTTGAGCTTCCTTTCCAAGGGAGGATGAGCAATGTGATACCACGATAATTGGAGCACACTCTCTGGGCTCCTTTTTAAAAAAATCACAAATAACAGTCAGAAACTTCCTCTCAACAACTCGCAGTCGCAGAGATGAGCCTCTCATTCCCTGGAGCAGACTCCAACACAGAGTGGCTCAGCCGGGGGCTCATGAGTATGTCAAATGTCTTCCATATGGAATATTGTTTTACACTTAACGTGCAAATTTCAAAGATTTCATAGATGCCAAACACTTGATTGTGCTCCCTGAAGTTTCTGAGATACAGCCAGCTTCTTATCATATTATATTTAGTCCTTGGGCACATGCGGCTACTCCATATAAAAAATAAAAAAAAAGTTGCACAGAATTATTATAAGTCATACCACAGGTGAATACATTCGCTTGAAGAGCCACTCTCCATTAGTTCTGATGGGTTTCATGAACTTTCAGGAGGTATGTCTGTTTTTTCCCCAAGATAACTGCTTCTGACTCAAAAACATATAGGACCCCTCTCTCTTTCACACATATACAAACACACACAAACACACAGAGAAACTGAGTTGAACATTTCTTCATATTTTTACTGAGGCAGAAACACTTCCACAATTTTCAGTGATGTGAACAATTGTCTTAAACATGATGGTAACATCATACAAAGAGATACAATAAGATTGAATGTGTAAAAAACTAAACAACACCAGGTAGGTAACTGTTTATTAACAAAATACATTTACTTGAATGGGGAACAATATGTACACGTCAATAACATCAAAATCAAAATAAAGACCACACTAACACAGCAGATTTTTTATATAAAGTAAAATGTTTCAACAATGTATAAAAATACTGCTGTACAAGGATTATTTTCCTATTAACAGTCAAACTGTTAAAGGTGACTTAAAGCAAACTTTTCATAAAACCTGTGAAAAACGTTTTCTTTTCCTTACCAACCCAAATTCCCAAAAATGTAGCACAAAATGAAAAAACTTTAAAATACTTATTCTGTTTGAACAGATGAAACGCAGCATCATAGCAGCTGAACAGTCTGAAATGAAAATAATTCCTGCTTGTCCACTCTGTACAGTGTTGTTTTTACAGGTTGTCCACCCCGCGGATCCTCCTGGCCAGCTGAATGTCACGGGGGAACACTGTGACCCGCTTGGCGTGGATGGCACACAGATTGGCATCTGAGAATAACATGATGAGAAACGCCTCTGCAGCCTTGGAGGAGGAGGAGGAGGAGGAGGAGAAGAAAGCCAGATGTTTGTGAATCAAAGAAATCGGCTTTGTCATTCATTGGGTGACTCAGTGTGTTAGTTTCCCTTCTAAATGCAAACAGGGATCCCAACGTAAAATCATGGGTTCATTATCTATGACCTAAAAGTAAGAGTTACTGTATTCATCAAGCATTTATGAATTTTATACATAATGCAGACGTGAAGGTTTCTGCATTGATGTAGTGACAGAACACAATTTGGTTTAATTTCAGCTCAGTGCGAGCCTTTCTTGAAAATGCTATAATTGAATGTAATTCACACAAGGGGAGCTCTCACACACCTTGCGTGCGGATCAGAGATGGCCCTCGGCAGTTCGCTAGCTTGCTCTCACTAATAATATAAGAAAACATGCATGCATGCTGAAATTCAAAAGTGATGGGTTTTGCTGGGAATTACTGTGATGCAGTAAGAGTAGAAAAGCTGGGAGTAAGGAAAATTAACTAACTAAATGAAGTCTGCAAGCCATTGGGCTCATTCTTGCAGTGTAAAATGTCATAGGCTTTCAGTGCCCTGTCTGAGAGCTGCTATCTGAAAACCCGAGGCGAAGTTTTAATAACAGCAAACACTATATGAAACCATCCGTTGACAAACTCGCACAACTCGTGCAGGATAATCAGGTCTCACTTATCGAGTTGTATGCTCCTTCACAAACACATGAATCTTTCTATTTAAAGCAAATCTGCCACTACTGCTTGCCCTTGCATGTTGCGAGTTGGTGTTTTACAAAGTAAGGTTTTTAGTAATGATGCATGTGTTACTGGATAATTGAGACTGGAATATACTGCACAAGTTTTGTGAGTTTGTGAATGAAAGTCTTATTTAGGTTTTTTGCAGTTATTAAACACTGCCCCCATTTTATGTTAATTCATTAATTTACTCCGTTTTCAGGTTCGGCGTGGAGGCGGACAGAGGAATTCAAGGTCACAAGGTAAAATGGTCATTTTAGGAGTGAAGTATTCCTCTTAAATCCAATTATTATGAATGTCTAACAATCTCATTTAAACCAGAGGGGTGACACCAAATGACACAATATGTTCCACACAGTCAACCATTTTCTACTTTTTGATACTTTTTTTCATGCTGTCATTTCCAGTGAGGAATGATGACAGCATGTTTGCTGGTGCTTACCTCCTGCAGAGCCAGAAGAGCGTAGACCTGCCATCGGAGAGCTTCACCAGAAAAACTCTGGCACACCTCACGAACCTGAGACAAGAAATCAAGACTTAATCAACCCAGGCTGCAGTCACACAGGTCAGAGGGAACAAGTAGCAGCAGAAAATGATGTTTTTCTGGCTTTGCATGCATTCCCAAACCATATGTATTCATAAAAAAAAAACACATATTAACCCTGTTATATTCCTCCTCTGGGAATTTACAATCAAATCTGTATTACTTTGAGGTTTCGTTTTTGTGATCAAATTTTGTTGATTTTAAAGCTATGTATTGGAAATCAACATGAAAATCAGAAACAAAAATCGAAAGGAAAAAACTAAATGTTGACACAAACCCCCAAATACATCTCTGTATAATAGCCTGGGGAATGTGTTATGTATCAATAAAATGATTTTACTAAATTGTACTAAAGGCCCCTGTCCATGATAGTGGTTTAGTGTTTCTGATCGATCTTAGACTGCACTAAGCTCGGTCCAACTATCAGACTCTCCTCGAGGATTACTCACTAGACGAGAGAAGGGTCCCTTCCTGAGCAGAAGATCTGTGCTCTTCTGGTACTTGCGGATCTCCATTAAGGCCCTGGTCCCTGGTCGGAACCTTCTCTTCTTGGGAGACACGGGGGGCTGTCCTGGAAAACAGATACAGAGTGCTGGAGTGTTTTTGTGATGGCAGGATAGGTAGGCTTTTGGTATGAATGTAGACCATGGTATGGACAAGTTTTTAAATACTAGTTTAGCTCAATGACCTGCCTTGTTTTTTAAACTTTTACTGTTTTTTAGCAGGAAGTTATTTCTGTCACATAAGCATAATGATTTGTTCAAAGGTCCCCTCATGCTACTTTAATCACTCTCACTTGAAACTCCACTAAGTCTTGGGGACCTGGGTGTCGAACTGGAGGTCCCTGGGGCCACCACGGGGGGGCGATGTTGAGGGGTTTTCCCCTTTCGGCGGCTGCCGGATGAATCGTGACGCATCGCCTCCAACAAAGATGTGGACCACAAGAAACAGACTGCAGCCAAGGTCTAACTGTGAAAGAATGAGAACACCACATGCACAATCAATCATAAAACAAACATTCATGTCCTCTCTTTATAGGAGATGGATACGTTTTACTCCATTCATTTCTTTTCATTTACTGGTTATACTAAAAATAAAATAAAATAAAATAAGAAAAGGACACCAATGACGGTTAACTCTAGATTTGTTTTTAATCAAGTTGGGGTTGTACTCTAGTTATTCCTCTCTCCATAGAGTATATAAAGGTCATAATCAGCCATAGCAAAAGGAGCAAGACTAAGGCAGCTCTCTGGAGCCATGAGCCCACAATATATACAGAACATGTGTTGAATTACTATCAATGTTTATTTGTATGGTTCCTGTTGAATAAATACATTATTTTGAGGGCATCACACCTCACGGTTCTGAGATATGAATGAGTTGGAGACGAATGTAGTGAGAATCAACAGTAACCCTCACCTCCAACATCACTGACAGGTTAGGTTATCATAGAAGTAAATGGACAACATACGGTTTGAGGAAGCGTTGAGCAGATAACAAATTTGAGCACTGCTCAGTACCAGTCAACCTTTGCTTAAGAGCAGAATCTAATTTCTGTGTACAAGGGAAGACAAAATCCTGAGGGCAACGGATGATTTGAGCATTAAGAGGGATTCTCATGCTTGTAATGATTAAAGCAGCTCATACTTATTTTTAATAACTGAATCTCCTGAGCACAAACGGCATACTTTTTATTTTATTATTTTAGTGAGCACTGCAGCTGCCCTTACAGAGTTTGTACTGAATGCATGGGACATATTTCTTCCTGTTAACATTGTGCATTGAACTTTGACCCTCTCGCTCATATATCCCTCATCTGTCACTGCAGCTTCTGTCAATGAGTGGTCATTGGCTGTGTTCCAAACGCACACTAACATACTGCATACTACATGCTCAATCAGTATAAACTGCATTATTTCTACCTAATAAACAAATAAGTATGATCTTACAATCAGTGGGTACCTCTACTCTACGCTGCATTTGACATGGTATGTGATTGGGAGTACTGAATCTCTTTCTGGCACAGTTAATAGTATGAGAGTATCTGACCATTTTGACTTGGAAGTAAAGGGTCTTCCTGATGGACCCTTACTTCTGACTTCAAAATAAAAGCTTGACAGTGGTGTTCTTTTAACCAGCAGATGGAGACAAAGGGCAGAGTTTAGTGTCTGTATAATTATAAAAAAAAAGAAAAAGGAAATGCATTGACATTAAATTTCAAGAGATCACATGAAAATGACTGGCAAATGATAGCTTGTTTGAAAGACATTATGGCAGAGTTAAATTCATTTAAAAGTAGTCACTAGGAGTATATCATAGTAGCCTTGGCAGCTTAATGTGATTTTTAATGTGATTTTCTGAACCAGATGAAGGGTGTTCTTATTTCTTGAATGAGATTTATTGTGATCTGCTCTGAGTCCAAAAATGATGGTTCAAACATTCAAAATAAAATAAGAAATAAAATAAGTATAGGCTGTGGCAACATTCTGAATGACGGCATTTAAATGTTGATTGAGATTGGATGCTAGCTGTGAGCGTCACACATTACTTTAACAACGTGGTACATTTACAACAACCCTGTCACAAATAGATACCAAGCAGTACCACTCTGTGAAAGTACTCCGCTACAAACAACCTCACTGAAGTAAAAGAACAGTATCAGTGTTATCAGCTAGTCCCTGACAGTGTTTTACTATTACATATGATGTTTTTAATATTACTGCTGCATTAATGTTTATGTTGCATTTCTCTGCTGGAGATTCAATTACCCAACATATATAATATAACCTTAAACATTTGCAGAGGTAAAATGCATCAGTCTTATAAGCAATGAGGAAAAGTTACTTTGGAAATGTAACGTTTATCAGATTACAAGCTGCCCTGTTAAAAACGTAATAGGTAATGTAACTATTTCGCTTACTTCGTCAAAGTAACTTTTTGTATTTGATTACAAAGCTGAAAAGTCCTAAAAACATAAACCCAAACCAGCATTGTAAACCTCACAACACTGATTACTGCCAAACTTCTATTAACGGTTCTTCAGTAGAACTTTATATAAGGACTGAATGAATGTTGGAAGACTCTAAATATACGCTTTATTAACAATAATATTTTGTAATCACCAAGGTTTTGATTAGTAACGGTAATGTAATGTAATACACATGTTTCCTCAGTAACTGATTACACTTACATTTAGTGTGTACTTTAATTGATTTTATGGTTAATTGAATTGTTATTATATGGGTTTTTTTCAATCGGATCTGAATTACTCTCTGAATATAGTAAAGTAAAAACATAAAGTAGCATATAATGGAAAAACACAAATAGAGCACAGTCCCCTGAATCCTCCCGTCTGATATCAGGCTCCGTCCATAGATTGTGTAACGTCCTCGTAAACTCCTAGCTCTGACAACAACAGTAAGATGACTTAACGTGAAGCCTCATCTGTAATATCCTGGGCTGACCAACATTTGTCATATCGTGTAAAAACAATGTTTCCCCTGAACTCAACGCTAGCGCTAGTCCCATCCTAAATCGCTTTTTGGATAAGCTAACTTTAAAATGCTAGTTTACGTCTACAACGTCTTATAAACTCACTCCTTTTAAAACATTTCCTAACCCAATAAAGTTATTATCAACGTACCGTAGATTTGAAGAAGATGTCCGAATAAAATGTTTTGTAAAATACTGGAAACCGAAAAGAATGTATGGTGCCGAGCAGTCACAACAACATCCAACTGAAATTCAAACGAAGCCTCAGCGGCTCAACCAATCAGATTCCTCTTCTTCTTCTTCTTCTTCTCTGATTTGATGGCGAATCGCAAACCAACGTATAGATGCACACTGCCACCCACTGTACCGAGGTGTTTAACATCATGGCTTTATATGCTTCAGGTTATATTCAATTCAATTCAGTTTATTTTGTATAGCCCAGAATCACAAATTACAAATTAGCCTCAGAGGGCTTTACAATCTGTGCACATGCGACATCCTCTGTCCTTCCCTCACATCGGCACAGGAAAAAGTCCCCTAAAAAAAGGAAGAAACCTATGGGAGACCGACAGAGGAGGGATCCTTCTCCCAGGATGGACAGAATGCAATAGATGTCATGTGTACAGAATGAGCAGCATAACAGTTCTTAGATACAACACATTCAATGTATATGACATAAATGATTCATATAATAAGACTACTTATAATAACAGCAGCAATTATTACAGTAGAAAATATATATAATATACATCCATCCATCTTCCGTAACCGCTTATCCAGTTAAGGGTCGCGGGGGTGCTGGAGCCAATCCCAGCTGTCAATGGGCGAAGGCAGGGTACACCCTGGACAGGTCGCCAGCCTATCACAGGGCAGACATATAGAGACAGACAACCACTCACACTCACATCCACACCTACGGGCAATTTCAGAGTCATCAATTAACCTAACCTGCATGTCTTTGGACTGTGGGAGGAAGCCGGAGAACCCGGAGAGAACCCACGCTGACACAGGTTATATACAAGTAAAAACAAACAAAAATAAATAAATGTATCTTTTAATATCGTCCTTAGAATAAGGAGAATAAAGACGTTACTATCTGAGTTATTATACTACATCTCAAAATGACATGCTCAACATTTTCAAGAATGTTACAAACATCTAATTTATCTGATATGCACTCGAGTATGTCCAAATCTTAATCATGAAAAATCACTTCCTCTCTTCTGCACTTTCAATTGAAAGTTTAGCTGCCATTCTTATGCTTAAATAGAAAGCAGTTTTTATGGACTTTTATTAAATACATTTTTAATGAATGCAAAATTGAAACGCTCACTCATAAAGAAGCTACTATAACACCCTTGCTGCAGAACGCCTCAGAGAAACCAATCACTCACAATCTATGATTGTCTACCAGCTAGCCTTTCAGCAAGTGCAGACCACATTTTACTGCACATGGTTTGTACCCTAAGGCCATGACACGATATATATGACGAATGACATCTCTTTGAACCTTCTGTACATGTGAAGCAGGAGACGTTTTATACTCTGCTTAAAGGTCTTAGTTTAAGGTGATATTACAGTGCCTGTTTTGAAGATTTAATGGTGTTCAAGTGGACTCATTCCCTCTCTGTTGGGTGCAATTAAGCAGAATTAAGCTTTCTCATCACCCTCCACCCAAAAACATGAGTAGGAACCTAATAAAGTTGAACATTCACTCCAACTGTATTCTCCACATTTTTGTGAACGAATCATCTTCAGTTGTTTCTTTTAAAGTCAAGAGCTGCAGTAGAGTCTGGACAAATGAAAACTATCCATTGTAATCCTAAAAGTAAAGCAACTGTTTCTGCTGTAAATACAGATAGTCTGCCATTAATGCTTCTGAATATGAGTCCATCAAACTCAATTCAATTGTATTTGTAAAGCCCAAAATCACAAATCACAAATTTGCCTTAGAGGTCTTTACAATCTGTACAACATAAACATCCTCTGTCCCTAGACCATCACATCAGACAAGCAGCTCAGGTTGATTGATGACTCTAAATGGCCTGTTGATTTGAATGGTTGTGTGTCCTGTGATAGTCTGGAGACCCATCCTGTCCAGGGAACCGATACTTTTTGTTACAATTGTAATGGCAATTTATATTTGTGTTTGTTTGAAGATATACTGTGTGAGGGATTTATGTTAACTAGCCTGGAACTTTATTGTTGTGTTTGTTTGAAGATATATTGTGTGAGGGATTTATGTCCACAGGCCAGGTGCAGGAAGAATAACACCTCTGAACAAGGTCTTCTTCCTCCCCTTTGACCTTCACGCCTCCCTCCTCAAACCTGTTCCTTATCATAGGCGCCAGTAGATATATTAAATCAGAACTGAGCCTGCAGACACTGAAATTTAGCCTTGACCACCCCATCGGTGTTTCTTCCTTTATATATCAGGGGTGTGCAGCCTTTCGAGTCAGTGCATTCCTTTGCAGGCTCTATGTGATCCTGTAAACCTCTGCCTCTTTCTTATAAGAAATAAAATACCACAAAGACACTCAATTGTCATTTCACTGTTATTTCAACGCTCATTGGGACTCATCTCGGGATATCGATAGATAGATAGTATTTTTTCCACCACACAATTTAAATGATCAATACTGATTATTTCTTAAATGGCTATGTGACTTTTTTAAATAATGGTTGTTTTTTGGGAAAAAAGGCCGTTCACATACTAGCCATTAATAACACATTTATTACAAAAGCAAATGTGAGTGTAATGAAATAAAAATGTTTGCGCCACTAGGTGTAAACAAAAAATACTATGACTGATGGAGCCTGCTTGTATTGCTGTATTTGTGTTGCTGGTTGGCACAAATATAGCATCTTGCTTTATGTTTATCTGCTACGTTTCCTTTCTGCCATCCTCTCACTTGAAAAGCTGAAAAATGAGTCATCCAGCCCCTTATGTGGTCACCAAATAACTTAACTGAAAAGGGCACTGATCATTTTACAAACATAAACTTTTATTGCGTAACTATTTCTTTACGTCATTGTTGCTTTAGAGATATAAAAACAAGCTGTCTTCTTTTTTACTTGAACATCGAAGGATTACTACATATTGAAAAGAAGTGTTTCATTCAGCGTCCATGATGTGAACAGATTCGTCGACCACGTCCAGAGAGAATGGGGTCACCGTTTTGGTCAGGATGGCCGTGGTGCCGGGCTCATACCTGTACTGTCCCTCTCTGAAAAAGAGACAGACAAGGAGGACCGTACAAGTCCCCGTCACTGTATTGGTGTGGAGGGGAGGGGAGGAGGCCAGTAGAGTGTGATTTACATATAATCTGTATATAGGTAGGGAACTTGTCTTTTATTTTCAATGCCAAGTTTTACAGTTACTGTCCTGTCTCCATAGATAGCTGCAGAAAAAACATTGATCTACAAAATATTTAAGGGAGAAACACACGATAAAAGGTACTGACTTACCTTTTGCCCTTCATCGTGGGCTTGTCGTAGCCGCGCAGATACTCCACTCCAGCCTTGGTGATAACACACAAGTCCACGTTGCTGCCTGAACCCAGGTCACAGAAAATCCCTGCAGCGATGGCGTCTCGTACCAACTGCTTTGCCTTTTCCAGCTTAAAAGGAGAGAGGAGGAAGGGGAAAACAGGGTTTGAACATTAGACATATGAGGACAGGATAGGGTTGGTGCTGAACATTGAATAACAGCTAGATCCATTCTCTGGTGGCCATAATGGAGGACGGGCCAAAAATAAACAAACAGATTAATTTCATTGTAGTGGTGTGTGGCTCTTGAAAATCCAACAAAAGCTTTTACCTTCCCCATCAACCCCCGTCTCTGTGCAATACCAAGCCAACTATGCATTGATAGGATGATCGTGATGGAGGTGTCACCACCTTTACACAGAATAACAAACTGACTCTATGGCTGTTCGGATACCATTTTTCCTTCCCCTCGATACGTGTGTGCACAACATGCCGTCAGTATAAACCATTTTTATTATAACACATCACATTGGATTACATCGTCGAACAAAGGACCGCAGACAGTCAGCCTCACCTCCATGTTTGGTTTGAATCTGTCCTCAAATACAGAGACAGCAGCTGCAGCTCCAGAGCCTGAAACCAGAATCAAAGGTTTTATTCTGCTTCTCAGGGTTTCTGTTTTTGTCTGGTCTAGAGGTTGGTCCTGAGCCTATTCAGCCCGTATACAGTACATTCAGCACATACCCATGGTGACGAAAGGCAGCTTGTCGTAGGAGCCGTGTGGGTAAACACTGTACAGATGAGCACCAGTCACGTCGACTCCTCCAACGATCAGAGATGAACCGACGTGACCCTGGTACCTGCAAAGCCAAACAGACATCACTACAACATGCTGCTCTCTCTTCCTGTGGGAGAACAAGGGACAGGCCTAACTGGACTCGTGTGGATGTTAATGAAAGAGAAAGAAAAATAAAAAAGACAGAAGCAAACTTCAAACTGAACTTACGGATGTGTACCTTCTGACCATCACTGATTTGTGCTTTGTATCCTGCACATCTTGGCTACACTCACCTGAACAGCATCTGTTTCAGCTGTCGGGTTACCATGGCGACAAGTGGGGGCCGCCCCGTGTTGAGCATGTGCAGCTCCACGTTGGACGACATGATCTGTGTGGTTATATCTGCGTCTGCAGCCACGCCAGCACCACAGCAGCTACAGAACGTAGGCAACATAGTTTGACAAGTCAAACAGTGGACCGTTTCATGAACACGTCTTATGGGTATAAAGCTCTCTTTTTTTTACCAACTCTGTGGGTGATCAGTTATTAGAATACCTCAATATGCAGTCAAATCAGATCACATCCTCAAAAACATCATGCAGTTCTGTGATTACAGTACACTTGCTGGGATCCATTTGTGGTTCACTGTCTTTCTCAGTGATCCCTAAACAGGAGCACAGGAGGAGCTGGGGACAAGTATGGACGGCCTGCTGTAACACCTGAGCTACAGCTGCCTCAGCCTGTCCTGCACGTAGTTCAGTTAAAGTGGGTTAAAGTGAGACTATGCTGGGAGGTGAGAATTAAAATCAGCAAAAGAAGAAGTAACTTCAGTTTTCAGCCTTAATCTTCAATTGTTTTTTATGTGTTATTTGAATATTTTTATAGAAGCAAAGGTCAGATGAATAAAAGGAAAATAGTTATAAGATACATGGGCTTATCTGAAAAAGCTCCCTGGCTCGTACAGTATCATGCATGAAGGCTTGAGGCTCCTCACAGAGGTCAGGTGACACAACAATACACCATAAAGGCTTGCATTTCAAAAGTAAAACGGGAAAAAAACGTAAAGATGATTAATAAGTAATCACGAGTAATAATAAGGAGTAACACAGGACATTTGAGAGGGTGGAGATGGTTCCACTCACTAGATCTTTGGAGCGATGTAGTGAATCTTCATGCAGTTCTTGTCGGCCACCACCATGTCGTCTGTGGCCCTGGTGTCTGCTCCCAGGATCACTCCATCCTGACTCACCAGGACAGAAATACACCCAGAAATGAGGAGCGGCTACTGCACCTTGTTACTTACATATTTAAAGTAATGTTCTAGATATTTCCAAAAACTCTCTCTCAGATCCTCACCTTGTAAACAATCCCAGCAATAGTTGTCCCAGTCTTTCTGGCATTGGGAGATTTGTAGCCTAACTCTGACAAACTGGACTCTAACACTGCATTCCTGGAAATGATGAATGAACATGAGACACTCGTATTAATATTGGTTCACTCCAACCCTGCTGTCTCTTAATAATAATAATACTCTTTATTTATATAGCACATTTCATACAGACTATGTAGCTCAAAGTGCTGTACATTTTTAAAATAAATAAAAACTTTTACAGAGCATGCTTTTTTCACTTACCTTTTTTGTGAAATCAAAAAGTGGAAAACATTTTATATTTAAAATGACAAATAATTAAATAGTTTAACAGGGCATAATTATCTTAAATATCTATTTTATATTGCTGTGAAAACATCTCCTTCAAACAACTGGATTTATTCAAGTGTCTCACCAAAAAACTAAATTTTACAAGATTACATTTGAACACATCATGATAAGGTTGTTAATAATAATAATAACAATAATAATAATAATAATAACAATAACAACAACAATAATTATTATTATTATGAGATAATAAGTCATAACATTGACTTAGCATCTCATAATCACCACTTACGATCACTTACGACTAAATAAGAGATAGTAAGGCATTATTTGTTCGTTTATATGTTTCTCATTATAATGAATAACAGGATCTTTTTTTTTCTTTACTCTGTCAGAAGTGAACTTCCACAGCGCCCAGTGACTACAACCAGGATATAGGTGAGTCCGAACCAGGACAAGCTACTCCATCGGCGTTAGAGTCATTTTAAGTGAATACTCCAAACGTTATTCAGTTAAAAGGGTAATAAGGTCAACTTGAGTATAACACCATTAACTCAACTGAAAACCGTCCACGATCATTTATATAAGTTCTTTAAGTGGATTTGTATTGAATGTTATCTCAAATCTGTCCGGACAAGGATACATTCGTTCAGGCGGCAGTGAGGTGAGGAGACGACGCGTGGGTTCTGTACCTGCGGCTGTTCTCAAAGCAGAACCCTCCGGTCCGCGGCTCACAGGGCTTCAAGCTGTGGAGCATGTTCACCTTGAGGACGGGGAGATGAAGATGAAGCTTCTACACTGGAGAATAGATGAAACGTTGAATAGGAGAAGTGTCAGCACTTTTCACAGCTTCTTTCTTTTACTTTCGCTTCACAAGCCCAGCCTCCACTCATATTTTATTTCCTGAAAGCCGACTCAGATTTGGAATGAAAGAGGAATCTCCACCTCTAAGAACAAAAGAACAAAAACGACTCCTCATTTATCATCATTTATGGAATAAATATGAGAATATGAGAGCAAGTTTACATCTCAATCTGCTTCTCTGGCCACGGGTCACTCTTTTATATGATTATAGAGTTATGAACTGCGTCATCAAATGAACTGCTGAATATATTTACCGACATTTCTTGCAGTGTATTATAATTTGATTGCACAACAGGGAAGTACTTGAAAAAGTAGGAGCTTCCTAAAAGCTATCTTGTGTCGACTAGTTTTACTATTTTTTTTATACCTTGCTTTAAATTGGCTTTAGATTACTGAAGATGTCAACACTCATCCCAAACCAATAGTAAATATAATAATACTCATTTTTATTGTTCATGATTCCTAAAATAATTGATCCCATTACCACCTTTAAAGGCTATTGTTAACGTGTTTTTGCATTAATCAGTTTAAAATCAAATCCCATGTACTGTCGGATTTCTACTATCATCAAAAGCATTACTGCTGTGATTCGTGGTGGTGTGTGAAATTGGACAGACACTAAATAAAGTCTGCGTGCAGCCGATGTTAACAGGAATGCGTCACAACATTCAACTGTGGGCCCCATAGACTGTCTATGGGCAGAGTGGGCACATCTACTGTTAAACTAAGGCTTTACATTGGGGCTCAAATGTATGAATCCACTGGTTCCATCAATACACAACTCGTTATGTTGTTTATTTTCTGTCAATGATGAAATGTTTTGACTTCCAGCACATTTCCTGTTATCAATCAGGTATCTCATGGACTGTACTTGTACAGATCTTTTCTAGTTTTCCGACAACTCAAAGCACTTCAACACTACATGTCATCATTCACCCATTCACACCCATTCATACACTGATAACAGGCTACCATGCAAGGTGCCACCTGCCCATCAGGATTATAATTAACCATTGGTATCCTGTTGCACTGTGAGAAATGTAGGTTCCAGTGTTTCTGAAGCTTGCCCCATGTTCAAGGGACTGTGGCTTCCAGCTAGCAGTAACATGTGATCTGTACGTGTCTGCATTGTAATCAGATCTACATGTAAATGGGGCGGGTCGTCCTTTAACCACAAGGATGGTGGTTCTGGCCCCAGTTTCTCCCGTTGAAGTGTTGTTGCATGAGACACTGAACCCCAAGTTAATCCCTGAGCAGTGGGCTTCACACCAGTCCACTGCTCCTAATGCTGAGGATGGATGAAATGCAGAGGTCCCATTTTATGTGAAGGACCACTGTAATAAAGTTTAGGGTTAGGTGGGGCTGGCTGAGTTGACCTTCTCAAGGGAAGCAATGCTGCTGTGAGCTTTTCCTCCTTTGAAGGAGAAGTAATCCTCTTAGTGAGGAGGAAGAGGTGGACTTTTCTCTGATAAATGTAGCAACACTTATACAAGGTTGAGATCACTGTGAGCCTGACCACCTCCAAATGTGGCCGGCCACTCACTTTATGGAAATGAAATAATAAATCACTGGATTAATAAAATCACACTATTCCATGCTATTTTTTGTCAGTAGTGAATTTAGACGGGCTGAAAAGCAAATGGTGCTTCACTAAAGTGTATTAAACCAACAATAAGGCACAACAGGTGATTTGAAAAGCATTTAATTTGGAATTGTTGAACAATGGGAACGACCCATCACATGTTCCATATTATGCAGGGTTCTGGCTAGACTACCCTCTCGTTATCTTCATTATCTTCATTTCTGCTTCCAGAATAATTACACCTTCTGTGTGCTATCCTGAAACAAACATGGATGAAATGATCACTGGACAATACAAGTCAATTAAGTGAAGGCTTGTCTTCCAGAGAGAGACGTCAAATCGGAGGATGATTTGGCAGTTTACAAATGTTGAAAACAAAATTAGAATTCAGTCAACAATAGGTCATAGTACATCATTTCAAACATGGCTACTTTAAACTGATAAAATCAATAAAGAATCCATTGTACTGCATATAAGAGACTAACCATCAGCCAATCAGACCACTGCACAAGCCTTACTAGATTGCTAATGCATAGTTTACAAGTGACAGGAGATGCATTTTGAAATAGACCTTCAACAGTCAGAGTGTGCAACAGCTGACATGCTGTGATGTACTAGTCTCCTGTATATACTGATAGACTGTAAACTGTACATATCCACCCAAGTAATATATTACATTCAATATCTACTCCAGCATATTTGCACTCTGCACCATTACACAAATTTAATATTGTTAACAGAAAACAGTGGACTTGTAGACGTAGAATGTTGTTGTTCCTTGTTATATATGTTTATCTTCTTAATTTTCACTCTAGCTGCATTTCTGATTCTGTGTATCTACAATGAGGGGCACCTACATACCTGGCCAATAAAGCAGGCAGAGAGACCTAAACCAGTTTGTGGCTACACAGCAACTGACCGTTGGGTCTCGCCAGGTGATTAGTTGATAATACAATAATAAAATATTCATCCATAGCCATCAACAAGATCATTTAAGTTAATGATATATTTTGAGTTACAAAAATGTCTGTAAAACTGATGATTATTGTAATGTGCGTGAGCATTGTACCACCAGAGGAACGCCAGGTCACATGAGTACCATCAATAAAACGGGGAGAGGACTGGACTACCAGCTGGAGCTTGGCAGTCTTGCAGCAGGGGTGGGGTTCAGTCATTTGTCAAACGTCACTCAATCACACTAAGAGTGGGCTTCCTATTTAAATGTGACTCAGAAGTGCCTTGCTGAGTTTAGCCCTATGAAGCCTGGAGGACCTTCACAGTTTGGCTCTTGGCGTTTGTTCCAGCATTGTCCTCATGTCCAACAGCGCATCCTCCACGGCCTGGGCCAGATGTGCTGCTTTTGTGTCCTTACAGGTGTTAAAAGACGACACTGAAAAGTTGATGTGATCTTCCATAGGATTGTAGCACACGCCGTATCCGTCGGGAACAACCGGGCCGAAACACATGACGCAGTCCGTCTTGGAAGGTACCTTGTGAAGAAAAGAGAACGTAGTTTTGGTAAATGGGGTTAAATACATGAGGCATACTTTCCATCTGCGGTTCTTTTAGGTCCAAGTGTTAGATCAAAGAACAAAGAATATCTTAACCATTATGCAGTGGTAGTGTCACCCCTGACCAACAGTGTGCGATATGACGATATCAGATGGATTAAAACGCCTCCAAAAGCCTCTACTGATTCTATCAGTTGCAGTTATATGGCGCTGCTGATGTAAAAATCTCTCCAAACACAATAAACTGTAAATAAACATAAACTTTATGCAACAGAGTGGGGGACGAGCCAGGAATATAGATCCAGCACCGCCAGACATCACACCGGTGAGAGACATGTGAAGTGAGATAACATTGTTGGTAGCCCACGGTAACAGGCTGTCCGTAGTGAAAAACAGACTAACATGCTGACAGATTCAGGGCTGTCAGCTGGACCACAGAATATTCACTTAAAACTGATCCTCATTGCTCTCTGTGAAGTTTCCTGGCAGTGATGTAATCTAGCTCCGGTTTTGTTTGTGCGGCGTGAGCTGTACCAGACTCCATTTAAAAAACAGCATTCTAAATGCTACATTGTTTGTCAGCCACCGGTGGTCATGTCGTGACTTGGAGGCAGTTTGGCATTGTGTGCTCTGATTAATTTGGCATTCAGTTAAAGTCATAAAAAGCTCCTGGCATTTACTCCCTGTCTTTTTCATCTTTTTTTTCTTTTTAGATAATTGACTTGTGCTGGAGACCGCTTCATGTGAATATCAATAAGTTCAGATTTTGGTGTGGGTTATGTTACCTTGTAGGACTATACATTTAATTTTTTTAAGTAGGGAAAATATTTTGGTTGTACTATACAGCAATGTGAGGCTGCACCGTGTTATAGTGGTTAGCACTGTCGCCTCACAGCAAAAGGGGCCCGGGTTCAATTCCCAGGCCATGTTAGCGTTGGTTCTCTCCGTCATATGTCACCTGTCCAGGGTGTACCCTGCCTTGGCCCAGTGACAGCTGGGATCGGTAACAGCCCCCACCCCTACCCCGGAACATACCTGACTTGTAGATAACTTGTAGTGTAAGGCTTTGGCGTAGGCAGTGTCTGTGTAGATATCAGGTATGGAGAGGTTCTCCTCAACAGCCACCATCTTAAGGCCCAGGAGGTGTCTGTCTATGGCCTGGCCACTGATCGCCTGTTGGGATGGAGAGAATTCCTTCACATGTGATGTTAGTCACCAAATGTTAACCTCTAAAAAAATAAAGGCTTGCATTATTCCATATTTGTATTTATGCAAACAACCAGCAGTTACACCATGTCCACTGGTTTCCTAAAACATCCACATGTGTTGCTCTAGTGATTTAGTATTCTAGTATTTGTGGCAGCAGTATGGTGTATGTGGTATTTAGTCTAAATATGCAGGAACATGTCACCATGACAACAGTGAGGCTCATTGATGTGTTTTAAGAGGACAGAGCAAGAAGAGACATCACACTCTACTTGTTAGTGGATACATTCACTGTTGGTTTGGCTCTGCTCAGAGTTATTGTCAATAAGGAGAGCATAGATTATCACCAGACTTGTCCTTAACTCTGCCAATCCTGGTCCTGTGGATACTCACCATGGTAGTGTATGACCTGTGTGCGTTCACAGCTTTCACCATTAGATCTACTTTCTCAGTGTTCTGTGATAAAATGGAAAGGAGACAGTAATGTTACAACACATCTTAGAGTTAGTTATTGACAGGTGACTTGAAACTTTAAGTGTCATATTAAAATTCCTCAACAATAGAAATATAATTTGTGCTCATTATAAATGATCACTTAAGTGTTTAGCTCCATCTCTGGCTGAATCTGTTTCTAATGAGGTTTCCAGTGATGTAACGGAGGCTCAGTGGCCAAACAGCTGTGAGTTGTCTCTGAACAACTGTTGTACCATTTAGGCCAAACGCAGGATATGAGGAAGCCATCGTGTGCATGTGTAGTTAGGAATGAGTATATCTCCAGCCTTAGTGTCCAGGCTGATTGATTAGGCCCAGCTTTACCATGTCAGACAGCTGGTCAGTTTACTGCCCAGAAGGTTGCTGTAAATACAAATACATCCCTTTAAAATGCCCCCTCTCATCACACCTGCTTGCTGGGGTCATCAAAGGCCATGACAAAGGTTGCAGAGGCGCTTGAGGCTGATCGGATCGTATCGGTACGGCCCAGTCTGTACATACGCAGGGAGGCACTTTCATATGTGGAACAGCAGCACTGGTTCATCCTGCCGAGACAAGAGGAGAGACAGAGAGGCTACTAGCTGCTCATCATGGATGCATGGAAGCAGTTAAAGGAGCAGCGTGTAGGATTTAGTGGTGAGGTTGCTGATTGCATCCAGCTGTACTCGAGAACTACGGTGGCCCCCAAAATCTGCCTTGCAAACAATTTATGAAGGAGGAAAACACACTCCTTGTTTGTTAGAGCTCGAGAATACACACAATGCATATTGGTGAGTAAGACCGAATATAAACATAATGTTTCAATGTTTCATTTTCAATTTCCAGGATATGAAATCCAAAAGTTCTGCCCAGTTTACAGCCGAATATTAATAAGAGGAAGGTAGAAATGATAATGATGAAGCTCATTCTACATCAGTCTCAAGACAGATAAGCATCTGAGGTCCAGGATCTATATCTCTGGTGCTCTGCTGCTCTGGATATCTGGGTCAAGACTTTTTTATTTTCCGTGCGCTGCTCGTTGTTCCCAGTTGGATTAGAAAGTCGAGATGAAAGACAATGAGAACAACCGGATGGTTTCACATGTAGCCAGTTTACAAGCTGATTTGAAACCGACATTACATTTGCCCAATGCCCTCCGGCTCTTTTGATCTCCACACGGACTGTTTACCTGCATCGAACCAAAGCCTGCTCTAATGGATTGGTCAATACTACAGACAGACTCCAGAGCACTTCAGATACCAAAATTTTGTCCAGCTGCCTACAAATTCTATACATGAAGGATCCATCCATCTTCCGTAACCGCTTATCCAGTTAAGGGTCGCGGGGGTGCTGGAGCCGATCCCAGCTGTCAATGGGCGAAGGCAGGGTACACCCTGGACAGGTCGCCAGCCTATCACAGGGCTACATGAAGGATAAAAGTTGCAAATTGATTGATGGATGGTTGTCAGGATGTTATTGGGTGACTTACTAGCAAGTCAAGTATTATATTTCCTTCAGATTTACGCGTGTGCTGTATGATAGTTTTACGTCTGCACACAGCAGCAGAGACAGTAACTTCAAAGCCACACATACACACACACCCAGTGAGCATAAACCAGGATATGAATGTTCCTTTCTAGTTGAAAACTGGGTGACATCAACCTGTCTCAAAACACCAATTTGTTTGAAAATGTTCATTTGTAGCTTGAAAGAAGGATGATATTGATTAATGTGAGTCATATTAGTAAAGTCATATCACACTGGTAGGCAAAATGTGGTCTACACAAAGACATAATTCAACTCATTAATGCTTCATATAAAATGTCAGGAATATGGAACTATAGTGCTGCCAACAGGAAGCTTCACTTTTTCATCGCCATTATGCTTCTCAGAGTTATCGCAGTGAGCGACTCGTCTGCCGACAGAAAGGGTCCAAACAGCTAAAGTTCACAGAGGTTGCATTGACTTGCATAAGCTTAAGCTTATATTCTGTTTTTAGGGGGACTTTGTAACATCTGTGGAAGGACTGCAGATGAAAAATAGCCTCTTGGCTAACTCTGGCGCATTTACAGAAATGTTTTATTAATGTGCACTGTCCCAACCAAATAAACCAATAAAATTAAAAAATGTATTCTTTCAAACTCTATTCAGTAAAAATGAGTATTGGGTGAGGGTAAATTCTAACGCTATCATGATGTGTTCAAATGTAATCTTGAAATGTAGTTTTTAAAAGAGAAACCTTAATAAACCCAGTTGTTTGAAGGAGGTTAATAAACAGCAATGTTTCATTTCCTAACACTAGGCACACTTTAGGTTTTTAAAATCTAACTTTGAGCTTATTAATAGAAAGTTTTCAAGTCCTACTTTTCTCATAAGTCAAAGTTTAGGACCATTATTGACATCTTAAGTCAGACTTTTATACCCTACGCATTGCCACAGATTAGTACCTAAACACCAGGTGAATCCATCTCATCTCAGTTCATGAAAACAAGAATCTCGGTTACATCCTAACTGTGTGATAAAGTTTTTTTTACATGAACGCTCTACTTAGCCCTGGTTTAGAATGTCAAGAGTAAAATGTCTGGATGCAACCATAGTTCCGTCTCAACACCACTTCTCAGCGTCTCACCTGTAGAAAGCCAGTTGTAGGGCCATCTGTATGAAAGCATCAGGGCTCATCTTGTGGGCCTTTGGGACATTTTTCCCAAAGTGGCCAAATACCATGACCCTCATATCCAGGTCCTGGGCCAGTCTGTGGTGGAAGGAGTGGAAGGAATGTCAGGACAGTGAGAACTGTTATATATATATACAGTGGGGCAAAAAAGTATTTAGTCAGCCACCAATTGTGCAAGTTCTCCCACTTAAAAAGATGAGAGAGGCCTGTAATTTTCATCATAGGTACACTTCAACTATGAGAGACAAAATGAGAAAAAAAAAATCCTGAAAATCACATTGTCTGATTTTTAAAGAATATATTTGCAAATTATGGTGGAAAATAAGTATTTGGTCAATAACAAAAGTTCATCTCAATACTTTGTTATATACCCTTTGTTGGCAATGACAGAGGTCAAACGTTTTCTGTAAGTCTTCACAAGCTTTTCACACACTGTTGCTGGTATTTTGGCCCATTCCTCCATGCAGATCTCCTCTAGAGCAGTGATGTTTTGGGGCTGTCGCTGGGCAACATGGACTTTCAACTCCCTCCACAGATTTTCTATGGGGTTGAGATCTGGAGACTGGCTAGGCCACTCCAGGACCTTGAAATGCTTCTTAAGAAGCCACTCCTTCGTTGCCCGGGCGGTGTGTTTGGGATCATTGTCATGCTGAAAGACCCAGCCACGTTTCATCTTCAATGCCCTTGCTGATGGAAGGAGGTTTTCACTCAAAATCTCACGATACATGGCCCCATTCATTCTTTCCTTTACACGGATCAGTCGTCCTGGTCCCCTTGCAGAAAAACAGCCCCAAAGCATGATGTTTCCACCCCCATGCTTCACAGTAGGTATGGTGTTCTTTGGATGCAACTCGGCATTCTTTCTCCTCCAAACACGACGAGTTGAGTTTTTACCAAAAAGTTCTATTTTGGTTTCATCTGACCATATGACATTCTCCCAATCCTCTTCTGGATCATCCAAATGCTCTCTAGCAAACTTCAGACGGGCCTGGACATGTACTGGCTTAAGCAGGGGGACACGTCTGGCACTGCAGGATTTGAGTCCCTGGCGGCGTAGTGTGTTACTGATGGTAGCCTTTGTTACTTTGGTCCCAGCTCTCTGCAGGTCATTCACTAGGTCCCCCGTGTGGTTCTGGGATTTTTTTTTTAACACTTTATTTTTGTTGCTTTTTCCATCATAGGTAGATCACATACATACAAAAGGGTAGAACAAACAAACAAAACAAAAACAAAAGGGCTCCGGATTGCTCTGTTCCTTCAAAAGCATTATAAATCTTGAGATATATTCAGGGTTTTTTTATCCTGTCTTATCGTTGAGATGTAAACATTGTCCATTTCTCCCAGTTCTCGTGACATCGCTCCTCTTGGGATCTTATCCTGTGAGTTAACAGTTCCATATCATATATTTCCTTCACAATTAACAGCCAACCATCTTGTGATGGTGGTTCTTCCTTGTACCATCTCTTTGTGATAGCCTTCTTACAAGCTGCTAACAAGATTTTCAGCAGATACCTGTCTTCTCTTAGCACAATATCTCCGGTCATACTACCAAAGTAAAGCAGCATACATGACTTAGGTATATCATATCCCAGAATTTTGACAGTAACCATATGGACATTTCCCCAAAACTGTACAATTTTAGGACATAACCAAAATACATGAGAATGATCTACATTTACTGCCCCACATTTCCTCCAACATGGTTGAGCAATAGACAGATATTTGCTCTTGATTTGGGGGGGTGATAAAGAATCTAATGACATTCTTCCAACAATGTTCTCTCCAAGTTCGCGAGGATGTTGAGGACTGTTGTGTCCTCCAAATATAGAGCCATTCATCTGTTGTAATATTCACATCAAGTTCTTTTTCCCATTTCAGTTTTACATAAGATGTTGTATTTCCTAAACTGTCCATCAAATGTTGATATAAGGTGGATATGATTCTGTATTTCTTCGAGTTGTAAACTCCAATTACGGTTCTGATTATTCCATTTTTATCCGAGTTAATATTGTGCTTTATTTCTCTGTCAAAGAAGTCCCTTAATTGCATATATCTGAAGTGGTCTTGATTATTTAGTAAATACTTGTCTTTAAGCTCCTGAAAACTCACAACATTCCCATCTTTAATAACTGTGCATATTGCTGTTATTCCATACGGTATCCACTGTTTAAACCTCAGATCAGAAGTGTACCCGGGATAAAATGCCTGTCATAGGCTATCCATCGAAGAAGCCTGAGCTCTTCTTGTAATCTGTATTTTCGTACCAGTTTAAACCACATCTCCAGCGTAAATCGGGTGATAGCATCCATCTGTTCAAGTAACTCTTTTGCTATATTTCTGTCCCCAATAAGGCTTTGAATTTCCCTTCCTTCTACATACCGTTCTAGGTTTTTCCATTTCGCCTCATAATTTTTAGTACACCAGTAAATCACTGGTCTAACTTGTGCTGCATGGAAATATTCCCTAAGGTTTGGTAGTGACATTCCCCCTTTATGTTTTCCAATCTGTAATGTTTCATATTTGACTCTCGGCCTTTGGCCATTCCATATAAACCTTGATATAGTTTTATCCCAGGCTCTAAATTGTTTCTCAGGTATCTCGATTGGTAGTGACTGAAAGAAATAAAGGAGTCTTGGAAGGATGGTCATTTTTATAGTGTCTATTCGTGAACTGAGATCGAGTGGAAGAATAGCCCACCTCTCCATATCACTCCTAATGTCCTGATCCACTTTGATATAGTTAGCTCTATATAGATTATCAATACCTTTTGTTATTTTAACCCCAAGATATGTCATAGTTTTGGAATTCCAATTTAAGTTAAGTGTTTGTCGTAGGGTTTGGGATGGTTTGTAATTCAGTGTTAAAATCTCTGTTTTCGACAAATTTAATTTATACCCAGAGTAAGAGCCGAACATTTCAAGTTGGTTGATTAATGTGGGGAGGCATGTGTCTGGGTCTTCTAAATAACAAATTACGTCATCGGCAAAAAGCCCAATGATGTGTTCTTCATTCCTGACTTTTATCCCTTTAAGGTCCTTATTCTGCCTAATTGCTTGTGCCAAAGGCTCTATAAATATTGCAAATAAGGTCGGTGAAAGACAACATCCCTGCCTGGTAGATCGTTCTAATACTATACTATCAGTCAGACTCCCATTTATTTTTATCCTTGCTGTTGGGTTTTGATAAAGTGTTCTAATACATTGAATCGCTTTTTCATTTAGTCCAAATTTCTCAAGTACCTGATACAGAAATGACCAGTTTACACTGTCAAATGCCTTTTCTGCATCAAGACTTATCAGGGCTGCACTGATATTTTTGCTGTTGATATGTTCAATTATATGTAGGGTTCTCCTTATGTTATCTTGGGTTTGACGTCCCTTGATAAAGCCGGTCTGGTCTTCCTCTATAATGTCATTCATAAAGTGTTCATACCTTTTTGCAATAATCGAAGTATATAGTTTATAATCTATGTTAAGTATTGATATGGGTCTGTAGCCAGAGCAGATATCACTGTTTTTTCCTTTAGGAATCACTGTTATTACAGCTTCCTTCCAGGATGGTGGGAGTTTACCATGGTCAAGCGTATAGTTAAATGACGACTCAAGTAGTGGTACAAGTTGTTCACTGAACGTTTTGTACCACTCCGCTGGTAGACCATCACTGCCAGGGGATTTGTTTGTTTTCAGTCTACCCATGGCTTTCTCTATTTCTAGTTTTGTGATGGGTGAAGTCAGAAGGTCATTCTGCTCTTTCCCAATTGCTGGTAGGTCGAGCGTCTCTAGAAAAGCTCTAATCTGATCAGCGTCAGCGGATGGAGGTTGACTATACAAATTTTGATAATAGTTCCTGAAGATGGTTTCAATCTCTTTCGGTTCAGAGGATACCGATTTGTGACAGTATCCCTTATCTTATGAATTGTCCTATCTGCCTGTTGTTTTTGCAGTCTTGTTTTCTTTGCTTTGGGTCCCACTTCATAGTAAGACTGTTTAAGAAGTCTTGTTTTTTTTTTCTATGTCAGAGGTTAAT
The DNA here is from genome assembly GCF_027596085.1 of Anoplopoma fimbria. Taxonomy (NCBI): domain Eukaryota; kingdom Metazoa; phylum Chordata; class Actinopteri; order Perciformes; family Anoplopomatidae; genus Anoplopoma; species Anoplopoma fimbria. The sequence continues at coordinate 9,634,323 of NC_072462.1, read as the reverse complement.
AGTTTATCTATATTGTCTCTAATTTCTTTAATTTTTGGTAGCAATGTCGAGTCTCGAGTATATTTGTGTTGTTTTTCAATTTCCAGTAATTTTTCCTTTTCCTTCCTGTATGCTGCTTCTTTAAATTTCTTGATAGATGACGTCGTCGCAATGAGTTTCCCTCTCATAACTGCTTTAAGAGCATCCCACAAGATTACAGCATTAACCTCTCCGTTGTCGTTTTCTTTTTGATATGTTATAATCTCTTTTTTGATCCCCTCAACAACAGATTTACTATTTAGTAATCCAACATTTAACCTCCATAACGTCTTTTTCTCGTGTGGTTTTAGTCTGACTTTAAGATAAACTGCACAGTGGTCCGACACGTCTGCTGCGCCGATTTTACACTCCATAACTCTGTATATGTCCTTTTTATTCATAAAAAAATAGTCAATTCTGGCATAACTTTTATTAGGTGCTGAGTAGTGTGTATAGTTCCTTTTAGAGGGATGAAACTCCCTCCAAATATCAACTATCCCAAATTCTTTAAATAAGGTCTTGATCATTTTTGTGACATGGTTGGTATTTTTCCTATTGTTTGTTGTGTCTAGACTACTATTCATGACAATATTAAAGTCACCTCCACATATTAGTACTCCATTTCAAGGATAATATTGTCCAGTAGAGTTTTAAAGAAGGGCTTTTCACTGTTGGGTGGGGCATAAACATTGACCAATGTTAATTCTTCGTTTTCCAGTTTTCCTTTCACAATAATATATCTACCTTCTTTATCACTGATTTCTTTAATACATTCGAATTTCACCGAGTTAGAGAGTAGTATAGCCACACCTCTTCTACAACCCTGGTGGAATGAACTATAAAATGTATTTGCATAGCCAAACTTCTTAAGCTTCTCATGTTCCTGCCTAGACAAATGTGTCTCCTGTAGATATATAATCTGTACCTTATCCTTCCTTAATTTTGTCATTATTTTCCGTCGTTTAACAGGGTTGTTTTAACCGTTCACATTCAACGACAGTATCTGAATATTATTCTCTATCATTTGTGTTTATGAAGCCGAGTTGCAATCCGTACCCAAACAAGAGAAAGGAACATGAACCATGGAAAAACAACCGAACACAGAACAGTGTGACTTCAGCGAGAAAGGATGCTACTTGCCATTCCTTATGTTCCCTGTTGGTGGGAGGAGGGTAAAGTGCCTCTTTGCTGAAGGGGCCCTCCCTAGTAGTGAGAAAATACCTACAAACTGGTATTCCACCTGTACTAGAAATGTCCAACATTTAGCGCATACAAAAAGTGCTCCCTCCATCGGTTTCCTAAAGATAATCAAATGAGTCATAAGTCTTTCAAATATGTTGGCCGGGATTTGTATAATTTCACATGACGGAGACCTTAGTAAACAAAAACAAAAAAAAAGTTTTCTTTATCATTGTAACTAAAACCACTAAGAGGCTTGTTCCTAAAGTTTGTATTATATAGACCTCAGGTTAGAAAAATAGATTAACTAACAAAAAAAAATATGTCTCTCCCGTTGCCTAAATCAAAGTGACATATCCCGTGTTCCAGATTTGTCATGTAAAACACCTGGTCAGATCTAAAGTGTTTATCACTTATCTGGTCCACTTCACTTCATCCCTTCGTTTTAAGGCGGTGGGCTCCGTCTGAACTCGGTGAGCCTCTCTCTACGTTTCCATGGCAACACCTCGTTCAGCCTCTCCTCCAGGGCAGCCGCGGTGTTCACCCTCTCCGTCACCGACACCTTTATCCCACGTGTATTCAGGTCCCGTGCAGCCTCTTCGGCACTATCATAGACCCGCAACCCGGCGTCCCAGTGTACTCGTATCTTCGTGGAGGGCGTCTGGAACCGGATCCCCTTCTCTTTAAGCACCGCTTTGATCGGCCCGTACGCCTTGCGTCTTTCCATTATGTCAGCTGCATAGTCGTTGTCAAAAAACAATCGCTTGCCCTCTAGTTCAATCTTCTGCTGCCAGGCTTTCTTAAGTACCAGCTCTTTAACATTAAACTGTAGAAAGTTAACGATGATTGATCTCGGAGTTGAGGTCGCAGCTGGCTTCGGGATCAGGGCTCTGTGCGCTCGCTGGATTTGGAGTTCAACGCCGTCGGGAAGCGTAAGATGGCTTTTAAACAATTCAGTTACAAATTCCGTAACTGATCTTCCTTCTTTATCTTCCGGGACTCCATAGATGCGGAGATTATTTCTCCTAGAACGACTCTCCAGGTCGACAAGTTTGTCTCGCATGCCCGAGTTCTGTTTCACTACCGTCAGCAGCGTGTCTTTCATCTCCAGGTACGCTGATTCCAGGTCAGCTATACGGGTTTGTGCCTCGGCGATGCTCGCGTGTTGACTCTGCAGCTCACGTAGAACTTCGACTTTAAACTCAGTAAAGTCTTCCTTCATAGTTTTCTTGACATCGCTTCTAAATTCACTAAGATCCCGTTTCATGTCTTGTTTGAAGCCCCTTAGCTCCTTAGAGAGTTGTGTGAGGCCTTCTAGCAGTGCATGCTGGCTAGCTACGTTAGCTTCATCACCTGCCGTTGATTCTACGTCGTCTCCGCCGCCATCTTCTTGATTAGTAGCCTCGGCAACAGTCGGGTTTTCTTGTGTTTTGTTCATTTTCTTGTCAGACTTACACCTCCTGTGCAATTTCCCTCCTCTCATATTCAACTTAGTCTAATTTTGTGCTGATTTACATTGATAGGAGGTACTTTTTAAAAACCGACTCTGAGGAGCTCACCACTACACGTCCATCTTGTTGTAGCGCCACCGGAAGTCGGTTCTGGGATTTTTGTTCACCGTTCTTGTGATCATTTTGGCCCCACGGGGTGAGATCTTGCGTGGAGCCCCAGATCGAGGGAGATTATCAGTGGTCTTGTATGTCTTCCATTTTCTAATAATTGCTCCCACAGTTGATTTCTTCACACCAAGCTGCTTACCTATTGCAGATTCAGTCTTCCCAGCCTGGTGCAGGTCTACAATTTTGTTTCTGGTGTCCTTTGACAGCTCTTTGGTCTTGGCCATAGTGGAGTTTGGAGTGTGACTGTTTGAGGTTGTGGACAGGTGTCTTTTATACTGATAACAAGTTCAAACAGGTGCCATTAATACAGGTAACGAGTGGAGGACAGAGGAGCCTCTTAAAGGAGAGCCAGAAATCTTGCTTGTTTGTAGGTGACCAAATACTTATTTTACCGAGGAATTTACCAATTAATTCATTAAAAATCCTACAATGTGATTTCCTGGATTCTTTCCCCCATTCTGTCTCTCATAGTTGAAGTGTACCTATGATGAAAATTACAGGCGTCTCTCATCTTTTTAAGTAGGAGAACTTGCACAATTGGTGGCTGACTAAATACTTTTTTGCCCCACTGTGTATATATATATATATATATATATATATATATATATATATTAAAATCTGTCCTCACATGTTCATGGCGTGCTTGGCCTCCTCAATGTCCTTCTTGATCTCAGGTGTGATGTTGAAGTTCAGTTTCTGGGGCATGGGCAAAGGCACCATGGGAGACTGAGTCATATCTGGCTTCCTCCTGTTAGCACAAACAAGAAAGATATGACACATGAGATAGGAGAAAAACCAAAGCAAAACATAATGAAGCCATAGTTGTCCAAGTGTGAATTTCAGCCTGTCCATGTCTCTGTGTACTCTCCGTCTCATCGCTGAACTTTCAAAGATGTTCGGACGAGAAGAAATCCAAACCGACCCCTAGAGAGTCTAAACAGCACTTGACCTACTTACGTGTATTCTACTACGTGGTCGATCAAGGCCACTATGGGTGGGCCCTCAGCTGGGGCATGCTCGTAGTTAGCGCCACATGTCCCGTCTTCTCCAACAATAAACTGAAAGAAAGATCAGAACGTTACAAAACAAGACATAAAACAAGAATTTACTTCACATCCAGCCTGAGGAATTTGTTGACAAGGTCAAGTTTCTACCATACCAACTTCATCAGTATTTAAATTAAAATGTTCCAGAGCTATTTGAAGTCTTTTGAGCAAGTCTCCAGTCTGTTTAAGGAAGCCACGGCCATCAGGGAAGTCAACATAGAGTGGTACGTTTCCATTGACAAAGACATACCGACTACCTGAGCTCTGTCAATGGCCACTGTGTTGTGAGAGAGAGTGACAACACATTTTACCATCCAGTTCTTTTTCAGGGCACTAATAATAATAATAATAATAATTGATTGTACTTGTATAGCGCTTTTCTAGTCTTCCGACCACTCAAAGCACTTTGACATTACCAATCAATCACCCATTCACACCCATTCATACACTGATGACAGGAGCCACCATGCAAGGTGCCACCTGCACATCAGAACCCTAACTAACATTCATACACATACATACACCACAGGAACAGCCTGCAGGAGCAATTTGGGGTTAAGTGTCTTGCCCAAGGACACACCGGCATGGACTGCCGGAGCCAGGGATCGAACCGCCGATCCTCTGATTGGAGGACGACCCTGCTCTCCACTGAGCCACAGCCGCACTGTCTGGGAATTCTGCAATTTCACCACTCATGAAACAAAGGAGAAATCTGGGGAGGCCGGGGGAACTGGGAAGACCGGCCTGCCTAATATGACCCAGGGGGTGCTGGTTACTGGACTTCTAGTCATGAAACCAGCCTCATGAACACCATGCTTGAGCTTACAGTAGTTCCTTAGTGTGCTTGCTACCAGAGAAGCTAATATCTATTATTAACTCCATAGTTGTATCATCAGATTGAAGGTGAAGATAAGAACAGATCTGACAACTAATGTGAGGGTGTGAAAATCCTAGGAGGCTGTACTGTGCATGGTTAAATTAGTCCCCTTAAATTCTACTCTTGTTGCTCCGTCCCACTAATAGAAACTGTGAAACTGAATATTTGATCAGAACTTCTAGAATGGTCTTTCATAAAACAGGGCATATAGTGACAAGCCTGGCTCCAATGGGACTAACACACTTTACATGTTTACATGCGTTAATGCTCATAATCCGCCTTGTTTTTCTCATCCTGGCTGTCATGCAGCACCTCTTCTCACCCTCTCTCTGAAATGCTCCGTTGCTCTGATTGGTCAGCTAGCCCGCTCTGTAGTGATTGGTCAACGTTTCACATTTCAAAAAAGTCTCTCTCCGGAGCTTCAGCTCCATCTCTCTGTTGTTGTTTGAGGGCCAAACTATCCGGAAGGAGTTTTAAGTCACTTCCGTTGTAGCCTGAAGAGTTCTGCCAAACAGTCGTGGGAAACATTCGTCCAAATATTACTAAGAACTACACTGTGTGTGTGTGTGTGTGTGTGTGTGTGTGTGTGTGTGTGTGTGTGTGTGTGTGTGTGTGTGTGTGTGTGTGTGTGTGTGTGTGTGTGTGTACACAACAGGCCTCTGTGGGTCACCTGCAGCGTCTTGTCAAACCAGCGGTTGCCACTGTTCCACTGGCTGCCTCCTCCATGCAGCATCTGGATGGCAGCACAGCTGCGGTACGTCTCCTCAGACACTTGAGGCATCGCTCCATCCAAACACAAAGTAAAGATGCTCCTTTGGATAGCAGACACTGATTCTTTGTTGGTCTTATCTGGACACATCAAGTACACGCACACAAAGAAAACATGATGTACTTATGTAATCAGGCAGTAACAGTTTAACTAAATCAAGATATACTGTATGTATATATTTAAAGTTTCCATATTAGGGATGCATCACTGTGCTACTGTAATTTGTTTCATTGTTTGAAATATCTTCATAGTGAAGTAACAACTGATTTTTGGAATCAAGCTTTGAATTCTTCTGTTTCTGACGATCACTCTTGGTGATGCTCCGTGACACTGCTGTCATCTATCTGAGAAGACTCAAAGTCCTTCAGATCAGAGGAACCATTTGACCGCTGAGAGCTACTCATAGCACCAGGTTCTACATAGCGGACATCATTTCTGCCTCTCATGGTCCTTTAATACCGCTTCAGCCTCCGCAGTCATCTCGATCAAGCTGCTGCTGCGTTGGCCTTCCTCCTTCGTTTGGTAAACAAACTGTTGTTGCGGCTACCAACCAGAAAGTTCCATTTAAGCTGTGGTCTTTGGTGAAGTGGTGCAAAACATTACTTCTTTTAGAGACTGACAGGCTCGCACCGCAAATGAGACACACACACACATTTGTGAAAAAAACCTCTGTTACCATTCCTCATGATATGTATAGCTTTGCCTTTTATTGGCCTGGCTATTCACAGCAGTCCCTGTCATTAATAACAATAATAACGTTACGCCATCACTGATTTAACAAAACTTTAAAAGCAGCCTATTTTGTTTGATTGACGGCTGATTGGCAAATAATTTTGTGTCAGAAGGGGGCGGAACGTCTTTGAATTTGATTGGATAGAAACTTAAAGAGGTTTACAAATTAACTTGGTGTAATCAAATGTAAGCATATATTGTTTTGAACCTTGAGCCAGCCACTAGAAGCCAGCCTCTTGTTGAAGACCTTGCTTTGGATCAAGGTCGGTGGTCTTTTAGCTCACCCTGGCTGAGGGTGACGTAGGCCCTGCCCCAGGCATTGCGGTGCTGGGTGGTGAGGATGCCGACAGGCTCCGTGTCGATCTGTGGTGAGGAGCTGCAGATCTTCTCCAGCTGGACACAGAGCTCATCGGCTGTCAGTGGAGTCCCATCGCTGTTGTACACTTCCAACGCATAAAACTGATTCCATGTGGAGAAAAGACAAGAAAGGCTCCGTCAAGCTTCTCCCTTTAACTCCACAGTTGCCAGTTTGGCTGTACAACGTCATCAGCTGTAGTTCATTCTTTTTGATTCAATAAGTCCAAAGACTCAATCATAGCTGCCCCTGTCTGGTTAGTGTGCTCTGTCATATCAGAACATAAAGCTCTTCATGCATCACAGGTGCTTAAGACACCATTGTGTCTCTAAAAGTCAAACGTGTGCAGATATTTGTTCCAGGTTTTGTTATAAATCATGTAAGCACACTGTAGGAAATTATGGGTCTGTATAACAAAACAAAAAAATCAGTGGGTTATCCAGCCATTTTTGGATTTAACTCAGGTTTCTAAGATAATGACAGTGGAGATCACCACAGTAACCTATGCAACAAGACTAATCTGCCCATAACAGGCTCAGTTCAGAGAACAGCCCGCCACCTGACCAATCAGATCCCTGGAGTCATCGTTCCTCAAGCATCGTGAAAGACTACTGCTTTTAAATCAAGTGTTTAAGTAATCACTTTGGAATAGATCAGTATAATGACCTTGATTAACCTGATCCTCACAACCATGTGTCCACTCTGGGCTTAAAAAGACTTTTAACAAATAGAGATTATACAGATCACTACCACACTAATGAATGTGATTATACCTCAGACCTTTAGCTGGCTTCCTACTGGATGTGGAAGTGTTGTTGTCAACACTTCCACATCCAGTAGTCATTAGATGTCATTTGTCACGCAGCATTAGAAGTAGCTTGGCTGTTCAGTTTGACGAGTCTTCTTGGGAATGATGCATTTCTCTGTGCCAGTCCCCAGAATGGTCACAGACTTGTTCTAAAGCCACTCCTTTGTTATTTAGCTGTGTTTCTGGTCATTGTCTTGTTGGAAGGTGAACCTTCGGCCCAGTCTGAGGTCCTGAGCACTCTGGAGGAGGTTTTCTTCCAGGATATCTCTGTACTTGGCCGCATTCATCTTTCCTTCAATTGCAACCAGTCGTCCTGGTCCCTTTGTGAAAAACACCCCCATAGCATGATGCTGCCACCACCATGTTTCACTGTTGGGATTGTATTGGGCAGGGATGAGCAGTGCCTGGTTTTCTCCACACATACCGCTTAGAATAAAAAAGGAATCTTGGTCTCATAGACCAGGGAATCTTATTTCCATATTTGGAGTCCTCCAGAAGGCTTTCATATGTCTTGCACTGAAGAGGCTATAATACACTCTGACATTTCTCTGTGCCAGTCAACAAGTGATTCTTCTCCTCTGCTCTTTGTATATATATGTGTGTGTGTGTGTGTGTGTGTGTGTGTGTGTGTGTGTGTGTGTGTGTGTGTGTGTGTGTGTGTGTGTGTGTGTGTGTGTGTGTGTGTGTGTGTGTGTGTGTGTGTGTGAGACTGACATATATATATTGAACAAGAACCACCATCACAAACAGCAGTAGCACTTGGCTATTTCTAATAATTAATTGATTGTACTTGTATGGCGCTTTTCTAGTCTTCCGACCACTCAAAGCGCTTTGACATTACTAATCAATCACCCATTCACTCCCATTCATACACTGATGACAGGGGCTACCATGCAAGGTGCCACCTGCACATCAGGACCCTAACTAACATTCATACACATACATACACCGCAGGAACAGCCTGCAGGAGCAATTTGGGGTTAAGTGTCTTGCCCAAGGACACATCGACATGGACTGCCGGAGCCAGGGATCGAACCTCCGATTGGAGGATGACCCTGCTCTCCACTGAGCCACAGCCGCCCCTGAATGGATGTAGTGGATGGGCAGATTCATGTGAGAATTAAAACTCCACTTATCCTAATAGTTAGTTCTTCAAGAGACAAATCCCCCAATCGACATTTGACTATGGGACTACTGGAACCCAGAGTCCACTGAGTTTGTTGATACTCGTTATCCTGTACAGTAATGTCAGGTATCCCAGAGAGCCACACTCAGTTAAACTTGCTTTGAGCAGTGTGCTCCTCACCTGGAAGTTGTGGACTACAGTGATGTGTTTAGGGGGCCTGGAGCTCTTGGCGTGGTTCACCACGGAGTCTCTCTTCAGACCAGGGACACGGCAGGATGACAGCACTTCGTAGTACTGATTCATACACAAAGGCTTCCCTCCAAGGTATTCCACTGGTAGTGTTTCACTGCAAGACATAATTCCACATTGAACATACAGTCCCTGTCATTAATAACAATAATAACGTTACGCCATCACTGATTTAACAAAACTTTAAAAGCAGCCTATTTTGTTTGATTGACGGCTGATTGGCAAATAATTTTGTGTCAGAAGGGGGCGGGACGTCTTTGAATTTGATTGGATAGAAACTTAAAGAGGTTTACAAATTAACTTGGTGTAATCAAATGTAAACATATATTGTTTTGAACCTTGAGCCAGCCACTAGAAGCCAGCCTCTTGTTGAAGACCTTGCTTTGGATCAAACATGGTGTTTGTAATATGATATCTGTGGTAGATGTGGTTTGTCAGGCCAACTGTGGAGGCGTGTTCTCATCTTTAAGAAATCTTCAGTAGGCTGTCTGAATCAATCAGGGCTGCAACTTTTAACAAAAGGCTGTAATAATAAACTGAATCTAAGAGCCAAAACCAGAAATGGGACAATCAGGTGATGGTTATAAGCACAGTACTTACTTGTCAATCATCGTCTTGAAGTCCAAAACACCTGCTATCAGTTTGGCAGCAAACCTAAACAGAGAGAACATGATCCACATTCATTTAAAGGTTCACTTTTATCCTGATGTGGGTTAAATGACAGAAATACAGTGTCTACAAGTTTTTAAAATGCGCTTTCTGTAAACTTTAAAAAAAAAAAAGAACTCATCACATCTGCATGATATGGGAAAAAAATGCATTATATGGTGGTAATGTGTATTAAAGAGACACTGTATTAAATTAGAGTTATTATAGAAACAAAAATGTGCAGAGATTAGTGTTTGGCCGAACCGTTCATGTATGTGCATCATCTTCCAGTGAACTGTGTGCATCCAAACCTGATTAGATCGGCTCACTTTCTGACATTCTGTGTAAATGCTGCTTTAATATGGTAACAGTAACACAAACACCACACCTCTGCCGCCGGTCTTCTGAAGGAGGTTTGTCAACCTGCTGTAAATGGGTTGTAAAAACCGAGCTGCGCAGAATGTTCGTGTGATCACCTTATCTGTCCCTGCTTATCACTGAAGTTCATGCGTGGCAAGACCAACCCAGGACTTGAATGAACCACCACAGGCAACCGGTAACTGAAATAAGCGACCTGCACCCACCACTCTGACAACTACATAGACACAGAGACACCGTCAAAAACAGATCAACATGGCAGAAAGTTGATTAAAAGGAAGGAAGTCAAATGTCAGTGGGCTTTGTAGTTCAATTGTGTTGAGAAGGAAAGCAAACAGGTTGTGTCAGGGAGGCATTGTAACTTTTTGATTCAAAGAATCTAAAGTCTCACCCAGTTCACAGTGTTCCGTGCTCTCTTTTCCAGGCCTCTCTGGAGTCTCTCTCCAACCCCTCCCGTCTTCTGAAACTCTTCCAGCAGCTCTTTAGTGTGCTTCAGTTCATCCATCTCCACAATGGGCTCCAGGGCACTGATGTATCGCTCACATGTCTGCTGCAGAGGGGGAACAGGCAGACTGGGCAGTCCCTTCTGGTGGGTCAGGTATCTGCCAGAGACCCGAGTCACTGACACAGGCTTCACCAAGTGACAGGATTTCATTAAGCCACAGGGTTTGGCCATCCCCACCTTTACCTGAGAGCGAAAGAGGGGACAATGAATAAGTTTGTGTGTCGCATTGTTAGAAAAGTGTGTTGTTGTTATTTTCCAAGTCAACTGTGAAAGCTAACTCGGACACACTTCCCGACTAACTCTGCTCTTCAAAACCATTGCTAGTTAAGGCAGTTATTTTGAGACAGCATCTGTTTTCAAATATGTCATCACCTGTAGCAAAAATGAAAAAAAACAAAAAAACTAGATTCTTAAATGCAGGCCACACATGATGAATCTGGCTTCTTATGTATTCAAAGAAATATGCTAATAAAAGACCAATCGTCAACTTTTTTTATTTTTTATGAACTGACTTGACTTATTAAGATTCTCATTGGAATTTATATGTTTTTAAATTTGGTTGAATTTTCCAGTATGCCAGCCAACATGCTTTTCCTGGCTATTCTGACCCATAATCCTCTGAGGTGCAGATATGAATGAGCAAGAGGGTCAAAGTTCAAGGTGCCATGTTCTGACAAAGTAGTGTGTTCCAGTCTGGCGGCCACATCTGGGTTTGAAGAGTGAAGTCAGTGGAAAAGTGTCTTAAACCTGCCTTCTCTCTCTCATGTCCTCTGATTGTATGGAAGTCTGTATGGAAGCCCATGAGAAAATGAGCCTTCTTCTGATGGATTCTTCACAGTGGGATGTAGTCTTTTATTTCAGTAACCTTTTGGAAATTTCACCATTTAGGTGAAATTGTAGAAACAGTGTCAGAATACCCAGTGAAGTTAAACATGTCTGGTTCACAGATATAGGACAAGTATCTAATAGTCAATAACTGCACTATGTAGCTAGCTACCTGAAAACACCAATCAGTAACACACACCTAGCATTAGGCTTAAGTTATTCTCTTTTATCGAAGTAGCTAAGAATTATTCCCACAAAAATACTACCAAAGTTATCCTGATTAAAAGTCACTAACACATGTTCTCTGTTAAAAATTAAATGTGTTTCGATTCATGACTGCAATGTAATAGAGAGTGCAGGTGATTTTGAGATGAAAGATTTGGGTTTTATACAGAACAACAACCAATTCATAAAAATAAATATCTTAGACGTCATCTCAACTGTAACCATTCTGCGAAAAATGTATCTGCAATTCATGCTCATCTCCTGGCTGTAATTAGGTTTGTAATCCACAATATGTAAAGGTGTTTCATATCATCTCTTGTGATAACACCATTTTATTTGAAGTCAGAGTTCCACATCAAAACACATGTTGCTTCCTGGATCAATATTTGTACGAATGAATAAATAATAGAGATAGAGATAAATGTAGCAGGCCCGCGGCAAAGTAAAAGTGGCAACTGGGAGGACCACTGGTCCAATGAAACAACTTTATTCCAAAATAAGTCAAACACCAACACAACACTGCAGGGTCTGACCCTGGCTTCACAGCGACCTCATTTGGAATACTGGGGAGAGTCAACAGAACTTAAAAGGACCGGCTGTGGCTCAGAGGTAGAGCGGGTTGTAGCGCCCCGGCTCCTTCAGTCCCTGTCGATGTGTCCCTGGGCAAGGTATTGCTCCCTGAGCCCCTGTTATCAGTGTATGAATGGGTGTAAATGGGGGAATGACATTTGGGGTTAAAGTATTTTGAGTGGTCTGAAGACTAGAAAAGCTCTATACAAGCACGGTCCATTTACCATTAAATGCAAGGACTATGAAAGAACATGTTGCAACCTGCTCACACACACCGACAGCAAGACGGTGTAGTCTGGAGAATGAGATGCAGACAGCGCCGAGGCTGAGGATAATGATGAGGTTCATAACAGTACAGAGTAGGAGAAGTGCAAGGCACTACTGCTTGATAAAAGTTTTCCAGTTGTAACGCATTGCGGAACTGTGCACATAATACTGTGACTATTTTGAGTAAATTTGTGTTTAAAGACTTTTTTCAGGACTCGTGTTCCATGTATATTTAATTGCCTTTTTCTCTCTTTTGAGGATAATATTCAGCCATAGTCATATCACTCTAGTATGATATGTTCTTGTCTTTGTTACCTGCAATACCAATTGTGAGTCACATCAAAATGTCGTCTTATAGTCTGTGACTTAAAATGTACATGTTATGCATTGTTTGAATAATTGTGATCATAAATATCCTATGATTTATAAGTGAGGTGAAGTTATTTAAATCATTTCAAATACATAAGTTACCTTTCCAATCAAATCAATTTAGTGTCTGGAAATACTCTCTTGTCTCTGTTCCACAGTTCTCCCCGTCCTCTTTTGAATTTCATGCTGTTACCGTCACTTATCCAGTCAAGCTCACCAAGCTTGGTGAGTTCCTGGAGGAGCTTGACACACTAGTCTCTCACTTCCATGACGATGGCTCCGCACTCATCATGCTCGGCGACTTCAACATCCAGACTGATAAGTTAGAACCTCTGCTTTCCTTCCTCTCCTCCTTTGACCTCTACCACTCCTCTTCTCCTCCTACCCACAAGGCCGGCAACCAGCTGGATCTTATCTTCACTAGACACTGTTCTACTGCTAACCTCTCTGTCACTCCCCTCCAGCTCTCGGACCGACCACTGGCTCCCTGTAAGATCCAGTTTAAGACTCTGGTGCTAGCCTACAGGGCAGTGAAAGGAACAGCTCCTTCCTATCTCCAGGCCATGTGGTCAAGCCCTACACCCCCGCCCGACCACTTCGCTCTGCTGCCTCGGGGCGACTGGTTGCCCCGTCGCTCAGAGGTCCCTGCGGCCGATCCACCCGGTCACAGCTTTTTTTCTGTCCTGGCCCCACAGTGGTGGAATGAACTCCCCACTGACGTCAGGACAGCAGAGTCGCTGCCCATCTTTCGGCACAGGCTGAAAACTCACCTCTTCAAGAAGTACTACCCTGAGCCTTCCTCGTAGCACTTATTGCATTCGTATTAGTTCGTTGCACTTATTGTATTCGTATTAGTTTGTTGCAATTATTGTTTTCGTAGTAATCTGCTTCTGCACTATACTTTTGCTCTGGTTTATGCTTTTAGATGCTTGTTTAAGAAAGGAGATGCACTTATGACTTCTGGTGACTAGTAGTTCTCTTGAATACCTATGTTGAATACACTTCCTGTAAGTCGCTTTGGATAAAAGCGTCTGCTAAATGACTGTAATGTAATGTAATGTGTCTCGGAAAATAAAAAAAATGTAACTTCATCAAAATAGTATAGAGTTGAAATATGGCCACTTCTGGTTTAAACAGCCCTTTTTTTAAAACAAAATGTTTGAAATGGATACAGCACCCTAAAACCCACTCCAATATTGTCCAAATCAGAAAAGCAGTTGCTGAAATACTGCCCATATAGGTGATTATGCTAATCAATTCAATTTATCCACCTTTTTATGAAGCTTTGTATGCTTATCATGGTTTTTTTTTATTGCATATTTAACGGTTTTACAGGAGTTTCAAGCAATGTGGGATGTTTTGTAGTTGTGATCGCGCTGAAAGGTGTCACTCTGATCTGGCAACACGGCCCCTCTCTTCAGTCAGTAGACAGACCCCACTCCTCGGTGACAGGTCTCAGAAAAAGTGACGTCCTTTAAAAGCGACATGTCCCCGGTAGAGGGCAGCCTGTACTCATTTTCAACTCGACTACAGAGTGGAGAACTATGTCAACAAGAAAATCAATGGGACGCAAAGTTTGTCAATGTACGTGAGACTTATAGTTAGTTTGCCGTCCCCCCCCCCCCCCCCCCCCCCATTCATGTTAAATTATTTTATTTGACAGCATCTGACGATCAGAAATGGAAAAGCTTAATGAATGTTGTCTCCTGCAGCACTGTGTTTCTGTTATCCCATGAACTCAGGGATATACATTTTCAGTATCCGTCACTCAAGGAAACAGCTTACGTTAGTAAACGTAATCAACATATGCTTTCAGCAGGTTAAGGGACTATGTTTGTCTCAAGTGATATTTAAATGGCCTTCAGACATGTTGACGTTACTCCAAGCAGGTGCGTTGGCCGAATAGCAAGATCATTCTGATGATGAGTAACATTGAGTTAATGTTGTTTTTCTTCCCATCTACAGTTAGCACTGCGAGACCAAGTAACAGTCAAATATACTACTATAGTCTCGGTCAAGCTTGTCCTCAAGTGTCTCTTAGCTAACCATATATTGAATCTTAGCGAACCACAAAATCACCTTTGACCCAGTTAGCTCAAATGCCACTATCTACTTCCCTCCATTACGAGCGAAGTTAGCAAACTTTGCTAACAATCCTTCCCCACCTCACGTCAGTAAGCTTTACTAGTGTTAACTGATCCATCACAATTAATAAGGTCCGCTGAAGTCAATAGTTCTTGAATCAATTTTGAACGACTACCGCTCAAGTTGGCTTTTGGCCAGTGTCAAACAAGCAAAATCAGCTAAAGTTGCGTTACCTACCATCGTTCTGCTGCAAATGCCCCACATCCTGCACTCAAAGAACCGCCCCCAGGTCCGGGTTCAGGTCGGTCGGTCGGTCGGTCGGTCAGTCAGTGCTCAGAGAGCCACTGTAGACAGGCTGCCAGCACTCTCCTGTGTTCACACCCGTACAGGTCAGCTGCTCGACACCACAGTAAGGTGGCGTAGCTCGGTGGTGGGTGTGACTTACTGAAGGAGTCATGCAGCGTTACGTGCTGAATAAATGACCACGGAGGGAAACAGTGTTATAATAATAATATGTGATGTCAGCGTTAACATAAAGTATTCTGAAAGTATTCTCAACAGGATTAAGTTCATTTGAGTTATTTTATTTGATACAAAATAATTTGATAAACAACGAATGCACGCAGTAGCAGAAAGCAGTTAAAGTGAAAATAATACGTATTATTGTACGACGCCATTTACATTTTTGAACAGCGGTGGCGGTAATGCGATACGGCTAGTTTTACTCTGCCTGAAACCCACGAAGAAGACTCACATCCTCACCATGGCGGAAACAGAGCAGCAGTCAGGTAAAGCCACGGCTGATAGCTTTTGCTCTCCTTTAGACCGTTCTGCATAGCGTTCGCTCTCCTCTTGTAATCGCTGATAACGTTAGCGGCTACAACACACTGCCACATAGGACACATAGTCGTGAATGAACTTTTCAGTGGGTATACAAGCCTAGAAGGCACATTGCCACTGTCCCCGGGCAGAGACACCCTAAACGAGACATTAGAATAACTTAAGTTGTTATTTGAGCTTGTTATTTACTTGTAAACCAACTTGAAGTCACGCTCTGTAATGTTTTGTAAGCAGTCATTGTCAAACTCTTAAAAAAGATCGGTCTGGAAGGTGTTAGCTAGCGCGTAGAGTGAATTTTGCAGGAGACAGTTTACAGTGTAGCACTGCCGCCGTTCACTTATTATTAAGATATTTGTATTGTATAATTGAACAAGAGATTGTATTTGAAAGTTGGTGGGTTCCATTATTCCACGCTGAATGGAGCAAAGTGCTCCTTTTGCCTTTTGATTTAGCGTTCTCCAGCGCAGCTGTCTCAGGAGACAGATTTAAACAAGATTCATCAAAAATGAAGCAGCAGAGGCCAAATGTCCGGAATTGTAGTACATAGTCTAGCTCCAAAAATACTGGATCCTACATTTCCCATAGTGCAATTTAATGCATCTTTCATTCGACCGTTTTCTGCCAGGTAGACGTCCACATCTTTTAAAATCTAGTTTACAATACATGCTTTCTGTGACAAAATGAACAATCTCAGATTGAGGGCATGTTGAGTTCACCAAAGTTAGCTTCCAAAAACAATAAGATATCTGAAATGCAGTTACCTCTGAAATCTGTCTTTTCTTTAACTATTTAGGATCCACTCCAGAGGATGAAGCACATGAAGTCACAGACAGCATCACCTTCATGGTACCCAAGAAAGAAATCAGCATGGTGCCCGACATGGGCAAGTGGAAGCGATCTCAAGTAGGTGTCTGCATCAGCATGGTACCAGACCACACCAAGAACATTTAGGCCTGATCAGTCTGATACTGAGACAGGTTTCTAAAATCAGCCTTCAGCCACTTTGATTGAATCCAAGATTAATAATGAAAACCTGGGAAAGAAACTTGAAGTTATAACATTCTTGAAGTGCTCATGTGAAGAGTTTTGTTGGTATGTAGTCCATCACAGTAGAACATAGGCCTTATCATGATCAATAGCCATTTAGTAGCAGTATTTTTGACAATATCATAGTAGTGGTTTTAGTTTTTGTAACAGTTGGTCAGACTGCACATCTGAAGACATCCCACTTTCGACTACATCTCTCCCTCTTACAGGCGTATGCTGACTACATGGGCTTCGTTCTGACACTGAATGAAGGTGTGAAGGGAAAGAAGCTCTCAAGTGAATATAAAGTTTCAGAGGTATGTTGTCTTTCATATCAGTAATCTTTAAAAGCATGTGCTGGTAGCCTTTTACTCTCCACAGATGTTTATTGTTGTGAGTAAAAGAATAGGAAGAAACAAAATTCATACGCCCGTTTTATATTGAAAAACTCAATTCTTTCTTTAATAAACAAATCTAAAATCGATCTGAGTGGGGCAGTTCCTGCAGACTAAATGTGTTAATTTTGTGTGAGTTAAGCCGGTTTGCATCAATAAGTTAGACAGGTAAACAGTGGCAGATACCTAGCAGTAGAAGTGGACTATGATTATTTTGATGAGGATTCAATCTAGAGCCCCAAAAAATCTATTATTGCCCGCTTCTTTTTGAATACCTGTTGGCATTGTTTCCTGCAGCTAATTAAAATGATTCAATATACACCCAGTAAGCCCACACTTCTAGCTTAATTAGCCACTGTAGATCTGACCTGAGATCTGTCTCTTGCTGTCTCCTCTCTGCTTCGTCAACTTGGCTGTTCGTTTTAAAAAGAAACATGGCATTCGGAAACTAACCAATGGCTACCTTGTACCAGTTAGTGCCCACACCAAGCCAGCTGTTTACTAGTAGTGAGCTGCTGTCGTCAGACCTCACCCCATCAGTAGCTATCTAGAACCCTAAGTGAGTGAAGCTACTGAACAGGAACATTTGAAAGGCTGTTACCTGAGGGTGAGAGTATTGTTTCGTGACAGCCTGAACCTGCTATGTCCTTTAAGCCCACACAGAGTCAAGTCACATGGATAACTGTAACAAACTGTAACAAACCTTTCATAGTCTTCATCAGTAGTCACGTCATTTCCATGACAACCCTCTGTCTCTACGAAAGTAAGCATGATGGTGGCCCCTCCAGAGTTAAGGACTGAAACCACAGCTGTCATGTTGTAGTGTGGACGAGTAAAACTGGAGCTTTTCTGAAACCAGGACATGGTGTCACCCTTCGAACATGCTCAGGTGCCGTGTGGCAGTTCTTAGCAGACAAATTCCTGATGTCTCTTTTTTTTCTTTTTTCTGCCAGCACTCATTTAAACAGAACAACTGTTGGAATTCTGCTGCATGGAAATCGAAAAAGTTATTACTGTTAACCCCCTCCCCCCGAGCTAAATACGGTAGTTTACTGTTTGAGCCCCATAATGTGATAATGATGAGAATGATAAACATCACTTCTCGTGTTGCTGCAGTTACTTTTGTGTTGTGTGACAGACAGTGGAGAAGTTAGTAGATCTTTTGGGGACTCTGGACCGCTGGATAGACGAGACCCCTCCTGTTGACCAGCCATCACGCTTTGGTAATAAGGCCTACAGAACCTGGTTCGCCAAACTAGACCAGGTTAGTACACACACACACACACACACACACACACACACACACACACACACACACACACACACACACACACACACACACACACACACAAGATATTTAACTGAAATCCTGTGTCTGATGCTGAGTGGTGCTCAGATACCAGGGTTCCACATGTTCCCAAATGTTAAATGTGTAAGCTCTCTGTGTGCTTCTGATTCAGATCATTCATCCATGTGACACTGAGACTATCAATTCTCAACTACAAGTGAGGGTGTACAAATTTCAGTTCTAGCCGAAGACTTATGAACCACATGTTACAATGTGGCAGACGCACCATCACTGTCAACTTGTCTGATGCTTTAACACATAGCGCTGAGCTTCTCCGTTCTCTGTGTCCGTACAGCAAATGGAAAAGGCTTAGTGTAACTACACGTTTCTACATCTCTTCACCAAAACTCCTTGTATAAAAGTGCCCAAAAGTTCTGAATCTAGTTTTATATTCGAGTTCCTGTGACCTAACAGAAAACTTGAGAGTACAGGCCTGAGATGCACATATTGTTAGACCCATGTAGTAAGTGACATAGTATCAGCAGAAGCTTTACACATGATTCACTCAGCACACTGTGGATCAGTCTGGCAGATAACAGATCTACTTGATTAGTTCGCTGTACAGTGCATCCCTCAATGACACTGCAACATACCGAATTTGGAAGCAGCTAGCTAGCAGAGACTAGCAGAAGGCATTCACTCGTTGTTAACCGTGTGCTTTGCTTCAGGCGAGGAGCTGCTGGTTCACGCAAATATACAAAATACATTCAGTTATTGCATCATAACGTTCCTCAAAGCATGTCGTCTTTCGGTTCAGACGGCAGGGTGGTGTTGGCAGTAGTGTGGCTTCACATGCTGTGCATTCAGAGGCTCTACTCCTATTTAATGGCATGCTAAAGATCTGAATGCAGCGCTGGTGATAATTTAATTAGATGGGCAGTCTCCTCACCAAAACATGCCTTAAGTATGTTTTTTGTGTATTTCCCACCCATTACAAATTTTATTATCATTTTGTATTAAAACTGTGCAAAGTTTTCAAGATTAGCAAGTTTAACGTCCTTTGGAAAATTTTAGACATTCTCTGGAAATGTGTGGACCGTTTTGTAACCATTTTCTCATTCGGCACAATCCAAGCTTCCCCATGTTTGATTCGACACTCCCACTCTGTCTCACAGCTGTTCTGCAGGTAGATGGCTTGCCGCTCACAGGTGATGTTTTTGTGTGTGCGTGCAGGATGCAGAGGCATTGGTGGCAGCTGTGCTCCCGGCTGACAGATGTGCTGCAGCCCCAGAGATAGCTGTCTATCTGAAAGAGTCAGTGGGGAACGCCACCAGGATAGACTATGGAACAGGTAACAGTGCTAACTGTGTGTCTGTGCTGGTTATTTTCACTTCATATAGCTATAAGACTATACAAAGCACTGAAGTAATGGGACCGTATATAACGGCAGTAACTGAGGAATGAGAAGAGCTGATGGAGGACACCATGTGTTCCTGTCTGTTCTCCACTATGTACCATCTAATAAAGGCTAAAATTACCAAAACAATACTTCCAAAAGCATAGAATGTTTTTCAATAAATATAATAGTTACTAATAGTTCTGCCCATGTTCTTACTCTAACATAAGAACCACACTAAACCTTGCCACATCCCAGCCATCTTTAATGATGAAGAGTCGCTCCTCAATTAGACCTACTGTTACCTATCAAAGATATGTGGATTTTAAATATCTATAACATTTTTAATTTAGTTGTGATGCTATATCCTGTGGATGATCTGCAGTAACAGACACTCTATCTGGAGAGACATTGCTGTTGGATTGTCAAAATATTTTTCAAGGCTCTGAGCTCCAGGAACTGAAATGTGCAGGATGACCTCTAGAGATAGGGGAGAAAATGTTTGTGGACGGACTGTTTAAAGGATTTATATCTGAATGTAACCAGATTTGATCTCTTGCCTAATGGCCACCTTGCAGTTGTTGGGCCTATCACAGCTCTTCTGTCACAACCCTGGTGGGAATTGTCATGTCATGCTGTGGTGTTTGTTATGTTTCAAGTGTATCAGACTATAGATATACTAAAGGGGCACCAGGAGGCGCCATTGTTTCAAAAGAAGGCCTGATTCAGAGCTTTATGAAGGCAGCAGTCACTTAGTCCTACAGAAGGAAAGAAACACTAGACGAGGACAAAGACTATGAGTTAAGCTTAAAAGACAACACGTGGATCTGAAATGTTTAAATGAAATGCGTGTAAATACCCTGTAAATGGAGAAGGAGAGTCCTTCACTGCAAATAGTCCTTTAGTAAAGAGGACATTTGGACTAAAAGCAATTATATTGAGCAGAAGTTGAAGTAGTGGTGGTCTATAAACTACAAGCAACAAAATATAATTCATTGTAGAAGTAGTACGTTGTAAAGTACTAGCTGAGAGCAGATGGAGTAGCTTGATTATATTGATCTATTGTCAGGTTCTGTTCATCACATTACAGTCGAATCAAGAAAGATGGTGAGTTAAAGTGAAGCACAAGTGGACTGCACACCGCTGATGTGTGAGTTTATCTTCTCAGGTCATGAAGCTGCCTTCGCTGCGTTCCTCTGCTGCCTCTGTAAGGTTGGAGCTCTCAGGGTGGATGATCAGCTGGCTATCGTTTTCATGGTGTTTAACAGGTGAGCTGGTACTGCTGAGCTCAGCACTAAACAGGTAACCATACGTGTTTTTAGTCGCAGACTGACCGATCTCTGGATACGCAGCAGATTGCCTTGAAATGTTCTGCAGGATGAATCCCAATGATTGTGGTGGTCTGACTTTTGTTCAGGTCAAATCTCCACTTGTCCAGTACTTTGGTTTGTTTATTTAACACTTTGGTCTAACAGCCTCTGCAATCTGCTAGACTCTCTGTGAGAAACTCCATTATTCCATTATAGTCTAGCTCGCTGTCATGGTAAAGAAATGAGAAATAGTCCGATTTCAGAAAATACAGGAATTATCATGTAAGAGCATCATCATCCGATGTGACAGATGATTTGATTTGTCAGGTATTTAACTCACGACATTAACTTGTCTTATTTTATCTATAAACAATTTCTCAAATGAATTTCCATTTGATGTACATTTGGTATATCATTATCAGCTAAATAAGATTTTCCTGCTTCCTCCCACAGTCTAAAGACATGCAGTTTGGGTTAATTGAATTCCCATTAGGTGTGGATATGAGTGTGAATGTTTGTCTGTCTCTATATGTCAGCCCTGTGATAGACTGGATACCGGTCCAGGTGAACCCTGCCTTCACCCAATGACAGCTGAGATCAGCTCCAGCCCTCACCATGGAAGATTGATGATTGCAGAATTGATCCAAATCCCCCATCTCTAGTGTAGCTTCGGAATATTAACTGTTGATAGTGATCAGTCACTTTAGGGACCCTACAGCATCCTGCAGTGTGAGTACCGTTTGTTTCTGCAGGTATCTGGAAGTGATGCGCAAGCTGCAAAAGACCTACAGAATGGAGCCAGCTGGGAGCCAAGGTGTGTGGGGACTAGATGACTTCCAGTTTCTGCCCTTCATTTGGGGAAGCTCTCAGTTTGTAGGTAAGAGTCTCACCACCATCAGCTCCCTTCAAACTGTGTGTGTGTGTGTGCGTAAGATGCAGATGGAGGGATGGAGGTCGGGACATGTGGTGGCATGATGCTGATGATAATCTGTCAGCATAAGGAACAAAAATGTAAGTGGCTGTGTACAGTCGATTAGAACATGTTGGTGTGGACAACAAAAGAGAATCAGTGTGTATGGAATATTGAAAGGAGCCTAAAGTGGGCGTAAGTGTGTGCATGTAGATGTCTGCACTGTAGTACCACACTGACTGAAAGCTTGATTGGTCAGACATCGGTTTGACATCTTGATTTGATAGAGGTCAATCTCTTATTGCAAGAGCCATAATTTGACCTAGAAGTTGTGAGCAGTGTAACATGACAGAGGTCCTGGCTATCCTTCATAGAAATCCTGCTAGGTTGTACAGTTCATGTTGCTTCACAAGACCACAAACTTTGGCCTGTACTTAAATTGATAACTTAAATCCCAATATAGGTCAGAGAAATTGCAATTAAATATTTGCCTGAACTTGTTCGTTGCATTATTCTCTGAAACTCCAGAGGGCGTATGCACAAAATGTTCTGTTAAAAAGCACAAAGTTGAGTCACCATAAACCGACCTCCTCAATGCTGAGGAGGAATTGTAATTATCTATGAACTCATATCTCATATTCATGGATTACTTTGCATTTGGACAAGCCCTGTAAAGAAAGAGGTCCAGTATTAAATGCATTATAAAGAAACAAACAAAAGAATATCCTGTAAACAACTTAATTT
Organism: Anoplopoma fimbria; assembly: GCF_027596085.1. NCBI lineage: Eukaryota > Metazoa > Chordata > Actinopteri > Perciformes > Anoplopomatidae > Anoplopoma > Anoplopoma fimbria. The sequence continues at coordinate 9,611,764 of NC_072462.1, read as the reverse complement.
GGCTGCAAAATATTTTCTAGAATGTAGATTTTGAAGACTTCTTGTTTCAAAAGCGTTTAATAACTAGTTAGCCTTCTTTCTAACATCCTCAGACATGTTGATAGGTCTTTACTCAAATTACCAGTTGCGCGCGAGGCCGTGATTACATCATTTTTTTGGTGCTTCACTACAGCGATGGTAAACTACGCTTGTCTCGACCTCCTCTGGGTTTTCACCTGGGCAGTGGGTAAGCTGAGGTCACTTCCCACCTGTGGTCCGTTTACATTGGTCCAGACCTTGGACTGTGTGTCTGTGCTGGTTATTTTTGCTCCCTATAGCTATAATTCTATACAAAGCACTTATGGGACAGTATAAAGTGGCAGTAACTGAGGAGTCAGAAGAGCTGATGGAGGACAACATGTGTTTCCTGGACCCCATAGATGAATATTGATGGACTGACAGAAACAGGAGAAGACAGAAGCTCTTTATACTGTAATACTATGGTTGCTATGTTTCAGACCCAAGCCTCATGCACCTCACTCTCTGATTGGTCATGGAAAATCACCGCGCAGATGTGGTGTTACTGCGGTGTTACTGCGGTGTTACTGCGGTGTTACTGCGGTGTTACTGCGGTTACCAAATAATCTGATAGGTATTGGCGTTACATTACTCATATCTCATAGTTTACAGATCAGGAGATGGATTCAATAGTTCTCTTAAACATATGCTTCAGTCACATATGTCATCATCATAGAAGTTTGATTGACAGCTTCCACAGTAGCCTCTCCACCTCTCCACCAAACAGGCTAGGTGTTAAAACACCTTTTAGAAGTCCCTGTCTGAGAATCTCAGACAACATGAGGGCTTTATGTGGGATTAAATGAAGCTCTGCAGTCTAACTAGATATTCCAGAACAATAATGCTTAACACTAGAACCTGAAACCGAATGTCCATCAGGCTGACCATTAAGGAAGCTCAAACAGGACTAAAGTCATTGTTACAATCTGACTTCTTCCCAGCAGACATTTTGACTTGTCCTTGTGCTACTGACAATAACATGGACTGTGTTTTGTCCTAATGTCCCAGTAAACCATGGCCACGAGTTAGTGAGCCAGCATGAACGATACCATTCACACCTGTGCTGTTCCTGCTGTCACATGTCAGAAAGACAAGGAGGAGACCAGTCCACTATGCTTACTAGAAGGCATTGCTCTGCCTCTTTGCTCTCCTTGATCTCAGATAATGGGAAGGTAAATGGTGACCCCTGGCGGTTAACATGTGCACTTACAGCTCCTTCTCCCTTTCAGATAACCCGACACTGGAGCCCCGGCACTTCATCGATGAGAGGGTGGTGAACGAGCACCACCACGACTTCATGTTCCTGGAGTGCATCAAGTTCATAAATGAGGTGGGACAATGAAACGCACTCCACTATTACATTTTTTTTTTTTATATCTGCTCAGACGTCCACTTGTAAACAAATATTCTAGGTATAATAACAGCCACCCAAAGGGATGCTGTTCATCCTCCCTACTGATGCTTCTTACGCTTGTGTCAAACTTCTGAATGTAAACTTGATTCTCTAGTGGTGGCGTTTTACTCTATTGTGTTAGAAATAACCCTAGTCACTGTTTTGTGTTATCATGACTATGTGTAATATAAAAGATGTTTCTCAAAGTGACTTATCGCATGTGCTAAATGCACATGCGATAAGTCACTTTGAGTTCATTGTTTGGTTATGGTTTGGTCTTCCTGATCTCATCGCGTTCTTCCCAGCAGCATCAGCAGCTGTTTTCAGTGTAAGGTGTCCTCTTATCCGGCTGCCTGCCGCTAAACAGCACAAAGGGGAGCTAGCAACTAGCTGCTGAACATAGCGGAGCATTTAGCAGCTAAACTGTTCACAGTGAGCTGGATTAGAAGTACCTTTTCTTGGGTGAACTGACTGACCTTTTAAACATAAAATGAGAGATCAAAAGGAACACACCTAAGAATGTTTCCAATTCGAATTCTCAGAGCAAAACAAGAGAGCCGAAGGAGCTCCCTGTGGATTACATTGAGGGACAGATCCATGAAATTCCATGGCTAAAATTTAAGGCGCCCAGGTAGTCTCATGGTGGAGCCATGCACGCTGGTGCCACATAGCTGCAAAATTTACGGTTTAATTCCCGGCCAAACACCTGCGATGCATGTCGTTGAAAATATCTTCAATTGAACATTTGCAGTAACTCAGCTGTTTGTTTCCTTGGCAGCCCTGACATCAGTTCCCTGAACTCCAGACCATCCCTGCTGTTTAATAGGAGCACTGCCCTCTAATGGACATTACCCTCGCTGTGTGGTCAAACTCTGACAGTTTCTTCACATGTATATAAAATTCCTTTTGGGATATGTTATACCAAATTATATATTAATATATACTCAGAATGTATATCCTTTAAGTAGATGTTGTACTGATTTAGCTGTTGGACATGAATAAGTCCAGCTCAGCTTCGTCCAGGAAGAGGAAGATGGATTGTGTTGGTTGAGAGCCAAAGCAGGAACCAATGGCTTTGTTTTTGGTTTGGGAAGGAAAAGGAGGGGAGGGAAGTACAGGAGGGCGTTGTTGGAGCAGCTACATCCTTTGCTTCCTTCTTACTCAGAAGCACCATTGCCTTCCCTCCTCTTCCTCCTCTTCCTCCTCCTCCTCCTGCTGTTTGAATTCTCCCTCCTCTTCACGGTCATGAAAGGTCATGAATGGATGCTGCTGTTGTGTAATGAAGGAAGGGCCTCAGTGGTTTCCCTCATCTGTTAGGCAGTTTTTATTTTTTCACTCGTCATATTTGATTTGATTGTTTTAGAGCTTAAAGACGATGGACAGAAAATAAACCTGTATATATTTTGATAATCGGTCAATTGTTGGTCATTTAGCTGCCATAGATGCCAAACATTCTCTGGTTCCAGCGTGAGAGGATGATGTGTGGATGTGTTGCTTTTCTCTGTTTTATATCATTTTGAACTGAGTGCCTTGGGCTTTGGACTGTCCATCAGACATCATGAAGACTGGCTGAGTACTGTACACATCGCGTTACAGGTATGAGGGATGGGAGGACTCCCAGAATGCACCGGGGCAATAGCCTCATGGATAGAAGTCTCATTGTATAGGCGTTCCTGCGTTGATCAAGCCGCTGTTGTGTTGTTTTCCACTCTTACATTGTTTGACAATTGGCTGATAGTGTTTAGGGGCAACTGTGGCTCAGTGGTAGAGCAGGGTTGTCTTCAATCAGATGATCGACGATTCGATCCCCGAATCCGCTAGTCCCTGTTGATGTATCCTTGGGCAAGACACTTAACCCTTAAATTGGTGATGTGGAATGAATGTTTAATTAGAGTCCTGATGACAGGTGGCACCTTGCATAGTAGCCCCTGTCATCAGTGTATGAATGGGTGTAAATGGGTGAACGATGACATGTAGTGTTAAAGAGTTTTTATTGGTCGGAAGACCACAAAAGATCTACACAAGTAAAGTCCATTTACTATCATTCTGATTTTAAAGTGGCCCTGTTATGCTTTTCTATTTTTTCCCTCTCCTTTACTGAGTTATATATATTTTTTAATGTAAAAGGTCTGTAGAGTTACCCTCTCCCTCAGAAGCTCCTGAGCTGCCTGAAACGGCTCGATTGAATTCTCTCCTTCACTTCTGTTACATTATGAGGTCACAATGTTACGGAAGTGACGTAAAACTCCTTCCGGCTAGTTTGGCCCTCTTCAAGAAAAGAGAGAGACGGAGCTGAAGCTCCGGAGGAAGAGTTTTTTGAAATGTGAAATGTTGACCAATCACAACAGAGTGGGCTAGCTGACCAATCAGAGTAGACTTTGCTTTCTGGAGGGAGGAGCAAGCACTACAACGGAGCATTTCAGAGAGAAGGTGAGAAGAGGTGCTGCAGGGCACCCAGGATGAGAAAGGCGGCTTATGAGCAATAACGCATGTAAACATGTTTCAATCCAAGTATTTACAGTTTGTAAGTACACTACATATTCTTTACTGCTGAAAGCATTAAGTCTCATCTAAACATCAGAAAGTGTTCCATATTGTTTCCATAGTAGTGGGTCGGTTCAGTACTACAGACCCGTGACACGGTCCTTCTCCGAACATGAACAACTCTCCATCCCTCTGCGGTGCGGAGGATAAAATACACACAATGCCAGCGTGGATGGGTGCTGGCAGCCTTTTACGCAAACCTCCCTCCTATGGAAGCCCTAAGATAAATGTCAAGCCTCCACTGAACTTCTAATTGAGTTTGTCTTTTTGTTCATAGTATCCCTTAGTATATTTAACTCTTCAAATTACACTCACACCAACATATCTTAGGGACTTTTCAAGAACCTACATGTTCTCGTCCTCATATCAACATTTTTCATCTAGAAAAACAAGTAATTTGTGTCTGAAAATGAGTCCATATATGAGGGGTCTTGGTCTTGATCCAGCTGACTGAATAAACTTCAGGACAACAGCTTCAGACGAACTTCAAGCCAGCTTTAAAGAACTGAAAGATCCAGATGTGTCAAATTGTGAACAATCAAATCAAGCTAACTCACCAATCCTCATGAAGGACAGGAGCTGGTTGAGGTTGTGACTGTTCTCACAGTGTTTAGTTGGTGAGCTGCTCTAGCTGGCCAGTTAAACACTGACCAGTGCTAGAAAGACTCCAAAGATTATCTAGTTGTCTGTGGCTACAAGGTGGTGTAGTCACCTGAAAGTTAGAGGTGCCGGGGTTCGATTCCCAGGCTGGGCGGACCTTCTCCTCTCACAGTCCAAAAACATGCAGCCAACTCTAAATTGCCTGTGAGCGTGAATGTCTCTATGGGTCTGTCCTGTGATAGTCTGGAGATCTGTCCATGTCAACCCTGCCTTCTGCCAGTGTCATCTGGGATCGGCTCCAGCACCCCCGCAACCCTGAACCTAATCCTAACCCAAACCCTTGTGTCTCATAACTGCAAACCATTCACCACCACCAACAGAGGAAGTCAATATAAGTCAACACAGTTACTTTGAACTATGGCTTCAGTTGATATGTTTAACCATTACCCACAACCTCCATTCTAACTCCAAGTGCAAGGTTTATTTAACTGTGGGTAACCATAGCAACAATGCTGAGGCTTAATAGTTAATACCACTTAACTCTCACTGTTGAAATCCACTTGAGTTTTTTTGTTTGGTAAGTGAAACAGAATAAACAAGCCACTCTTGGCTCTATCACTGGTCGTATGTGTGCTGTTGCTCAGACACATGTACAAGTATTTTGCTCCTATTCACAAACATGTGGATACTCCAAACTCCTGTTCGTTTTTGATTCACACAGAAGGCTTGTGTGTGTGCCGTTCTAAACATGAGTCACTTCCTTCCCCACATGCTGCTGTGAATCACTCCTTCCTCCAGGGAATACGGTCTGTCTCCACCCCCCTTTCCTCCCTCCTCCATGCCCCTCCCCCATGTGTTCTCAGGCGAGGCCCTGGAAAGTGTCTAGAGCAGAGTGGCGGGGGATGGAAAAAGGAGGGGGTTGTTAGATTGATGCCCCAGGGTCTGGGTTTGGATTCCCCCACCTCTTGGAAAAATGGTGGGAAAACGGTCGATAGTCCTCACTTCATTCATACATTTATGAATTCCTACATTTGTTCATGTCACAGTGACTGTCTACCTATTGTTCTGCTGTATGTTCTTACTAGTGGCTGTCTGTCTGTAAGCCAACACTCCGCAGAAGGTATTATTTTCATTTAGGTGTTTGCTGAAACAACAATCAACATTTTGTTCTACCTAATGAAAAAAAGAGAAGTCAATGTGATGAAAAAGCATTGTAATCCCGTTTCCATAATGAGTGTGATGAGGAGAACAGTCAGCCTGTTGTTTTCAATCACACTTATTTGTCTTGCTATGACTTTTTCTTTCATCCTCATATCATCTTCAGAGGAACAAACCTGAAAATGAAAAAAAAAAGTTGTAGTCTTCCCTGGACTATCAGCCAGGTTACCGGTTACTCCTCACGGTACACAGTAGGATCTGTCCCTTTACAGAACACATTCACTGTACACGTCTTTCATTATCACTATCACTTTTCTCACATTCCCTTCCTCAAAAGTCGTTCATTTTATGAACTACACAAATCAGACTTGGATATAAAAAGGTTGTCTTTTGTCTGATAATTTAAAATTGTAGCTTCAGTCAGCTTGGTTCCAGTCCTTGTGCTGGATTCCACCAATGAACCCTTTATCTGTGTAACAAAGAATGAAGTTGTCCACAGAAGCAAAAACCACTCCAGCAACATAAGCTACCTCTTCACTGTCCATCAATAAACTTTTGCCGAAGCATGTCTTTCTCTGCCACGAGAATGGGTTTGTCATTGGGATCCATTCTAACACACCCAACTCAGGCTGACCAAAGCTTCATCACTGAAAGGCTCAAAACTTTTGAAAAGCCTCTTTTCTGGCCTACAGAGGGGGTGTTTCATTCTGTGAAAACACTAATGATGGTTTCTAACAGGACTAAAAGGAAGGTTTAACAGCTTTCCTGTTCAAATTAATGAAACCTTGTGGTGCAATAAAATGATAAAAGATAACTAAAGAGAATAACTATGATTTAGATACTGAATTGATATTAATCAAAGATTGGAGTTAGAATGTTATTAGACGTCATTTTGTGACTTAAGCCTGAATGTGCCTGCTTATGTTGAAATTAAAACTGTCATCCTTCACCATAATCAACAAAGTGTGAAACTCAGTACCAGTGTTTTCCTTTGTTCTATACTGTTTGATAAAGTGAGGATAAATTACACCAGAGGTGTCTAACTTGGGTCTGGGTCTTTGTCACTCTCTTTCTGTTCTGCAGATGAAGACCGGTCCGTTTGCCGAACACTCCAACCAGCTGTGGAACATCAGCGCCGTTCCTACCTGGTCCAAAGTCAACCAGGGCCTGATCAGAATGTACAAGGCCGAGGTACGCTTGTTTCGTCCTCTCATGGTCACCGCTCAGTCCAATTCATCAGTGATGTATCGGTCTGATGGTGGTGGAAGAGTTCATGCAGGTTTTAAAACTTAAATTCAATATCATTGTAATCTGGGCTGACACAAAAGTAAAACAGAGAAGATTAGAAGATGAATAACAACTTACATAGAAAACCACCAAATTTGAACTGCATAGATTAAAATCAATAAAACCCTTTGGACCCTCCTGTTCTCTTGGTTCCCTCAAAGGTCAATACTGTGGGGATGGTTTGCAACCGTCAATGTGACCAAGCCTGTTTAAGAAGAGTTAAAGTGTTAACAAACACTGTGGGGCTGTGCTTTGAGCTAAATGCTAATGCCTGCATGCTAGAATGTTCATAGTGAAAAGGCTAGCATGCTGATGTTTATGGCATATATATATATAATGTTAACCATGTTCAGCGCCTTCGTTTAGTGTGTTAGCAAGCTAACGTTTTCTAATTAGCACTTAATAGTAGTAATAATGTAAAAGTAAACCAAAAGATTGACCTGATGCTGAGTTAGATGAAAAGCTGGAGGATCAACAAAGTCTGTAGGTTTCATCCTCTACGAAACATAAATTAGTTTTTATTTAAGCTATGCTAGATGAATATTAATATGATATGACCGATGAAAGCTTTGGTCTTCTCTCACAATTGCTTCAGCACCATCACAAGGTGAAACATTTAATTTGTCCAATACTTTGGTTTATGACTTGCAAACCAATGACATTCCCACTGGCCGCAAATAATGCTTACACACTGAACAAAGATGGCAACCATGGTACTGTAGATTCTAAACATCAACACATTAGCATTGTGACTTGAGGCATGTTAGCATGCTGATGGTAGCATTTGGTTGCGTTCCTCAAAAACGTCTGATTTTGGTCAATGCAGCCTAGCAGACTGGTTCTTTGGGAAGTAGAGGAGAGAGGCAGGAAAGGGTTAATAAAGGAATGGAAGTGTGTGTGTGTGTGTGTGTGTGTGTGTGTGTGTGTGTGTGTGTGTGTGTGTGTGTGTGTGTGTGTGTGTGTGTGTGTGTGTGTGTGTGTGTGTGTGTGTGTGTGTGTGTGTGTGTGTGTGTGTGTGTGGTGTGTGTGTGTGTGTGTGTGTGGTTGGGGGGATGTCTAAGCCCGTTCTCCCCGCCTGCATGCCCACATCCTGTGTTTTCCAGAGCAGCCTGTGAGCCTTCCCGAAGAGCTGAGGGGCCAAGCTGTCTGCCCCCCCCCCCTCCTCCCTCCTCCTCCTCCTCCTTTGCCGTTCCCTTCATTAAATCCTCCCCTCCCTCTGTCCCGACCTTCCTCCAAGCCTGGAGCAACCATCAGCAGACTTGCATTCCTCACTCCCTTTCCCTGGCCCCACACAGGGTTTCGGTGCAGAGCTGTACTAGACTTAGAGCAGAATCCAACATTTTCTGTCTGAGATGAGGCAGTTCTGGGGGCTGGTCACCTGTTCAGAACATAAACTGATTGTGTGAAATGACACATGCTAATGGAAACATGTGCTGGATGATCTTGGACTGTTGAATGGACAGAATTACACAGTGTCTTGTCCACACATGAGAAGACGACCAGCCACCCAGCTCTCTTCTGCATATTTAGGGCCCCTACTAGTGTGTGTTACTTCCATGTTTAAGTGTTTTTTATCTTGTCCATCTTCAGGCAGCCATTGGGTTCAGTTCAATTCAGTGTACAATACAAATCTACTTGCACAGACTTGCTTAAGATGGATAATTCATCCCTGTGAACATAATTGATTTATTGTTGTCAAAGACAGGCAAGTTGTAAGTTTCAACAAGTTGATTTATATAGTGGAGGGAAATGACTGAAATCCAGACTGCCTGGAAGGAAGGAAAGACATTAAAACACTTCACAGATAAGCCTGGTGTTATTCTATGTTTTTCTCTTCGTTAAATCTTTTGAAAACACCAAAAGGAAGATGCTAACGTGACACAGTAAGGCTCATTGGTGTGTTTTTATAACAATTGGTAGTTCTTGGATAACAATGGAGCTCTATGGCACAGATGAAGAAGATTTATCCTCACTCAATACTTGTTAGTGGATAACTAATGATGTCAAGCGGATGCAGCGCCAACTGTGACTGTTCAGACTGGGCTGCTTGGTTTTTTTTCCAACAAGTTACTGTGATGGTCAGTGATGGTTTCAGTCTGCTCATGGGATTTATTGACAGTAAGAAAAATGTAAAATATCTCAGACTACTCCTTTAAACACTTTGTGTGCTGTAGAAAAGACTAAAGCATATAGATACAAATGGCTATGGATCGAGTTATGTTATCAATGGGTTTGCCTTAACTTTTTTCAGCAATTTTGATTGAATCTATGTTAATGCTTTTTATTAGGATAGTTTATCTGTGACCAATGACACATTTTAATTGATTGAATATGTTTGGACCAAAGTACTCATACTCAGGCATGAGTTTCCACCCCAGTTCTGCCCAGATCATGACTGAAAGTGTCACTGCACAGACACACTGAGCACAAGAGTTCAATTCCAATGCGCTCCCCCAGAAAAGCCTCCCAACCCCCACTGCAGACACCCATCACCCCCACCACTGCTCCCCAAAACTGGGTCCATGTCAGTACACACTAAGGGCTTCTTCTGGGCTGAGCCACAGCCATTTTGAACATGTTCAAATTGAAAGGCCAGTGGTACAAATTAACAGCAATACTTGTTGTAGATGTTTACTCTCTGTGGGCCTCACTGAAGTCTGATTTAAAGACGAGGACGTGTCCTGTGACTAAACCTCAAGCAATGCAAAGTCAGATGCTGCCACAACTTCCGCACCTACTTATGTCCATTTTACAAGAGTACATTGGACACATCATGATGACTTCATAAATGACTTTTGTCAAATAGTCATTTCTCCTGAATCAAGCTTGAACGCACCACAATGTATTGAACCTTCGAAGGGATCTGCTCCGTTCTTTGGAAGAGCTGTTGCTGTTAACGTTACTAATGTTACTAGCTCTCCTCCTGCGGACTTCAACACAGATTTGTTTTTCACATGTATAATTATCAGACCAGCGACTAGAAAGCATCAATGCCGTTCTTCAGATGGCATATTCTTTACTTAATACAGGCCGAAGACAACGGCGGTAGAACTTGAAACTGTGACTTATATAACCGCAGTTATGGCCAAATTCATTAATCCCAACTTTCCTAATTGTAAAAATAATAGTTTATATGATGAAATACCGATACTTGGTATTCTTGAATGGATATAATATCATCACCCAAAATAATGCGCTACTATGCTGCAACTTTTTTTTTTTTTTTTTTTTTTTCACTCCTAATGAATGGCAAGATATTTACATCTGGTCTACTAGATAAATCATGATCATATGTAAACAATATATCTGTAGTAGATGCTGAAAAAAATCAGTAGGGTCATAAGGGTGTTGGATGATAAAAAGGGAAATGTAAAAGTAAAACTCTGATCTTATTTTCTTTGTTTCTTCCTGATTGGAATGGTGCACATAACGGCAATACTAAACCCAAATTGTTCAAACTTGACCCCCATGACCTGACTGGTAATTTATAATTCGACGTTAAGGGGCTAAGGCGTAGATTGCTTCAAAGCCAATGCATGTTGCTGCTGTACACGTTTGGCTGTCGCAACCATAATGATGCCAAGAGGATGCAGCGCCAACTGAGACTGTTCAGACTGGGCTGCTTGGGTTTTTTCCTACAAGTTACTGGTAGTGGTAGAGATAGTGGATGGCAATATACATCGGTGTGGCCAACTTATCAGTCTAGCTCTAGTAAACGCAGAAGTAGTCCTATTCAATAATGAGAGAAAGTTAGGTGGATGTATCGTAGCCCACTGTCACTCTGTAGATTTAGTTAGGAGAGATATTTAGCTGGATGTAAAGTAAAATAGCACACCGTCACTCTGTCTATTCAGTAATGAGAGGAAGTTACCTTCATGTAACGTAGCATAGCCCACCGTAACTGTGCATCTGCAAAGTAAATAAACACTGCATCACCAGTCTGTATCTGACAATAAATCAAACCTTTGCTGTGTGTAGAGATATGGCTGGACTCCCAGGAGACAGGAGCAGTGGTGCTCAGTGGTGGAGCGGTTCGAACCCCGGCTCCGCTAGTCCATGTTGATGTTTTGTTGGTCAAGACACTTAACCCCAAACTGCTCCCATAGGCTGTGCCTGCGATGTGTGAATGGGTATGAATGATTAGATAGAATAGTCTTGACGGGCAGGTTGCATGGTAGCCCCTGTCATCAGTGTATGGATGGGTGATTGATGACATGTAGTGTTAATGCGTACTGTACTTGTTTGAAGCATACTGTCTCTGGTGTTGTTAAATTTGTCCTCCTCCTCTCTCTCTTTTCAGTGTATGGAGAAGTTCCCTGTGATCCAGCACTTCAAATTTGGTAGCCTGCTGCCCATCCAGCCAGGGAAGCCTTGACGCTCAGGCTACGCACACAATGGAAAGACCAAAATCCCAACAGTTTTCCCTTCCTCGGCATCTTCACGTGCAAAGAAAACAGTAGCAAAAATCAACCACATGTAGTTTGACACACAGACTCCCACATGTGCACGAAAGTGGTCATGAAAGCTTGTAGGCCATCCATAACTTTAATGCAGAGCATGTTGTGGATGACCTTTGTGATTTTGGAACATCTTTATATATTTTTTTTCATTTTATTTATGTAATGGATAGAGTTTGAATCAGGCTCCTTTTTGAGGGATGGAGGGATTCTTGTTATTTTTTTTAGAAGACTACTCATTGATGTTTGAATTTTTTCTCAACAGTGTGGCTCATCGTGAGCAGAGTCTTTGTGTGACTTCTTCAAAATTCTTTGAGATATTTTCTTGGTTTTGCTTTTAAGGCCAAAGGTTTTAATTTTATTGCAAATGTACTAACATTTTGATTGCCCAGTTCATCTCACCATGTAAGTCACATTAATAATTTGCTAAGAAATATTTGTGTTTGAGTGATTGTTTCTTTTTTCCTAAACAAAATAACTTGAAAGTTCAGTGTCTTGCTCAGAGGGAAAAGGTAAAGGATTAGGTTTTCAAAGCTTCTGTAACAGCTCATCCAAATAGTCTACAGAGTTTAGTCAGTTATGGGGGCAATCTTTGTCCCTTACAAGTCACTGTCAACCCAGGGAAAACATTGTACTTTTTAACCCAGGCCTTCAAATGAGTTAAATTCTGCATGGGATCAAAGTGGCACATTTTAAAGAACATTGCTTTTTTAAAAATGTAATAGCAGTTATTACATTGACCTTTCAAACCTGATTTAATAAATTTCTCATCTTTTATCTGGTGACCCGACCGTGAATTTTATTCTTGATTTCCATGTTCCATTGTAAGTTCAAGCTATCACATGTTTAGTTTGAAAATGTCCCATGCTAGCACCCCCAATGCTCGCTGCTAATTTGGAAAGTGCTGAGGTCACATGCAGAAAGATTGCTTTAAGTCCAAAATAGGTTGTTTTATCTCTTCATCCAATTTCAGCTGCATCACATAGTTTTTGTTAGAATCCTGATGAAAAGGACCCAGAACAATCAGACAACATTAATAGTAGCCATAAAGTCCATAAAAACATCTCTCCAAAGCAGAGCTGTCCATTACTGATTATGAGAGGTGATCATGTGAGAATACTCTAGCCTCCAGTAGGTGATGTTTCACTGTCAGGTGTTATAACGGAGGATGATACTGGACAGACCTGCTGCAAGATACTGAGGCCGCTGACAGACAGAGCTCTGAAGCTACTTAAATGTACAAGTTGTGGTGCTGATATTACATTACATTACATTACAGTCATTTAGCAGACGCTTTTATCCAAAGCGACTTACAATCAGTGTATATTACATATCGTGTCGGTGTGTCTTGCCCAAGGACACACCGACTGCCGAAGCTGGGTATCGAACCACCGACCCTCTTAGTAAATTGGCAGTCCTAACAATGATATTATGGTGTACAGAATGTTAACTAACATCAAGTTTGTCTGTTTTATTTGAGTTAAATATGGTATTTTTAAACTAATAATGATTTTAGGTCAAAATAGTCCATTTTGCTCATGAATTTCATGTTAAAGTGGGAGAGAATTCAGTAGGAGAAAATTGTTAAATGCCACAAATTCTTTGAAATTGTGAATTGTTAAACTCCTACCTGCCATTTAAAAACCACTCTCTGTGTACGAGTGTTTCCTGAATGAGGCCCACTGTTTTATTGGAGACAGTCTTAGGCTTGCTTGTGACCTAGAGATGAACCAAGCACTGAGGGAAATGGATTCTGAGATGAGAGGAGAAAGTGTTGAATATTGCATGAGTCCGGACACTTTACACTGCTCCTTCATGTGAGGAATGATTGTGGTAACCAGGAGTAGGGGAACTCCGATTCAATTTCCGATTCTAAAACATCATGCAACAGTCTCGTTTTTTACTTTGGACAAGGACTGGGCTGGAGTTCCCCTTACGTACAGCAGGTTGGACTGCAGTGGAGGGAATCCTAGAATGAAGCACAGCAGTCCAAACGCAACTGAGGGACTTTGCACAAATGTTGTAGAGTAGAACAGCAGTGGTGTCTCATTTCAGATGGAGCCTATGTTGTACCTTCAGAGGAGTATGATGTCATCAGATGAGATGCTGACTGGGGAAAAAAGCACTGGTGTATTGAGCCAATACTCTTCACGCCACCAAGTCTGACAGTCATCAGGTCCTATTCACCGGGTCTTTGTTCAGTCCCTAATAAACAGACCATTAGAGCTAGTGCATTGAAAAGGCCACTATGTAAAAAATGGAACCCAGGCATAAATCAACATGCTGTAAAACCAGCAGCCTGCTCTAAACATCCTCAAAAAATCAGTACAGCGTGTTCTCACCAGCAAACTGCTCAGTTCATCTGGAGCTTAGTGTGACGTCATGGCCAGGCTATCTTGGCCGAAAGGAACGGTGCTATACACAGACTGAGAAGTTATCTTGTGTAGCTTTGTGAATTGTTTCCCGTGTGTCCGTCTGCAACATTCCTGTAGATGTGCAGAAAAAACTGTAGAATAATTAATCAGAGCAACACGTTGGGTGTGCACGTGGGCAGGGGGTTCTGTTACTTTACAACAGTCTGATGCTGGTTGCACAAAATAACCAGTGGATCTGCAGCAGTGTGTAACGGTGACTGTGAGGGAAAGGTGCTTATTGGTGCTGTCACAACTAAGTGACACTAATAACCCAAATAACTCCACGTGTCATCTTAGGAACCCATACCATCAGATAGTGATGAAGGCACCATCATAAAGCACCAAACACAATACACAGAGTTAAGCGATTAATCAGCATCATTTAGAGTTGAGGGGAGATGACCCCAACTCCTGTGGTGGATGAAGGCCTAATTATAAAATGACGTCACCCTAAGTGATCTCACTCCAAACTAGATTGAACAATGGACTGTGATTCCCATGCTGGGTTGGGGGTACGACTCTGAGGGAAAAGGCTGAATCTGTTGGGCTCATTTGGAGGAATGTTTGGAATGGGACAGCTGCGTCAACCCGTTCCCACATGTCTGGGCTGGAAATGTGGAGTTTCTGAGATGGAAGGCAGCTCAATCCTTAAGATGGTGGAAAAGCAGTTTTGGGAAGTAACTAAGTGCATTTACTTAGTACTGCGCTCAAGTACAATTCTAAGGTACTTGTACATAATGTGAGTATTCACATTTGTTGTTACTTTCTACTTCATGTCCGATGGAATTATTGTACTTTTACTGCACTGCATTTATCCATCGTTACTTTAAGACTTTACATTAATGGCTAAACACAATCCATTATTATATACTGAACCATTACATTACATTACATTACAGTCATTTAGCAGACACTTTTATCCAAAGCGACTTACAATCAGTAGTATATTACATATCAGTTGTTCCCAGACGTTTTGGCTTATGGCCCTGATGTCACATGTTCCAGAAGTTGTATCAGTCCCACCAAAGAGTGATTTTCCCTCTTAACTTCTCAGAAGGCTTCAGTTAAAGACATATTAAAGGCTGAACTGGGCCATACAATCATAATACGTAGATTAATGAATAATTTAATACACATTCTGTCCTCTTCTGAGCTTTTATTATCACTTTAGAAAATACATACAAAATCATCATAATTTTCTGTGTTCAGTGTGCGAGCAACCCTTTGACCTAATTAGTTATTATGATATGCAAATAAGATGAAGCAGTGTGTCCCAAATATGCAAATAATAACATAACCTAGTTTACAATATGCAATATGCTAATTCATATTACAAAGGGGCGTGGTCTGTTTATTTCAATATGTTTTTTCTCTTTCATTGATATGCAGCGGTTCTTATGCACAACGGGTGTGGTCTATTCGCACAGTTATTATAGAAATTGAAATCAAATTCTTTGCATTTGATTGGACAGCTACAAAGTGTACAGGCTCAAAGCTCATAGTCCATATTGAGCTACAGAAGACTATGGCTGCACACACACCTCCCTTCACTTAGAGTTTGGATGGAAATCAAAATGTCATTGGTTGGAATTGTTTGGGACTAGCTTACGCAAGCACACATCATATTGTGTCCTACAAGAAGAAACAAGGATTGATTTAGATATAAACATACAAAGAATTTATCTTTTGTCATTTATTTTTCATGTATTGTTGCTATATATGTATTGTTGGTGTGCACAGTAGGACAAGTTATGTGATGTAAAGGGTTAAAAGGCATTTTTCAATTTATCTGGTCTTTAACTGGAAATAGGGGAGTGACCTATGTGTTCGGACCAAGCCCAAGGAGGCAAATTGACATAGTGGCCAAACAGTGGAACTACAGCTTCCGGGTCCGTCACTAGATGCCAACACATGACAGCCCTTATGTTATTCATAAGGTCCTAAAAGTTATAAAATATCCAGAGTTATTTTTCTTCCTCTTCCCGTGAATGATAACGAGGATGGACCGAGGGCTGGGAGGCGGGGCTAATGGAAACACTAGTGTTTGGAGTGATTAGTCTCAAACGGTCACAAATGTGTAATACAGCTACAAAATAACATTTGCAAATGTTTAATAATTTGTAAATCTAAAGTAAATTTGTGTCTTCCAATCCACACGCAAATACCAAGCTTCCAATCTGAACATGTGTCAAACTGTTTTAGAAATGCACACGACCCAATCTGAATTAATCTTGTTTGATATGCAGATTTTTCACTTCAGCTTCACAGATCTGATCAGGCTTCCTGTGTATACGAATCAAAGCTGGAGAGACTAGCGCATTAGCCTAGCCTCTGCAACAATGATGCTAACTGGTACTAGGAACTAGACAGGCCTGGGAGGAGGGCTATGAGAAAATGACTCTACTTCTCTCTTGATTTATTCCCTCAATAAACATTGTAAACATGAGTTTATGGTCTCAATCTCTAGTTTCAAGTCTTCTTCAATACAGCATGAAGTTAATTTAGTAAATCAGTGACCACTTCAGGTAAGTGAGACTATAAGTTTGTTTTTTTGTCATTTTAAGTCCAAGTAGCAGAAAAATACCAGCTTAGTCTAGATGGAAAACCAAAACTGGCTATAAAAAGGGTGGGTTTTCAGATGTGTCCTTATGAGCCAGGACCTGGTCTGCATCAGACCCCCCCCTCCACAGACCTCTGTGCAACCTGGCTGACCTGTCCGATCTCTGCTGCCAGTCTGCCTCCCCTCCCAGAACACCTCTTCTCCACAGACACCCCCCCCCCAAACCCCTCCCTTCTGCTGTCACATTCGGCCCCCGTCCCCCTCTGCAAACCCCCCGATGCATCAACCCCCATGTCCTGACAAAGCAAGCCTCCCTGCCCCCTACCAACCCCACTCAGACTGCACCTCTCCCCCTCCCTCTGTTGTCTTCCTCCCAGCTACCCCGGCAACACTAGTCACACACTCCCCCACCCCCTCACGTCACCCCCCATCCCACATCAGTGAGTGATTGGTAAAATAAGTAAGAAAACTCTTTTATAATTTCTATCCAGAGTCATGCTTCAAATTCATAGGTATTCATCTATTTTATTTTATTTAATCCACATATCGAAAAATGAGTTTTTGTGTGTAATTTTATTTATTATACTTTATATTATGTATATACTATGTAAATAGAATAAAACCAAAGACTAAATCACAACATAAACGGAAAAATCCTAAATGCAGATGTGGATGACAAATAGGGTAGATGAATAATAAAATCACTAATATCCAACAGGACATCAAAGGCTTTGATTGTGTGTGTGCGTGTGTGTGTGTGTGTGTACGTGTGTGCGTGTGTTTGTGTGCGCGTGTATTTGTGTGTGTGTGTGTGTGTGTGAGTGTGTGTGTGTGTGTGTGTGTGTGTGTACGTGTGTGCGTGTGTACGTGTGTGCATGTGTGCGTGTGTGTGTGTGTGTGTGTGTGTGTGTGTGTGTTGTGTGTGTGTGTGTGTGTGTGTGCGTGTGTGTGTTCAGGAGTGTGTGTCTTTCCTGGTCCAGAGGGAGGAGCTGTGTGTACACCATGGAAACGTGCTCATTGTCCACACCATTTGTGAGTACAGCGCAGAGGCTGAACCACGGTTTGTTTCTGGTATCATGTCAGGTTTTTGTTTGGTTGGATCCTTTATTTTGAAGCAGAGGTTTTTGTGTCTTAATGCGGCAGGCAGACGTGCTTGTAATAATCAAAAAAAGACTCCTTCTGCACCCTGTCTCTGTTTAATTATACCGTGCATTGTTCACATTGCCTCATTCCTTCCATTACACCCTACCTGGTTCAAGTTATTGTGTTGCAGGAGCTGGAAATAGCCCACAGAGCTGGAGGAGCAGCGATGGTGTGATGTGTCGGGGAGAGACGGAGAAATGAGCCAGCCAGGAAGAGGAGGAGGATGAAAGAGAAGGAGGAGGAGGAGGAGGAGGAGGGTGCTGGAGGCTGTGAGGGAGGGTCAGCCTGCGGTGGCTCTGCTCTGGATACACAGCCTGACTGATATCTCCATTCATTGATTTTAAAGAACACCACCAAGTGGCACAGAGCAGAGATAACAGGACTCAGAGTTTAGCTCTGGGAGGTAGAGCTAGGTCTCATATGGTGCAGGCAGTGCATTGTATAAAGAATGGGCCTTTTTATTTTACATATTCATGGATCATTTGTTAGGGACAGATACAATAAACATGCACAAAATGAAAACAACTACCATAGTGTTTATAGTGGAAGCTAATTTGCAACAGCCGTCCCTAGAAGGACTATATTTTCAGCATTAGGTATTTGAGGATACCTTATTTAATTTCATTAGGCAGGGGAGTAAAACACAGCATTTTAAAGACATTAATAATTAACTCAAGGTCCAATTGCTAGTTTTTTCTGCAGCTTTCTACTACAACTACAGTTGAGTTTGCTCATGCCGATAGCTCAGCTGTCATAATGTGACCCAATGAGATGTTGAACATACATTGAGTGGAACATATATAACATGCATACTCCATCCATTGAGGAAGACCATGACATGCAGCTGAAAGCCCACAAAATAAAGATATGTTCACATTGAGGTGTTTTTTTCTTTTTTTCTTTTTAATCAAACTGTTTCCAATGTAAAACAAAAATAGGTAATGTGGTTTGGGACACTTTTATATTGCATTTATTTTCTTTCCCCTTTCTCAACATGTTGTTACTAATGGCTTTATTAATGTTAAATCATTGATTAAGGATTTATAAGGCATTACTAGCAATGACTTTTAGTTTGCCAGATTGGGAAAGATAACCCATGGACTTAAACCATTTACACTAACAACTTGTTAAAGGAACAGTTTGACATTTGGGAAATACGCTCATTTGCTTTCTGGCGTAGACTTAGTTGTAGAAGATCAACACTCTCATATTTGTCTGCAGAACTGAAAAACAGTCTAGAACATAATCTTGTTTTTAGACTGTTCAGTTGTCATATAACATGGTAATCAGTGAGTTTCAGAGAGCCGGTAGGAAGATCTTGTTACATACAGACTTGTTACTGCAGACTTGATGGATTACTGTAAAAAGTCCTTTATTATTTACATGTATAACTGTGGACCTATTGAGCTTATAATAAAGTCACCCTTTATTAATGACATATGTATTACTATACTTTGTATTAGTAAACAAAAGGATACACACCAGTGTGCCTGATGCATTAAGCATGAAATTGTTTCCAGTAAATGTATTGAAGTGTTTTTCCTAATAGTTGACCCTGGTCAGTCACTATAGGCCTGTGACCGCATCAATAATCAGTCATAACTAACGGCTCCATAAAACCACAACAGTCAAGTTTAAGCTTTTAATTTTTTATTAAGATTATACATTTTTAACTAATATTTTCTGGAACAGTTTTACCCGGTGATATACAATTTAGTAAGCACAAAAATACAAGAATAAGAACAAAATATGTAGAGAATGGCTGAATACTCTCTTTATTTTGGTACACATAGTGCTCATAAAGCTAATGAGTGGATTCTCAGGTTATGGCTAAATCAGGAGTTTGCCTTTTTAAAACAAAAGGACTAAGATAATTATTTCACAAAACAAAGTCAAACTCACAAAACCAAGACATGTTGGAATTATGAATTATTGTGAAGGCTTTGAGCAACAACCATTAAGAGGGGGGGAACAACTAGCACTGTTCATTTCACACTGGGAGAGAGAGTTCCAGTACGGAAGTGTTGGAGCGCCATTAAGTGATGAGAGTTGGTTCAGAGTCTGTACCTCAAAGTGTTTAGGAGGGAGTCTTGTTTCACATGACAACAAACTGTTTTTCCTAGAGGCTCCCCGGCCCAGGCCAGGAGAGAGGTCCAGTCACGTTCTGTTCATTACAATAACTAGCAGTGCTGTGCATTTCTTTTAAGGCAACGGAAGTCAATCCATTTCAATCGTCACAGAAGTGTCATCTGAAGATATGTATCTCCTATTCTGACAACAGGAACACCTGTACGAACTCTCTCATCCCCCTTCTCTTTCAAATGCTCCCTTTTTAAATAGCTTTTCTTTTTTCTTGCAAAAATAAAGTTGATTTAGACTTTGTAGGGGAGACCGGGCTCAGTTATAACGCCTCCATATCCTCCAATCGGAAACAAGTGCGTGTTGATGTCACACATGCACACCAATGAACCACACTGGCATATGTAATTAAGTGAGGTATAATTCTTGACACCTTCATCTTTTTGTAACATGTGAAAAGAAATCCAATGCTCAGAGGTAAAGCTTCTAAAAATCTGTGTCATTGTTTTACATTCTGAATGATGAACATTAACATTGCAGTTATGGTTACAGTTTGGCCAGTTGTGATGTGTTGACACTTTGAGTGTTATAAGTGTATTAATAATCATTACCAAACGAGTGAGCATCAATGGACAGACGAATGGACATCTACTACTGACCTCTACTACTGACCGGCTGCTGTTGGTGAACTGAGCTCACACATGAGACTCTGTGTGTAACAATGCACAGCTGCTGTGATAACACTGATTTCACCAAACACACATTCTGCTGCAGCACTTGGACTGTGGCACATGGAGAGGACGCTAAACTGGGAGTTCTCAGTGAACTGCCAGCGTTCCCCCATGGTTCCCATTTATATTCAGTAACGTTCCAAAAAGGAAGGTTGTAGAAAACATTCCGCCTTGCGTGGTCATTTTTAAAAACACAGAACATTTGTTTAAGTTGCAAAGACGACATGAGAAACATGTTGTAAACGTCCCTGGAGAACATGGAGAACGATACTTTGTTCTCCTGAGTTTGGCCAAGTGTTCCCCGACAATCTCCTCTGGGTTTTAGTTTAATTCTTCATGTTACAACTGACCCCTGTGTCCCTGTGTCCCTGTGTCCCCTAAAATAAAGGGTCTGATTCAAAATGCCACAATCGCTCGGGTCCATGCCCCCAGACTGGCCAGGACCTGTTTGCTACATATCTGTTCCAAGTCCGCCTGTCTGCTGAGCAGCCCCGAGAACCCCGAGCCGAAGATGGAAATCAGGTTGGAGATGTTGGAGGTGTCCGTGTAGTCTAGGTTGGAGTAGGAACAGTCCTCGCGTTTCGCCCGTTTGCGAGCAGCTGTAAAGTCCGATACCTCCTCCACGTCGGATACACAACAGCCGAACTCAACCTTCCGCTTCTTGGCCGGAGACTGCGCGCCCTGGCCGAACTGGAGCGCATCACAGCAGCAGTCCTGGTGGAGGTAGCCGTTCTCCACGGTGGTCACCACATGCGTGTCCAGGTCCAGCACCGTGGTCTTGTTGCAGTGCGCGCCGCTGCTCGCGGGAAGCTGGTCACAGTGAAACACGGGGAAGCCTCCATGCAGCAGCTCCGGTAGTAGGAGGGATCCGGTTCCAGGCTCCCGTCCTCGGGCGAAGAGCAGCCGAAAAGAGCGCTCGCTGTCCGTGCGTGCGCCACTGGCTGCGCCGCGCCTCGGTGGCACGCGGAGCCGCACAGACTCGCCTCTTCGCCGCAGCAGGCTGCCCGCGCCTGCTCCTCCGAGTCCGAGTCCTCTGCGTCCAGATCCAGCGGGTTGAGCTCCTGGATCTCGTTGCAGACCGTCATCACCTCCTCGTACTGCTGCATCCTGTAGATCTCCGCGTATTTCTCCTTGATGTAGACCTGCCTGGCGTTCCTCAGCACATAGGACACCAGCAGGTTCTTGTGCAGCTTGATCCCTCCTCTCTGCGTCCTGGAGTTGTGGATCTTCATCAGGGATATGGAGATCAGGCTTTGCGCGTCCGCTGCGCATTCCATGGTGTTGATCATTATGATGTCCCCCCCCCCCCCAGTCCACCTCCAGCTCCTCTCCGGGAGTCAAACCCGACTCTCAGCTATCTCTACGGGACTCGTTTTGTTCGAGGAGAAAGGTTTAAGTCAGCTCTGTGGAGAAACATTGGACACAGTGATCCACCTCCCTCGGAAAGCGAGCAATTATTTGCAGATGGCCTGAAACAAGAACACATATATATAGTTAAGACAGAAGGCCCGCCCACTTCAGAGAGAGCCAATCAGCAGCCTGGGATCTATTGAGTGGCAGACTGGCGCGCTGGAAATATGTTGTTCTCGACCAATCAGCGTTAGGCGGTTCCTCCGTACTATTCAAATTCCACCCAGGTTGTCTAACAGGAATGTCCTCGTTTCAGCTGCCCCGTAGCTGGGACTGCCAGAAAACCAGTTCGTTTTTCCAGATAAAACAACCGAGATAAAATAATAAATAAAAAAAACTTAATTTTTTAAGTTTGGTGTTCCTGGGACAAATGTCAATATTAGTTTTGAGAAAGACAGAGAAAGCTTAATAATTACTTAATTGTGTCCCTAAATGGTTTAATTAAGACAGATTTGTCAATTATGACGCCTCATAGGGCTCAAAGGAAGAATAGTCCTGTAACAGTCCTTATAAACCCAATAAATAATTTTTGTTTTCAATGAAGTACGTACAGTGTATACATAGACACATATGGATCCAAATACAAACAGACTATCAGTCAAAACGTGGTGAAAATTGTTGAAGTCGTCCTCTGATGAAGCCATGCTCGGTCATATGGCACATTAGCACCATAACACTGCAAGAGACTGTGTTACAAACTCTGTGCTTACAAAGACCTGAAGGGAAATACCTGTTTTGTTTAAAAGGGCAACAAAAGCACATTCTGTCTCTTACCTCTGTTATCTATCCATGCAGATAGTTTCACTTCAAAACAACTTGGTTGTGAGATTTCTGTCTCCATCTGAACAAAGGATGTAAATGGAATATCTTTTGTGGTGCTCACAGTATTGGAATATTACAAAATACAAGTGGTGTCTTTTCAGACATGTTGTCCTTATTGCTCTGAATAATCCAAAGCCCTCTCTGGTTTTCATTGGAATTTCTTTCCATCAAAGAGAGAGTCCCTGAAATTTATATTAAATTATTAAAGTTTCCATTCCAATCCACCTCCATTATAATTGGGTTGGGGCAGTAATCAGAGAGACAATTTTATTGCTGTATTTTTTTTGGAGAGTGATTAGTTTCATTGATCGATGCATACATACAATCGGACCTCCATGGCTGAGACCTGAGTCAATTGGTGCCTCCAGATGGCTCCAGAAATTCTCCAATTGCACAGGATTCCACACAAATCATCCAAACTTTTCTTGAAACATAATGGGAGTGTGTCTTGTCCACAGGTAGTCAAAGTTCTACCAGTTAACAGTTAACTTATTTTAAGTGTCATGGTGGCACATTGAAGCTAAAATTAGATTTTTTAAAATGGGATACATGACTGGATTGCTCGTATTGACAAACACACTGAGAGTTATTACCCAACGGAAGTTATTTTGGGCCCTCAACTTCACAGCCTTAGTTTGCTCTGGGCCTGTCATAGCATCGTTTCCAGCAGAAGCAGGCAGCTGATTTCAGAGAAAAGAGCTCTAAAAAGCCACCGTACACTTCCTGCTCAGCACCATGAGGTGACCACAAACATGGCTCCACATGAAAAGTGATGTTGCTCTGTGGTCCAATTCCAATCTAAACACTCACGGACTCACAGACTTTGAAGAGCGCATGAGGGTTTAGTTCTGTCCCACTGTCGACTCACCGAGGATTTGAGGGCTCTCTCTCACACATTTGAGCCCTTTAAGGGTTTATAGCAGTCTTTGCCCAAGGGAATTAACCACAATTCATAGCAATGTAATGTTAAACAGGTTGTTACCAATTGAGCATTGAAACGTACAGTTTGTTAGTGGTTTAAAAGGAAAGGATCCAACCACAGTATTTTATAATAGCAGATATTTAATATTAGCATGACTTCAAGAGCTGAACTTCTAATCAGCTCATCTGCTGATTGTGAAAACTGTTCAGGAAGTGATCTAATTTATCAGTATTTAAGGCCATGGATATGACCTATTTATGTAAATCAACACACCAGCGCAGGTTATGGGTCAAAAGCTGTTAAAACTGCTGCGCTAGTATTTGACTGTGTACTTTGTCGGCTCATTACGTCCAATAAAAAGTGTGTGACAGCCATCCACAGTAATGAGCCCTGAATCACTGCTCGGACGCCTCATGCTGTGTCTGTGTGCTCCAGTCATCTGGGAGCAAGCAAAGGGACGTTTGTTCAGTCTTCTCTCGACCTGTTATTGTTATTGTTTATAACATTGTCAATGCACACCGCAGGAAACCCAAACCCTCAGCTTCAAAACAACAGACACAGACACTTTGTCAGTGATTTTATTTTTTACAAAAGATATGGCAGCAGCTTGAGAGTCACAGTGATGTATGTAGAATAAGCAAAAACATCAAAGTATGTGTTTGTGGTGAGTTCTTGGACAAAATCAGAACATTTAATAATTCTGCTTCCTCAAACCGTTTGACCCTGAATATTAATAACTCTCATTGTCAGTAAACATATGGGGTGTAACAATACATCGATCTGGATAGATGAATTGATTCAAAGTTCAATGATCCAACATCATCGATCTTATTTAGATGATCTTAAAGGTATGCTTTTATTTTGAAATTCCCATGGCACATCTGTGTCACCATTTTTGGTCCAAGCGCACCTCATTCATACAGCGTCCAGTAATAAAAGTTTAGAATCATGTTTTAGTTGTTCTTTTTGAGTTGATTTAAATGTAACTGACTTAGTTTAATGGAAACATGATATGGTCAAACTGATCACAGGCCCTAGAATTTAATCAAATTGAAATTGTATCGTGGCAGACTGTGTGATACCAGCAAATATCGCATTGCTGACCAAAGAATCTATATAATATCGTGTTATCATACAATTTGTGATTTACACCCCCAGTAAACATGTTGGAATAATAACTGATATAATAATACAATTTATTATATTTCATATTAATAATAATGTTGTCATTGACATGACAGCTGAATATGTGGAATGAATAAAGGATGGTAGGATTAATGAAAGAAAACACTTGGTTTATTGTGTATGAGTATACTCCAGTTACACACCAACTCAGTCACATGTAGCAGGAAGTCAGCATTGCAGTGGCCTCTACAGGTTTAATCACAGGTTCAAATGTTTGCCATGTGATTGCAATAACCCGTGTTGAACCTGTAGAGGCCAGTGCAGCACTAGTTTTCTGCCCTTTGTGATTAGTGTTTTGTTACTGTTTCCAAATTGTCATTCTGAGGTGGCACATCACTTCTACAGTCTTCAACTAGACGTTTATTTTCCAGGCAGTATGAAGCAGAATTCATGAAGTGTAACTGTGACTGGATAAGACCAAGACCACGCTGAGGGATGGCTGAAGGACACCTGGATGTAATGTTCTCTATGAGTGATGAATGTGTGAGGCAGAGCGTCCTGTGTCCTACACACTCATCTTTTCTTCCAGAGGAGGTAGCTGTTTGCAAAGCAGAGCACAGCCCAGAGGATTGCTTCAGTTTAATATATAAAGATCACCGCTCACCAGATAAAAGGCTTGTTTGAGGTGCTGGAGCTGATATTCAACATATAAGGAGGAGCATCCCCAACGGCAATCTGTGCCTCATTGATTTCTTGAGGAAAGCTTTTTAGTAAGGAACCCTCTTGGAGAACAGTTTTTTTTAACCACTGAATGACACAATTAGTAAAAAATAAAAAAACCTGCCGTTTCAAGTTCAGTAAGTCAAAAAATACATTAACAACAACAACAACAACAACAACAACAACAACAACAACAGTGAAATAAAACATGACAACACATTAATGCAAATACACAAGATGCATCAAATGTACTCTATGGATGGAGTCGCCGATTTAAGAATCTTATCAGTGCCCATCATGTCCCAGCCTCACCGCCGGC
Organism: Anoplopoma fimbria; assembly: GCF_027596085.1. NCBI lineage: Eukaryota > Metazoa > Chordata > Actinopteri > Perciformes > Anoplopomatidae > Anoplopoma > Anoplopoma fimbria. The sequence continues at coordinate 9,586,023 of NC_072462.1, read as the reverse complement.
ATGGATCTTCACGATCAGCAACCACATGGCCTTCATGGCGTAGCAGCCATTTCTTCCTGACACAAGCGTTTTGGCCACCTGGTGTCAAACTAACTGCCCTAACTAACTGTTATTGCCTTTATTGTTCCCAAGAGCTTAAGGAATTATTTTAAGCAAAGATACAGCAAACAGTAAACACCACAAGTTAGACCTTTTTGACCCCTGCAGGGTTAGGCCATGGCTCTACCAAGTTCAGTTACTTACTATCTGGGTTGGCCGGCGCCTCCTATTTCCCGCTGTGGGAAATAGGTCCCTTCGCGGCATGGCTTGCGTTCATCTTGCTCCACACACTGTTCCCATACAGTGTAATAGAGTGTGGAAACTATGTGATTTAGAACAAAGGTTATTCAATTGTAACCCTAGTTCAATAAGCACAGGCGCAGCCCTCTACTCCTACGCCGCTCGCTGACAGCAGCAGCCTATTTTTTCTGTTTCTTGTGATAATTTCTGAAGACTGTGGTCTGTCGTGTCTTACTATTGTGGGGTGCTGCTCCCATGGGATAGCACCCAAACATGCAAGATGTCCTGAGTCCAAATTCCCCACCAGTCCCCATTTTATGTTACGCCCGATCTAGGAATGTGTGAGGGCAACATAAGAACATAGAGAGCAGATGAATGCAACAATAAACAATTAAATAGCTGGAGGCACTAACGCCTTAATGTTGAAATTATTTACAGAGATGAAGCTTGTGTCCAGGTGGAACCAAAAGCTATAAACTATAAACAAAACCAACTACTTTGCTGTCCGGAATTCGGGCTCATCTCTATGACAAAAAGAAACAAACAAAATACTAAACCAATTCAACAAGACATAACCTGACACATGTGCGGCTGTGGCACATGAGGTAGAGCGCTTGACCTGCAACCACAAGGTCGGTGGTTCGAACTCCTCCACAGGCAACATGCCGAGGTGTCCTTGAGCGAGACACCTAACCCCAAAATTGCTCCCCGGGCGCTTCATTGCAGCCCACTGCTCCTCCGGGATGGGTCAAATGCAGAGAACTGAATTTCCCCATTGTGGGACTAATAAAGGCTTAATTATAATTATTAATTATTAAACAAGAGAAAACAGTGTAAAACATCAACAGTGATTCAACCCTACTGTTCTGTGCTGTACACATAAGTCTGCGCCATTTACAATGCAAGTGAAAGTGTAATGTCGGGGTTTGGAACAGTTGCAAAAGCTCCAAAACTTATTGAGGGCTGGATGTTTAATGAACTTAACTCAACACACCGACCCCACAGAACTCTACACAGAATGTTACAAAAGTTTGAATAGGCGAGGGAGAACGAGGCTCTGCCAGGCGCAGAGTTCAATTTAAAAAGGAGCATGTTCAACTCCAAAAGGCTTAAGACGTCCTAAAAAGCATGCTGTTTCTTTGTATGGAACAACTGGGAAAGAAGCCAAAAACGACTGGTGTCCGAAGAATGTTACCTGGAGCGGTGCAGCTGCCGCCCCTTATCCTGACCATGACTATGCTTTATCGCCTCCACCTGGTCAGTTTAAGGCCTCCCAGAGAGAGTCAACGATACTAAAATTAGAGAGTGAGTCCAGGCTGACTGTTTTTTTAAGGATCTTTTAAGTTTTTTTAGGATATGCTGGTATTGGTATTTCCATATTAATTTAAGGAAAAGACACATGGACCCTCGCATCACAAATTCCTACTTTTTTCATTTAAAAAGGGATTCATTAAACAGCATGTGTCAAGTACATTAACAACTATTAAATGCAGAAATATACAGTAATTCACACTAATACATTATATATATTTATACATATGTTAAAAGAGAACTGCCAATATTTTATTGGTAAACCGTCAAATAATCAAGTCATTTCTCAAATTGTGATTTTGAAGTGGCAATCCTTAAGATTTCAGTACTGGTTGATTTAGAATTTCTATTAGAGTGAAACAAAGGAATTTGCTTAGAGTTTAGCGGTCTTGAGTCTTTTTGTCGATACATTAGCTTCAGTTTTCAGAATTATGTGATTAGTTCCATTATGTGTGCGTATACAATGGTAAAAAAACTTTTAGGCAGCAATTTTTTCAAGTAATGTTGCCAGAGACACCTGGTTTGAAATGCCAAAGAACAAATAAACAAATAAATAAATATTGCAAAACATTCATCAGGGGGCCATAGGCTCCATCACCATTGTGCTAGCTCCTTTGGTGATAGATAGTGACTAACAGACTTTTCTTTAAACCAAAATCTTCAGGATTACTTTAAACTGCATAGAACGGAAAATAAAAAGACTGCTTACCTCTTACAGAAAAGATTCAATAAAAAACATGAGTACAATACCAAGATGTGGTCATACATGGCAAGGTTGAGCGATGAATAAACATTTGTCCAAGCAAACTAGTTTGTCATCCAGATTACCAACATAGTCAAGGAGAGGACGGAACTATGTGTAATCTTGTCGCCATTCTCACAAGAGTCAGATTGAACATGAGCTACTCAGTAACGCAGCATTTCACTTCCTCAAGTCCAAAGGCTAGAGTTCAGCTGGGTCAAAAACCTCACCATCTGGGCTGCCACCAAACTGAGGAGCATCAGGAGGCACAATGAGCCCCCACGGATAAACAGACACCTTACACATATCAGAAAACTGTTTTAATATCTCAGGCTCTTTTCATTGCCGAGTCTGGGTCGTTCCTTTAAGAATGAGGACTGTAAGGGATTTTTGCTGAGGACTCACCGCGTACATGACATGCCTCCCTGAACCAGCTGGCAGGCACTCTTGGTTCGTACCTGGATCCACAAGGGGCTGTCAGACTGTTTGCTGGTCTCAGAAAGATCACGAGACACCTTTATGCTCTCGAAGTGGCTCTTTGATTTTTCATAGTTTCCCGAGTAGCCTCAAGAGGGCACTGTAATAACAAAACAGATCCAAAGGGCACAGGTCCAAATTTAATTTGGACTCTACCATGGTGAGTTCTTAAAGTCCATAAAGAATCTTACAGATCCCTAGCTGTGTAAAAACGTCTCTCAATGTGTCCCCAACAGACACCACACCAGCAGGATATATCAGGGTTTATACCATGTATATAAGTGTCAGGTCCAATGCCAATCGGCTACTAGTGAGGCCTTAAAAACAAATAAAATACCAAAGATCTGGCACAATTGGGTCAACAAGAGAGCAGGTAAATCTGTTCTACACCAACATTCATGTGCATTTTGTTATCATAATTACTGAGGCTGTAAATTACTATCAACTCATGCTAGGTCTGCAGTCTGTCTGTGCATCAAACATGTAATGGCACCATCTTGTAGTTTAAGGCACTGAAACGTGCGCTTTGATAAAGAAGCCCCACCAGTTACATGGGGCTCTCCCTGCAGCACAGGGACAAGATGTGGACCTCATTTCCACAGCAACCTCGGCAGCTTCCAATGTGATCTGTAAAGGGAAGTTCAAGGACGAAACAAAACACAAATTAAAACAACCAAGAAGATTACTATAACAACACATAGGATATGATCAGATAGGACACAACACACATGTCTTTTAATGCATGTCCTCATTTATATGTTTTATATGTTTATTTATGTGCTCTCACCATCTTGTTCATTACTCTTGTACATTTTATTTTGTGTATTTATTTTCTGTGAGTACTATTTTTTACATATCTTTCTTGCTTTAGCAGTGACTTCTTTTAATGGTGTGTCTCTTCTGTTGTATACGTTGTTGGTATGCAACAGACAAAATTATTTTGCTTCCATATATATGCAGTATGTATTATGGTCGTGATAATAAAGGACAATAAATTAATCTTGGATGTTATCTAGGTTTAAAAGTCAGTAACAGATCAACCTGAGATCAAGAAATACTCAAAAAACGTAAGAACTTAGTTGAGTAATTCTCATTTGAACTTTGATTACTTACAGGCAACATCAGACAGCAACAATAGCAACCTCCAAATTATATGAACATGGGAGCAGCAGATGGGAACATTGAGGTAATGGAGTTGAATGTATATTGTAAATTCAACTATTAATGCATGGTTGTTTAACGAAAATTCACAGTAAACTAGACTGTAGCATTTTAATTTAATTAAAGCATGTATGTTTGTGGTAGTATGTGTAGGCCTACAGCCACAGCAACTCCCTCAGGATCAGTTCCTCTCCGTTGTCACCCTCTGCCACCTTTCCATCAGTTAAACTCAAGCTCATGTGTCTCTATCCCCTGCCGCAGAGAGGTTGTAGGCATCAGTTTAAGGATCGGTACTTGATGTCACCAACATACGGTAGTGCTTCTGGTGGCTTCACGTACATGTCTGTGTCACAGTTTTATTTCAGGCTGCAGCAGAGCGCTTGAGCTTCAGAAATGCTTGGGGAATGTATAGCTTATGGACGTTGCCTCACTATTTGATAAATGACAGAGCTACGTTACTGAAAAGAACGATTTGATTCAGAAAACAGCAACATTACAGTTACAGTTACATATACAGTTAATACATACAGATCCTTCCCATAAAAATAAAATCCAATTAAACTGATGTTCGGCCTACATTTTCATGAAAAATACAGAGTTCATTCCATCATCCTGCTTTCTTTATCCACCATTCTTCCATTATATTGTGGTCTCTTTCTATTTTCAGTCTGACCTCGTCTATCTGCACTCCCCTGTTCACAGCCATCCTCCCATCCTCACCCATCTCACTAATTTATGTTCTCCCCTCATCTTTTCAGCCCCATTGCTAGATTGTCCCTGGCTACTTGTACCACCCCTCTGCTTACTGCACTGACATCCTCACTGTCATCCTCACCGCTCAATTTCTTCCTAAGCATGTTTATTTCCCTCTTTGTAGCTTGTAGAGGGAGTGCAGCATTGCAACACAATTGCAGGTGTCAGCAAAGCAGGTTCTGTTTTCTCGCAGCTTCCTAAGCACTGGAGACCATAGCTGTCTGTGCTGAAGTCACAGTACATTTTAACCCCCAGATTTGACTCCTAAGGCTCCCTTGTTCTTTGTTCAATACCTCCACTTTTTCCTTGTGCTCTCTGTTTATCTATCTTATGCGGTATCTAATTACTGCACTTCTCACTTCAACTCAGTCCTCAGGAAGAGCAAACTGTACTGGAATTCATATATAAATTATTAATTGAGGAAGACTTGAGTCAGTTTATCCCTCAGTGAAGCTTGCGAGACACCATTACGTCTGATTTCTCCATCCAAACCTGTTTGTCCGTAACAAAAAATACATCCGATTCTGGTATATTTTAGTGTGATTCACTGACCTAAGGGAAGGAAACATGTTAGATTTTGAAACATGTAATTTTTTTTGTGTAAGTGGCTTCACTTTAAGTCTTCGATGTCTACTGGGAAATTACATATTTATTGAGTGCTGATTTTTGTTACTACTGATACAGTTACTAGTAGTATCAAGCCATGCAGATAGTTTTGTGTAGGTCTTGAGGTTTTTTCCTCCACTGCTATATAATGTAGGGGAAGGAAAATTTGGTTTTAAAAAATAGTAAAAGAATTCAACAGCAAGTCATTTTTTGCCTTTTTAAAAAAAAAATATGGGTACGCTGACTACTACTACTTTAAGTAGCTTATTCTATAAATAGCTCAAGTCATTATAATGACAATTGAATACTCTGACTTGAGGGAAATGGAACAAGCTTTAAAGCAAATAATCTGACTATAGTCACCTTATGAAGTGGTAAACACGCAACAACAGTTTCCTACATTACACAGTTAAAGTTGGGTTGCTGGTCACCCAACATTCAGTCTCTTTTAGCTCTGTTTTAACTCTCTTTTAACTCATGGGGTAAATAGCTGTCTTTTTAGCTGTTAAATGCTCCACTATGTTCAACAACTAGTTGCCTACTGAGTCAGTCTGCTGTTTTTGAGCAGGCAGTGAACAGTGAGTGAGCTCATTACATCTTTTTTGATGATAACAGCTGTTTGTTGCAGCTTGAAACAAAATGGATGCTGGACGCTGAACAAAAACAGTCCGTAGAGTTGCGAGTTGTAAAACCAAAAAAGGGAGTGTCTCACTCAAGGTGTGTAGACAATCGGAGGCAGGGATAATATCGCCATCCTTGTGGTTTAAGGACAACCCGCTCTACCCACTGAGCCACAACTACCCCTTAGAGTCAGAGAAGAGCACCACTAGCACAAGTTATGCAACTGAGATTCTAACATTTGAGGAACTCGCAGCAATCAGCACACCTGGATGAACCACCTTCTTGATCATGGTATCGCCACTGCCAGGTAAGTATTTCACATTTTCATAGTAATTTGACCCAACTTTAGATAACATAATTAATTGGTGCGGCTTTAATAATTGCTATATGGTCAAAATTCCTATATTCCACACCAAATGGACAGTGAGTGTCCCTGGTATAGCATGGCACAAGATGAAGAGAGGCGGGAGCAGGATGAATACATTATTAGTAGGAGAACTGCAGTATCAGCAGGGGAGTTTTAATGATGGTGAGCTTCAGTACTGGCCAATCACATCTGCTCCTTTAATCCCCTTTGAAGGAATAAATGTACCATGCCTTCAAATACTGCTCATGCTGCCATTTAGCAGTTGCTGCATGCTCTGCCACACCCTAGCTACAAGACCTGTGTGGTCCCAAGTGCAACTATTCACACTTGACCACACCCTGGTGGTCAGAATGCAACACACTGAACCTTTAAACCTATGTCAGTTCTTTCGTCATAGACATGATTAAGCGTAACGTTTATCCTTGAAGCAGCAGACAGTTTGAAGCTACCTTCGCCTGCCTGCGACACATTTGGAGGTCTGCAATGACTATTTCTGTAACTTTCCAAACGGTCCAACAATTGGGAGCAGATAAAGGAGCCAGGGTTTGAACTGCTCTCACTAGCTGTTATTTTTTAATTTCCTTCATGTCTCATGTGAACAACACTATGGATTTCATCCAAGAGAGAATGTCTGAAAATGTGCACTGTGAACCATATTTAAAAATATTTTCTCTCCCCAGCTTTATGCCAGCAAGCTTTAGTCTCTGGCTTCGAGTGTGGCTGTTTGGATCAGCTTTAGAGACTTTTCATTTCCAACCTGGGCATGCCACACATTGTACATATAATTTTGAATGGGCACATTCCAACCATGAGAACATCCTATTAAGGTGTGAATTAGACACTTAACCCCAAGTTGCTCCCGAAGGCTTGCCATCGGTGTGGACTGGATGTTGCATGAATGTTAGTTAGAGTCTGATGGTGGCACCTTGCATGGTAGCCCTGTCATCAATGGGTGAATGATATGTAATATACTACTGATTGTAAGTCGCTTTGGATAAAAGCGTCTGCTAAATGACTGTAATGTAATGTAATGTAATTATATTATTGTTGAGAAACAACCAGTAATCATGAAAAGGCCAAAAACCAACAATGCTGATACTTTCTGACTTCCCTACCCTGTCTGTGGCATAGTGCTAAAAATAAATCACAATATAGTTAATTTTTAAAAGGCTCAGCAGTTTCCTAAAAGAGCTGCTCAATGTAGTTTATGAGCAAATGTGACTCAAGAGGAAAATGTGGACATTTTGGTAACTATTTTCAGCAGCCGTAAATGTACATGTGTTGCTCTGGTGAATATTTGTAGCAGCAGGAGTATGTTGACTTGTCTTAATAAACTACAGTGTGTGTGTGTGTGTGTGTGTGTGTGTGTGTGTGTGTGTGTGTGTGTGTGTGTGTGTGTGTGTGTGTGTGTGTGTGTGTGTGTGTGTGTGTGTGTGTGTGTGTGTGTGTGTTGATGGTGTTGAAAGAACATGTCACCAGAGCAACAGTGAGGCTCATTGATGTGTTTTTAATACTTTTGTATTGTATTGTTGGTATTGGGTCTTTTTGTAGATTTTCTTCTCAAAGTGAAACTTTGTATTTGAAAGGAAAGCTGTGGGTTATTCCAACTATTGGTTGTATCTTTGAAACTCTGGGCACCAGCCAGAACAAATAAAAGTAATTGTAGAGATCTAGAGCTGGGGCGACATCATTAAGCAGAAGCATTCACCAATGTTTATAGATTGTAGCCCTAATTGTCATTTGCTGTAATAGCAGCATGTCTCTATGACAATGTTGGCCTGTCAGCCAGTCCATCAGTTTGGCCCAGACTAAAATATCTCTACACTACTGAATAAGTTATCATCAAATTGACCATGAAAATGTAAAGACATTCATGCTCCCTGGGGGATGAATCCCAGTGACTTTGGCGATCATCTTCTCTTCTTGCACCACCATGAGGTTGACATTTCTTGCTTTGAGTGAAATGTCTCAACAACCATAAGATGTATGGTCATAACATTTGGTTCAAACATTAATGTTCCCCTCAGGATAAATTTAACCCTTGGCTTAGCCCCCGATGTAACTCGTTCAAGCTATCAGAATTTACACTACGTTACCATGGAGATCACATTGTTGCTAACTGCACTCACTGAAGAAATATTATCTAGTTTTTGGAAAAACAGAAGCCAGAATGGTCTACAATGTGTGAAAACGGGTTAAAACGATAAGGATAGAAGCTAAGCTCTGGTGATCAAAACAGAAGCTGGAACGACGCAGTTCCTCTTCATTCACTGTTTCAATCATTGAAATACATTCAGTATATCTTCAGGAGCTAGCGTAGCATAGAAGTGCTAACGCTAGTTAATGATGTGCTAACATGATCTGCTAATGTTAGCTTCACAGGTTTTTAGGTAGAAACATAAAGTTTTTAGAAACATATATCGCACTATTACACAACCTTTAACCATTACTAGCTCCAAATCCACTTAACCGCCACACAGATCTGCTAGCATTGTTGTAAACTCTTAGTTTTATTACATTTACAATCATGTGTACCAAAACCAAAAGTAGTTGTGATATTTTTCTTAAATTCAGGAAGAAAACCGGACTCTTCTTTTGTAAATTGACATTGTGCATATACAACTGACAGGAGTTCTTTCTCCCCTGAAATTTATATTCAACATCAAAAAAATCTTTAGACCATTGCGATGAAATAAGGCATGGATGTTCATGGTCAACAAATATCTGTATCTCAGGCAATTACTTATTTTGAGCAGATTCCTGTTCCACATTGGATGATTGTTTTTTATGTTAATGACCCCATGACCTTTCCTCCAGGTACAGCACCAGCTCTAGTAACTCCATATTGTGGAGTGCAATGAACACTGCACATTATCTTTCTTGCTGTCAGGAAAGCCTTTGTCTTACTCCTGTCCTTTCTCTATCGCTGTCTGTTGTCCATTTTCTAGTCCCGCATTCATCTTCCCACCTTTACAATTTACTGAATGCTAGTTCGTCTTGAGCTTGGATCACCCTGCCCTTCTTTTTGAGAGGGTTCTGTTCGTTAAAACATAAAAGGTTCTTTCCCTTCTGCCAATAGAAAGAAAATCTATTTTCTTTTTCCTTTTTGTGTCTGTCTCATTCCTGCTGCTTTGCTCTGCAAACCCCCACCCCTCCCTACTTCTTCCTCTCCTCCCTCCCTTCCTCTGCTTTTGCTGGCTCTGCTCTCATTCCAGCCTCCTCCCCCTTAGCTCCTCCAGCTCTCTGTCTTCCCTCTAGAGAATAGGGGTCATTGCACAAATGATTACTCAGACCCCTGTCGCCATGGCAATGCTGCCACGTAACGGGCGACAGGCACAGCACAGCAAAGACGCCGATTAGTAACTGGCGATGGAGAAAGCAAGCGCTGCCTTTGTGTAGCTCTGTTTTGCCTCCATTTTTTTTCAAATAGCTTGTGTTTTCTGTGTCTCCAGCATTGGGAGGGTGGAGGGAGTGAGGGAGGGGAGCAGTGGAACAGAAAGAAGCCTACAAACATTCTGCTCACAGCCCTGCAGCTTTGTCTTCTTTTCTTGCTCGCCTTCTGTGTCTGAACGAGGACTCCTGTTGGTTTATTTCAGCAGAAACGGTTTTAACGACTCTGTCAGCATAAATAATGGAATCTATTCTGAACAGTTAGCCCCAATCTAGAGTTTGGAAATGGATATCCGTGTACATGAAGAACCAGATTTTTAAACTAAGCTGATCTAGCACATCATTGTTTTTGGAAGCTCTCCTTTTTTCCTCTTTCCTGCAGTAGGAGCCATCAAAGCCCATATAAGCCTGTAGAACCATTTTTTAGGTTACATTCACCCAAATTTAAAAAAACAAGCTCCTTTACCTCCATGGTAACTTACCAAGCATTTATTTTTTTACTTTATGTGGGCAGGTCTTGAGATTTCTGCTCCCACCTCTTCTAGCTTGTCTTTGTGTACTATGATAGAGGGATATAAACAGTGGAGGGCCTCATAACACAATTGTCCTTGGGAAATTAATAAAACCTTGTGATGAAGCTTGTTAATTAACCTGCCACATTTCTTAATTCGTTCACTTCTATTTAGTTTTGACAAATTAAACAAACTAAGGACTTGAAACAACTCAACGCTCCTCAAAAGTATGAAGCTTCATGAATTTTAATGCAACAGATTTGATAAGCCACATTCAAGGATCTCTTCAATTTAAGTTACTTTCTAATTTGTTTGGTTTACAGTGACATCAACAGAAAATGTTCCCTTATACTGCTTAAGGTGTTTGTCTGTCTACCTGAAAAAGAAAAGAACTGTGTTCAGACTGTCTAAACAATATCAGTGAAGAGGGCACAGTTCAACGCTGCTGTAGAAAAAATACACCAAATGTCATTTTCAGTGTAGTAATCATGGCATACTGAAATGTATCCATTATAAGTAATCACAAAAACAGAACCACAGAAAACAATGCATTGTTTAAGTATGGGGATAACGATGCACACTGTCATATGTTTAGAGAGAAACCCTCATCACTGACATGGACTAGGGACAATCCAGACACGGTTGGTATTTTGTCCCTCTTTCTATAGAGGGGCTACTCATTCTGGTCTTCTCTGGCCAAAGTCACCTGCTCTGAGCAGCACGCCAGGGCTCAGTGACGTTGGTGTAATGGTGACATGGAACTTGAGCTCTTTGCCCATGGGTCCACATGAAGCTGACAAGCATTTCCTCTTGGGGACGGGCATGTTGGCACCTAGACTCCAGTTGATGGTGTTAACCTGCTTGCATGAACATCAAATGATTCAAGGTGGGCAGAGGTGCTTTCTGCTGTTGATGGCTAAATGGTAAATGTGCTCTGCCACTTCATTCAGCACCTGGTCGTGGTGCTAGCAATAGTGGCTTTCCCCCACTACGTTTGGGCATCTGCTCAGGGTGTGCTCCAAGTTTCCCCGACCAGTGCAAAGTGGACTAATTTTGAGCCTCACTGTTGCCACAGGCATGGAGGTAGGATGGAAACAGAGCCTGGATCATTAAGTGGATGCAGTGGGGTTCTGCCTACCAGATCACCAGCTCACCAGCTTAGGAAGTTCTTACCTGTGGATACATTTCAAGGCAATCCATCCAGTCTGTGCGAATATAGAACATTTGTTGGATTTCGAGATGTGAAACAATTTCATGGCTGCCCTGGTCCTTGATGACATTTGCTGTGACTAAAGGAACCATTTCTCTTGTTGCAGTTGCATCATCAGAGTGAGGGAGGCAATGAGCCGGGCCGGGCCAGGACATGGAAAATGTTCCATTATGATTCAATTACCCTGAGAGATCAAAGGTGAGTTTACCTCTGTATGTGAGTGTGTCCTGCCAGTCAGGTGTGGAGGTCATCATCAGACAAGGAAGGGGACATTATGTCCATCAGCTGTCCATCTCCAAGGACGATCAGGTCCTTACACAGACAAAGACCTTGAAGGAAAAGAGAGGAGAAGGCAGTGAAGCAGCCAGCAGAGAGAGGGAAAAATAATACTTTTTTTTTTATTGTATAGAAACAAAAGGGTCTTGGTCAGAATATTGGTAAATGTGAAAATGTCAATTGACTTCTGTGATTTTTTTACTCCCTGTTTAAACCCAACCACCAACACCTTTTTCATAATGGTACATTTAAATGAGATCTCTAACAATTTTTTCATTGCACAAATTTGGGTGACTCACAAGAGAGATTTGGAAAGAATGGTCAAGAGATGACTTTAGTCCCTTGTACAGATCAAACAGCAAAAACACTATTATACAAAGGAAACTGAATAGCATCTTTCATTGCACCCTATCTGGGTGATAAACATCCACGTCTTCCAAACACCAGACCTCCAGCTTGTAATGCAGGCTCTCTGTTAGAAATGTGCATTCTCCATATCAAGATGATGTTGTATACAGCCAACTAGCCGAGGTGTCCTTGAGCTAGACACCTAACCCCCAGTTGCTCCCCGGGCGCTTCTTAGCAGCCCACTGCTCCTCCGGGATGGGTCAAATGCAGAGAATTGTAATTTCCCCATTGTGGGACTAATAAAGGCTTAATTATTATTATTATTATACATTTGCAAAAACAATCTCACAAAAATCTTTCTTTACTGTTGATTCTAAGGTGAACTCTGAACTTAAGATATAGACATTCAGATACATTATGCATTAACTGTATAATCTTCTAATAAACAATATTCTGTAATATGACAATGACTCTCACATGTGAAGATGATGAAGTGCACTTTGAAATGTTTGAAATCTGAGGGGCACTATATTGCATTTAACAATGGTTGTTCAAATGGTCCACCACTTTGATCTAGACTGAACCATCTCCACAACATCTATTTTCTCAAAAGGATCCTTATCACTTTGGTGACGACTTATTATCGAGCACCATCATCTGGTCATAATTTTATTTTGTCCAATACTTGGGTTTATGATGACATTCCCATCAGGGTGTACTTAGAGTTCAGTGCTAATGTTAGCGTGCTAACACACTTAACTAAGATGCTGACTTTCTACCTTCTAATCATGTTGACATTGTCACTTCTGACATCTTGTCTCACTTCAGTTTTCTCTTTGTTTGTGTTCTGTAAAAGTACTGGGTGTTTTGCTTTTTAAAAGTGCTAGTGAAATTGAAGTTGACTTATTCTTTTGTGCCTGTAGTGCAGCTTCACAGCAGTGAAGTCATTTTACATGTGGAATGGTATGGTACAGAAAAAGGAAGAAGGACGCCAGTGTTTGTGTTATAGTAGTGTAATGTATGGCATAAGAGCATATAAACTGAATTCACTTACACATGCTGAGTTGCAAAAGTAATCCCTCTGAGGTTAAAGGTCACACACATCAAGATGAGTTGACTAGTCATGGTAAATAAAAGCCTCTGAGAACAGTTGTATAATGTCTTGAAAGGCCCTTGAGGAATCTCTCAAGAGAAGTCTGAGAAAATAACCTTGATGATGGGCGTTTGCCAGGCATGGTAGCTCTGACAAATAAATTCTATCAAGTTGCATTATGGTAAGTGAAGGACGCAATCTTTAAGAGCTTGTCCAATACTACAGACTAAAAGTAGCCTAGCTCTTGAAGTGGATGATTGAAATGCTGTATTAACATGCTCTCATTTACCACTTAAAGAGATAAGGGAGATAAAACATAATGAATGTAAAATATATATGTGGAGTGAGGAAAAGAGTGCAGAGGATGCTCAGTGTTCCTGCAATAATCCAACCCCACAGCAGGCTTTTTCACATTTGCTGTTTAGTTTAGCTCGGCGTATTCGTCTGTGTGTGGTTCTGTCAGCTTTGTGCCTCAAACTGTTTTTTTCCCCCTCTCCTTCTTTTTCTCTCGCTTTTCTTTTCCTAGAGAGAGAGAGAGATAGAGAGAGCGAGAGAGAGAGAGAGAGAGAGAGAGAGAGAGAGAGAGAAAGTGGAGCCAGCAGTCTGGAACGAGCATGACAGAATTTGAATTATAGAAGCAGCAAAGAGGAGAGGGAGCGGGGGAGGGTGTTTCAGTGTGTGTGTGTGTGTGTGTGTGTGTGTGTGTATGTGTGTGTGTGCGTCTATGTGTGTGCGTCTGTTTCTGTTTGGCAGGGAAACAGAGAGAGAGAGAGAGAGAGAGAGAGAGAAAGAGAGAATAATTTCTGCATTGGAGGCTGTTATCTGTAGGCATTGTCTAAAAGCAGGTTAGGAACAGTGTTTCATATCAAATTTTTCATTTAGAGTAGTCTTCCTCTCACTGCGCAGTGATGAGGAGGAAGAGTGTATGACCTAAATGGAATCAGTAAAATATGCAGTACAACACTGATATTTTGGTTACAAGTTCACCATCTTAGTTTAGCTTGTTAGCTTGCTAACATTCTCAAATATTTACTTAACACATTACTGCTGAAGCTGATGGGAATGTCATTAGTTCTGCAGCTATTTGGTCATAAACCAAAGTATTGGACGAAATGAAATGCTGACCTGATGATAGCGCTAGATGAAACATCAGAGGATGCATTTATTACACTTCATCCGAGGTCATAAATGTCTGAGCCAAATGCCATGTCAATCCATCCAGTAGGTTCCAGCACATTTCAATCTTACCCAAAAATGTCAACCTCATGGTGGTGCTGGAGGAAAAGTCATGGAATCCCCAAAGTCCCTTGGATTCATCCTCTGGAGACCTTGAATGTCTTCTCAAAATTTCATGGTAATCCATAGTTGTTTCAGCCCAGACGAAAGTTGAGGACAAACTAATTGACATTGCCATCCCCAGATACCTGACTTGGTATAAAGGCTGAGATAGTCCGCACAGGGCAGGCGGTGGGGAAGGTGGATGGGTCAAACGAACATGCCCACTCTTACCAGATGGCTTTCGAATGTCACAACAATGTGGGTCATTTAGCATTCAATAAGAAGACCTCTTCTTTCTTTTTGCATGTCATTTTTACGCTATGTAATCTACTGACTGCAATGTAAACGTACCAACATAACTATGATTACGCTCAAGTTACATAGTATAAAATGGGAGAGGGATGGATCAAACAAACACAAGACTTACTCCCAGAAGAACATTGTCCCAATGTGTTGTTTTTTTTAAGTTACGATGGGGTGTTAAGTGACACGCGAAAGGCAGTTTCACAACATTAACCTCGGGGAGTATACATAACACTTGAAAAGGCAAAAATGTTTTCTTATTACACGCTGAAATGTTGTGCTATTTATGTGTTTGGGTTGAACAAACACAGGACATTAGCTGTCCTGTTTGTGTCCAGTGCAAAACTAAAAGTTGTTAGTCAGTTGAGTTAAAGTGCAACCACGCTCTTTTCCAAAAGCTTACAAAGTGGCCTTGTTGCCTAAACTTAACCCCCTGTGAAGACAGAAGTTTATTGTGAAAAGACAAATGCATGTAACGAGCAGGAACCGACACGCTGTCACTGCTGTTTAACTGCTGACACTGTAAAACAACCCATTTTTTTATGGGTGAAGACTTGTTGGTGTTACTGCAAGCAGAATCCGAAAAGTTTCCAAATTGACAACACTGCATTTTAATTTGTAGGTTTTGGCAATTTTGGAATTTTTGGACATCAAAGGTTTTGTCCGATCTCTGTCTAAGAACACAGATTCCTGAGTGGTCTCCTGAGTGAGAGTCCTGAGGTTGTTTGACCCATCCAATCTCCCCTTCCTACTGCCCTACGTGGCCTGTCTCTCTCTTTATAAAGCATCAGTTGTGTTGCTGTTAGTAAGTCGGTTGCAGAAGCAGAGGGACCCTGACCAAGTGGTGGTATTTGACGAGTTGGGAGTGAGAATGTGTTGCCAAAGGACATGTGCTTCAGCCTGTGAGCAAAACTCTCTGCAATGCCGTGGGAATGCAAAAATAGAATTCACTAGCCGACACACTGCTCCTGCACAACCCCTGCATATGGTGTTACTCCCAGTGTCACATCCTTGATCATCAACACAGCCACTGCCATAACCATAGCTACAACCAAAGCCATAATCACAGCTAGAGCAACACCCAAAGCCCTGCCATAATCACCAGCACGGCGTAGCTATACAAATTCAAACCACAAGCTGTATTCACAATGGAATATATGGTTGTTTATATTAATCAATTAATACATTTTTTCATTTTAATTTTCCTTGTAGTTAAAAAGACAGGATGTGAATAAGTTATAAACTGTATTAGCCTTTTTTCAGTGCTCTATTTTTTTTCAAAAGAAGTTCGGCTAACCAGAGGGTTTATATCCTGTCTGATCAGACTGCTTGTGTTTCACTTCCCGTCAAACTTCTATTTAGGCACCCCAACATCAGATCTCACAACTAACTTGGTTACAAGGTAACAAGGTTATTTGATTTGTCATTGTACAACAGGGTTGCACAACGAAAGGCAGATTGTAGTCCAATTTTGCTACACAAGAAAAACTCAAAACCTATATAATATGTTGAGGGTGGAGAATGAGTTAGGGAGTCTCACAGCCAGAGGAATCAAGCTGTTCTAATGTCTGGATACTTCTGAATCTCTTTCCAGATATCAAAATGGGTGGGTTTGTTTTTTAATATCCCTTTAGCTCTTTGCAGGCTCATCTTGTCACTAATATCACTGATGCTCAGTAGATGGTACCAATGATGTTCTGGTTGTTTTATTCATCCGCTGTAGATTCCTCCTGTCCTGGGTCGTACACATCCCATACCAGTTTGTAATGTTTCCAGTCAGGATGCTTTCTAATGCTCTTCTGTAAAAGTTAACAAGAACTTGGCAGAATAATGTAGCCTTCTTAAGTTTCCTTAATAAATACAGTCCTTTATGAGCTTTCTTCACCAGGATGGATATGTGTGAGGACCATGTCAGGTTGTTTGTGATGCTGATTCCCAGGATCTTAAAGCTGTTAACTTGCTCCACCTCAGCTCCATTGATGTAGACAGTAGTGTGTCTTCACCTCCTTTTTTCTAAAGTCAACAATCAGCTCCTGATTCATAATATTGAGAGTACAGGTCGTGGTCAAAACAATAAGACCCTAGTTGCAATAAACCGGAATTACCCTTGTTTTTTCTCCTTAGCTTCCTCAGCATGGACAGATGTGGATTGATAAGTGAAGTGGTAAACTACTGGAATTTATTCCCTTCAGTCTTTCCACTTTACTGTTTAACTCTCCCTCCGTCTCACTCTATCTGTCCCCATGAAGTCATTCCTTACAGCACAGCAGGACAGATCATACGGTTGTTCTGTTTTGGGTATTTATTGGTATACAGTCAGCAGCAGTAACACCGTGCAATGCACACAGAAACCCATCAAACTGCTATGATTCCACCAGAGTCTCCATCGAAAAGCTATCGCCTCACAGAACACTTTCACACAGTCAGAGAGAAAGAGAGACCAGGTGAGGTGTGTGTGTGTGTGTGTGTGTGTGTGTGTGTGTGTGTGTGTGTGTGTGTGTGTGTGTGTGTGTGCTGGTGGGGAGGGAACATTCCAGAGAAGTTATAGACAAAAAGAGAAACAGAGAGGGACAGACATCGTTGTAATGACTGCATGCAACTCGATACTCCTGCATACTGAATATTCCCCCTGAGGGCTTTTTCCATTACCCCAGAACGGTGCAGTCGTTTAGCTGATCCAGCCCAGCTTTCCCTCTCTTTCTTTCTTTCTTTTTTTTCACTCCCTCCCTACCTCTTCTTTGCTGTTTTTTCACAGACACATTGTGCAAATGTAACCTTTTGCAAACCCCAACTCCCCCCACTCCCCATCCCCAGGAAGCTGGCTAGCCACTTTGCTGCCAAGAAATATGAAATGCTGGCAGGCTGCCCGTTTCATCTGCAAGCACACAGCGGAAAAGGGAGGGAGGGCTGGAAGCAGCGGGAGATGGAGGGAGGGAGTGGAGGTGACACAGAGGAGAAGGAAACGCTGAAGCTGTGCTTGCCACGAGGAAGAAAAAAGGAATCAAAAGCAGAGCAGAGAGAAAGAGAGCTGCAGAGAGATAAGGATGAATTTTGCTTGCATGAAAAGGAGCCACATTACTGACTGAAGATAAATCACATGGAATATTTTCTTAGCAGCAGCAAACCCCACACAGCTACTGATGAGCAGAGTGAGCACACACCACACACATGCTACTATTTTCTGCTCTACTTCTGCCATAATAATAATACTTATACTACTGATAATAATAATAATAATAATAATAATAATAATAATAATAATAATAATAATAATAATAATAATAATAATAATGTATCTGGCACATTTTCAAGAAATGCACCTCAAGACCTTATGAGAGAAAAATAGTTAAATTGAATGGTAAATGAGCTCGTATAGCTCTTTTCTAGTCTTTATGATCACTCAAATCACTTTTACACTACATGTCCTCATTCACCCATTCATAAACTGAATGCAGGGGCTACCATCCAACGTGCCACCTCCCTATCAGGACTTACTAACATTCAGACAACATTCACACATCGTAGGCACAGCTAAGGGAGCAATTTAGGGTTAAGGCCGATCCGCTCTACTATCGAGCCACAGTTGTCTCAGCACTTTTCCACTTCGGTACTCTCATTATTGAAACGATTCTGACAATGCGTCATGCTAACTTTGCAGTCACATTTACACTCCATTGTAGGGATTCATCCAGAAAGAACTTCCATATATACTACAAAACCTCCTCAAGCTTTCCCAATAAACATAGGTGTCCAACCTAAAGTAGCCCCATGCATTAGCTATTGTTAGCTGCATAGGGAACTACTTATATGCAATGTTCAAGTATGAGTGTACTTTAATAAAGGAACTCCACTTTGCCAAGATGCTGAACCATATTTTGTTCGTCGACATCTAATTGTGGTAACTGTAGGCTTTTTCTGCTGTAGCCATGGTGCACAATGTTCTAACTCGCCAGACCCACTTTACGCATCCATGTTTTGTACTCATAAATCCGTATAAAGTACAGCAGCACACACGTTGTCTACATGCTGAAATTTCCCTTTGGTCTGGTTTATGTTGAAAAAGTTAAACATTTTAAGACTCTCTTATCTGAACACAAAACTGCAATACACACACAAAACAAGGATATTGCTGTTGATCAACATCATGCACAGGCTAACCATGAGTCAGCAGCGTAAATAAAGTTGTGGGGAATAGGAAATTTCACCCGTCTCTAGAGGTGGAGACATTACCAACTCACTGCTCTGCAGAGAGCAAGTGGATCACTCACAACATATCAGCCTGTACATGATTCCTCATTACTGTAAGTATATTTAGGTTTTCACATTTTAAAAACCAAAAAAGACCCAAAGGACAGTCAAGTACATACATTTAAAACTTTCACAGACTGACGTCATAGAGAGGGGCAAGATGAGATGAATCTTACAAATGGGAATAACTCCATACAA
Source organism: Anoplopoma fimbria (assembly GCF_027596085.1). NCBI lineage: Eukaryota > Metazoa > Chordata > Actinopteri > Perciformes > Anoplopomatidae > Anoplopoma > Anoplopoma fimbria. The sequence continues at coordinate 9,566,850 of NC_072462.1, read as the reverse complement.
AGTGTATGGAGTTATTCCCATTTGTAAGATTTGTCAGTATTTCCTATACGGCATTCTTTGAGGTGCACTCAGTTGTTTACATGAAAAGTGATGGAAGTAGTTGTGTGAAGAATTAAAAAAAAAAGATATTCAAATCCTGCTTAATTTAACACCTCTACCACATTCGTTTAGTTGTGTTACTGTCACTGCTCACCAGGTCAGAGTTAGAGAGTGCTGGTGAACACAGTGGAGTGCTTAGCAGTTAAGAGACAGGAAACAGCTGAAAGAGAGTGGCGTTTAATACAACTTTTATTCATCAGCTGGACACAAACACAACTGCAGATAAATGATGATGCTGCTCTGTCAGCTTGATGTGTAAATATGCAACCGTTTAAGAACTAGTTCTCTTATCAACTTAAAAGGTGATGATATATCAATGTTGTGTTACCCCAAGTGACCAAAAAATTTGTTATTGTAGGTCTTATTAAAATATACATTTAATTTAATGAAGCTACACACCAATAATGTTTAAACTTAATATAATTATTATTTATCTTCTGCTTTCTTTATAATGCATTCCCAGAATTCAAACATCCACAGCTCACAGTATGGCAGGACGGAGCGCTTCAGACGCTCATTTGTGCCCATTGCCATCAGACTGTACAACAACAGCTGACCATGGGGATCAATAAAGGAATATAATAATAATGGACAGTCTCAACCGGCTGTCTTTCCAATGACAGAAAGAATTGGTTTGACACATGTTGTGTACATTTGTGCAATGCTGGATCACATAGGCTGTTTTAGATGTCTAAAACAGCTTTTAACTTATTAAAGTTACTTTTGTAAGAGCGCCTCCAACTGACATTCAGCTCGGCATTTTTTTCTGGACCTCAAAGAAGTCAAATCAAGCTGATTTTTATAGCACATTTCAAACAATGTAAATTTCTGCTTTGTAGAAGCACAGTAAGGAGTTATATCTATCAACTGTGAAGGAGTGGGAGAGATTGTTCATGGTTTTGAGGTGTTTATTTATTGTGGAGAAGAGGACCTTGGGGTTGGCGGAACCGGAGTTGACGATGCCAGAGTGGTAGGTGGAGCGTGCATTATTGGGGGCAAGTTTGTACTTTTGAATGTATTCATTGTAAGCCAGGGTGTGCACTGTGAGGCTGGTTTTATTGGTTCAGGGGTGAACCATGGAGCAGTGTGGGTGAAATAGACAGTCAGAGGTTGACCAGGTCCGTTGGGGAGGGGCTAAGAGAGGGGGTGAGGGTGGAGAATTTTGTGAGGGATTAAGGACCAGAGAGTTTGAATGTCAGGTGTTCAAATGAGGACGGAGTTTGGATGGTAGTCAGGGTGGTTGTTATGTATTTGCAATTCCACCCCTGTGGCCATCAGGGCGTGGTTTGATATCCAGTAGTGGTGGTTTGGATGAGTGAGTTTCAGTGAGACAGAGGATATCAACGTTGTTGTCAGTAATGAATTTGTTGATGATAAGGCTTTTGTTGCTTAGTGACTCGATGTTGAGCAGAGCAGGTTTAATGCAGTGTTTTGTGATTGGTCGGGAGGATTTGAGTGACAGAAGTAGAGTTATAAATAATAAACTTGTAAATAAATATAAATATTATTAAAGCCTCAGCATAGAGGGTATCAACCTTCTTGCAGTTATGTTTATTGTTGATTATAACTGGAATAGCATATGTCGAGTGGAATTTTCATGATAGGGCAAACTATGAGAAAAAGAGTGCTGAGAGGAGAAAGAAGGGTTTATTCATGTAGACCCTGATCCTTCCATGGAACATCTGTGTGATGTGTCTTTCTGCAAGCTCTTCCTGTGGTTTGGATGTCTCCAAGTGATGCTCTTCCTGTCTGTTGCCTGGCAACAGAGGAGGAAAAATAGATGAGGTGATGAGTGAAGGTGAGCCTAAGGGAGATAGAAAAGAGAAAGGGAAGATATGTGTGTGTGTGTGTGTGTGTGTGTGTGTGTGTGTGTGTGTGTGTGTGTGTGTGTGTGTGTGTGTGTGTGTATGATGATACATGTTGTGTATATGTATGTACACTTGAACATAGAGATTCAAAAACGAATCATTTGCATTTGCCTTTCCAGCCAACTGATTTAATTTACAATGCCACCGTTACTACATTGCTTCATTTTATTAAAAGCAAAAAGGCAGAAAAACCTTTCAAAATATGGATGGACCAATAAGAATGTATTACGCCATGACACAATGATAGTGGATGCATTTGCTTAATTGCGGGGTTTTGGTTCAGCTGATCACTTTGGGAAATCCAGCCCTGCTTTCTATCAAGCATCACATGAGGCAAATTTTAAACAAGGAGTTGTATCTATCTGTCTATATATTTTATTTACCTATTTAAATACTTTTGCCTGGTGATGGGTTAGGGATCTGGATGGATGATGATTGTTTAAAAAATAGGGTTAGTCTTTTTTCAGTATCCACTTCCTGTCCCTGTGTGTTTCCCACCTGTTTGATTGCCTTCAGCTGATTTGTTTCACCTGTGTCTTGTTATCCCCCCTTCAAGCTGTGTCCCAATCGGGTCCTTTGAATACCGCGAAGGCTGGACCGAGTGGTCCCCGAAATGAGACGGTCTGGTCCACAAATAATTTTCCTGTTTGCGTCACCAGCTTTTCGCGCCCCGACCCTTTTGCCACTCCCGTCTCCTAGCAACCAGCTGTGGTTGTCATAAAAGAGGTAAAGCTAAGTTAAAAGATTAAAGTGGACGAGCTGCTATAAATAGCGCAGCCCCTCTCGGGCCCCCAACACAGCGTTAGCTGGTTAGTTAATAGCGTCACGTAAATGAACCGATCATTTTAACATAAGTGTGATCTGATCAGGTCCCTTGTTTAGAGTTTTAACACTTGTATCTGGAAACATTCACGTGAGTTAAAACCCAATAATTACATTTAAATGTGAATTCTCCCACTAATGGTCCACTAGTCGCCATGTCATTAAAAAAAAAAAAATCAACTTCACCGGCACGCAATGAATCTTGGGATATGTTGGGCTGTGAAGGATCCATCAGTTGTATCCTCCATATCTGGGAAAAGTAGGCTGCATTTGTCAGCTGCATTAGAAGGAGTTTATGAAATGGGACAGCCTTGTCGCGGCCGCTGTGACACAAACGGTCTACAAATAAACCCTCTGAAGGATGCAGCTGCTGGATTTGGACACAGCTTATATTTACCCCTATCTGTTGCAAGCTTTACCTCTGTGTCTAGCATTCCAGCAGTTATCTAGTGATTATGGTTACCTGTTTTTTTGAGTCTTCTGATTTCCTGACTCAGACTTTTTGCCTTGTCCCTGTTTTAATGCACATATGGCCTATAAATATTGTTTTAACATACCTGTTTGAATTTATGCTTTAATAAACCATGCCTTATTCGAAAGTGGTGGCAAGCTCACATGCAGGGGTGCAATGAGCAGCCAGCTAGTGATCAAATGAAAATCTGACATGATAGTGATGATTTCAACATAACATTTCTTTCTACAATCAACACTTAAAATGATGAAGGCACTTGCAAATGACAAGGTAGTACAAAATGTAAACCATACTTTGGTGTTTCATTTTTTACCTCTTTACTTAAGATTTCATTAAACTTGTTTTTTTTTTCTTTTTACAAAATCATGTCATATACATATACTTACCTCTGGTAAGAGGCCCCGGGGTAGACCCAGAACACGCTGGAGAGATTATATATCTTGTCTGGCCTGGGAACGCCTCGGGGTTCCCCAGGAGGAGCTGGAAAGTGTTGCTGGGGAGAAGGACGTCTGGAGGACCCTCCTTGGCTTGCTGCCCCCGCGACCCGGCCCCGGATAAGCGGAAGGAGATGGATGGATGGATGGATGTCATATACATTGAATGTGTTGTATCTCTGTTATGCTGTTCATTCTGTACACATGACATCTATTGCATTCTGTCCATCCTGGGAGAAGGATCCCTCCTCTGTCGTTCTCCCATAGGTTTCTTCCTTTTTTCTCCCTGTTAAAGGGGTTTTTTAGGGGAGTTTTTCCTGTGCCGATGTGAGGGAAGGACAGAGGATGTCGCATGTGTACAGATTGTAAAGGCCTCTGAGGCAAATTTGTAATTTGTGATTCTGGGCTATACATAATAAACTGAATTGAATTGAATTGAATTTAACAAACAGTTCAACATTTTGAGAAATATGCTTTGGAACGAGATCAGTAGGGAAGCTAGAGCTCCAGCTCCGAGATAGAATATGTGTGTTTCCTTAAAATGTCAAACTATCCTTTTGAGCTTGCACATTTGAACATTTCACACTTGCTTTGCCTGCCTGTATTGAATACATTTGGTCTTTTAAAGCACACTGCTGTGAAGATGTGTTTTTATTTATTTTCAATTTACTTGCCACAATGTTTTTCCTCTTGTTTGAGACCTTTCTTGGTCTCAGCAACACACTCCTGAGATCCAGCAACATTGGTAACCCAGTCTGCTCTGATATGTAAATGTATACCATTACAAACCATTGATAGAGCTTGTAATGAGTAATCTCCTTTATAGAGCATTTTTATAATATATGGGATATATGGGTTTCAAAGGTTTTTTTGCATGTCAAAGTGAGAGAGATGGACTTCATGAGGAAGGTGGTTGAGGGAGGAAGGGATAAAGCTTGGTTTATATTGCTGTAGTGAACCCAGCGCGAGAACATCACTTGACTGTCACAAATAGTTAATTGATAAAAGCACTATTTACCTGTCTAGGGATTATACAAAGAAGGCCAATTCGCTTTTAAATACTTGGTCTTAAACGTCTTCATTTGAGCTTATATTTTCCAACCAAATCACATTGTTTAGAGGTTATTCAGCATTTGTTTCTTTATAATGCATGTAATACTTGACTTCTTTCTTTACAGGGCTTGTAAAAAGGCAATAAAGTAGTCCTTGAAGGTTCATGAAGGTAGGTCGAAGTGGACGTTTCTGATGTCATTCAGCAGCCGAGAACCTTCATGATACGATCAGGGTCAGTTGAAAATGGTGGGACCGGAGCAGGTCGATGGTCGAAGGCTGGTACCAATAGTCAGAATTTCTGGTATGAGTTGGCAATCAAGTTTTGACCTGGGATGTTGGAGGCTCGGATGAGAAACTGGTGCTGTGTCGAAACCAAAGGAAGCTTCCGATGATGCATTATATCGTGATAATGAGACAGTCCTTTGTTAAGATTCTCTACGACGGCGCTGTTGTCTAAATAAATTGCGACGGTCTTTTTGGACCATTGTGCCCTCAAAGAATTGCTGTTATGACTCCGGGATACATTTTTAGGGATCATGGAAGAAGGAGTGAGGGATGAGAATTCGGACGGCCATTCGGCTGAGAACCACTTGCAGCCATAGGAGCTGCCAAAGCCGCTGAGGCCGATGGAGCCGCTGCGTCTATGAATAGCTGGATTTCTTCTGGCTTGGTGATATGGTCACCATAAAAGAAGGAGGCTATTCCATAAGGAGAGGAACTAGTGCCACAGTTTAAGCTCCATTTTGCATGTTTCGTCGAAGGTGACATGGTTGTGAAGATTTAAAACGGAGGCTGCAACTGAAACGAGGTGGTACAAGAAGGCTCTACCATGGGGGATGATATGGATGGCATATTTTAGTTGGCCTAGCAGCAAAGGGGATGTGCTGTTTGGTGCATTTGATGCCCAAGAGGAAATTTGAGATGAGTAATGAGATCGGATGGATTTTCTCAGTAGGTAGGGATGTTTGGACTGAAAGGGAGTTGAGGGAGATGCCAAGGAATTCCAAGGACGTGCAATGACCTACGTTTTTTTCTGATGAAAGCGGAATGCCAAGTTCCTGGAATGCAGAAGTGTGTAGACCATGTGCTTGGGTTGAGGAAGGTGGCGTGACAGTAAGGAAGTGTCTAAGAGATTGATGACATATGGGAGCTTCTGATAAGCAATTGAACATTTTCGGGCTGCTCTTGCACCCGAAGGTCAGACGCACGGCAAAGTAATATGCACCCTTCCAAAGGACACCAAAAAGGTACCAGTAGTCAGGGTGGATGGGAAGGACTTTGAGGGTGCTAGCAACATCTGCATTAGACACTCGGGCTCCTTGACCTGCAAAGGATGTATCATGATTGATTGTTGTGTACTGCATAGTCTGGGCTGGGAATTGGCTATTGATGCTTGGGACAGTAGAGCCATGGGGTGATGAGATGTCTACGATAAGGCTCTTTCCCCTGAATATTTCCTAGTAGCTACACCAATAGGACTGATTCGGAAAGGTGGGCTGGTGAGTCGGCTGATCATGAATGCGTCTTTGACTTCGTGGGCCTGGGGTTTATTGGCTTGGAGATTGCTGTTTGCAAATTTTTACAGGTGTAGGAGGATTCTGACTTAACCTGCAAACCTGGATGTTCTGGGTGGTTCTTTAAGGCAGAAGCTAGAGCATTAACATTAATTGGGTATTGAGATACTTACACAAGCTGTGCTTGGTTGGATAGTTAAGACAAGTTGGTCTGGCATGGGCCCCTCCGCAGAAGGTGCAGGTATGGAGGAATCGGCAGCTAGAGGTGTTGAATCCTAGGTTGTTGAAGTTATTACAAACCCGCCCTGGGAGAGGACCGTTCTATCTCTCCTATATACGCCTTTGGGGAGAGGGCTGAAGATGGTTGGCTGGGTGGTGGCTGATTTAGGGGTGATAGATGGTTTGGGGACTATGGGAGGCAGGCTTTAGTAAACGGTGTGGCTTCATATACTAAGAGTTGAGGATAAAGGCAGAGGGGCTGTAAGTGTGCATGTGGTGGCCGGTTGGGATGGTGCGCAGAAGCAGAAACAGAAACAGAAACAGGAGAAAACGACGGGTTTTGGCCAATGACTCTATCGTGGATCCCTGGTGGTGTCAAGCTGGGTAGAGCAAAGTTAGCCAAGGTGGGTGTGACATGAAAGGCAGAAGCAAGAGAAGAGGTGAGAAGGCTGGGATGGAGGGATGATTGTGCATGGGTTAATAGTGAAGTCTTGGAAAAAGTGATTGCAGGGTGAGATATCTCTGGGACAGAGAGAGCTTGAAGAAGGCGGGATACGACCTGGCCCTCTGAAAGGGCTGATGTGGATGGCTGGTCTTCTCCGGCCGTGGGATGCTGGGAACCAGGGGTGGGAGAAGGAGGGAGCTCCGGGACTATCGGAGACAGCTGGTCGTCTTTGAACAGGTCGTCTGTCGCACGTCATGTGGAAACTGAGTCAAAACGGAAGTGAGTGGGTCAGTAATGCTTAAAAACTTTGTGCAGAGGAAACTAGAGATGTTCAGGCCATGGTCCTTGTTCCTGAAATAAGGTATAAAACCTAATAAGGTCTTTTCTAGGTTAATTTCAGCTGTGTGCATCATTTTTAGTGTTCCCTGGAAGCATTTCTGTATTTAGTTGTGTTTTCTCTATTTGCAGGTTTTTTTTTCTAAAATGCTGATCAGTTTCTCGCTTTTGCAGCACATTGAGCTCTCAGGTCCACCATATGTCATGTTCCATGGTAAACGTGACATATGGTAAAATAAGACATCGCTGGTCAGAGAATATGTCATGCAATTCAAACTCAAAATAGCGTTGCATCATTTCTTCCATTCTCACATCAAGGATGCAGAATAGATGAGAAGAATCACAAGAGGAAGAAAGAGGGAAGGCTATATGAAAGAGAGGGAATCACCAGAAGAGAATATGTGCAGTCCCAAAGCTAGAAAGGGAGAGATGGAGAGAGCAGGAGGTTGGGGAGGAGATGGGAGGATCAATATCTAATTTCAGTGCTGAGTTCACTGTGGACAGTTTTCCAATGAGCTTGGGATAGAACAGCAAAGTTTAAATAGCCTTGTATCTCTGTCTGTCTCTTTGTCTCTCTTTTCCCCTCTGCCTGTCTCCCTCTCTGCAGCCTCATAGGTGGATCACACCTGCATCTCTCCCTGTGTCCCCTGCTAATGATGTGCAGGCTTGGATATACTTCCACCAGCTAATAGGGTCCCAGCCAAGCCAAAGAATTAGTAGCATCTGATGTTTTTCTAAGCAGTGTTAGCCACAGTAAATGAAAAGAGCTGCATTACCCACTGCATCTGGGGCCCCAAAGCTGTTACCCAAAGCTCATAGTGTGTCAACTGGTTTGTGCTCATTTAAATGGCAATATATTTAGGAATATGTATTATGAAAACAAATAATTAATAAAAAGGATCTTACATTGCATGTAGACAGTTTGATAGTCGAGTGGATGCAAATGGATGCCCCCATCTCTACACTGTCACATGAAAGCAAAAATGCCACTGTGACATCATCAGGTTGTTTTCTCAGACTTTGGAATGCTCATTAAGAGCTACAGAAGATACTTTACAACTATATTTATGCTGAGTAGTAACTATTTCTATGATTTATCGACCTGGTTTTGTTTGAACTGTGCCTGTGGGGTTTCTCCAGATGTTCTTCTTCCTTGGTGTGGTGGTGGCCTTGTTAGTGGTTGCTGCTCTATTATTTGGCCATGTGTCAAAACCCTGTTTTTAAGCCTTCATTTATTCAGCTTTTGATAAATGCTAATGAAAATGTTAACTAAATAACCACACAGCAAATCTGTGGTCAGGTAGTGGTCCAATTCCTGATGTTTGAGTAACGTAAAAACTACAGTGTCCAGCAGTTTTGGGACATTACTGAGCCTTTTTCTATATGAAACCTTACGTTTGTGAGGCATGCAGATTTACATATTTAGGAGGAGTAGGGACAGGGTAGGGAATTCATATAACTAAACTAACTAACATACAAGTAGTATCAGTAATATTCAATTGAATAAATACAAAAATATTCAATTTAATTTAATAAAGATTTTCCACTATTCCATTGAAGCTTTTGTTTTGTCTGGAACATGTCAGAGCTGAGCTAATGGTTCAGTCAATTTCTCTTCACTGTCTCTCTCTGCAGTCCAAACCACGGCAGTGAGTGCAGGAGGTGTTGAGGGGGAGTTTACCTCCCTGAAATATTTATGAGAAAATGCACCAAAGCAACTGTGCAGCAGCCACATCTGTGCGGTCCATTTCTCTCCCTCTGTCTCTCTCTTTCCTTTCCTCTTCCCTCCACAAATTTTCCTTTCTCAAATCCCTCTCAGTGTGTCATTACAATTTTTTTGGTCTACCGTTTTCTCTTATTATTTTCACTTAGAAAAGGCAGACTGGATGCGGCCCCTCTACTACTTCTGTTGTCATTGATGTCTTTCCCCTTTATCTCACACTCAGACTCTTCGTCATGTGAGGAGCATATTCTATCAGCAGCAGTATTTAGATTGTGTGTAGTAGCAGTGGTAGTTCATCGTATGTGCCCAGCCCACTTGAGAAGAGAACAGAACTTCTTATATATAACATGACATTACAGACAGAGAACTTTGTCTCACCTAGGGTTTACAAATGAAATGTGCCACAGTAAAGGTTGAATTCCTTAAACAAACACAGCCTGTGCTCTTTTGGGAGTCTGATTCTGTACCTAGTGTAGTGTACTTGAACATAACACAGATCTTTGACTTTTTGGTTCAACTCTGCACACAAAGGTAGAATCAATTAAGGGTTGTACCAAACATCACCAGACCGTCTCTCTTCATACATAAGGAACAGATTGTACTGAGCATTGCAATAATGTAAGCTGTTTTGAAAAAATGATGAATTAAATAATAACAATTATCATACTATAAAACTGCAAGAAATTAATAATTTACCTCATAAGGCCATCCGTACAAAATGTTCCAATTGAAGGTCTTTCTAGTAATATGTGTTACTTTACGAGGGTCTAACATTGTTTCAAAATCGGCCCTAAACATGCAGGGTATAATTATGGCTGAGAAACACTGAAGACTTTTGCTATATTTCAATTTACTGCTGCTACAGACAGTTTTTTTTATTATAGTAGCTGTGTTTCACATGACTACACATGAAGTTGCTCGTATTGATGAATACACCGAGCATTGTCCCCTGACTCTGCATTTCCCCTACAGAGTTTTATAGCGTCTTTCAGCTCATGGTTTTGGTTCACTCTCTCCGCTCTTGTAGTGTCTCTGTCGGTCACAGCAGGTTGTTGTTTTCAGTGAAAAGCTTTGATACAGCCTCTGCACACTTTCTGCTCAGCAGCAAACAGCAGACAGACTCAGTTAGAGACCAGCTGGTGAACACAGTGATGCATTTAGCAGCTGAAGAGAGATATTTACTCAGGAGTACGGAACGTAACATTTGGAAGGGATACGATATATATTAAAGGGCAGATTCACACAGTGTGATGCCATTTGGCATCCCCTCACATCAAACCTTGCAAATAGAGTTGTAGCTTTACTTCTACAATGTTTCAATCATCTAATGAGCCGGTGAGTGAAAGAAGGGGGACAGGGAAACAGGAAAGGGTTAGAAAAGGAAGATATGGGATGCCTTCTTATGCCTGAAATTAGATTTAATTTATGCCTCCTTTATTTTTGATTCTACAAATGTATTTTATATTGGTCAAATCTTATTAAATTTAATTATTCATTTTCGTATATTTTTAGGATTTTTCCTTCCCCCTCTGGTTTTACTTTTATATAGTTCTCAAAATGCAATCCTGTATCATTTATATTATCTGTTGCCTATTTGTAAATGGAAATGCGCATTGACACAACGATATACTGAACATATGTATTCATTCATTCATTCATCTTCCGTAACCGCTTATCCAGTTAAATGGTAAATGGTAAATGGACTGTACTTGTATAGCGCTTTTCTAGTCTTCCGACCACTCAAAGCGCTTTTACATTACTAATCATTCACCCTTTCATACCCATTCATACACTGATGACAGGAGCTACCATGCAAGGTGCCACCTGCCCATCAGGGTCTCTCTAATCATTCACACCCATTCATACACCGAATCATGCTCACTTCGGGAGCAACTCAGGGTTAAGTGTCTTGCCCAAGGACACATCGACATGGACTGCCGGAGCCAGGGATCGAACCGCCGATCCTCTGATTGGAGGACGACCCTGCTCTCCACTAAGCCACAGCCGCTAAGGGTCGCGAGGATGCTGGAGCCGATCTCAGCTGTCAATGGGCGAAGGCAGGGTTCACCCTGGACAGGTCGCCAGCCTATCACAGGGCAGACATATAGAGACAAACAACCACTCACGCTCACATTCACACCTACGGGCAATTTAGAGTCATCGAATAACCTAAAGTGCATGTCTTTGGACTGTGGGAGGAAGCCGGAGAACCCGGAGAGATGAACATATGTATAACAAATATATTTGAAACAGAGTTTGTGGAGTTTCTAAAATCTAAATGTTTGAACTTGAATTGTTTCTTCAAACATTAGCAGGAAAAGCACATGTGAATCAAATGTCAGTGTGAGCCAGCATGCACATTACCAGGACCCTGTAACTAACTCACCTAAAAGGAATTCACTTGTTTGTACTGTCATCTTATTTAGTTTATAACCTACAAAATAACAACTCTAAAGATCTTTAGTCTAAACAGCGGCCGCCCTGGTAACCCACTCCGCCACTGATCAACAGTACAGAGGACCTGACCAGCTACGTGCCCTGCAGACACGTTCACAGGTCTATTCCCTAGCCGCATCATCTCTGGTGGGTCTTTAAAGTGGCAAGCTTGAAGGTTGTCATTGAAATAAATGTCTATTAAGTCCCTGTATATCGCTGAAGGAGGCAACACAATGAGAAATATAGCCAATGGACCATTGATGAAAGTCATACAATATCTATATATTATGAACTGGTTTTCTGCATTGTTTAGACACAAAAAATGGAACTGAATAATAGCATATTAGACCAAGAAAGATTGCTACAAAGCTGTGTTATCAAATTATCACAAACATGGTTAGTACCAGCAGTGAGTTAGCTGGTAACAATCTGTGAAACATCAGTCTTGTTGCTATGGTGACCGAAGAAGTATTACAGCTTTGGAAAACTACGTTGCTCTCTCTTTGTGAAGGGAAATTGGCTGCGACATGTCAAAGTCACAGTTTGAGTGACATCTCAGTGCAACACAGGAAAAGTGAGTTGAGCTACAATTACACCGCAATTATTAGTATAAATATATGTTGCATATTATTAGTATGTAGTATAGCATAGGGACACAGTTATATTAACCCATATCTGTGTACATTATAATTACGCCTGAATGAGGATCCCCTCTACTCCCTTTCATTTTTATCTGTCTCATTTTCATAAGTCCATATTGACCCTACAGTGCATCTTAATTTCTGTACTATACACACAAACATAATTCATATTCTCATAGAGCCTACACAGTACATGCTTGCTCTCTCCCTTTCCAACAAGCAACAAACTGTGTGTTCTGTACAGGAATAATCAAGTCTTCATCATCTCATCCTGAAGCTGAGCTCAATGTATAGAATCACTAGTGTCCCCAATAAAAATGGTATCTTTTTGCACTGGTGCTCTTTTAATTCAGATGACAGCTCAGCTTTGGTACACGGTGTTCCAACACGTTCTCATGTTCATCACATACTGACGCTTGGTCAGACCGCTGGGCGTCCCCTTTCTAACACACTGAATACCCGGCACACGGCCGCTGCAAACACGTGGTCAGCGTTGCGAATTCAAACAAAACACTTGCTAAGTTTTAGACAACAAAACAACTGAGTTAGAGACAAGTAAGTTCAAATAGCATGTACTGGAATTACAAAGGAAAAAAATGTACCGATAACAAATAAGTTAAAAAAAACTCAACACCAGTGTCAAACACGGTCTCCTGATTGAGAGTCCTGTGATCCTAGAGCCCCCACCCGGAGCCTTTTCTCTGAGCGTCTAATAATGAAGTGGATGGGTTTACGTTGTAGATGCTTGCCTCTCATACAGACACTTAAGGATGCCTTGTGCATTGGTATAAGATGCAGAGGGACGTGACAAAGCGTCAGCATTTGGCGCCTGGGAATAAGAACAGGCTGATTGTTCTGTGTTTCGGTTCAAACTTAGTGAAAGAGAAAAAAGAAGAAACTATGGACACACTTCTGTCTGTTACTCTTAGCCTTAGAAAGAGGGATAATATGGGTTTACTGAACTGAATGAAAGAGACCAAACTTACATCCAAGACTGAACAGAAGACAGTTAGAAGCAGCCCCTTTTGTGTCTCAGTGGATCAGGAGGGACTGCAGCTGACGATTTCTGTAACTCTCTGAAATAGACAATCTGACATTTGTGTGACTCGTCTGGTGGAGATTTCTGACTTGTTTCTGGTCCCCAGTGGTTGTACCAGAAAAGACACCATGGCAGAAAGAAATTCTACACATAGCTGCTTTAAAAAACTACACAGTAAGTGAGACAGAATCATTTTAATCTTGGCATCATCTGGAGCTCTCAGTCATATCTCATGGCTTTCATCAGCAGATGGAATGTACTCAGTCGTCATGGAAACACATAGTCACTGACATAGTCATTGAATTGAACAAAACGTAGTGTATTCAGTAAAGTGTCTAATAACGACCCTCTGTATTTACAGAGTCGGAGCACATGAAGGGATGAATTAACACTTGTTAATACTAATTTAATGTGAATAATCAATAAGAGTAAATCACTATTTGGGGAATGCACATATACAGATTACAGTTCCACAGTCACTGAGGGTACGGGGCACAGACTTAATATGAGAGAAAAATGCTCTGACAAAGAGTTCTCAAAGCGGGATAATTCACAAGTGGATCATCCATGGCTCTATACTGCACTGCCCCCCTGTGCTTTATATGCTGCACTACAGCTCTTTGTAATGACAGTCTGCAAAAGGCTCCATGAGTTTAACCTGCTATAGAGCATTTCAACATTTGTCTCCCACCGCTGGGGCCTCCTCCCCACAGACATGGTGACTCCTCATAGAAGGAGAATCAAAGGTGTTACTTAAAAAAATAATTATGACTCTGGTCTGTTCTAGTGTCACAGTAAACAATGACGGTATGGCAGTGAGCTGGTATTAACAATTTTAGGAACCTGAAAACCAAGCTGCTAAAAAGAAATGAGACATCATTCTTTTGATTATTTGCACCTGAATAATGTCAGCCTGAAGAGTGAAATGTTACAAGGTAACAAGGTTTTTATTTGTCAATGTACGACAGTGTTGCACAACGAAATTTAGATAATAGTCCCAATTTGTCACACGGGGGAAAAAAGGAATAAAATAGATAATAAGAATAATAATCTTAATATTACAAGTGGGCTTTCTCTCTCCGTGCACCTTTTTTCCAAGCAAATGAACCCATACATTTTTCTTTGGCTTACAAACTGGAATTAGTCATAAGAGGACTTCGACTCACTATGTCAGTATTTCTCTTTCCCATTCCTTAAACCCTGTGTATGAGTTTTAATTGGCAAAAGTGAAGTGCCAATGACTTGAATGTAAATATTTGAATATACCTTTGATCACATACTAGCTCTTACAATTACCTTTAAAACACATTAAAATGTAATTTATAGACCATCAATTCTCTGAAGTTGTGTATATGGTACCGACATGAGTGAAGTCCGCCAGAAGGGGCGCTGGTGTCACGTCTTCTCTCGGGAACCAAATAAGGAAATGACGTGCTGCGTGTTCACACTGCCGCGGTGCCGAGCCTCAAATAGAGAAGTGAAACACTGACCGGACCGGGCTGGTGAGAGGAAGAGGAGGGTGAGGGAGCTGCCGCTGACACAAGACGAGGTAAGCTTTGTTATGAAGAATGGCTTTTAGAAAGTTTAGTCTGTTGCCCTGGAAACAGAGCTGTCACCGGCTAGCTAGCTACTTGGCTAAAACTACAACATCTAAGTTAGCACGTGCTGGGCCGTATTGGTGTCACTTAACGTTACATTGTAACGAACAATATGAAACTTCATTTAAAACCCAAAGTATTATCATTTCATAATGATAATAAGATGGCTATAGGTGTGTTATAATTAACGAATAGCTTTTACTAATGAGTTAAATGTCTTATTTTAAAGGTTCCGCTCTATTTACAACTTTCCCTTTCCACGTGCAAGTGGTCATGACGTCGGCTCCCAGCTCGAGCTGTAACAGCAGCCGCTGCTACGTCATTACTGAGCAGCGTCAGTGCTCATAGAGTCGTGTTAGCTTCTGAATTATGTCATACTAATGACATATGGTGTGTTAATGGGCTGATATGTGGTGTTGTATAGATATATAATCAGGTTAATTAATTAGTATCTTTGATGATTCTACACTCGGCTGGTGTGTCGTCCAGCTTCAGTCCCATACATTGTGCTGCTCTCACTCATATCGGTGAGAGCCTCAGAGCACAAGTATGCACTCTGTCCAGGTCACAAGATGAGTAGTGACAGCTGAACAGTCGAGTGTAGCCACATTTGGCTGGAGTTTGTGTACGTGTGTGTGTGCTGGTCCCACATGCCGAGCAGATATCTGAACGTCATTATTTTGAAAGCCATATATATATATATATATATATATATATATATATATATATATATATATATATATATATATATATATATATATATATATATATATAATATATATATATATATTATATATATATATATATATATAATATATATATATATAATATTATATATATATATATATATATATATATATATATATATATATATATATATAATTAGACTGTGGGCTTTACATACATGAAATATGATGAAAAGATGCTACAATGTACAAAGAATAGTAATTAAACGGAGAGTAATATAATGCAGGTAAGGCAGCAGACTGTTCAGGAGAAAAACACTATTCATATTTTTAGCTCAAGAAGCCTTTGACCCTATTTTTATCCCAGAAAAAATAGTAGTTAGTGTTCATTTGTCTCCGAGTGACCCGTGTTATCTGTGTACTATGACAGGATGGGTGACATAGCAGATGGTGAGACAAGCTTCTACTCCAATGCAGAGGTCTACTGGAGGGAGGTCCCCCCCACAGTGGATGGCATGCTGGGAGGCTACGGCAGCATCTCCAGCATCGACATCAATGGATCCAAGGCTTTCCTGCAGAAGTTCCTTGGTGTAAGAAACTTTTTTTTTAGTCGATTTACCAATTCGAATGAAACTAATTGCTGCAGTTAAACATGCAGTATGCGTCTGTCAGGTCAGTGTCTCTGAAGTTTGATTTAAGAACTGACTGGACCAAATTGAAAAACCTGCAACTCAATTTTGGCTTGAACACTCATGAACTATGGCTTCACTGGCCTTTTGACGTCCAAGAAGTGTGCAGCAAATCAACTCTTCATATTCTTGATTTCAGATAAACTTCAAGGTGGTTACTGCTGAAGTGGTACAGACCAGCAGAGAAACAACAGATGAAACACCACGTTATCATATTCAAATGTCAAGACAACAATATGCCCAACATTCGTATTAATCTGTTGTGGAAAGTTACTAAGTACATTTTAATTGTGAGGCTACTTTCTAATCCACTACACTTCAGAGGGAAATGTTGTACTTTTTTTACTTGAGTATATGAATGCAATGCATTGTTATAAAGTAAATTAAACCACCAAACAGTATACAAATTAATAAAATGAACTCAGCTACAACATTAAAATGCATCTTACATAGTTACCTACTGCATCAATAATAATAATAATACAATATAATAATTGAACAACTCAATACAGGGCTGGGCTGCACGGTGGTGTGGTAGATAGCACTGTGGCCTCACAGCATGCCCCGGGCCCGGAGTTTGCATGTTCTCCCCGTGTCAGCGTGGGTTCTCTCCAGCTTAGGTTAATTGATGACTCTAAAATTGGATGTGGATGTAGGTGTGGATGGTTGTCTGTCTATATGTCAGGCGACCTGTACAGGGTGTCAGCTGGGATCAGCTCCAGCCGCCCTCGCTACCTTGAACAGGATTAGCGGTAAAAAAAAAGATGATGGATGGATAAATCCAGGGCTGTGTCGAGCATGACGTCGTCCCTCCCTATTCCCTCATAACCGCTCCACGCTCACTGGTCAAGACTTTTGAGACAGGGATGGAATAGATGATGACTATATGATGATCCATAATGATCTGCATGCACTCTCATGAAAGTGAGCTTGTGAATTGTAACTGGCAGACTCACAAAAAAATGGTGCCTGTCCGGCCATTTTGGTCGCAGTCTGGAACTTTGGACTGCTGTTTCGGAGGCTTTTCACCCTGACAGGAGCAGCTTGTGTCGCAGCTTATAATAATAATAATTAATAATTAAGCCTTTATTAGTCCCACAATGGGGAAATTATTTCTCTGCATTTGACCCATCCCGGAGGAGCAGTGGGCTGCAATGAAGCGCCCGGGGAGCAACTTGGGGTTAGGTGTCTTGCTCAAGGACACCTCGGCATGTGGCCGGTAGAGGGGTTTGAACCACCATTGTGCCACAGCGCGCCCATGTGCCACAAGCTTTTTTACTCACTAGCGACCTCTTGTGTATTTTTACCGACAAAGGAAGGGGAAGGAAAGACGGGCACGGGCTGCGCTCTGGACTGTGGAGCAGGGATCGGCAGAATCACCAAACGTCTGCTGCTGCCTCTGTTCAAGACTGTAGACCTAGTGGACGTGACGCAGGAGTTCCTGGACAAAGCCAAGACGTACCTGGGAGAGGAGGGCAAGAGAGTTGGGAAGTACCTCTGCAGCGGCCTGCAGGACCTTGTACCGGAGAGTGGACGCTATGATGTCATCTGGATCCAGTGGGTCATTGGTGAGTCTGGCACATCGGTAGGCAATGGTGGCAGTCCTCTGTGATAACAGGCACAACACATTTACTGTCGTGTCGGGAGTCTACTTCACCCTGTGGCGATATTTTTTCCAAGGATGGCAAAGGCATGTCCTGCCCTACTCCGTCTCTGATTGGCTTACACTGCTATTCCTTCCCTATTCTTATCAGTGTCATTCCTCATCACCTAACCAACCCAACCAAATAACACACTGTTCTCCAGTGAAACTGAATATCTGAGCGGTGCACATTTATAAGAAGAATTTATATCAAATCCTTTGCATTTGATTGGACTGCTTAGACGTGGACGGGCTCATAGTGTGACACGGAGCTACGGATGACTGTGGCGCCACACACACCTCCTTTGAAGTTGCAGATTGATGACATGATATTTTTGGAAGAAATTGGTTGTTAATTGCTGAAGTATTTCTTTTGTAATGTTTTTCATATATTGTTAAAAAGGGGAACACTTCAACCGGTAAGATAGACATTTTTTCAGTTCATCATGACTTTAGGACAGGAGGAGGATCAGAGTACCTACTGTAGGAGCCCAAAAGGACAGGTTATATTTCATATTGAGCTAAAGTATATACTGTTAGACTGTGGTCAGTATTACTGCCCCATGTGGCCAATCGAGCACCCGTTGATGGCCCTGAGTGACCTGAATGGACGTCAACCTTGTTGAGCACATTTCTGGGTGATAGAAATGTCCTAAAATAAATTAAGAAGGAAGCCATATCACCTACGTATCTTTGCATTATTCTTGCTCAATCAGGGGTCTTTGGACAATTAATTCAACATTTTCCCTCCTGATTGATCCCTTCTTCAGGTCACCTAACAGACGCCCACCTGGTGGAGTTCCTGCGGCGTTGCCAGAAAGCCCTGCGGCCCAACGGCCTCATCATCATCAAGGACAATGTGTCGTATGAGGGCGTGGTCCCTGACGAGGTGGACAGCAGCGTCTGCCGCGATCTGGAAATAGTTCATAGTCTGGTGGGCAGAGCAGGCCTCCGCATCCTCCACGAAGAGCAACAAACTAACTTCCCAAAGGAGATCTACCAAGTCCACATGTTGGCTCTCAGATAGGAGCCTTCCCTCCTCCACGGAACAGTTAAGAGTATACACAGTATTTCTAACGTGTTTTCTAGTCAGCAATCCATTTATTATCTGTGAAGTGATCCGCAGTGCCAGTTAACTCCTTACTTCAGTCTTCTGCTCTGTGCTAATTCCTGAGTCATATTTTCTGGGCCACCAGGTCTAAAGGTACGGCTGTGTTACACTTCTGTCTTAGTTGCTTCATCTCCAGTGCAAGACGGCCAAATTCAAGCATGCGTTTGCTGTGTCAGTGTGAAGTCCAGCGGGATTGCAGGTCCAGGTTCATCTTTGGCTGTGTGGATATGCAGTCAGCCAATAGAAATTGGATGCACTGTGTTTGGGAATGGAGAAGTCACTGTTCTAGAGCTGTGTCATCACCAGACTACAAACTGCTGCGTCACTGGATCTAATGTTCACTGGATTCAGCTGCATCACATCCTGGTTCTAATGCTACTGGAAGCGTTTCAGAAGCGGAGCATCATCAAGCAATCTATTCTTACAAAGGCCCAATTCCAATATCATGGAGATGTTTTATGGACATTTTACAGCGTATAAAGACAAGTTTGCAGATGAATGTGTTAACACAGACTTTGTGGCTGTATTTATCATTTTTTAATGAGGGATGTCTTAATCAACTTTTTGGGGTTCTGAGAAATGTTGATTAAATGGAAAATGAAACGCTTCTACCTGACTGTACACTGCTCTTTCTATAACCAGAGATGTAACGGCTCTGTTCATAAGGGCCATTATACTCCTTCAGAGAGGAGAGACAGAGACAGACAGACAGACGATGGAGAGAGAGACAGACACATATCAGATTATGGAGAGAGAGAGGAGACAGACAGCAGACGATGGAGAGAGAGATTTTGATTTCTGAACCAAGGTGTTGAAACAGTGGGCTTCACTCATTTTTACCATGTTGATGTTGGAACAAAATGATCTCAGCTGGACAGTTCCCTGGTTAGCTGGTGACAAGCTAACAGGAGTGCGTCGTCTCCACCCAGTCTTTGGGAATGACTCTTCTACCGTGCACTGCTGGGGTAATGTCAAAAGGTCTAGAGTGAACTTCCACGCTTGGATATGCTGATGTTGACTGATGGAAGAATTCAATTTCATTCCAAATCAGTGATTGTATCATGCAGTCAACATGGTAGCAGCAGCTGAACATGAACTCTGGAGTAGTGGATTTAGGTCATGTGATCAGGACCAGGTCTCACTCTGGAACTGGCCTGTCCTCTCCATGGTTGCCAGCATCTGCGAGGCGTCCTCAGAGGACATGTCTCCCTCTTGCTGGAACACCTCTTTCAGAGCGTCGCACACACTGGTTGGCATCTGCTTAGCATTACTGCATAGAACAAAAACAAAGGCAACACTGTATATTCACAGCCACTCAATGTTTGTACCATAGAATTAGAATAGGAGTAGAACGGACACTTGTAGCAGGATGGTCGGAGCGGCGGCCATTTTTGTGTGTATCGTTGTCATTACAACTGTTGTAGAGAGCTAACTCTTGTCAAAGCGTAGGAAAGCACATTGCTATCACTAGATGATGTAACCAGTGTAGCATTAAAGCATAGTGGGATTAGCAAGCTAGCTAGCAAACTAACGAACGGACTAACTAGTTGACTAGCTAACTAGTTAGCTGGCTAACTAGTTAGCTAGATAACTATTTAAGGGTTTTAAGATCTACGTGTAAAAACTTTATTTTCCAGTTAATTTTAATCTCAATAATTGTGCGGACACTCGAGAGAGGACGGTGTATTCAGGTTTACGTGGTGGAAAAATAATTCCAGTGCTGAGACTAAGTCTCCTCAAAGTACATTGAAATAAAAAATACAGGCAAGTACATTAGAAATACAAGTGTAATGTTATAAAATGAAATGTAGTAGATGTAAATGTAGTTGTTAACAAAAGATAAATTGTTTATGTTGTATAAATAGCAGTATAATACAATTGAATAATAATAATCTTCATAAATATAACAATAGCATAAATAGGATGATAAATAGAAATACAATATATAATGCTTTGTATACAGTACTCTGCAATAAGGTTATTTATATATTATCTATTAATACTTTCATCTTCAAACTAAATTACTCTTGTATAGTTTCTATTGTTATTTTTTTAATTTGTATTTTATAAGCTATCTATCCATCCATATATCTATGAATTCAGGTATTGACATTCACTTGGAAGGTTCATGTTGAAACTATGTGCTCCACAGTAAAAAGTTCTATTGCTTACTTTGTTTATTTTTATGGTTTCATTGGAATGGGTTGAGAAATGTAAACGTTTTAGTGTATTTTATCCAGAAAAACAGCTTCCCTGTCACTCAACTAAAATCCTAAAAACAATTTATGGCAGCTGACTTGTCGTGACAGCAAACAGTGTTATCAGGAAATGTGCCCCGCCCACTCAGCGACTTCTCGACATGTGCCGAACAAGTGCCACTGTCCTGACACCTGCCTGACGCTGGCCACAGACTTGACACTGCAGAGCCAGTGCGACAAGGAGGATCTCCAATTATTTGGAAACTGTGGCGTACTTTCGATTTATACCATGCCCTCGTGAGGTAAGCCAACCCTTACGAAACCAGAAGTCCAGGATTAAACTTAATGATAGCTGGACGACAGCAGTGTAAAGGGGGAAGCACAGGGAGCAGCACTCCCTCACCTCTGACTGAGAAAGGTCTTTTTGTCCCAAAAAATAATTGCCAACTGAAAATAAATCTCAAATGCTTTCTTATGTTGTTTCAGCAGGTCTAGAGTGCCTGGAGTTTCAGAATCAAGTCTCAGTGGATGGTCAGTGGATATCAAAAAAAAAAAAAAAAAAAAAAAAGGCTGTAACTTTGGAAGATAACCACTTGATTTGTCTAACTCAGACCGCTGAAGACTCATATCAGCTTTAGATGAACATTGGAATGTATTCTTGCATTGAATAAACACTGGATTTCGTCCACTAACTGTTCCCCTGGAAGCTCTTTAGAAATGGACCTCTTAATGGTCAGTATGAATATGAGGAATGATCAATGTTTATATGGGCACCAGACCATTGTTTTAAGACAGATTTGAAAGATTGTGTACAAAGGAGAGATAGTTTTGGTGCCTTGTACTCACCCAGCGATGTAAAAGCAGGCACTTCTATTGGCAATCAAGTCCCACAGAAGCTCAGCGTGCTCCCTCACACGGTCCTGCACATACACCTTGTCCTCCTGAAATACAAAAACACTCAGTTTCCTTATTGGTCACAAATATACACACACAAGTCTTAGGAGAATGAAAAAGAATATATCAAGGAAACGTAAGTATACCACTGTAAGTGGTGGCAAAAACTTCAGGTTGGGTGTTTCCTTTAAATACCATTCCACTTTCCTCTTGTTTTACCTCATACAGAGTTCAGGTGGAGTACGGCAGACTAGCAGCGTTCTTTCCCAAATTATATATTCAGTTCAAGTGGACGTTTGTGCCAAATTTGAAAAACCTCCCCTAGGCCTTCCTGAGATAAAGTGTTAACAAGAATGGAGCGGACGGATGGATGGACAACCCACTAAAATAAAGGTTCTGTAGAAGACAGACGGTCTGTGTACGCTGTTAACCTTTCAGTCCTTTCCTGAGATCATTCACATGTGCTTTGAGTGATTTTGTCTGACCTGGTCTCTTGAGAAGGCAGTGAAGAGGTTCAGATGTCCAGTCTTCATCATCTCCTCCCACTCTGACCTAAAGTAGAAGTCTTTGGACTCAGAGCGACAGCCAAAGAACAGGACGTTGGCTAAACAGCAGGAAGACAAGGAGGACGTATGTCATGTCAGAGCTGTGAAATGATGTGTAGTAATAGTAGAAAAATAAGAGAGAGACAGTCAGAAAGGTAAAGGTCTCACCTTTTTTCCCCTCAGCCATCCTTTCTTGTAAAGCCGACCTGAAGGGCGCCACTCCTGTTCCAGGTCCAACCATTATCACAGGAGTGTCT
Organism: Anoplopoma fimbria; assembly: GCF_027596085.1. Taxonomy (NCBI): domain Eukaryota; kingdom Metazoa; phylum Chordata; class Actinopteri; order Perciformes; family Anoplopomatidae; genus Anoplopoma; species Anoplopoma fimbria. Next base: position 9,544,129 of record NC_072462.1, on the reverse strand, counting down.
TTCTCTTTGGGGAACTTCAGAGTTCCCTTCTTCACCCACTGAGGCACATACACCTCCCCTGCAACACAGTTCAAAAAGATACAAAAAGTATTCATTGTAATGTAATGCAGGTAATCAAAAACATTGTTTTTTGCATCAGGGGGAACGTATTCTCTAAGTTATGTGATGTTCTTTTTAAACTGTAGGACTTGGTGACGTTTACAGTATTTAGTTGGCACACAGTCGCAAAAAATAAAAATAGGAATTCTAAAATAGAAGTGTTTGTTTTCTTTGCAACCGAGGATAATAAAGTGTTTGTTTAAAACTGGCTTAGAGATGTGACTTGACTCCTAAATTCCCATTTTTTTGTGAATATATTTGATCATATTTTCTCCCTGTTATCTGATCTTGTTGATACCGTCTATCACCAGATTTACCTGTTGTCTTGATAAATTCTGTATAATGTACATTTCCACAGCACTAATGCTCAGAACAGCCATATCGCCACTCTACTGCTCTTAGCTTTGACATTTAAAAGAAATAATGCAAACACTTCCAGCATACATTTTTCACATAAGAAAGTGTTCCACTTGCTAAAGAGGTCAAATCCCTGACTTTCCTGGTCGGCTTTTAAAATGAACATCTGCAAAAGTGATCCGTTTCATTCTGAAAAGTCAGCTTTTTTAAAAGACCAACATGGGTCAGTTACATTTTTTGTTCCCAAACTCCTCATCTCTTCTCTGATTTTCACATCAGATTATTTGCTCCCACTACACGTCATAGAAGTAGAGGTAATACATTTGAATAAGTCAGTGAGAAAGGTATTTGTTGGAGGCACCAGCTCGATCCCGGGTTCTACACAGATGTTCATGATGTGGTCTGAATCTGAATGATGTGTTTTCATTTTGGAGTAAGTGTTTCTCAAGTGTGTGGAGACACCGATTGTCACAGCTTCTCTTTATTTGTGCTTTGCCACAGACTCTTTGTTCTTAGCCACATGGCTTTTGGACCACTTCTTATATAAGATGATTTGGTACAATGCTTGTTTCACTCTCAAAGCCTCTGCGTAAATGCTTCTATGGTCAGAAAAACTGTGTTCGTTTGGTTTTGGGACATTTGGCAATCAAGATAAACGATTCAGTCATATTGTTTGAAACAAGGATATCTTTAGAATACTTCTTCAGTGTTGATAATATTTGAATGTGTTGACCCTGGATACATACCATGGGACCTTAAAACTACAAACGAGCAAATAAGTGTGAGTGTGTGCAGTAAATAAGTGAGATTGAATGTTCATTATGGTTCATTTTCCATTTGAGCTATTCTAGAAGTAAATATTTTGTTACCCCCTTAATGTGTTTTGACTGAATTTATAAGCGATACCCTTTCACTTATTTGTTATCAACTAAGACTAGTCGACTGATGTTTTGTAGTACTGTAGCAGTAATTAATTACAGTAAATGTAGATTTTTGTTTGTACCCTGAGACATTCTCGTATGTCACTGGTATGTGCCACTTAAGAATGGATCTGTGTTTTTGCATAGGCCATATGTGTTGACACATCCATTTCAAAAAGTAGGAAAAGCTGTATAATACTAACAGTATGTATGTATGTCTGAAATGAACCCCCAACATCCAGCCAATCAGAATGAAGTAATCTCTGTGGAGGAGATCTAAACACTTGTTAAACGTGGTGAGAGACCTTGTGCAGGGTCCAGGGAGGCTAACCAGGTGGAGCAGAGGCCTCTTCTTGGTTTATACATCTTGGTTTTGTAATGAACCACAGCTACCAGGATCTGAAGCCTGTGTGGGTGAGCCTGTGTGGAGAGAAGGCTTTTCTAGAATAAGTCAACATTTCACTTTGTGTCTTTACCGCTCAATGAATTTCGTTTACCGCTTTGCCTGAGGCATCCAGGTGAAACACAGCTGATCTTTTCATAGCAGTTAAATAGTTGTCATGAAGGAGGAGCTACCTGGAGAGAGGAGGCGATGGAGAATGAACGAGGCTGGATCTCAGCGAATAGATCTAGGAGATGGTCTACTTTGATATCTGCTGTAGTATGGGGGAAATCTGCCAAGACCTGCAGCAGCAAGAGCACATGTTTAAAATGTTAAAGCCTTTATGTGCATGATTTGAACATAAAAGACAGGGGTGCAGATAGCAATGATCAAATGAATGTGCTAAAAGCCACACTTTGAATATCTATTTCCAGCAAGATTGCCCAATTTTCTACAAACAAAAACATATGCAATTAAAGTCATTAAAAACATGCTAGAAGACTTTATTATAAGTAAAAAGCTAAATCAAAGGCACACAGTCTGATATCATTCAAGACTGAACTCCCAGCTAACAGCCCAGCACCGACCCTAACCCTGACCCGTCACCTCCAGCGCCGTGCGTCGGGGCCGGTTGCAGTAGCTGTGCAGCTCTTCCTGGCCTGCCGCCGAGCTGAACTCGACCAGCTTCTGCTGCTCCAACTCGTTGGTGGCAAAGGTGGACAGCAGCTCAAAGAAGGAGCGGCGAGGTACGGCGGCGATGTCCAGGTAGCTCTTCACCAGGTGGCGAACAGTACACGGCTGAGGAAGCCTGGCTTGAACTGAGAAGACAGGGGTTCATGGTCATTTAACCACCAAAGGTCTGATAAGGCTACGTCATAATGTCTCTTTGAAGTGGCAATTCTGCTTTAAAGCTGCACAAATCCGTATCTTTAAATAAGTATTGAACACGTCAGCTGGTTCAGTCCCAACTGATGGCCTATAAATAGGTGTCACACGAGAAACATCTCATGATGGGTAAAAGCAAAGAGCTCTCTCAAGAGCTGCGCAACCTTATTGTTGCAAAACATACTGATGGCATTGGTTACAGAAGGATTTCTAAACTTCTGAATGTTCCAGTGAGCACTGTTGGGGCCATAATCCGGAAGTGGAAAGAACATCATTTCACCATAAACCGGCCACGACCAGGTGCTCCTCGCAAGATTTCTGACAGAGGAGTGAAAAGAATTATCAGAAGAGTTGTCCAAGAGCCAAGGACCACTTCAGAAAGACCTGGAATTAGCAGGTGCAATTGTTTCAAAGAAAACAATAAGTAATGCACTCAACCGCCGTGGCCTGTATGCACGCTCACCTCGCAAGACTCCATTGCTGAAGAAAAAGCATGTTGAAGCTCGTTTAAAGTTTGCTGCACAACATTTAGACAAGCCTGTGAAATACTGGGAGAATATAGTCTGGTCAGATGAGACCAAAATTGAACTCTTTGGATGCCATAATACACACCATGTTTGGAGGTCAAATGGCACTGCACATCACCCCAAAAACACCATACCAACAGTGAAGTTTGGAGGTGGGAACATCATGGTGTGGGGCTGTTTTTCAGCATACGACACTGGCAAACTTCATATAATTGAAGGAAGGATGAATGGAAAAATGTATCTGCTGCCATCTACCAGGATGATGAAGATGAAACGAGGTGTGGACATTTCAGCAAGACAATGATCCCAAACACACAGCCAATGAAACTCTCAATTGGTTTCAGAGAAAGAAAATAAAGCTGCTAGAATGGCCCAGCCAATCACCTGACTTGAATCCAATAGAAAATCTATGGAAAGAACTGAAGATCAGAGTTCATAGAAGAACCCTTCAAGATTTGAAGACTGTTTGTGTGGAAGAATGGGCCAAAATCACACCTGAGCAATGCATGCAACTCTCCATACAGGAGGCGTCTTGAAGCTGTCATTACCAACCAAGGCTTTTGTACGAAGTATTAAATAAATTTCAGTAAGCGTGTTCAATACTTTTTCCCTGTGTCATTCCATTTTATTACACAAAACTTAATTTCTGAACTTATTTGTTTGGTTTTCTCTGTATGTATGGATTACTTGGGTTGTTACCGACATCTGGTGAAAATTTCATGTCAATAGCACCTTTAGAAATATATCTGGCAGCATAGTGAGCAGGCTGGGCAACATGCAAACAGCTGAGGAGCAGGGAGTGATTCAAAGTCATGAAAAGTGGAATTATGAAAAACATTTTGAAACACATTAAGAATCTACAATGGAAAAGTAATGAAGTTGAGTTTTAACAATTTCACACATGATAGGTTAATCTATACATTTCTAGCATGTGTATGATTATTTCATGAAGTTTATTCACCTACTTCCTATTAAATACCAGACTCAAAAGCAGGTTACAGGGGTGACAATGATGGAGCAGTTATTAGGTGAAATGACACTTCTGGAACTAGTATATACTCTCATATCTAAGGTCATCTGTAGGCCTGCATGTTCGGGTGTTTGGCTTTCTTGATTTCTTAGTTATGGATAATGCACAGAGTAAGAAAATCCCCCACCTACCTGCACTGTTGTCTGTGGCCCTGAGAGTGAACCTGGCATCTGGATCTAATCTCAGTAGTTGACAGAATTGCTGTACGTCCTCTGGAGTGTTACATGGACGCATCATCACCACATCACCAGCAGCAAACCTACACAGCAAAACCACAACCAATGTTCAGTGCAGCTGTTGCAGAGTTACAAATGTGCTGTAGGGCCAGCAATAATCAGCAAACAAGAGAAGTTGAACATATTGGACTCAGCATTAATATAATCATTTATGTCACTTTGCTTTAATGTCAGATACCATACCTGACCCTGTAAAGATGAATAACAGAGAGGGAGAGAGGGTGAGAGATATACAAGTATCAGAGGTCGCCATTTAACATTGTGGAGACCAAGAGTGGAACGTGTTGGTACACACTGCCACCAGGACATTGAATTAGAAACACATTTCTAATGTAAATGTCCCAAATATGAAGACATAAGAGTAAAATACATTTCCATTTCAAAAAAGCTTTACCCAAGCATAATAATTAAGCCTTTATTAGTCCCACAATGGGGAAATTACAATTCTCTGCATTTGACCCATCCCGGAGGAGCAGTGGGCTGCAATGAAGCGCCCGGGGAGCAACTTGGGGTTAGGTGTCTCGCTCAAGGACACCTCGGCATGTGGCCTGTAGAGGGGTTCGAACCACCAACCTTGTGGTTGCGGGACGAGCAGATAATACATATGTAACATGTATCCACACATTACTATATTGAGGGACAAGTACAGTACATGTTAATTATATTCATTGATGTCATAGTTATGCTATACTTACTTTCATTATTATTATGTATTATTATAATTTTTTCCTACGCTTTGGCAACACAGATTTCTTGATTTGTCATAACAATAAAGCAGATTGAAACTGAAATGAGATAGAGAGACAGAAAGAGGGAGGCCACTGATGATATAAATATGATATTCCATAACACAGCTATTAAAGCGGACCATATAAATCAAAAACAGAAGTCTATAAAAGGGCTAAATACTTTCTAGAATACAAGACCATCAGCAAAGACCTGAGAAAAATAAAAAAACATTGTCAACCAAACAACCAGCCTTCTGCAATATGTTTTATGCAATTAGAAACAAAAATAAAATGTATAATTAGGATCAAAAAACAAAATAATTCCTACATGAAATTTAAATTTTAACTAATCAATTATGGGATATTTGCAACAACTTCAACACAAAAAAAGCATTACCCATTTCAAAAATGAAATCTGTAGAGCACATTTGAAAATCTTTACAAAGACATCAAATTAAATCATGTATTATGTAAGAAATAATTAGAAGAAACAATTAAAGACAACTAAACCCCCTTGATTTCTCAACTACCTGGGAAGAATTTATCTCAGAGAAAATCTCTCCGGCTAAGGAAAGCTTGTGGCCCAGATAGCATTAAAAACTGAATGCTCAAATCCTCAAATGCAGCATAACACAGATAAAGTGTTGAAAACACAAATGCTGCTGCCTGTCTTATAATTTCAGTGCACAAACATAGAATAACATGACTTAAAAGGTAAATTCTAATTGGCCTACATGCTGCAAGTTTTGCTGGATATTCATTTATTCATCTATGATGTTGGCATAAATGAAAATTAAAAAGTTACAGAAATGTTACAGGACTGACCTGTTAGACTACTGTTGTGTGTTTTCCCATAAAAGTGCGCAGGGCGCTAACTCATATAAATAATTGTCAGATTACCATAAAGGGGTGACTTACTCAATGTTGGATCCTGCGATATCAAACTCGATGTGCCTCACATCCTGAAAGTGTGACATGTCCGTTACTCTCCTATTGGACACTAGTCTGGCAGGAAAGGGATGGGACTGGGAGGGGACGGTCTGTTCGGAGGGAATCCTCAGCCTGTCATCCGTCTTTTCTTTCACATCATCCAGGAAGTGGAAAGTGTATGTTGGAGGGAGCCTGCCACAAGAGTTAAAGAAAAAAAACATATCACTGACTGGGATCAAACACAAAACCCAAACAGGAGTTAATTACAGGCTTGACTACAAAATGATACTCACGGTTCATCCTCCCTCAGTGGAATCACATCGGCCAAAGACGGGTACAGAGCAAACACGTTCTCCCAAAACGAAGTGAGCCACGGGTCAATCACAGCGTCTGACCTGTTTCAAACAGAGTGTGAGGTAAGCAAAGGCAACGCCCCACGGTTCCATTCCAGCTGGGAACTTTTGTAACATTCCCTCATTTCCCCTACTGTTCCAGACTCACTATACTTTGCTAATAAATTGATAAATTCAAGATATTCTAGGATGGAAATTCAAATGTACTTTCCTACGCTCTAGGCATGGGTTGGCTATCATGAATTCATGCTACAGTTACAGAACATAAAAGGGTGGTGAAGAAAGCTGGCTCCATATGTGTCACTCACTCCAGGTCAGCCATCAGCAAAATTAAATTGCAGTAGCCGTGTTTCAACCAGCAGAAGGCTGCTATTGCTACACATTGTGTAGACTTTAGGGTCTGAATCCATCAACACCAATACTTAAAAACATACACATTGGTTTTCAGCAGAAAAAAAGTGCTTTGGGGGTTTAGTTACTCTTTAAATATCATTGTTGTTTTGGCTTCCCAGTTCTCACACAAGTAAAAATGTATATCTGATGGGTGAAATTGTATACAAATGTTGTAAAAAAAAAAAGAAAAAATAGTAATAAGAACTAACTGTAATAAAAATAGATAGTGAGCATTATTTTATCTCCAGTTAATGAGGTGAGATGATCCAGACATGTTGTTTCTTACCCCAGGTCATGTTGGTCATCTGCCAGCCCAACAGGCAGCAGCGTATTGGCACCCAGCTGCAGAAGGCGCTTATGAAGCTTCTTGGCCACAAAATTGAACCTATGGGTGAATGTGGTTGACCATGAGTCGTTGTGAATGTGCACTGTGAGAACTGTAAACCTGAAATACTGACTTAGGATAGGAAGAGTCCCCCAGGCCCAGTATAGCGCAGTCCAAGCAACTCAGAGAGCCAAGGGGCAAAGACTTCTTAAAGACAAACCTCCAGAAGATCTTTGAAGAAAGTAGAGATGGACAGCGGAACATAAATTAACAGGTTAATTTCAATGTATTCTTCTGTATTTTGACAAATGTAATAGGTCTAGTATAAATAAGATCAGAACAAAACTATTGATACAAGATATTTTAAATTGAAAACATATTCACTCCTCAAGTCAATATTCAAGGCAAGCACATCAATGTTAACATGCATCTTTTGATTTTTAATCCCCCTTTCAGAAACAATTCACACTAAATTACTCTTACTGTATGTCTTTTTGTTCTCTTTTTATTACCTTCATATTGTCTGGGGGCTCTCCTTGGCCGGTGGTGGAGCACACAAAAACAACCAGAGTCTCTGAGATCAAGTTGGCCTGTAAGATGAGAGAAACACACACACACACAAGGTCACACTGTTTTCACGTGAATCATGTAGGCTTTAACAAATATCACAGACCACTGCAGGAACTGAGACCGATCCCCCGATCTGGTTCTGTAACTAGAACAGGTCAGAGCAGTAATCAAATCCCTCTACTTGCTATTCTTGATGCCGACACACTCACCACGTTGTAGTTATCCAGAGGCATCACTCGAACCTGCAGCTGCCTTTTAAGCGCCTGTCGTGCAATCCTCTGGGCCGTGTCCTGGGCCGTACCAGTCTGGCTCCCATACAGGACCAGCAGACTGGGCTTTGACATGATTACTGAGAGACACAGAGTCACAAAATGCTCTGTTATTTTAGAAGAAGGTGCACTTGGACTAGTAAAACGAATACTGGGGGAGTTAAACACAAATGAAACATACAGAGCACAAGGTGGAACACACATTACATTACATTACATTACAGTCATTTAGCAGACGCTTTTATCCAAAGCGACTTACAGGAAGTGTATTCAACATAGGTATTCAAGAGAACTACTAGTCACCAGAAGTCATAAGTGCATCTCCTTTCTTAAACAAGCATCTAAAAGCATAAGCCAGAGCAAAAGTATAGTGCAGAGGCAAATTACTACGAAAACAATAATTGCAACAGACTAATCCGAATATAGTAAGTGCTACAAACTACTACGAATAGGATAAGTGCAGTAAACAAATACAAATTCAATAAGTGCAGCGAACTGATACGAATACAGTAAGTGCAACAACTAATACGAATGCAATAAGTGCTACGAGGAAGGCTCCGGGTAGTACTTCTTGAAGAGGTGAGTTTTCAGCCTGCGCCTAAAGATGGGCAGCGACTCTGCTGTCCTGACGTCAGTGGGGAGTTCATTCCACCACTGAGGGGCCAGGACAGAAAAAAAGCTGAGGAGAATGTAGGTTCCAGTGCAGACAAATTAATCTCTGATATGAAGAGTGGTCTGCATTTCTAAAGAAGTCAAATGACAGAGAATCCATCATATTAAGACATCATAATTAAGCAACTCAATCATCAAAAAAACCCAAAATAACAGTGTTTTTATGAAAATGGATGTCAAGGACCTTGTGAACGTCCAAAAACTGATAACTCCATCATCCTGAATCAAATGCCTGTAATCTAATAAACTAATCATCTTAAATTGGTTTGTATAGACATTCCAACTGTATGTAGTTCTCTTAGAAATCCATGGGCTATATTTGGAGGTTCTCATATATCTGCTATTGGCTCCCGTAATTTTCCACATTAGTTAAGTTAATGCTACCTTCAGGCCCCCTGGACTTGACATTACATGACTGTGTGGCTAACGTCCGGTGCTAGCAGGCTATTTAGCTGGCGAGGAAATACGGTCGGTTATTTTTGTTCCCATTTATTTATTTATTCCCTCTATGAATAACATATATCACCAAATACTAATGACACAAGATACTTACCGCTGCTGTCTTCGCCCACTTTGGCCTTACAAACTCATAAAATGAACAAATACTTCCACATCAACGCATCACTTTACGGCAAGACAGTTCTAAGTTGTGATTGGCTCGTGTGTTGATGCTACATTTAAAGCCGCACACAGAAAATCAGAGATTCGTGTTTTCTACATGAAATGATTTTACGGTTATCCACCCTCAGTAATGCACATGGGAGAAGCATGCCTTTAGGGCTTTCTGCCATAAAGGGTTTATTTTAAACACGATATTTTCCTAAATCTAACCAAGAACGTCTGTTGCCTAATCCTAAAGACATTTATGGCACAAAGCCCTAAAGGCAAACTTGTCCCATGAGCTAAATTAATGATGAATTGAAAAATAGAATGGCCTACAGTAAATCCTCAAACATTCAACCCTTTGTCACTGGCAGTGTAAAGGGAGTTTTTTTTTATAGCCCCTAACTTTTGATTCATTTCTAATGAATTAATCAAAAGTTTGATTAATTCATTAGAAATTCTTACAATAACATCTAATCCTTCTCCTACATTCAAAAACCTATAATCTATGCAATTATTGTTTATCTCAAAAGTTTATCTGCTGGACACAAGATGTCTCCTAACTACCTGACCATGTATGTGCACTGAGGTTCCCCATCACACAGCAGATGTATGTGAAAACAGCCTTGTAGTGTCAAACTGAACATGCCGTTTATCATTCTGCACAGTGAAGGTGAAGCATCCAAGTCAAGGAACAAGAACAAGTTTTAGACCAGAGAGGGACCTAAACCTCTTCAGCTCCTTGCAGATACTGGCGGCCTCTGTTGACTTTACTTTCCTTAAGAGGCTGTAGTAGGCTCTGTTTTAGAGCTACAGTGAATATGCTGATATATTTAAACTAGACAACCTAAGGCACCCATTGGTACAATCCATGTAATGCTTGTCAGGAAAGAGGCTAAATAATGCTCCAAAGTTAGGCAAAATTTTGGCGATGGAAAAACTATCATGGGGTGCATTTACCTCTATCCTTAACATATTTGAATGAAAATGAGTGCTATGGTACCCATGACTCTCCCCACTTTATGATCATTTATTTGCATACAGTATAAATGTGTTATTTTCTAATATTCAAATTTTTCTGCATACTGGGGTCACGAATTGGTGTTCTTTACCATCAGCATGGCCAGTTAAACAGCCAGTGGTCCCTCTCCACTGGTCTGGCATGTGCTAAGACGTTACCAGAAAAGGGAGACCTGGTGGGGGCCAGGTTTGGTGTAGTGAGGGAGGGGCCTGTTAATGTCATTCCTTACTGTTCAGATGAGAGAAAAGCTGCAGGAGATAAGGGGAACTGGCCCAGGCATGGCAGAAGCCCAGCAGCACGAAAAAGGCAGGGGCATTGGACACTTGGACCCACCACCTATCAAGTTTCCACTCCAGGGCACCAGCGTTATAGTCATGTGATTCTGAACCTTCTTAAGAGTTGATGTCCAGGGCTCACCAGGCCACAGCTAACTCGTGGAGCATGATATTGTGTTGAACGATGATGCAACTGTAAGACGTATAAGTTACAGGATAGCAGAGTGACTCCTAGTGACATGGGTGAAGGTAAATATCCAACTCCATAAATTATTGATTTCATTGAGCCCAACAGGGTCAGGAGCTGATGGCCTTCACGACTCCCTGGAGACACTTCCAGTCTACCATCTTCAAATGGACTGCACAGTGCTGTTGCAACCTTTCAAAGGCTGATGGTTCAGGTACTCCTTCCAGCTTGATATCGTTCTTTACAGTACCACCTGAGAGGAGCACTTGGGACACCTGAAGAAAGTGTCCTGGAACGCCTTCACTAATTTGGCTGGGTGAGTGATCAATCAAGCCAAATGTGTCTTTGCTAGAACTAAAGCTTAGTTCCTTGTGTTCACCATTGAATTAGGGGATAATAAACCAGAAACTCATAAGAATCATGTCCTCTCCCACAAATTGAGAGCTCAGGTCCTTCCTTGGGATGGCTGGCTTCTACTATCTGTTCATACCAAAGTTTTCAGCTGGGGCTGCTCCAAAGACAGACATGACCAGCCCATGATGCCCCAACCCCAACAGGTCGAGTGGACAGCGGAGGCAGAAGCAGGGGAGATCCAGCAATCTCTGAGTGAGAACCCAGTTCTTCACAGTAATGACAATTTTATCTTGCAAACTGATGCCTCTTAGCTGTGCTTCTGCCAGGACCATAAGAGTTCCAGCATCAGGTATTCCCCAGGGAGGTCCGCTATTGCACAGTGGAAAAGGAACCCTTGATGATGAAATGGGCACATGGAAGAAAGTGGGAAGACCTTACGCACATTGCACACGCACATTGAATAGATAAATAATGACACATAGCTTGTGATTCATATATCATACTCATTGTTTATTTGGTATTGGTAGTACCTTAGTTTCTACTTGTAATAAAGAGAAATAAGTTAAGTTACAATCTCAAAGATCTCGTTTTAGTTTTCTTAAGCAGCAATTGCGGCTGTGTTTGGATCTATCTTCCCAGAGATTGCTGCTTGTGATTTTCAGGAATGTGGAAAATGCAAGGGCTTTTATCATTGAGTCAAAGGCTCGATCACCATTGTGTTACTTCATTTTGTGATAGATAGTGACTTAACATTTATTTAAATGAAAATCTTCCAGATTATTACTTTAATTTATGTAAGGTCAAACTTTACTTTATAAGTTTGCTTAAATTGATTCTAATTTCTATCTTTCTCTCATTAGTTACCAGTACCGAGGGTTCCTTTGCTGCTACTGGAGCAAAAATATTCACTCCAAATCCTTCAAATCCAGGAAGTGTCCAATTGGAATATAGCAAAATTTGTTTTAATTGTAGTTTAGCTGGTAGTGCTTGTCTTTGTTACATCTGTTTCTAAAATGGTTTAATTACCATACAGGACCAGCAGACTGGGCTTTGACAAGATTACTGAGAAACACAGAATGGGGAACATTTATATAGATATGTTCCCCATTGTCTTCAGTTTGTAAATCAGTTAGTTTGTTCAGTTTATGCCGTAAATTTAATATAGCCCGAGTACAGTTGTGTTTCTATGACCTACTTTATGGACACAGAACTTCACACCTAATATTAATATTATAGTTATTCAGTCCATATATATATATATATATATATATACACATATATACATATATATATATATATATATACATACATACATATATAGAGAGATATATTTTAGATGATTCTGAAAACATGAAATGTCAGAATTGTATAGAAGTGAAATCTCAAACACACTACATTTAACAGTCATATACAGTAAGTAAGGATATTTCCTGATACATGCTGGGAGTTAAGAGCACTTGAAAGAGTATAATAGAATTAGTGATGGCAACAAACAGGTGAGGTGTTGTTAGTTCGTACATATGCACCACATATAGCATTTGAAATAAGAAAGGGATCAAAAGACAAGTCAAAGACAAGTGAGAGAGAAACCAAAGTGAGGTCTGAGGCTGGATTACCATCTGCCTAGGGATCCCAGACCCATACAAGTCCCAGAAGGCCCAGCTGGACTGTCTGGCAGATGGGTTGTGGTCATTTGATGAACAGTAACTTTGTTTGGAGAAAGAGGAACGTATGCACCGCTGAAGCACAATTAGGACATAAAGTGGGTTTTATATTATTATCTGATCCTGTGTCCAAATTGATTTTAAAGGGATAGTCCACCAGTCTCGCATTGCTCTTCATTCACATTCACTTTCATAAAGCTGTGGGAATAGTGAGAAAAACTTTTAAGAAAAGAAGGCTGAGAAAGCCTGACTTTTAGTCTTTAGCATGGGGCAAGCTCCAAAATCACTGGCTCACACTTTTCCCATTAAGCTACTAAAAAGCATCTTCAATTAGTTGGGTAAACGCCCATGTTCTATGTAATGCAGGCTGCCTGTTACAAATCTGTAGTCTCCAAAGCTAAGCTGAGACAGGGTTCTTTTCTCTTACTTTAAAAAGCCACAGAAAATATTACACAACTGAATACGAGTAGGACTCACAACTCAAACTAAACTTGACATAAAGTTATTTCAGCTCTTTTTGTTCTAATGTGGTGCAAATGTATACATTTCTTTGTGTTCCAGATTATCAGACAGCAAACCGTTAGTGCTAGAATTACAGTGATATAATACAGAGAGTAGGAGGAACTGGGGTGTTTACAGCTGTTGACCTTGGCAGAAGTCAGTTTCCCCTCAATTTGTCTTAATATGCATTGATATATAATTCAGCCATTTTAACAGAAAATAAATGATTCCAGCAGGCAGTTCACAGAAGAATGTGAGGGCAAGACAAGACATTGAATAGAAACAAGATGACCTTGCATCAGAGATGATAACAATCAATACATTATGTTTAGTTAACGTACATACATGTTGGACAGGTATTACTTTGGTTGACAACACAGACAAATAGTATTGTTTAAAAATAAGAAATTCCCAGAAAAAGGCACACATCAATTTAGAAACTACTATACTATAAGGCAAAGAACATACAGTCTTCAACCAGTGATTGGTCAGTCCGCTTGGCTCTAAATATGTAATGCAAAAAATAAAAAAATACTGGATTTAAAAGAACAACAGAATAAAACAGACTTGGACACCAATGACAACCAAAAACACCAGTAACAGTAATTCTATTCTGATTTGTTTCAGCATATACATCACAGATTACTGTTTGGTTAATACAGGAAAGTGACTCAGTTCTTTGAAAACCCGCCAAAAGCTCTCGTACATGAGAGGTCAACCCACAGCCGCTTTATGATCATGCATAAATAAAGAGAGCTGCGGTTGGTGAAGGAGTAGCACAGTGCAGTGGGTCCTAGCTGTGGTAGATGCGTATGTGCTGGGATATCTTGCTACGACACAGAGGGCAGTTCTGCATAGCGTCGCTGCAGACCTGACAACAGCATACGTGACCACAGGGCAGGAAGATGACCTGAGACTGGAGACAGGGAGAGACGAGACACCGTCAGTCGTCCACGTGTTTCATATTCAAACTTCTACTTCTACTTTTGAGGGCACTATATAGTGGATTCATCCTCACGCTCTACATAGGAAGTAAGTAGAGAGTGGTTGCTGACGAAACATGTCTTACCCCAGTCTCCATGCAGACGACGCACTCTGAGCTCCCTGGTCCCTCCACAGGGCTGGGGGCTGAGGGGGTGACGGGGGTCCCCGGGGTGAGTGGTGGGCTTGGGATCAAGAAGGTGGAGGTGCTGGGAAGCGACTCAGGGGAGCAAGGGGAAGGAGCAGAGGGGGCAACCTCCGCCTCCTCGACCTGCTGGACATCCTTACAAGCTCCTGGTGGAGGAGGAGACAATGAGTTAACCCCAAACACATCCTACATCATCCTTATTCTTTAGGTGGAAAATAAGTTTTGCTATTTAAACATTAATTACATTTTTCAATCAATTTTTGGGGGGGAATTTAACAAAAGCCCTTGCTTTTCTTCTTTGATTTCAGTTCTGAAACTTCTGTAACCGGTGAGAGAGGAAAATATCCCTTCTTCCATTGTAAACTGTTTTGTATTCTTCTATATTAGCGTGGCACAGATATGTCAGTGTCAGAGTATAGCAGCCAGGGCGGGTTGTCCTTTAGTTTTGTTGGCAGTTTGATCCGCAGCTCCTTCTCTCAAAGTGTCTTTAGCAAAACACTTAACAGCAAGTTGCTCCCCTTTACAGCAGCTGTAATGGACTAAAAGGGTTCAATACAGAGGTCACATTTTATCTATCTTCCTGTAGGTATGTGCGACGTGAGTAGAAATATGACTGACAAAGGATCGGATGGATGCAATCATATTAACAGCTGCACTAAACAATTTTACGTTATTTCTGTCCACAATCACTCTACTAACTAACTTCCCTCTGACCTCAATAATAAACATATAAACAGGACAGCAGAGTCGCTGCCCATCTTTCGGCGCAGGCTGAAAACTCACCTCTTCATGAAGTACTACCCTGAGCCTTCCTCGTTGCACTTATTGTATTCGTATTAGTTGTTGCACTCACTGTATTCGTATCAGTTCGCTGCACTTATTGAATTCGTATTCGTTTACTGCACTTATCCTATTCGTAGTAGTTTGTAGCACTTATTGTATTCGTATTAGTCTGTTGCAATTATTGTTTTCGTAGTAATTTGTTTCTGCACTGTAATTTTGCTCTGGTTTATGCTTTAAGATGCTTGTTTAAGAAAGGAGATGCACTTATGACTTCTGGTGACTAGTAGTTCTCTTGAATACCTATGTTGAATACACTTCCTGTAAGTCGCTTTGGATAAAAGCGTCTGCTAAATGACTGTAATGTAATGTAATGTAATGTAAATAATTGACTTTACACATTTTCTGACAATGTCGACAAAAACTGAATATTATGAGCTCCATGAAGATAGATGTTGTTTTTACAGATCACATCCATCTTGAGAAGTTTCTGCTTTAGATAGCTGTCTTTGTTGATGCAGTATATGTTTGACATGCTGCATGTTGTTGTGATTGTTGAGATTTCACATATCATGTGTAGTGTGCTTGTGATTTTCTTTGCATTGTTTTCACTATAATTGTCTTCTACATAGATGTGTAGGATGTGTGTAATGTACCTTCAGGGTAGCGTTCCCGAGCCCAGTTCAGAAGAGCATTTTGGATTCCTATTTCATTAATGCCAATCTGAAAACAGAGAAATGAATAATGCTGATTATTCTTCACATGAATTAAGTAGTTAAACCTGCATTCATTTGTTTGGCCACTTGTTAGCAGCACAACAAGTTGTAAACACAACACTGATATATTATCGCCTGTTAAGTTGATATCAAGGTTAATTTATTGTCGTTGTACAACAGGTTTGCAAAACAAAATGCAGATTGTAGTCCCATTATCCTACACAGCGATTTATGAGCTTTCTTCACCAGGATGCAGATGTGTGAGGACCGTGAGGTTGTTTGTGATGGTGATTCCCAAGAATTTAAAGCTGTTAACCTCCACCTCAGCTCCATTGATGTAGACAGGGGTGTGCGTTTTGGCCTCCTTTATTCTAAAACCAACATTCATCTCCTTGGTTTTACTGACGTTGAGCAGTAGGTTGTTCTCTGAGCACCACTCTGTAAGATTGTTGATTTCCTCTCTATATGAAGTCTCATTGTTGTTTGTAATCCAATAGATGAGGGTAGTGTCATCTGCAAACTTCTCAACAGAGTTCTCTTCATGTTTGGGGTAGCAGTCAAGGTTTTACATCGTGAACAGTGGGGGCTTATTTAATATTCATTATTTGGAAGGGACAGATAGGTAACACCCTACCAAATGATGACGATAAAATGACCTTCCTGGATCTACCCCGGGGGCCTCTGACCAGTAGGACATGCCCGGAAAACTCTATCGAGAGTCAGGCAGGAGGCATTCTGATCAGATGCCAGGACCACCTAAGCTGGCCCCTTTAACACGAAGGAGCAGCAGCTCCTCCGGATGTCTGAGCTCCTCACCTCTCAGGCTAAGCCCCGCCTCCCTACGGTGGAAATTAATTTAGGCCACTTGTATCTGCCACTACAGTTGATCATTGACCCATTCACATCCATTCATACACTGATGACAAGGGCTACCATGCAAGGTGCCATCTACCCATCAGGACTCTTACTTACCATTCACACCCATTCATCCTTCGGGAGCAATTTGGGTGTCTTGCCCAAGGACACAACGACATGGACTAGCGGAGCTGGGGATCAAACTGCCGATATTCTGATTGAAGGACCACTAAGCCACAGTTGCCCTGCAGTGCTACAGTATGAGCCGGGGCGACTGTGGCTCAGCTGGAGAGCAGGGTTGTCCCCCAAAAAAGTGCTATACAAGTACAGGCCATTTACCATTTATAAGTTAAAATATCTCAAAATATTAAATTGCACACTGATAGTAATGTGGTAGCAATGACGTTGCAGACCGACCTTCTTGAGGTCAGAGGAGGTCATGTGGCGAATGGCCTCAGTCGTCACTCGATGATGAGCCAGGATGGGCAGGTAGTGCTGAGCTGACAGTTTGCACATCAGGTTGACCAGCTCTTTCTCCACCCCCGCTTCCTGCAGTAAGATTACGGTTAAACTACAGCATAGTTTTCAGATGTTTCTGTGTGTCCACCTTTCACCATATTGTACCTGCATGCGCAGTGACAGGGGCTTGGCATCCAACAGTCTCTGGTACTGGATCATCCAGTAATTCTCCTGGTTGGACACAGACTTCAGCTCCATCTCCGCCTGGAAAACACAAAGAGTTCTCTGGTCTCATTTAACAGCTTGACCCCAGAATGAGGAAAGACAACATGATGATGAGTGAATGCAAGCAGTCTCTGTAAACTTGCAACAGAAATTATAAGCCAGAGAAGTGAGAGAGCCCACTGAGGTCTGGACAAAGCAGACGGTTCCTCACCAGAACCTGCCGCAGCTCCTGCTCTCTCTGGTCTCTCTGCTTCAGCAGCTGCTGCAACAAATCACTGAGGGCTGTTCGCTGCTCCACCAGAACCTCCTGTACACACACACACACGCACAATAACATGAGGTAGAGTGGAAATACACTTATCAACAAATACTATTGAAGACTAAAAATAAAAAACAAGCCTGGCTCTGATATGATTAATATAACTATGATTATCGCTCAATCAAAATCATGTATTTTATATCCATTTCAATCTGTTTTTTTGTGTTTCGTCTACAATGATAATTTGTTGACATGGAGCAATGACATGAGAATAGCCAAAATAAATGATATAGCAATCAACATGAAGAAGAAAAGAAAAATCTAGCAAAAGCAAAAGGCGATGACAGAAGGCGGTGACACCCACCTGCAGGTTCTGAGCATCCAGATTGCGTCTTTTAATCTCCAATCTAGTCAGCTGCATTAACTCACCCTCTATGAGCTTGATCTGGGGACAGTGGAGAAGCAAACATGAAGCTAGCAGGAGGAGGGACATGCTGCTAAACGCAAAGTTAAGATGAAACCTTGATGAAGTGATTTTCTGTCTGTAGGTAATACCGCACAGGGTTTTCATAGCTACCTGACTGGTAACCAGAAAGTTTTTAAAAGAGCAATCGCTATTAGCACCCAGCTGTCAGAAGCCAATAATATTGTAAGGGACTGACTGACATGTAATGTTCACCTGTTATGTTATCAGTGTTATTGTGTTACAAGAAGAAGTTGTTTAAGTAGAGAGTAATAGTTATGGCATTTACTGAGTTCAGGTCAGCGAAGGTCTCATGACCTGTATAGCTGTCAAACCTGTCAATCATCAGCACTCCCTATATAACTGTTCTCTCAAGGACATCATTTAACAAAGGATGGGGGACTTTAGAAAATCCTAATGCATTCTCCCTCACTTATATAGTTTCTTGACCAGAATGAAAATATGAGTTGGCTATGGGTGGGCTGCAGGTGACATAAGAGAAAGGAAAAAGAACAAAACAGGAAAAAGAAATGACCCAATGTCTTTCTTTTCATCTTTACCAGCGTAACTTCTAACAGCCAGTGAGAAAAGCGAAAAAATGTACGTGTTGCCACTTACATATTCAAACGAAGTTTGGTGATTTCCCTGAACCTACATTAACAGATTTTTTTGGGCCACTTTGGAGCAGCAAAACAAGCTGTTAACACAACACAGGCTGACCTGGCTAACGCGTAAGCAGTTGTGTATTAAGCAACCAGTAGACACAGAGCAACATTAGTATTCGTTCTAGGTTGTATTTGTGTCCACCTGATGAATGTAAGATCAATATTCACGCTCCTTTCAGCTCAGTTTTTGGTTTCCACCAACTCCTGAGGGAAATATAATATAGAAGGGCCAATGAGAGCGGTGAGACTCAACCAAGGCAACAGTTAAGTTGAGGGCCGGTGATCCGTACAGCTGAGCGGAGCTACTGAGTCAGGTGATAGTTCTCTGTTGATACATCACTTTGAGCAACACCTTTCACATTGCATTTAATCATTTTATCAACTGGTAAAATAAGAATAGTGATCACATGTCAAAGAAAACATGTGGACTGCTGTTCTCCAGATAACCTCACTGTATAAACCGGAACATTTCACCAGTGTGCAGAAAAACACAGCAGGTCAGTGGTTTTTCAGTCCCAGTGTCTGATCATACCATTTAAAGTAAAATGAAAATCCAATTTATTTTTGGCTCGCAGATCAATATTTATATTTCAGAATATATATATATATATATATATATATATATATATTCATCCTTGATGTGTTTTCTGACAATTTATTGTGACAGTGCTCCCTATATCACTGTTCTCTCAAGGACGTAATTTAATGAAGGATGGGGACTTTAGAAAATCCTAATGCATTCTCCCTCACTTACACAGTTTTAGTTTGATTCATTGACTAAAACCTCGAAATTTAAAACAACGTATTTTAACTTACCATGTGCCTGTGTTTCATGCATTTTCTAAATACATTAATAATTTTCAGCGAAGGAGACTGTACATCTATGGTGTGAACATATCAGCTAAAGAGATAAAAGGTGTGCTTCCTGGTCAGAGTTCTGTCTAACATGTAAGTGAAACCACAGAGCGAATTTCACACGTGGCTGCCGACGGCTCCGTCAGCTGAACGGTCCATCAAGAAAACCAGAGGAGATTCTACCGGCATTTGGTTCAAAAGTAGTTCTGCTGACTTCGCAGCATCCAGCACAGAGAGCTTTGGAGCAGTCCACAGAAACAAGTGGCATAGCGATGACCAAATGGATGATTAATTCCTTTAAGAAAACATAAGAAATGAGTTCTAGTGATGCTGTTTGATATTATTTTAATTATTTCTTATATCTATTGTCATGGGACCTGAAATCTTAATCCCTCAAGAATTCAGAGAAATCTCTTTAGGACCTTCAATTCCCTCTAGATGTAGAGCCGTCTCTCTGGGTCATTTTAATTATGGAAAATCTTGAAGTATAATATGAGCTATGATTGTGAAAAACTAAACCGGGGTGTCTTGTGAACTATGGTAGCTTATTTTACTTGTTTAACTGGCTGTAGGCTGTCCGAAAATATGAGCCTATCTCTGCTGTACAGCTTTCCAAGTGATGTCTGTGTGCTCCATCACATCAGTATCATAAAAGAAAAACAGAGCCCAGGGACAGGTTTGACCCCAACCCCACCCACCCACACAGACCTGTTTGCGGATGTAGCCGTGTACGGCGTCTTTCTGCAGCTGCAGAGCCTGGAACGCTGCTTTCTGAATCTCCTCCTGCAGAGAACAATCAGAGGGAATGACAGGTCACATGGTTTCTCAAAACGTTCACACTGAGGGTGGTTTCTCCAACCAGGCTATCACGACACTGGTGACAACCACAGAAGACATACCCAGGCACAACATACCTCCTGTAAGATGTGGGCGATGGCTCTAGATTTGTCCAAAACTTGAAGGGACAGCATCTTATCAAACTTCCTGTCCATAGTCTCCATACTGTTATAAGACATGGGAGAGAGACCACCAGCTGAGTTTACAACATGTTCCTCACAGCATCTAACTGCTCAGATCTGGTGTCTGTGCGCGTGCATGTTTACCTTCTGTAGGCCTCAGACACCAGGCTCTGTCTACGAGAGTCACTGGCCTCCTGGAGATAGCTCATAGCACAGCTGTCTGACAGCATCTTCTGCATGGCCACTAAAAACACAGAGCAGGAAGAGACGGGACGGGTTTTAGAGGAAAAGAAAATGTCCAAACTCACTTCAGTCATCTCACCTCATCATTTGACCCTATTAGACATTTAAAGCTGTTCCATTAAACTAGCAGCTAATTCATTGATCCATATATTTGATTGTAAATATATAATTTAATGGAAATACTGGGAACTACTTCCATTCTTTTCATCCTGCATTAGTAATGTAAACAGGAGCACTACAGCCATGACTCTATATTCAGAACACCGTACAGGTAAAATACATCGCCCAAGCTGCTTACCTGCCACCTCCCTCTTCCTCAGTGAATTGGCTTCTTCCTGTGTGATGGCGGTCAGGTGCTCCATACGAATCCTGAAGGAAATAGTAATACTATGCAGATTTTTTACAATAAACATAGGTCTAGCTTTAAAACTATAAGGTTCTCGTATGGGATTCACAGCATTAAACATTCTATATTCATCATTCGCAACATTAATATCTCATCAACAACTATCATCTATGTAAAGATCTAGTGTAGTAATGTCTACCTGAGCAGAGAATGAAGTCTCTCTCCCTCTGTGTGTGTTGATATCACAGCTTCTACTCTTTGTTCACATAGCCGGCAGTGTGCCTGGCCGTAAAAAATCCAATGACAGTAAGCATACCTTGACCTATGTGTTTAATCATCTAGGCTAAGAATGTGTTACTGACTTATCGTACTTCTTTCATACCATGTATCGTTTTTGGTTATCAGGCACTGAAAATGTGAATTGATTTTTAAAAATTTCACTAAGCTCTTATGATAAATTTGGCATCATGTAACAGTCAGTAGAAGTATGACTTATTAAATCAGCATCATTACAGCTTATATTGATATTTTATATATAGGTGTAGTCAGCTGCAGTTAAGATGTTTTTTTAACAGTGAAATACCAACAAATATTGATTCAAGCTGAAGATTTTCCTTGTGGGAATTTTAGAAATCATTACATTTGTCTTTTTTTTTTTTATGTTGAATTTTGGACTTGACAATGCTCTGGAGCTATGGGAATGTTTGGATCACACAAGTCTGTAACATCCTACAGCCACCACTAGAATCTAATTCTACTAAAAGTATAATGTTCACTTCCAAGCCTGCAACCAGTATAGACAACATTATCTATCTCTCTCTCTCTCTATCTTCTCTTCTCTGCTACGTGTGAAACACACATTGCTATGTGATGGAGTACCTCATATCTTTTTGCTGTAATAGATAGTGGATCAGTCCACTCACCTATCTTCCTCCATGGCTTGAAGAAAATCTGCACTTTTTTTCTGCCTGGAGAGATCAAAATAAATACACTGCAGTTCAATTCAATTCAGTTTCTGTATAGCCCAGAATCACAAATTCCAAATTTGCCTCAGAGGGCTTTACAATCTGTCAGTTAGCAGAGACTCATCTGTCAACAGTGTGCGCATACAGCATCAACCATGTGACACAGTACAACAAAACAGTACCTAACAAAGCCAGGTCCTTCAGGTCCTACCTGTTTTTGTCCATCAGCATGTTGCTGATGCGACTGCTGAGGCCGTCTTCAGCTTGTCTGACTTTCTCCAGCACCAGCAGCCTCTCTGCCTCCTGAGCTCTCTGCTGCTGGCTGACCCCCAGCTCCAGGCGCTCCTGCTCCTACACATCAGATAGATCACACAAACGAACGTAGCTGAAATCAACAAAAACAACAAAGAAAAAGCCTGCAAAACAGACGCAAAAAAACCCAACTCCCTGGTTCGTAGTAACTTTAAGAATGACATCAAATATTTTATTTGACCATTTACTTTCAAGAAGTTTGGCCATTCTGTACTTGTGACTGAAATAAGTGATGTAAAGGCTGTTCCCACGCACACACGCACGCACGCACGCACGCACGCACGCACGCACGCACGCACGCACGGAAAATGACCTCTGATGTTTTGCACAAAGAAAAACCTCATTAAAAGTCAGTTGTGCATTTATTTAT
This sequence comes from Anoplopoma fimbria, assembly GCF_027596085.1. Taxonomy (NCBI): domain Eukaryota; kingdom Metazoa; phylum Chordata; class Actinopteri; order Perciformes; family Anoplopomatidae; genus Anoplopoma; species Anoplopoma fimbria. Next base: position 9,521,247 of record NC_072462.1, on the reverse strand, counting down.
GGCTGGAGTGCTGGCGCTGTGCTCTACAATAACTCTATAATGAAGCAATGCCAACATGTCCCCACAGCTCACTGTTCATATCTTGATCATAGTTGAAAGTTGAGTTACAAAACAACAGGAGTGAGCTTGGAGGATTATTTAGGACAACAATACATCAACGTATCGACATACAAAGACAAAGCTGCATCAAAGCATTGAAAAACTGCATATCTAACTAACACTGCTGCGAGTGAGCACGTGGGAATATGTTGATACTACCATGTTACCTGTCGGACTGAGTGGAGGATGTTTTGCTTGCGGGAGGTGTTCATGAGTACCAGCTGAGTGTGCTCTTTTTTCTTCTCCTCAAGGTGACACTCGAAGGCCAGCTTTGCCTGCTGCTTCTGCTCCTGATGGACAGAGGGATAAGTTAGAGGGCCCTATTCCAGCCATCTATAGCTCAGGGTCTAAAGTGCCTGGTTTACGGCGTGTGCAACTCTACTTTTGCAAGTTAAACGGTGCATAATCTGGGCACAAAGTGATGCGCAAGGGGCAAAGGGGTTGCATTTAGTCTCTTAATTAATCATGGGGCTTAACATGTTTTAAACCAATCAGTGTCATCTCCCATTTCCTTTAAAAGTCATGTGCACCCTCTGCCAATCCTCTCTCCCATTAACAACTCCATTTGACTGCATATGAGCTAATGCACTGATACCCTATTTAACTAAGGAGGAGTGCTGCGGTCTGTAAAACAAGTCGAATAATGAGCCCATTAAATAGCAGGAAAACACGGCAGCATTGACTTTAGACCAGGATTTTGTTCTGTTTGACATCACAAACTGGTTCTGGCCTGAAATGCAGCTTCATTGCAATAACACTCAGCGAGCAGTGCATTAATAGCTGAATGTCTTCTGTGATTCATTGTAGGAAAATATCTGTCACTTTAGCTGCTACATGCTCCACGATGATCACCAGCTAGTCTCTGACCGAGTCTGTCTGCTGTTTGCTGCTGAGCAGAAAGTGCTGCTGCTGCAAACAGTTCTACACTTTAAAACCAAAACAATGAGCTGAAAAAATTATTATCTGTTGTTTTGTCACTTTCACCCAACAAATGGAATGTGTGCAGCTGAGATCCCCTATCACAGGCGGAATCTAACAGTGTCACTGGAGTCCCCTACCTTTCTCTTCTCGTAGTCACTGAATTTGGTCTGCAACAGAGGAAAGATTGAATGAGACTTCAAGTGACATCAACAGAAACAATGAACAAGTTCTAAGTGAACAGCACTACAGTCATAAAAGTGACTTTCTACTCGTGTGTGTCTGTGTGTCACCTGCTGTACCTGCCATGCCTCCTCCAGGCCGTCCAAACAGTCAGAGTTCTGTTTGCCACACTCATTCTCCAGCACTGGCAGGAGATACTGGGAAGGAGGGCAGTACTCCTCTCCCTGCTCTAAAAACCATGTCAACCAAGAAAAAGTAGCTAGTCACTTATACATTCTAATATATCAATCATGTGAATACCATGAATTCTTTGGATTTCCATTCTCTTACTGTCACTGAATGATTACATGCCCCTTTGTAGTTTTACGTTTCAGTGAAGTCTTTCACCCGTGAGAAGCCGCTTTGGTGTTTGTGCTGCAGAACTCCACTGTAAGTAAAGCACTATTGATACTACAAGACATACATAGGAGCCATGCCATTGCACAGGGGCAGCTGTGGCTAAGTGGTAGAGCAGGTCTCCCTTGAACCGTTTCGATCCCTAGCTCTGCTAGTCCGTGTCCATGTGTCCTTGGGAAAGTGAAATAACCCCAAATTGCTCCCGTAGACTGTGCCGGCGGTGTATGAATGCTTAGATCCTGATGGGCAGGTGGCACCTTGCATGGTAGCCCCTACCATCAGTGTATAAATGGGTGTGCATTGGTGAATGATGACATGTAGTGTTAAAGAGCTTTGAGTGGTCAGATGACTAGAAAGGATCTATACAAGTGATGTCCATTTACCATTTTTTTAATAAAACTTTTCTTCATGACAGTGACCATGGCCAGAGTAGTTGATTCTGATTGATTGCACCATCACTCTCTGAAGAGCAGCTTTGTGTTGCATAGACATCACTGAGCATGCTCAGGAATATGCTGCATTTTTTACATAGCAGTGAACTACACAGGCAATGTTCATGGTAATAACACATGTCGTCTAATGCAACAGTGTGCCTCCTTAATGTGTTCTTAACAGGTTTTGGAGAATATCAACCTTGATCTTCAATATTGCATAGCTGTGTATGATGTGTAATTATTAAGCACATTTTTATGAACTCCAACCTGCACACATTTGATAACAATCTCACACTTTAAGATAAATCAAAGGCTACCCAGCCTGCGTAGTGAGAGGAGCGCGGTAGCAGAGCAGCAGTGTCAGAGCAGTGTCTGCGTCTGCGCAGGATGAGTCAGGCACACGATTGAGAGTCGGCCACCTGTGTTTCTGCTGTGCTCAGAGCCCAACAATCATTGCAGGTGTGCACAGAAAAAAAATACACGCTTAAAAAATAAGTGTAGCGCAAACAAGTGTGCAGGCTGTGTAGACAGTTGGATTTATTAAAATAGAAGCATCATTATTCTGCCACACTTACTGGCAGACAGACCCTCCTATTTGTTAAATAGAGTTTGTAATTTGGGCAACAAAATTAAAACTTTTATTATTCAACAAAAACCCTTTGTTAACTGACAGTATTTAAGTGGGTTCATGTAATCCTGTTGGTGCTGTCCAAGGTCAGTGATATGACACTATTTAAAACCCTGTTGGATAAACTCCGTAAGAAAATGCTGACAGTGAGGAGAAATGGGTTTTCACTAAGCAGCAAGATATCTACATATCTATAAATGTGTGTGTGTGTTGTGTGTGTGTGTGTGTGTGTGTGTGTGTGTGTGTGTGTGTGTGTGTGTGTCTGTGGCATGAAGTAAAACCTCACCGGTGCATAGGAAGCGCTGGATGCTCTCGGTGCCCTCTGAACACACAGACGCAGGCGGGTAGGACATCATAGCAGCATCAAGTGTGAAGCTCTGTCACAGAACACATACAGGGTTTGCTTAAAACCATATCTAAGTCTGTATCCTTCCTGCAATCCTGATAGTTGTGGCGTGGCGTAGTGGAGAGCAAGGTAGTTCTCCAATCAGAGGGTCGGTGGTTCGATACCCGGCTTTGACACATCGACTATGTGTCCTTGGGCAAGACACTTAACCCCAAGTTGCTCCCGAAGGCTTGCCATCGGTGTGGACTGGATGTTGCATGAATGTTAGTTAGAGTCTGATGGTGGCACCTTGCATGGTAGCCTGTCATCAGTGTGTGAATGGGTGAATGATATGTAATATACTACTGACTGTAAGTCGCTTTGGATAAAAGCGTCTGCTAAATGACTGTAATGTAATGTAATAGTTTGAACCCGGAGACACATACCTCTAGGGTGCGGATGTAGACGATAGCTTTGGGGAGCTGGACGATGCTGTTGTCACTCACGTCAAGGGTGCGCAGGCTGCTCAAAGAACCAACTGAGAACGGCAGCTCATTGAGACAGTTACCTATACAGATAAACAGTGATGCAGGAAAACATAAGCGATGCCATTCGGCATGTACATCTTCTCTCATTCTTGGGAGTAGGCAGGAAGCATCATACCCTTCAAATTGAGTGTCTGCAGCAGACGCAAATCCCCGATGGACTCCGGCAGGGCCTTTAGGCGGTTCTTCTCCACATTCAGAATCTGACAGAACACAAAATGGGCACGCATGGATGATGCGTAGCTTTTACTGACACTCATTTCCCTTGTAGTTCAGAATGGCGTTACCTGCAGTGAGGCCAGCTTCCCAATGTCTTCTGGGAGTGAAGTGAGCTTATTCTCATGTAGATCCAAAACCTTTGGAAGCGGACAGATTCAGTTATTCTTTTTTGTGATGAAGCAGGGGTCAGAGTTTAGGCTTCTGGCAGAAATTCATAGTTTTATAAACATCAGGTCTTTTAGTAAACAATCATTAATGAGTCATTGTCAGATGCTCTGGGTGTTTATATTCTGTGCTTCTGCAGTGACAGAAAAGTCAACGTACGCTGCATCGTGTAGGAAATGAGCACAGGAAAAACCACTAAGACCAAACCAGCCATATTCACAAACGTTCGAAAAGGACGACTGTTTTTAAAATGATATCACGCTATATTATCATTTTAATCAGTCACTTAAATTTCCTTTCATGCTTGTTTCTGGTTGACATTACCTTTAAAGTGGTAAGAGTTCTGATGTCACATCCTTTGGGCAGCAATGACCTCAGCTCATTGCTATGGAGGATGAGGACCTGAAGGAGAGCATCAGAGAACATGTCTGACTGATGACTGTTCAGCCAGGGACACATACAAATACTGACACAGTCACAGTATTGTGACACAGTGTGTTGTATAAGTATTGGTAAAACAGTATTTGATAAATCAATAGAATAGAAAATAAAAATACTAGGTCTCCATCCTCACCTTCTTCTGTAGCACCTTGCAAATGGAAAAGGCACTCGAGGGAACCTGTAACAGAGCAGACCATTCATGTCTTCATCTGCATTGCAAACCACACACATACAGAGTTTTACAAACAAATATTAAGAGTGGGAGAGGGGTGTGGGCATAACTGAAACTTTGGCGTTTTGGTATGTCACAGTAGACAATCACAGGTGTAGATAGTAAAATGAATGATGGCTGTTGATCATACCGTCTTGCTCTCAGAAAAAAAGGGTCATATAACACTCCAAAATGTTGAACTATTCCTTGAGGATAACTTAAAATTGCCTTTAAGTTGTACTAAATTTGACAACGAACACTTGTTGTTTTACTTTTTTTCACCAATAGTCATGAGTGAAGCTGGCCTCACACTGTTGACAGTAACACACCCACCTCTGAGAGCTCACAAGCTGAGATGTCCAGGATGTCATCAGCACCTGCCTCCCTGGACTGAGGAACAAGGAGTAACAGTTATTGAGTTTGTTTGGAACAGACAGTGTCGTTCTTTCGTCATCAGAGACGCATAATGTTATGTGAAAAAAGACAATACATCCACATTTGGGCAGTGAAAACAATAATCCCACAAAAGCTGCTGTGACCCCCCCCTTGGAGTCAGGAGCTCGCAGGGTGTGATCCAGAGGTCTATACTCTATGAACCCAAAACAGAGCCTACTGAGAGAGAGTGGATTTTTTATTTTTTTATTTCTGAACAATAACAACTGCCAGAAAAAAGTAATATGGACACCTCTGAATGTTTTATTTGCAGCCTTTTTCTGATGCTGTTACAATAAGTGACTCAAAACGGTGATACAATATGAACCGTGAGTTTTGTGATCCGTTGTCAATTTCTTGAATTTCCCCCATGGGGATCAATAAAGGAATATAATAATATATGCTGCCAGATCCTAAGTGACCATAATGTACAGGCAGTAAGCGCTAGAAGCTTGCTGAGATCAATAATTGCCCTCGTACAGTCTCGCCACTGTTGACTGTTATGTTTGTATGTTGTTTCCTTCGCAAAAGCCCAGCTGAATGAGGGTTGATTACTAGTCGTGATCAGAGTTTTGGTCAGGCTGGTCATTGTGGAAGAAGGTGGTGGCAGACTTGCATATTCTGTTGGATGAGGAGTTTTAAAATGGGAGCAGAGATTTCTCCTCCTGGGCACCTTCCTTTGGAGGGTTTTAGGGCACGTACAACTGGTAGCAGACTCACATCTGGTTTAGGAAGGCCCTGGGGTCCTCCAGGGGGTGCTGGTGGACATTGCCGGGGAGAGGGACGTTTGGACCTTTTTTAGCCTGCTGCCACCCCGCCAAAGATAAGTGGCAGAAACAAGATAGATGGATGGATGGACATTTAACATAAACACACTCTTCTTACCCTGAACAGCTGATATTCAAGTCTCTTCTGGGAGTCCTCGCTGGGTTTCCTCTTTCTGAAGAACAGAGGCATCCTGAGTTCTGTCTGACCGTCTCTCTGCCCTGTCCCTCCACTACAACATGAGCCACTCCGGAAGACTGATGGACAGGTTGGAAGGCACTGACAGAGCCTGCACACTGAAAAGTAAGAACATTTGAACTCATCACATGAAGCAATATAGCTTGAACTCATATTGCAATAACCCATTAGAACTTCAACAATACCTCATATGATGATTGGAAACTATAATTCCATGTGGAAATTGTACGTCAAAGCTGAATACTGAATACATTTTTTTGGCCACTTTGAAACTTGCGGAACAGAACACACAAGATCGACATCACATTAAGAAGTTGTTATGGTGAATGTGTTAGCCCTTTACTGTCCTTTTACACATTCAGCAAATACAGAGCAACATTATCGGGATTCTGGCCACCTGATTATTGTGAATCCAATTTCTAACCTGTTTATGGTCTCCATTAAACTGATTTAATGAGCCATTCGCAGTTTCACTGTACCGGCCGTGTGTATTTAGACTTGCATGGCTTAATCTTTGAGACAAGCATGGATCTTAAGCGGCTAAATGCTCCAATATGTTCAACAGCTAGTTGCAACCTTTGACTGTCAGCTGTTTGGTAGTGTACAGTTCTTTTTAGCTGAAAAACAGCTGCCTGCTACGTCTGGAAACAAACTTGATGAGTGTGTAATGTGCGGTCCAGCAATCCAAGCCAATTCGCTAAAAGGGCTAAAAATCTCTGTAGAGCTGAGTCCGGTGATCATTTCGGTGGGGTTGTTACTACGAGTGACACCTTTACACACAATAATTTCATCAATTGTTACAAATATAAAAAGTAATGATTGTTACAGCTTGAAATTATTAAATGTTTTTGGAAAAAAGATTTCCCCATCGCATCCAAAACAGTTGATTGCATTCATTCAAAAATAATCAAGTTTACTCCATTAACTATGTCTCTTATTTCACTACTGTGTGTCATCTTGGCTGAAATAAAGACAACCTCTGCACTCATCATACAAATGAATATATACTTAGATAAACTAAAACATTAACAGCCAGGAAAATAGCAGAGGGAATAGTCCATGTAGCAGAGGACATGTGCTGTAGTTAATAAGTGTTTAAAGTACAATACTAACTCAGTTGATCATGGCTTTCCACTTCTGGTACACACGTTTTCCTGAGGATAAACTCTGTGTTCCTGCTCTTCCTAATTTATCATCAGCCCTCATTTGAAGAACATTTCAGCATGTTTCAACCTGCTCTACTAAAAATAATAAAGAGTTTTAATACATGTGCAAATCTATATATAGGCCATGTTTATTGAGCACAGAGTAAACCCCTTGTTAACCCCCCCTGATCACATACTATTATTACTATATGGAAGTCAATATTGAAACCCCAACTCCTCTAGAAAAGTCAAAGTCCATCATTTAGTTCTAAAACAAGTTGGGGCATCAGAAGCAAATTTCACACCTAAGGTGTGTGAGGAAACACACAATTAAAAATATGATGTTTCCCATGATTGATAGTGGTCAGCCTAACATGCTCATGAGCCATTTGTGTGTGCTACTTCTCTACCAGAGACGGCAGCCTGTAATAGACAATCAGTCTATGTCTACTATAGAAGCCAAGGGGGATCCTGACTATGTGCAAGAGCTGCTATCGCCCTGGTATTTCACACTTTCCTCCCCTTGTCTTATTAACGATAAGAAAAATGGGTGGATAAATCATAACACACAGGACCAGGAGATCTGCTTTTTCCCCCTTTTGAGCAGGAACCTAACGTTTGTGAACCCAATCCAGTTACTCATGCTTTCATCTTAAATCAGTAGCGTCATTTCAGTGACGTAACTACTGATGATAGAATCTGCGAAAGTAACATGGGTCCTGTGGGTGTGGATGTTACTATTACCGTAAAGTACGTAGCTAACGTTACGTATGTAAAGAGTGAAACTAGAAAACATACTGGCCAAAAGGTGATCACCGTAGCAACACTTTGTGCCATATGACAACCGCTGTGGGGCCACCCACGTAATGCTAGCTCCTACTGGCAACGACATGAATACTAGCCCGCTGTAGACAGGTTAGCCAGCTCGCTTCACACCGATAAAGGCTCGATGTTATACCACATCATGTTAGCTGAGTCAGACCTATCCCCACAGCAGCTTTCCCCAAGACAACTGAGCCCTCTATGGCTAACGTTACAGTTAACGAACAGGAGCTAGCACAGCTATCATGTAGCATAACATGCTATAACAACACAGTTAAACCAAAGCCAGGTGTCTAACGTTACTTACGGGCCGTGTGTTGATGTTTCACCAATCCTCACTATTCCGGGTATCGTTCACGTTATCTGGAAAAACACAGAGGGGGAGTTCAGATGTAGCTACACTGTATGCAAGAAGAAGAATGAACGTTAACGTTGATGTTAGCTCGTGATTGGCAGTCGTAGAAAGCGGAACAGAAACCGAAAATATGATGTCGCTTACCTCTGCCTAGATAATAAAGCTACGATAAATACGGCACTATTGCGATATAAGCCCTGTCCAGCTGACAATAACAAATAACGGCATTAGATTATCTTCTTCTTTTGTTATGAGTGGATTAACTAGTTAGAAGATACATATCGCCCTCTACAGAAAGGAGTGTGTAGTAGTAGAGGTATTTTATTTGCAGTCTATGTTCTTCAGTATGATAATATTAATGCAGTACGTATTAGAAATATATTTTGTCAAGGATCACTTTATTTTACGTGTCCTAAAGATTCTGGTATGTAAATGTAAACGAAGCTCTCTGGAAAAGACTCATCATGAAGTTTACCTTCATGACTTCCTGCCAGAGGGGTTTAGCCTCAACCCAAACATGAGCTTTCAGTCCTAATTGTATCTTCTAGCCATGTGCTGTTTAACCGAACAACACTATATAATTGTAGACACTCAAACTCATATCACCGATAGTGAATCTAACCCCCACTCATGATCTAGTAATACATGCACGTGAAACCATGGGTGATAGCATAACCCCCTCCCATACAGATTCATTAACATTGCAGGGGCATGACCATTATCCATCACCCCTGGGACACCTCTAACATAATTAATTCATGTCTGTCCAAATATATTTTATAGCATTCAATTCAATTCAGTTTATTTTGTATAGCCCAAAATCACAAATCATAAATTGGGGTCAGAGGACTTTACAATATGTACACGTACAACATCCTCTGTCTCAGGACCCTCACATCTGTGCAGTAAAACTCCCCTAAAAAAAACTTTAACAGGGAGAAAAGGAAAAAAGGAAGAAACCTATGGGAGAGCAACAGAGGAGGGATCCTTCTCCCAGGATGCACAGAAATGCAAAAGATGTCATGTGTACAGAATGAACAACATAACAGAGTTACAAAACATTCAATGTATATACATAAATGATTCATATAATGAGAGTAGTAGCATTCAATCCTGCATCTTAGCAGTTTGTCCACCAGAGGTCACACTCTACAAATGTGTGTTTTTATCACCAGCACAAAGTAGGAAACTTAAAAAATGACTGCATGTGGCAATGATTACAATCTCGGTTTTCTTTGTTCCTGACTGACCGAGCAACAGCATGACATGAAAAAGAAAAGTAAGTACCCTCCCCCACCTTTTATAGCTAAGTGAAATCATACAGGCAAATGTGTTTGGATGTGGTTTTAAGCTAGACCACATCTTAACGTTTTATTGTCACATCAGCTGTTTCTCTCGTGCTTTGTCATTGCTGCCAGGTAACCCAACAGATTAGTTCCCCAACATCTTCATGTGAGCATATTCTGGTTAACAAGACTATTAACATAAGCCCACAACCTCTGAGACTCTGGATCCCTGAGCAGACAGTAAAACTCTGCTGTGCTTATTACAGACCTCTGCAGGTGTAATGTAGGACTATGGTTCCAGCTAAAGGCTTAGTCAGACCATAAGAGGCACACAGCACTGACTATAAATAACCAGATTATTAAAGGCGATGACAGGGAACTGACATTGTGGTAAGAACAGTTTTCCCCTGAGCACTACTTTGGAGTCTCCCTTCACTGTAACCCCAAATGCAATAATATATCCTAAGATGTGAATATGTGTGCCTATTAATATAGAATGTGTTGTACACTTTCACTTTAATCTGATATCATGGCATAACATTTTTAAGATTTAGTAAACTAAACATTAACTTCATCTTGTTTCACTTAGTGGGCCTTTAATAGACATAGTAGGCTAAACAAAGCAAGAAAAGTCTACAGTGAACCACTTATGGTATGTAGAGTATGCTGACAAGAACTGCAGAGCTGGTTATTAATTCTCTGTGGGCTTGTCACTACCAGAGACACATAAAACATGGCATATTCATTGAATCCATTGTTAATGTAAAAATGCAGAATGTTGCAGCTTTAGGTCTACGTTCAGTTCGAAGACGATCTTTGGGTGGCCTCTGAACTTCCTTTTCGTGTCCACAGAATCCTGGGGGATGACCTTTGACCCCTTCTCCATGGATGCTGTAAGAGGTTTCAGTCTTCTCTTTAGGGGCCTTGGGAACACCATATTTCAACACTCTGAAAGGGGCCATTATTCATAATAATATCAGTACTGAAATTCAGGTAGAATTGTGGTGTTGCTACTTTTACCGTACTTTCTGGTGACTACCTAGGATACACTGAGCTCCTCTCTCCTCTTCTCTTTCTCATACATTATGAATTAATTTCCACTTAATGCACATTACTGACTTTGCTTCTTCCCCGGAGTCCTTGTGCTTTCTCTCCTCTCAGGTTATCATGAATCGTGGTTATATCTGGACCGTGGTCCTGCTGACACCCACTGCTACTATCATTATTATTATTATTCACATTACTATTACTATTCCCCATACCATTACTGCTTGTATCATCATTATTATTCTACTACATTCATTGCTGCTGTTATTAGTAGTAGTCTTAATTTTCTTCCATTGTTATTGTGCCTACTACTCTTATTATATGAATAATTTATGTCATATGCATTGAATATTTTGTAACTCTGCTATGTTGTTCATTCTGTACACATAACATCACATTTATGTCCACCCTGGGAGAAGGATCCCTCCTCTGTCGCTCTCCCATAGGTTTCTTCCTTTTTTCTCCTTGTTAAAGGTTTTTTTTAGGGGACTTTTTCCTGTGCTGATGTGAGGGATCAGGGACAGAGGATGTCGCATGTGTACAGATTGTAAAACCCTCTGAGGCAAATGTGTGATTTGTGAATTTATGATATTAATTAGGCTTTGGTGTGAAGAATTCTTTACAATACTAATGCAAGAGAAACAAGTCCTTGCTGTGCTTGTATGGTTGTATGGGAGCCCCGCCCCCTTCACAACGTCAGAGGAGGAGGAGTCACAAAACCGTTTAAATGACCGAGGCTGTAGGTAAGTCCCCACTGCCCACTGGTCGCGGGAGAACAGCTCTTTCTCAGGGAAGGTTCCAGAGAGAGCAGCGGTCAGAGAGGGGAACCCTCCGTCACAGCTTTGTAAATGGAAAAGACAAGAGCAGCTGGCTTTTCTCCACACAGAGGAACGGGCGCTAGGAGGACATAGCAGCGGAGAAGTCCCGGGCTCTCTGTGTGTCATCCGGACCTTCTCGTTCTTCAGCTGGGGGCGAGAGAGAACCTCCTCGGATACTCACGTGAAGTCTTCCAAGTCTTCCAGCGGAGAGGTGAGCGGATTGTCACTCTACGAGTCACTGCAGCGCCATCATTCATAACAACAGGCTTCTTGTGGCTTAGCATAGCACAGCTGGAAAGGAAAAATAGTAAAGTTAGGTAGTAGAAGTATAAATAAATAATAAGCTAGTTTGAGTCCAGATATTTTTCCATATGAAAGTACTTTGAAACAATTATTATTATTATTATTATTATTATTATGAATATTATTATTTATGATCATTACAGCTGTTTCTGTAGTGGTTATTGATAGTTATAGCCTAGTAGTAGTAGTAGTAGTAGGCTCATGGTGGTAGGATTAAGTGGATTCAATGAAAAGTATAGTGAAATAAGGAGTTCCTCTCTTTTTGTGCCGTACCTTATTCCCCTCATCTGATCAAACATGAGTTCATGAAGATTACAAACATTAAAAATATATATATGTTTTTGCTGTGCATAAGATAAAATAAGTTAAGATAAGATAGGATATTCCTTTATTAGTCCCACAGCAGGGACATTTGCAGGATTATAGGCAGCAGAGTTGATAATGCGAACAAGAGACATAATAAAAAAACAAGATCAAAATAAATATAATAAATAAGTAATCACACAGTTAAGAATAATAAATAAGCTATAAAACGTTAAAATCAACAATAACTAAAAAATATATAAACAGACAGAATCATTTTTAGTATTGCACAGTGGATTGCACAGATTATTTATATTGCACAGATTTATATAGTCAATTTTTTTGTATGTGTGGTCTGCTGGGAGCAGAGATGGTTGTGCAGCCTGACAGCGGCAGGAAGGAAGGACCTGCGGTACCTCTCCTTCACACACCGGGGGTGAAGCAGCCGGTGGCTGAAGGAGCTGCACAGAGCTGCCAGGGTATCCCGCATGGGGTGGGATGTGTTGTCCATCAGGATGATATCTTGTGTACATCCCAGGACACAGCTGGCCGTCTGTTCAGTCTCTTCCTGTCGGCTGTCGAGATGCTGCTGCTCCAGCAGACCACTCCATAGAAGATGGCTGATGCCAACACAGAGTCGAAAAAAGGTCCTCAGGAGTGCTCCCTGCACTCCAAAGGACCTCAGTCTCCTCAGCAGATAGAGTCTGCTCTGTCCCTTTTTGTAGAGTGTGTTTGTGTTGTCAGTCCAGTCCAGTTTATTGTTCAGGTGGACACCCAGGTACTTATAAGATCTCACAATCTCAATGTCCATTCCCTGGATGTTCACTGGTACCGGAGGAGAGTGTTTACCCCGGCGGAAGTCCACCACCAGCTATTTGGTTTTCCCTGAGTTGATCTGGAGGCGGTTCCGCTGGCACCATCCTATGAATTCCTGGTTCAGCTCCCTGTATTCTGCAGGTGTCAGTTAGCAGAGTTATGTTTGAAGTCCGAGGTGTAAATGGTGAAGAGGAAGGGAGCCAGAACGGTTCCCTGTGGGGACCCCTTGCTGCAGGACACCAGGTCTGACTCACACTCCCGTATCCACACATACTGTGGACGGTTGGTGAGGTAGTCCAAGATCCACGCAGTGAGGTGGTGGTCCACCCCGGTCTGCTCCAGCTTGTCCCTCAGAATCAAAGGCTGGATGGTGTTGAAGGCACAGGAGAAATCGAAGAACATGATTTTCACAGAGCTTCCAGCCTTTTCCAGGTGAAAGAGGCAGCCTGCTTTGCTTTGTGTGAGTCACCAGCACTAAATGGGGCATCTTTATACATTTACTGCAACTATATAGTGTTCCAAAAGAAAACTCTTCTGCCACAGGAGCTCCTGCCCTGGTTTTAATTAAAAAGAGAGCAGTTTAAATGAACCGCCGGTCCTTCTCAAGACAAAAACCGGAATGTGCCTCAGAGCAGTGCCAGTCTGACCATCACTCTCTAGAGTACTGGGTACTGTGGTGTCTCTGCTGGCTCAGTCTGGTGCACTTAGTAGCTCTCCCTAGACTTGTATGACCTGAGGTTATTTATTAATTATACCTCGGATGGGAAGTGAGTGTGTGGGCGTGTGTGTGTGTGTGTTGGCTGGCTGGGGATGCATGATTAGTGAGTGTATGTCTATGAAAGAAGGAAGGAGGTTATCATTTCTGGAAAAGAACTTCTGGCACAACAAAGTGGTTTCAGCTCCACATCTCAGCATCCATCGGGCTGTGAATTAGTTAGTAAACTGCCACCAAATGGTGCCCAAGTTCAAGCCTTAATATCAGGAAAAATAAAGAGGACCAGTGATGGCTCACGAGAATGATCAGGTAAGCGTTTGAACACATTTTAAGGCATAGCTTTTCACATCTCTGTGTCCATCTAAAGAAAATTGAAAATGAATGCAATTTCCCAGATCTCGAGAAAAAGTTTTCGTATTGATGCAAATGCAATGTAAAAGATATTTAGTTTACACAGATATAAAAAAGCAAAAAGCAGCAGATCCTCACATTTGAGTTACTGGCACCATTCGAGCATTTGTTTTGCATTTTATGTTGATGAATAACTTCAATTTATTGTCAAAACATGGTCCCAGATAATGTTTCTGTTGACTAATTAGTTAGTTTGCCCTCTTTTTAAGTTATTTTCTTAATACATGTATAAAAGTCATTGTCTGCTTCGAGACACTGGCAAAGTCTTCATTCTGGAAACACCAACCCCTTCATGGCTGAAGGCTCAGAGAGACCGTCGCTATTTACTCAACATGATACATTATTACATAAAGCAGCACTACAGGATCACTCATTCTAAAAAGAGGAGAGAATCACACAAGACCTGTAATCCAAAAAGACAGAAATAAGTTAGTGGAAAAATAAATCTTCTACCCACTTCTTTTTATACTAATCAAGATTTGATTATTGTCATGGAGTCCGGGAAAACATTATAATAAAATAGCTATCTCTTTTTTAGAGGCAATGGTCAATTGCATTGAGTTTGGGGAAAATGTGCCATTAGTGTCTCTGTTAACCTGAAACCACATGCAATTCCTTAGTGTGTCCGGACTGTAGTGGAATTGTGTTTGTCTTCATCAGTCAGTTAATGACCAGGGCACAACACAAGTGTTTTTTTATCTTGAAAACACAACGAAGGGTACATACTGGTGAAATATGATCTAAATGTGAACGTTTTATCATCGTCTTCACCGTTCAAGAGACGCTGCAAAAACTTTCATTTTGAACCAGTTTTAAACGTCTTCTAAACTTAGTATAGCTCTCTGTAAAAGTTGTAGGGATTTACATACATGGGCAAAAGACAAAGAAAACCATGGGACACAGGCAACAATTCATTTTATTTCATAAGAAATATTTAACATGAAAAATGTTCTTCAATACAATTTCTGTGAAGTAGAAAAATACATGCTTGTTTACGGTGCAAACAATACCAAAATCCCCTTTCCTTCTTTAAATGTCGTTGTCAAAGTCAACCAGGAGCTGGTTTCAGATGGTCTGACATATTTAAGATGGACATCTGTAAATTAAAAAATGTATAAATATTATCATCCTGAAAGTTTGAATGTCCATCAAGGGTTGGATATGCTTTTGAGCATAACTTACATTTCTGTAATTGCAATTTTACATACACAACCAAGGACATACATATGGTAGTCTCTCTATATTATTTTATTATATATTTTTTCATTGTGTAGAAAAGTGTGTACAAAACAAGTGCAGACAAGTACATGAACACATTTACGACCCAAGAAATTATACAAAGTAAGACAGGGACCACAGCCAAGGAGTCATAAGCAAACTGAGGAGAGTAACATGGGTTTAGACTAAGGGGTATGAGAAATGGAGGTCCAGCAAAATGTATATAACTGTGTGTGTGTGTGTGTGTGTGTGTGTGTGTGTGTGTGTGTGTGTGTGTGTGTGTGTGTGTGTGTGTGTGTGTGTGTGTGTGTGTGTGTGTGTGTGTGTGTGTGTCTTATTTGTGTGTCGTGTCCATCTTATTTGTGGTCCGGTTAATGGATGAGTGAGATGTTGCTATACGTTGCTGTATGCCAAACAACAATGTTTTGACCCTGTTCTTGTATGTACATCACTTTGTCTTACCCACTTCCTCCCCGTACCAACTGTATACTTTTGGCTCAGTGGTAGAGCAGGGTCTTCCTTCCTGACACATTTCAAGGCTTTGCATGGCAGATGATGATTAAATGCAGGATTCGCATTTTAATGATATAAGAATTGAATCAGAGAGCATTTGACAGATGTCCTGACACTTCCTGGATTAACACAGGCGTTTACATGAAGATTACATTGGCTGCTCCACTGCAATTAGGTTCACACGCAGCCAGGAATATTTAATTCAAGATAAAGGTTTCACTGTTAGTGTCCATGTTGTGTTTACTTTTAACGGATTTAAGGATTCCTTAACAAAGGCCTCTTACCCTCTTTGGTTGAACCTTGACTACTGTATCTTCCCCTTAACACTTCATTGTATGTCAAAGCATGAGGCACTCAGACTGCTTCCACCAGCAACAAGCTGCAAAATCCACTAGTATAGTGAGCTGAAGCCATAACGTCACGCTAGCCTCTGTAACACGGTTCAGTCATTCAGCATTTCTCTCATGGGTTTTGTCCATATATATAATAATATAAAATATGAAACTCTTTTAAAGTTATTCCCTGCTGTCTAACAACCTCTACACCATAGTCCTCTCTGTGCTGCAGTTATTCCAGACATTATCTGAGCCAGCCATGGCCTCTCAACTCCCCCGTTTTTTTCCAAAATCCTTTTACCTGGTTTTAGAAACCTTAATATGCCGGCTGGGGTACTCTGATAAAGACCAGGATGCTGCGGCACACAGTTTGTTGCTGGTCCAGCGAGGGGGGGACTGTTACCTAAGTTGTTCGGCACCAGTCACTCACTTTTTCTATTCATTCATGAATAAGCCTTCACTAATAGAAGGGTTTGGCCCCGGTGCATGAGGCTGTTTGTGGTTTTAATGCAGCCTTGGGCTTCTTTACATGGTGTTCCTGTGGCTGATTAGAGCCAGGTGTCTACTCTAGGAAATGAGGGTATTGAGGGCAGCCTGCTTCTCTGCAGAGGACCAGCTGCTGCAATCTCAAATAATCTTGTGGGAAGGCTAGTCGTAAAGCTAAACATCCCCTTGCTTAAATTAGACGCTCTAGAGGACAAATTGTGCTGCTGTTGCTCATTTGGAAAATGAATCTAGCCCTGCAATTATTCTATGTTGTTGTTGGCGCTAATTATAAATCATGCAAGCGGCTGAAGAGGCGGTGTTGCTGACTCATTGCTGAGTAGCACACACTGCTAGGGTTGTGCTTAGTGTGATTCAAAAGAAATATTATTCACAGCTGTGCATGAAATCAGTTCAGTTTTGTAATGGAAAAATGAAACAGGAGAAATACAGTAAATGTTGCCTGATGACATATGTCTTACACTGTTTCCACCACAGCTATAGCAACTTATCTTATAACCATTACATTTTGAAACTGTTTACAATAAGTTTGGATTGTGTTTCCACAACGTTTGAAAGAGATGATGAAGAAATGAGCAGCAGAATGAAATGACTGTAAGTGTAAGTGTATGTCTCTGCATTCTGACAGTGCAGCCATGCTTCACAGCATCAAAGAGACTTTGATCAAGGTGAAGTAAATTATTTGTATGCCCAAAAACAGTGTGTGTGGTTTTATTTGAGATGGACACAACTGTGAACTTGGTGTTAAACTGTAGTTCTGATGGGCTTTGGATGTGTGTGTAGGTGTGTGGCTGTGTGTGTTTTCCCTTACCCCCACCAGTAAATAGTCCCAAGCTCTTTACTAGGAAGTCCCAAGGCCATTTGTTTGGATCTGTTGCCAGAGTCACATTTGGGAAGACAGGGCCATGTTCCTGTTTGTTGTAATTCTCTCTATGTCCTCGATTCATTGTAGAGCTCGAAGATTTGGGAGTTCTTATTAAGTAGGGGTGAAATCTTTGGCACTAAAAGTTGCAATCTACTTGATTTGCCCTTTCCGAGTACAGTGGAAGAAGAAGACAAATGCTTCCATATGCTAGCTTTTTAAGCCGGGGGTGCCGTCTGGATTGTATCCTTTTGGGTTGCTCAAGCTCAGCTACCCTCAACAAAACTTTGCTATTATTTAACCTACCTCAGAACGTAAACACAGCACAGATGTTTTACGTCTGTTGCGTTCAGGGGCAATCGCAAGGATCGGACTGCCTGTCTTTAAAAATTGTAAGAGGACATCATCATTTTGAGAATTGAGTTTTGCATTTCAGGTTGTTGAGTTTTTTGCATAAAGACATCATTTTTCAAGACAGAATCACACTTTATCTAAGAATCTATTTTTATCACCCTACTCCTATTTCACACCAGGGACAAAAACCAAACAAAAACCAAACGAAAGTGCGGAATATTTGATTTGATTTATTTTTTGTTTCCAAACCTTTTACACCAAGGCTGACACGAATATTCAACTTCCATGCATTCCACCAAAAATACAAATTTCACAGCGTCACACAATCATCAATTAAATTTTTTACTCTACACACGAGATGGGCTTTGTTATTCCCAGTGTGCAAGAATGTGTGAAAAAGTTACAATGTGGTTGCATTTCCTATAAAGCATGTAATTGTAAGGAGCGTAAATTCTGAGCTTCATTGCACTGCAATTTCATGATTGAACTCGACTGAATCAAATGTAGCCTAGGTGTTTATTATTATGTTAGACATAGCCAATACAAGGCTAATTATTTATACTGGTCAACCTAATACACAGGGCTAGGTGTATTTCTAAAGCAAAAACAATGAGCTCATATGCTTTCATTGCTGTAAATGATAAGGGCTGTAGGCTACCGAATGGTTTGAAGTTTCATTCATAACGTTGGCATTCAAATTCTTATTATTGATAATTTAGAGAAACACTGAGTGCAATTTCGGTGTGGATGGGCTTCAATGTTTAGGATTTGCTATTGTCTTCAGTTTTATATCATTATAAACTATCTGCATATATTTTGGTTTGGGACTGTTGGTCAGACAAAACAAGACATTAGAAGAAGTCCCCTTGGGCTGAGCATTTTTACCTATATTTTTTTACTTTTTATTTATTTAAAATTTGCATTGCATTGCTCTCAGTTTCCATCACCTCCCACAGCCTGCCAGTCAACTCTCGTGTCTTCAAGACAGATCATCTGGGGTTGGCCCTACTACTAAAAGAACAAATAATGAATGAATCAAAGAAAGAAATCTAAATCACTAAATTATCGATCGCTTTAGCAGGCAGGCTTGCATGACAAGTTATTGTTTTGAGTCTACATAGATGATCCCAATAAAAACAATTTAGTCACCTAACTTTACTTTTTGTACAGACTGAAAAAAACTGTGTCAACTGCGCACACACTTATACACATTGTAAGGCCACATTTTTTAGGCTGATACCATATCTTAATATACATATTGACTGAGATACAAACTAACATTTTTGATGAGGAAATGGAAATTAATTTCAGAAAAGTGAGCAGTTTGGAGCTTTTCATTTAAGGATGCCATATATTTAATTGTTTCCATTGAATATTTCCACTGTCCCGCCTCAATTGCCTAACCTCTCTTATTTAATGCTGGCCCTGTCTTCAGGTTGCCATGGTGAACAGCAGGGTGGAGGCGCCCACAGTGGCGGTGATAGGCGGTGGTGGGGGGACAACGGGCAAGTTGTGTGCAGGATGTGGAGGTCGAATCACAGACCGCTTCCTGCTCTTCTCCATGGAGCGGTACTGGCACACGCGATGTCTCAAGTGCTCCTGCTGCCACGCTCAGCTGGGCGAGTACAGCAGCACCTGCTACAGCAAAGGAGGCATGATCCTCTGCAAGAACGACTACATCAGGTGAGCCCTGATCATCTGTGTAGACACTGGTCCATAAAAGTCAGTGGAAAATGTCCAAGTTCAAGGTGCTTGTCGTTACCAACCAACAGTCCTAAACACAAATATTCAGTTTACATTCACCTAAGACAAAGAGAAGCAGCATATCCTCACAATAAAGAAGCATGGACTAGGTAATGTTTGGACATTTAAGCCTTAATCTCATGAATGAGAAATCAATTATTAAAATAGTTGCTGATTAATTTCTTCTAATTGAATACACAGGCCTACTGTGTATTTAAGAAATTCCACATTTAGTTGACAAGTAAAATTGGTCAGCAGTACAGATGTTTAGTCAGGTACAGTATTAATGTGATGTTCAATGAATCCAAATTTTATGGAAATCTTTTCATTACCATCTGCAAATTTAAATTGCAGGGCGCGATAATGTGTGTCAAATAACATTTTAATTCAAATATTATGGTGCTGCAGAGATGTCCTGGCCTACACATCAAAAATCAGACCATAATCATTTAAAATGTGTTTTTCAATGAAAATAAAAGTAATGATGTAAAAAAAGGATCAGTCCCCCTTATATAGCAAATCAATAGCAATTGCAATATCAGTCAAAATAATATTAATTTATAGCACCTCAGTAGCTCACCTCATAGAGCAGGTGTCCCACGACTAAGGCTGAGTCCTGACTGCAGTGGCCCAGGTTTGAATCTGACCTGTTGCCCTTTGCTGAATGTCATCACCTGTCTCTCCCTGTTTCCAGTCTAACCTCTGTACTATCAAGATAAAGGCTTTATATTTTTCATCCTTCAGCCTTCGATAGGTTCCTGCAGTATTTGTGACTACCTCAAGGTCGAGTTTCTTTAAATGATCAGTTGCCAGTCTGGGCCAGTGACGACTGATGATCCACTATGCTATCTTGACCCTCATGTCCACAAGATGCGTTCAAGAAGCGGTCAACCAGTCTTTTCTTCAGCAGATACATTTTTGGTGTTGTTTGTGTCTTTTTGGAGTAGTAGGAAGACTAGAGGCTACCATACAAATAAATGTGAGTCTATTTATTTTTTACTATTCTCATAGATTCCGTGCCTGTTGATAGGGGTACACCGATTTAACTGTTACCGCTGCCGTTATGATATCTTGTCTTTAGATATAATTAGAGTACCGTTTAGATACCATAGTTAATTAATAAGCTGTATGACTCACTGTGTGGAAGACATTGGGATCCTTCTTTAAGCCTAAGGCAACATAAGGCATCCAAGTCAAAATATCCACACAGGTCAATGCAAAAGATATTTAACTTTTACTTCATGTGATATTTGGTTTCGTTCATATTAACAGGCTAGATAGTGCAGTTAAATTATTTAATGAAATAATATTTATTACAAACTGAGATTCCAAAAAGCAGGCATGTAACAGCAGACAAAATGACTACTATAACTTTGTATCCATCATATTCTGCTAATGACTCATATTCATTGCGACCCATATCATTGTACTCTGATAAATACTTTCATATTCATATTGTCCGGTAATTGCTACATTTTCATGGCTTTCTGCAATTGCTTATGTTATGTAAGATTGTCTTCAGTTTTATATCATTATAAACTAACTGCATATATTTTGGTTTGGTACTGTGATTACATCACACATTTTACTGGTCTAACGTGACCTCACTCATGGCACTTGTTTTACCTGACTTCACTCATTGGAAATGTTATAAGATCACACCACTCATTGCATTAGACCAAAGTGACCTCACTTATTCCTAATGTTCTAACATCTGTCATAGTACTAGTCTAACGTTATCTCACACATTGCTAATGTTCTAAGACTAGTCATAGTACTAGTCTAATGTTATCTCACACATTGCTAATGTTCTAGGGTTAGTTATTATCTCACTAAGACTAGTCATAGTACTAGTCTAATGTTATCTCACACATTGCTAATGTTCTAGGGTTAGTTATTATACTAGTCTAACATTATCTCACACATTGTACTAGTCTAATGTTATCTCACACATTGCTAATGTTCTAGGGTTAGTTATTATACTAGTCTAACATTATCTCACACATTGCTAATGTTCTAGGATTATTTATTATACTAGTCTAACGTTATCTCACACATTGCTAATGTTCTAAGATCGGTGATTGTACTGGACTAACGTGACCTTATTCATTGCTTATGTTCTAAGATTGGTCATTGTACTGGTCTAACTGGTCTGACTGACAAAAATGGAAACTTCCTGCATCAAGACACAAGTCACTAACTAGATGTGTGTTGAGTTTGCTCAGTACATTCTCTTTTAAATAGGTTTCTGTTAGCTGTGTCATGCTTTAATCAGTGGTGTATTGTGAATGGCATGTTTCGATTGCTGAATATCATATTGATAGCAATAATAGAAGAGTAGGGTGCATTGCTAGTTGGTCTGAATTGCATTCTAAGTTGACCTTTAGCTCAACTATTATGTATTTGATGGGTTATTTTCTGTATTTCTACTTATCTATTGTTACACAGATGTACAAGGTTAGGACTTAATGCTGTTGACCTGCCACTTGGCATTAATTATTATTATTAATTATTATTATTATTAATTATTCAGGTTTGTGGCAGCAATACAAATAAAAAGCTCATACATGTGTATAAAAAGGCTTAAGGATAAAGTTGGACGTGCTAATTCAGAGAAAATCTCAGGGCTACCTCCTGGACGTTAAATGACTCATTAAATTACTGTTTGGATTAAGACAAAAAAAATCATTACTTTGTGCAGTAATTGACAGAGACAACGGGCATCTAACCGGGTTAAGTAGGTCCAAGTGTCACACGATTTGATGATAGAGGCTTTCAAATAAAACTTCAACCAGCTACTGTTCAGGTGCTGACATGCTTCCAGAGTTTTATGTGTGTAAGCATTTGTAATCTTTTTTGTTAGGAGCTGTTGTTAAAAGATGCAGGAATTTTGATCTAGAAATACTAGAGTTAAACATCACTGTCACAATATGCATCCAGCAGAAGTAAACCGTTCATTTGGTTTATTTATTTTGGATGCAAACATTCAATCAAACAAGAAACCTATGGAAAGTATGTTTGTGCTTAGGGCTGTGTATACATAGACCTGAGAAATAAGACAACAAAGTGTGTTGGTTTGTTGTGTCAGGTACCGGTGAGACAATGAAATATCTAGGGAAGTCGGATTGAATAATGGATCGTTGGGTTTGAAGGCTAATCCGATGCCAAACACACTGCACAGCAGTTCATAATTCAATGAGACAGAAGTGGAAAGATATGATGGCTGCAGTCATACAGCCACAAGAGTACAACTTTTTCCTACAGGGAAAAAAAATGGTAAAGGTAGCATGAAAGTTTAGCCCATATGCACACTAAACTAAAACACACAGCAGCTGTGATGTTCAATTCTATTTGATTCAATATATATTGTAAGCCCAAAATCACAAATTTTCAATTCACAGACGGCTTTACAATCAGTACAACATATAACATCCTCTGTCCCCGGACCCTGACATCAGAACAGGGTAAAACTCACAAAAAACAGGGAGATAAATAAAGAAGTAAACCTTAGGAAGACAACTGAGGAGGGATTCTTCTCCCAGGATGGACAGAAGTGCAACAGATGTCATATGTATGTAATGAACAACTTAACAGAGTTACAATACATTCAATGAATATGATATAAATGATTCATAGAATGATCGTAGTAAGCAGAATAATGGAAAAGTTACGACTACAAATTATAACAGCAGCAGTGTATATAATAGAATAATAATGATAATAAAAGCATTAATGGCAGCATATAGTTATACAAATATGACAAATAATACTAATAATTGTAGCAGTCGGTGTAAGCAGGACCACGGCCGGAGGCAGGAACATGGTCTAGGTCAGGGGTCTCAAAAACTGGTCCCGCGGGTCAAACCCGCTAGACGATATTTTGTGGCCCCCACCTTAATATGAAAGTTTAATGTTAGTGCGGCCCGCGAGTTTTATATGAATGGCACTTTACAGTGTTGTGTGCGGAGCTGAACGAACCTACCAATCACGGTGGGGTATATGGCTCTCGGGGTCGGGACATCGACCGGGCTTGATGCAAGCAGAGAAACATCCTCAATGAGTGACAGTGAAGAGCGTTGCCATGGAGAGTTACAGCAGCGTTGCCATGGAGAGTTCTCTTCCGTGCCTGGCTGGCTGCCTGCCTCGTTTCTATTCGTCCCAGAATAAACACCTCCAAAAAAAAGTTTTTAATTGCTGCCCAGCATACCAGAGCCCGACGAAGAGCCTGGGCACTCCTATACGCCCCATTGTACCGATTTTGGTTGTAGTTCCATGAGACATCCACT
Source organism: Anoplopoma fimbria (assembly GCF_027596085.1). Lineage (NCBI taxonomy): Eukaryota > Metazoa > Chordata > Actinopteri > Perciformes > Anoplopomatidae > Anoplopoma > Anoplopoma fimbria. The sequence goes on along the minus strand of NC_072462.1, from coordinate 9,497,452 downwards.
GGGGGTGATCGCGGGCGGTCCAGATTGAATGGGAGTCTATCGGGCTAAACGGCTAGGTGCCTCTTTCACCTGCTTGTCGTTGAAATATCGCAAATTTTATTGTAGATTCCGCAAGTTCAATATAGATTATGGTTCAAAAGTCAAATGAGTGAGTACTTATGTCCTTTCGATTTCTTACAGTTTGGGCCGTTGTTGGCAGGATACGCTAGCATTCTGCTAATGAATGCTGATTGGTCAGGGACGGACTTGCGACTGATTACGACCAGAGACCCTCTTTAGACGGCATCTGAAGCTGAAGTGATCCATTATCTTAAGGACTTTCCGTAAGTTATTTTGCGTACTGTATTTATATTATATATATATATATATTATACAATATGTTAATAAAAGGGTGCCGAAGTGATTCAGAAACTGCAAGCAGTAGACAGTGTGACGTCATCGCATTTTTTGAACATGAACAGATACGACCTAAAAAATGAATATTCAGCTAATGATTTTAGCCCCACCCTTTGATAAACTTTCAAATTACTTGACAAAAAATTACATCGTGAGAAAAGTGGAGAGGATAAAACCCCGTTGGCTCAGGACCCTATGGTCAAAGATTATTACCAGCAACCAGCCTGGGAACTAACCCGCGAGCCAGCCCTAGACATTCTCTGATTATACAAATGTCTCTCTCTGACAAACCTGAGCCAAGCCCTAACTATAAACCAATGAATTTGTTTATTTATTTTTTCATCTTATTTTGTAAAAAAATAAAAATAAAGACATTGAGCCAAAGCCCTAGTGGACCTATAGCTAAAAAGTTTGAGACCCCTGGTCTAGGTCAAACCGTATCCATAGAAACCTGAGCCACAACCTAAGAAGCTATAAACCTGAGCCAGCCCTAACTATAAACCTCAGACAACCCTAACTATAAACCTGAGCCAGCCCTAGCTATAAACCTGAGTCAGCCCTAACTATAAACCTCAGCAAACAAGCCCTAACTATAAACCTCAGACAACCCTAACTATAAACCTGAGCCAGCCCTAGGTATAAACCTGAGCCAGCCCTAGCTATAAACCTGAGTCAGCCCTAACTATAAACCTCAGACAACCCTAACTATAAACCTAAGCCAGCCCTAACAATAAAACTGAGACAGCCCTAGCTATAAACTTTATCAAAGAGGAAGGTCTTAAACTTAGTCTCAAATGGTGAGGGTGTCTGACCCCGGACTGAAACTGGAAGCTGGTTCCACAGAAGAGGAGCTTGATAGCTGAAAGCTCTGGCTCCCATCCTACTTTTTGAGACTGTAGGAACCATAACTAACCAGGGAGCACAGCTCTATAGTGGGGAAATAGGGTACTATAAGTTCCTTAACATATAATGTCTGCACTAAATTTTACTTCACAATTCAGTCAGTTCTATTTCAGAAGAGTTCCGTCTGTGTGTCACCACTGATGCTCTGATGCCAGCTTTGATCCGATTGACCATTGAGAAAAGGGATATCAATGTCCAGTTTGTCATGTAGGTGAGGGCCAGCAGTACACCATTCATCTTAGGAAAAAATTCTATTAGACTGCTTTCATAAAGTCCACCGCTGGAGAAAGAAAAGATGCGGGCAAGTTGATTGGGGGCTAATTCCTCTCTGTGTTGTTGTGTGACAAACTTAAGCAGCTTGTTTTGTTTAGCATTTAAGTAAACTTAAGGCTAATCAAAAGCAGCTAGCTTGACAGACTCCCGACAGTTTGTGGTAAACAAGACTAAAAACAATATTTTAGTATGTTTCAGTTTCAGTAGTAACATAATCTAGAGAACATTCAAAAAAGTTATTGAGTGGTAGTCATTTATTCAGATTTGACCCCTTAAAAAAATGAGAAGGCTGCTATTGTCTACCTGAAATTAAAATCTAACATTTCTGTGAAGTTTGAGTGGTACATCACAAACAGGATGCTGAGATCACACCACATAAAGCTCAAACACACATTCTGATGTCAATAAACCCTCAGATTGCCTTTTTCTTATGCTCTTTTAGTCAACTAGGGACGAGGCCTGCTCAGTGTATCTCACATAGCCAAACCTCTGTCTCATCACGCTCACAGAGGTCAGAATAAAATGCAGTTTGGTTAGCGGTTGTTAGCTAGAGTGATTTTATAGAGAGACAAATGGGTGATGGGGTTAGGGTTAGGGCTGGTTACTTTGTAGCGGACATCCATCAAGACTTATATAAATATCTCAGACCAAAATGAATTAGATTTAACTTAAGCTAATATAAAGATGCTTCACAATCTTCCCTGGTGCTTCTCGAACTCTCAGCTGCTGAATGGTGCATAAATCATTCAAACTAAATTTAATGTAAAACATCAATCGACAAAGTTGGTTTATCGGTCAATGATATGAGTCACTGATTCTACCTGGTCACATGCGATCCCTTTTATTTTGTTGTGGTTCATTATTCATTGCACTCTTCATACTATTCTTTATTCTTTCCCTTTATTCTGTTTATTTTATGTTTAGTAGTTTAGTAATGTAGTTTGTCTAATAAATATTTCCTTTATAAAGAACTTGATCATTTGATTTGTGTGTATATGAAATAATAGGTCAATGTACACCTTGAGAATAACTCCCTAGGAACCCTGAGATTAAGATTAGATTGATTAATATCACATTTTGAAGTTTTCTCTATTTTTCCAAAATAGGGTGGCGTCCAAAATAGGGTGGCATCCAAATTAAGTCCTATGTCAAATTCTGTTAGTTAAGTTAATGGTGGTAAGTCCAAGTACCATCATTCTTTTATACTAATATAAAGGTTTATAAATCATAATTGAGTTATTAATACTAGTTACATATCCTGATAATAAATTATTTATTAAAATCTGCTACCAGCAACAACGCTACAACTATTAAAGTGATTCTACACCTGAAATCTACCTTTGATTAATAAATACTCACTCAATCTAAGCTTGAAAGATAGCTGCTAAAGTTTGGAGTTTTCTCCCTTACAAAAACAGTAGATGGTCTGTTTGACTTCCTGTCACTTACAATAGAACACAAAGTTTCCCCTCCTGCAGTTTGGGGATTTGCACAGGGTGTTGGACATAGACACAGACATCTTGAAGTGGCCCTATTATGCTTTTCCACTTTTTCTCTCTTCTTTAGTGTGTTATATATATTTTTGTACATGTAAAAGGTCCGTAGAGTGCAAAACCTGAAGTCCACGCCTAAAAGGAGTTACCCTCCCCCTCAGAAGCTCCTGAGCTGCCTGAAACGGCTCCATTCAATTCTCTCCTTCACTTCCGTAACTTTATGAGGTCACAATGTTACGGAAGTGACGTAAAACTCTCCAGCTAGTTTGGCCCTCAAACAAGAGAGAGACGGAGCTGAAGCTCTTGAGGAAGAGTTTTTTGACATGTGAAATGTTGACCAATCACAACAGAGCGGGCTAGCTGACCAATCAGGGCAGACTTTGCTTTCTGGAGGGAGGAGCAAGCGCTACAACGGAGCATTTCAGAGAGAGGGTGAGAGGAGGTGCTGCAGGACAGCCAGGATGAGAAACACAAGGAGGATTATGAGCATTAACGCATGTAAACATGTTGTACTGTAACTTGAGATAAAAATATGCACCCAGAAAATAGCATAATAGGGCCTGTTTAATACAAAATTAAACACCATGTTTGTTTAAAAAATGAAATATAACATATTAAATCAATGCTTGGTAAAGGCGAAGTAGTCGGTTCTGTATTTTTAGATCCATGCGAAGCCTGAATCAAAATGTCTTAATATCAAAACTCTCTAAATTGAACTGTTCATCTAGAGCATCGACATGGATGTTATCATATGTATCAGATAGGATGCAATGTGCAACCAAACAAACTTTAAAAACTCTAAATAATAAGCAATTGGATTTGTGCCTGGTTTATACAATTTTGAATGGTTTGGCCTCTCCTCCACTATGTGACCTTTTGTATACTCGCTCATTTCATTCAATTAGATCCTCAATAATATCCTCTATACCTGATTTTACAATACTTTCTCGCCACACTATATTGTGATCTACTGAGCTGCACATTTATCAGCACTGCAGCTCTATCGAGCTTAAAAAGTGTTGAAGCTGCCCAGCTCTGTACTCACTGACCTTGAATTTGTATCTTCTGGTCTTCCTGACTTGGTTTTATCTGACAATGATGTGATGTGCTATTGTGTGTAGCTTTGTATTGTTTGTTGTTTGACTTTATATTGTATTTTCACTCTTTACTCTTAGTCATTGTGCTCTCTATTTTGTTCAAATTAATTCAGATGTGAATTAGCTCAAAGCTATAATATACATAGTACTTAACCCCTCAGGCTATGCCTGAGTTGTGTGATGTTAGTCCTGTTGGGCAGATAACACCTTGCATGATGGCCCTGCCATCAGTGAATAAATGGGTGTGAAAGGGTGAATGATGACATGTAGTGTTAAACCACTTGGAGTGTTCAGAAGACTAGAAAAGCGCTGTACAAGTACAGTCCATTTTCCCGTTTTATTTGGAATCAAATAAAAAGATGCTCATGTAGCTGTTCATGCAATGGTGTTAAAGTATATTAATTGACAGACCTGTGCCTTGGTTTTATGTACAGGCTGTTTGGACACAGTGGAGCCTGCAGTGCTTGTGGACAGTCCATACCTGCCAGTGAGATGGTGATGCGAGCACAAGGCAACGTTTACCACCTTAAGGTAAGTGTGATTACGTAATCGGATCTCTCCAACATATGCATTACCACAGTCGTCATGCTGTGCTCAAAGAGCTCATCTTGATTATACATTGATAATCTATATTCACATGTGACACTGTCACTCTCTTGTTTTCCTAGTGTTTTACCTGTGCCACCTGTAGAAACCGCCTGGTCCCTGGCGATCGCTTTCACTATGTCAATGGGACTATCTTCTGTGAACATGACCGGCCGGGAGGAGGTCTGATCGGTGGACATCCAGCTCCTCTGCAGGCCAACAGCATGATGTCCGACCAGAAGGTGAGAGGCCATGTGTTGCTACTAAGAATTTCTTTATCCACTTTTTATATTGAACTTTAAAAAGTGCGTTTGGGTAACAGGTAAGAGTGCAGCAACTCAGTTAGGATATTATTTTTGTTCTTTTTGTTGAAACAAAACAGAGGAAATAAAAAAACCTTCAATGATGTTGGTGCCAATGGCTCATGGAGCTCATTGTGTGGTGTCCTCATTCAAACACGGGAATCCAAGACACGCAATCAGGAATGCATGAACTAAAACAAAAAAAGGACATATTTAACTTTTTGTGTATATAAATAACCATCATTTCATCCATTCCTGATTGCCAAACTAATCTACTATCATTAACAAAAGAGTAAATTAGTATGGTAAATCAAGCCATCATTACTTGCATATGCATTTATATCTTGGGATTTACATCTTCAAGATTTACAAAACACAGGGTGTAATATCAATTAATATATAATAATCTATTAAGTACTCAAATTGACTCATAACATTGTAACCAATGAATTAAGATTATTGAAGGCAAAAGACTGTATTTTTCCTTTGTTGCCTTTTAAAAGCGCAACTGCCGCATAGTAACATTACCACTACAACAGATATGAAGTCACTTGTTAGCTTGTCACTCTACATACGCAGCAGAGGTACCAAGATTAAACAAAACATTAATTCAACAACATAGCGTTAGAATAATATTAGGCTACAAGGTCTGCCTTTGAATTCATTTGAACATGTTTGTCATCATTTGTTCAAAAAATCAGAGTGAACCTAGTTCAAGCCAATCTCAGCAACACACAAAAGAAGAAGAGTCAGTTTTGTTTCTCTTATGGAAATCTTGGAGTAGCATACGTCTCTGTCAGTCATTCAAAATTCCTTGAACTGAGGGTACATACATTACTCTTGCTTGACAATGCAATTTGAAAAGAAATGAATAGCACATGACAAAGAATGTAGCACAAAATGGAACAAAATTTTCGACAAATAGGCACTCACGACTGTTATGCGAATATTATGAATAGGGCTTATCAAGTTAAACAGCTGGTGGCGTAATTAAGGGTTTTTAATGCACAAATTGAAAATGAGCATGATAAAAGGTGGATGGGAACACAAAGTACTCAAGACATTTACAACCTCTTCTCTCCAATTTTTACAGGTCTGCTGAGGAAGACGATGGAAAACCAAATGTGTGCCTTCTCAACCCACCTTTCTCCTCTGTTTCTCCTTTACCCTCGTCCTCCACCTGCAAATCCTGCCATTGGCTGAGCACCCTCCAGTCACTCCACAGTGTGGATATAGTCATTACTGCTACTCGTTTAGATTTCAACATCCCAACAGAGACTGGCTTCTCTGAGTAGACGGTGAGGAGTGAAATCTGGACTAGTGGTCAAGTATTCTGTCGGATAGATGAGGATGCTGAGGTTGATGGAATGTATTTATACAGTAGACTGTTGTCTATTGCGAACTGTGGCAATATTACTGATAATATTGGCATATGGCATGGATAACGGGGAAAATGGAAGACTGCCACTGAATTATTTCCGCTGGAATCATCAATAACCTTTACCCAGCTAGCCAGTTACAGTGGGCATTGAATAAGGAGGGAGGAGTTTCAGAAATGTGATTTCTGCAGGAGGTTAAGTATACTTCAAAATTCACACCAACCATACACAAGTTTGGCTGTTCTTTTGGTTTGAGGAAACGGATCTCCTGACTCGTGATTCCAGCTGCTGGATGTTTCCTCTGTAACTCTGAGAGACAAGTGAACAAGAAAACATCTGTATTGATACTTACACCTCCTCTCTGTGCATTTCTCTTTTAAAAATTCAAAAAACATGGTAGGCTTCTGATTGGTTTCAACCAGGGTGGGTTGGGGGAAGTGATATTCGCCCTCTGGTGGTAGTGTGTTCCCAACTCAGACAGAAGTAGCTTGAATTCTCCGTACACACTTTTTGCGCAAAGAGGATATCTCAGGCTTTATTGCAGTAATAAAAGACCATACCAGGTTATTTTTCCTGTTCTAGCCCATTATCTACAAATTTATTACATCATAAACTCTCAAATAGTAGCCGGGGACTTTATTTACCTCAGTGAGAGCTAATCATCTCCACAAGCCTTCGTTTCCACTGTTCACCAATTATATAAACTGTTTACCTTTTTGACTTGATACTATGCCCATTTCCACAGCAAATTTTGCATTAGCACCACCATTTTTTTTATTACATTACATTACATTACAGTCATTTAGCAGACGCTTTTATCCAAAGCGACTTACAATCAGTAGTATATTACATATCATTACACATCATTCACCCATTCACACACTGATGACAGGCTACCATGCAAGGTGCCACCATCAGACTCTAACTAACATTCATGCAACATCCAGTCCACACCGATGGCAAGCCTTCGGGAGCAACTTTTATGTTACCATGAATAACATTCAACACATCCTACAGAATTTTCACATTAAGGTCTGGTGACTTTACCTTAATTTACAGGCTTTTAATGTGAAAAAGTGAGTATGGAAACAGTATTTTTGCTAACAAATAGAAACTGATAGGACAAGGTGGTGATGTCGTGGCTCTGTTGCACTGAAATAATTAGTGCTTTGGAAATTATGCTGATTTTACCATGTGAGTCATTGTAGTAGGCTAAAGGTAATTCCTATCGATCCCTGCTTCTCTTAGGGACTGGCCTGGACAGTTTGTGTAGGCCACTTTTATTTGAGACACAGACATTTGTGAATTGCACCTTTGCATGAGAACTTAGAATTCTTAACATAACTACCAATCAGTATCCAAATGATACTATCAGATTTGAGAGAAGTAGGCAACTCATCCCAGTCCGTGAATTTCTACCTTTCAATAATAACATTTATTATTTATACCTACAAAACTGCCAAATCAGCCTCAGTTGTGCTTTGTGTTTAGTGCTACAGTAATTAGAATGGCAGCAAATGTTAGCTTGCTAACAATCTAAACTAAAATAATGTGAACATGGTAGACATTAACTGCTAAACATCAGCTGTAGAATTTAGTTGTGATAATGGTTATTACGTGGATTTTATTGTTGTTGCTTTGACCATCAGTTCTCGCAATAGTAATAATCTGTGGACACAGCGACATTGCAAAGAATAGATCCAACAGGCAGCCTTATATCATTCTCTTTAGGTTGCTTAGACAAGTCTGTGGAAATCTCACAGAGCACTGAGGGCCTTTGCATTCTGTATAGCATGGAGCTCTTCAGTCATATAAATATTGATCAATATCCATTGCGTTGGCCAAAACACGCAGACAGCCTAAGTATATCTTAATAAATTGTATCATAAATGTTGTATTTGAGTGTTTTTTTAATCAAATTTACTGTCCCAGTTTTAGTAAAGAGTAGTAGAAGACATTCAGGTGCATCATGAACATGGGATCTTGGTTATAGTGGTGGTATTGCTTTGAAATTTAGATGATATACTAGGCAAGATCAATATTTTTTACTTCATTGTATCTCCATTACTTCCAATGGATTCATATTTCTTAGCCTTGTACCTTTAAAAGGAGATCAGATATATGCATGTAACCCTAGTGGTTGAGGAACTATTCCTGATTCATTTTAGGTATGCTGTTTACTGTTAGAGTTTGATCCATCTTACAATTTGGTTCTCATTAAAATGAGCATAAAAGCCTCAAGGAGCGGCTGGTCTTGTTAGTTAATGGGCTATTACAGGCAAAACCATCAGCACAGTCCTTTAAGGCGGCAATGCTACTTACAGTTGATTTTAAATCAGCCTTTATTGTTTCTAAATATCTATTTGAAGAAATTGAACAAACTTTTTAGTGCAAGATCTCTAACAGTGGGTGTTCTTTCCTCTATTTCATTGTTTTATATTTCCCCAAAGACCTTTCATTCCGATCATCTAATTAGTGGAGATATACACCGGGATTGTTGACTTTAGTTGGAATGCAACTACAGTACTACAGGGCCTACAAGATCAATGCTCTCCCTCAGTTTGAATTTATTTTCTTAATACTTTTTAATGATGTACCATCTCTTCTTCATAGTACCAGACATCGTGAATACTTTTGCGGTTCATCAGTTTTTGTAAGTGGATGTATGGAAAGATAATTATACAAGAGCTTTAGCAGCAGTGATTTATGCTGTACAGCAAGTTTTTACAGTTTAAATTCTTCTGTCCATAGTTTATGAATGAATCAAGGAAGAATAGGAGGATATGTTCAAAGTGCATTATTATCCTGTTGTTTTGTGTGCTACAGTGTAAGAATCATGTTTTCTGTGTTGCAATTTGTCTTTTTCTTGTTTTTCAATCAATAGTTGTATTGCTCTAAACTGGGTGTGGAAAGAGAATATGTGTTCTCAGAAGAACTAATAATAATTAAGTGATGAGGATGATCTGGCTACAGCTACAGTAGGTTTCTCGCACCAGTTACAGGTAGCCGATGCAGACTGAGGACTAAGTAAGCAATGCTAGCGACTCTCAGACAAACATGGCTGATTACCCACAGGAATGGGATTTCAAAGGCCTGAGTCAAAGCCATTGCAGAAGCAATTAAAGTGGGTAGTGGTGGAGGCCTGCATGGGCTTTAGATGCACTCCAGTGTTACAGACTAATGAGGCCTAATCTGGTGAGCTGGTCTAATTAAAAGGGAGGGAGCCTTGTCCTGTGGGCACCAGGCAGCCAGCAGTTTGTGCTCTCTCTAAATGTCTGAGTGGGAAAAGAAAAGTTCAAGTCATAAAATTGAACGATGAAAAGTTTTATAATTCTCCATTCTCTCTGTCCGTTCAAATTAAAACATTTAACTTGACATTTTAACCTCTTTTCTGGTCTCTGATCCTTCCAAGGTCTCTAGTCTGTTATGTTTTGATTGCTTTTTGGCACCAAATGTGTATTTAAATTAGCCATTTTTTATGTATATTTATCATGGAACACTTCTTCCAAGCTCATTTTAGGATCACTGTTTTTCCATATAGTTTGTTATATAGTTTATGAGAAACCAGCTGTGACTCTTCAAATGAACAGCGCGCACAACTCAGCAGCTCCTCTCACATGATTAGTCCAATTAGCTTTGCATGCACAGTAACGATGAGACTTTTAATGGTAGTGTTTCAAAGTGCTCTTACGTTATGGGTGAACACATTCCTCTGGTTTTTCAGTCATGACTCCGAACCTGAATCACACCAAATTTCTTCTGAATCTACCATAATGCTTCTGTGTTACATTTTTGTGACTTTTCTTCCTACACAGTTAGCTTTTTGTTCCAATTCAATCAAAGGGTCCATTCACCCAAAACTCACTTACCTCTAGTGGTACTGTATACAGCCATATCTTACTGTGGATTATTAAAATTAGTTATTGTGAGAAGTTTTCATTTGAACAAATTTTTACTGTTTTAATATAGATACTCATATTAAATTAAATTAAATGTATTTATAAAGCGTCTTATCAAAACAGAAGTTATCTAAAGATACTTTTCATATAGAGCAGGTCTAGACTATAATTTACAGGGAACCAACATTCCTTCATGAGCAAGCACTGGGGCAACATTGGCAAGAAAAAAAAATCCATAGGGCAGAACCTGGATCTGGGTGGGCAGCCATCTGCCTTGAAAGGTTGGGTTGAAGGAGAGAGAGTTAGAGAGTGAGAGAGCAGGGAATGGTAAATGGTAAATGGACTGTACTTGTATAGCGCTTTTCTAGTCTTCCGACCACTCAAAGCGCTTTTACATTACTAATCATTCACCCTTTCATACCCATTCATACACTGATGACAGGGCTACCATGCAAGGTGCCACCTGCCCATCAGGATCTCTCTAATCATTCACACCCATTCATACACCGATGGCACAGCCTTCGGAAGCAACTCAGGGTTAAGTGTCTTGCCCAAGGACACATCGACATGGAGTCAGGGATCGAACCGCCGATCCTCTGATTGGAGGATGACCCTGCTCTCCACTGAGCCACAGCCGCCCAGGGGGGATTGAGTACCCTAATAAATGTTAAAGTCCAACAGCTAGGGTCAAACACAAGGAGAAGACACTGCAGGAAAACCAATATGTATTCTTTATTGACTATGCCCAACAAAAAGGACAACCTCATATTCCATCTATATCTGAAAAGATACTCTGTGCAGTAATTATGCATAAATGTATCCAGTGAGGGCACCGGCTCAGGAGGCAGATTTAAATTTCATAAACACCAAGACCAGGATGACCCTCTACGTACTATCACATACTACACCAAAGGAAAGGTCCTGGTCCAAGGGAAGGAAGCCAACCTGAAGTCCTTTGAAGAGGCATTCCCCCTTTGAAAGCCGAGGTGGACACCAAGAGAATCTATTTCCCCTCCGACAGTGAAGATGATGACAGATAGTGAACCCCACCACCTTGTCCATCTCTGCCCTTCCCACACCTCCCAGCTCCACCAACCAGAGTATAGCCCTGTTGGAGCTGGACTGAATTTACAGAGCTGACCCAGGGCAGACTGTCTGCCCCCCCAGACAACAGTCTGAAGCAGCTTAAAGAGGAGCTCCAGCAGCTCAAGAGAGACAATGAGGCCGTGGCATCTGACCTCAGAGGAGGTGTAAGGCACTCAAACAGGAGAACAGTGTGCTCTGTGCTCAGTGAGCCAAAGTGAAGGAGGATGCTGAGAATAGAGAAAGTATCTTCACCAGGCTCTCCCTGCCAGTGTCCCAGACCCCTTCATTGTCTCTACCCCACCCTGCACCCAGCCCAACAAACACCCTGGCACCTCCTGAGACATCAAACTAGTCGGCTGCCAACAATCAGCTCTGCCCATCCCAGCTGGCCTCCACTTAGCCTAGACAACAACCTGCTGGCTGACTCTGACGTGAAATTCCTGGACACAAACAAGCTTTTTTCCTGAAAAAAAAAGTCCTGTCTAAATGTTGCAGCATCACAGTCCAGGCAATGAAGCTGTTAAAAAAGTAGACCCTAGGGATTCCTCAGTGCCTGGTTAGCCACACAGGAACATATGACCTGCACAGTCTCTGTAGGAACACTGATGAGGCAGAGAGGAAGATGGCGGAGCAGGCCGGTAAGGCATTCGCAGACACCCGCATGTGGTTTCCACCCTGCTGCCTTGGACAGACTCCCCTTCTCATGTCATCCATGACATTGATATGGCGATCAGAAGAGGATGCGCCACCTTACCCAATGTCCACTTGGCCCTCCACCCATCCATTGGAATCTGGGACCTCGGTGATGGACTGGTGCAAAGACCCTGAAAGACAAAGCCCAAGGACGCTTTCTTTCCATCCCCTCCTCTACTAGAAGTATTAGAGACCATTCACACTGGTTCCCCCCAATGATGTGTTCTTTCCCCTCTGTGTAGACTAAACAACATAAGATAAGATAAGATAAGATAATAATTTATTAGTCCCTCAGCGGGGAAATTTGCAAACATAGAGCTCAAAGCTCTAAAAACAGTGGAGATGATTGTGGATTTCCAGAATAACGCAGCCCCTCCTGCTCCTATCACCCTGTGTGCCTTACTGGCTGCCACTGTGAAGTCCCTCCACTTACTGAGCTTATTCATCACTCAGGCCCTTAATGGAAGCTGAACATCAGCTCCATCATCAAGAAAACTCTGCAGAGGATGTACTTCCTGCAGCAGCTGAACTTTGCCGTCAGATCTCACCAGTAAAACAAGGTAAATCACACATTAGGGTTAGGATTAGATCAAGCCTTGGGTTATATCTATTTATAATCCCTCTGTAGATTTTCCTTATTTTGAAAAAGACGTTTTTGAAATCACCTATTTCCAGTTCCAGGGAGATCTGAATGGACGAAAATTCATTAAAATTCATCATTGACACACAGGGCAACCACCATGTGTTTGATGACCCTCCTGTTTACCACACTAACCATCAACTGTCAGAACAACCTTGACTTCATGTCAAAGTGGCAGGGAGATGGGGTACATCCCACGTCTCTTATTTGTCATTTCCTCGCTCCTCGTGAAGTTTTTCTGCGGCGCCTTCTTGACGGCCATCTCAAAGCTCTTACTTCTGCTCTGAGGGTCGAGGATCGAGAAGCATGAGGGGATCTTTGAGGAGCCATGAGCGAATATAAACGAGAGCAGCCTTCACGGAAGTCTTTTAACGTCTGATGTCCCCCTCATTGTTTATCAGTTATTTGATTGGACGCTGCAGCTGATCGAATGATCTGATGCATCTCAACATCACTGGGGATCATAGGGAAGACAGATCACAGATTAACTCAAGTTTAACACTCAAGTTTTTTATGTTATTGTTTTTTGATTCACTGTCTGGTCAATATCAAAATGACCACAAACAACTTTCTTAATTTAAAAAAAAGTATTTTTATGATCTGATATTTCCACAATTTCCACAATTAAAGACAATTAAAGTCAGAGATAGCAGGAGAGTATGTCCATCCATCTGTCAGCAAGAAACACTTTTTACATAATTTATCATAATTTCCATTCAGCTACGTGAGGCTGATAATTCCTTAGCATTGGGTTTGATGAGTTATATAATTTAATTTTTTCCCCACAACATTTAGCCTTATATACTTTCCAGTGTTCAAAAGAAACCATAATCATATTCAGGGTTACTCAATAATGACTTCACAATCAAAAAATCAATCAATACAGATGCAAATAAAAAAAACAATGCATTCTTCCAGTGTGAATTGATCTTGCGCCTATAAGCAGATCACAGAACACAGTATAGATATGTATTATAAAAAAGTAACATTCCACCGCCCTAGATGTCAGGAGAACAAATACCAGTTTACCATAAATAACCATATCATTGAACCGAGTATGAGCTATACCTACCTTAGTATAACCATAACAGCATCAGGGAGTTTTCACATCATTTCTTCTCTGATCCGATAACCACCAGCTGTCTGCTGCTGTTGATCTCTCTCTCTCTGAACCACACCCTCGCTACACACTGAGCTAATCCTGAAAGCAGCTACGCTCCTCTCAAACACTGTCCTCCACTTTGACCGCTGCCAGCCTGTAACTGTCACTAACACGGCGTAGGACGAGAGCAGTGAATGAAGATACATTCCCTGGTACCGTGGCATTAAGCTCAAAGCTGAACAGCTGAGGAAAGGCGTTACCATTTCTTTGACCTTTCCATTGGTTGTGAATTTGAGCTGGTCAGTACATGTACTATGGAATCTCTTACAACCAACCTTTAAACTGGATTGCAGACTGATCATACTGCTGAGCCTTACACAGGAAGAATCACTGAACTTTGGGCTTCATGAACTGTAACTTTTCCACGTACTGTTGTACGTACCGGCATAGATGTTTTGATGCAGCTTCCAAGCTTAAGAAAAAAAATACATAGTCAGAGAGGATAAATCTTTGATTTGAACTATATATATATATATATATATATATATATATATATATATATATATATATATATATATATGTTGTATTACTTCGGTTGCTAAATGCTCCACTGTGTTCACCAACTCATTTCTAACTTTTTCTGTCCTCAATTTGTGTGCTGGGCGAGAAGCATACAATACTATAACATAGATAACTCTCTGTGGACTTATCAGTATGAGCGAACCCTTTCCCATAACAAGTAGTAATTTTGCCCATTGTCAATAAAAACCTATTGATTATGCTATTAAAATTCCAAAATTACACTTGAAGTAATTGCTCATAGATGTTGATGTAAAACTGAAACATCCTTCATGCTGTATGTAAGTACAAATGCAGCCAATTGTGAGTCATACCTCCTGACGGCTCACCTTGTATCTTAGCAGTCTTGCTAATTGGTTCTTGAACTAGTCAGGCTAATTAACAATATGCAGATGAGGCTTGATTGGTTTGAGAGTGGCGTGGAACTTGCACCATGGAGGGAGATTGAAAGACCCCCCTCCTTGCTTATCAAGATATGGAGATAATTGCAATTAAAGTAAATTGCATTTGCTAATTAATTCGTCTTATGCTTTTCATGATCACAGACATGGAGTAAATAATTGATTTCCTATCAGCACTGAGCTTGTCAAACTGTCTTTGTCACGACTGTGTAAAGTCAACAAACGGAAATCTGCCTGTGTTATTCCAGGGAAGGGTATTCTACTAAAAGTAATGCAAAGAACAGTGTATGAGTGTTAATGTATTTGATACATACGTAAAGCTGTTGCATCCTCTGTGATCCTTGCCACCACCCACACAAACAATCCTGAGCTGGAGCCCGGCTCACCCTCCAGCTTCAGTTGTTCCCTCTGTCTCCCCTTAGGTCAGTAGTTATAAGCTACGAAATGTATTCAAGTACATTCAGGATATTTTAATTGTGAACATGGGGATATGACATATAGGACTAGATGAAAACCTAAATATTGGATAGAGGCAAAAATTCGGAATTTGTGTGACTTGATGAATGTGGACAACTGCTACGTAACTCAACAGGTTTTCACATTGTAATTTGCTTTTGTGTATTTCTGCATAACAATAAATGTAGTAAGAAAAAATAACAACAAAATCAAGAAACATAGATATAGAATAGAAAAGAATTGCAATAAGAATATGAAAAATAATATACAATAAAAATATGTACAATATCTGTTTTAAAATGAAAGAGCGGAACTATTTGAGATGTGTGGAAAATATGTGCATGGTACAGAGATAACACTCCAAAAGGTTTGTGTTAATGTATCTCATAGACACAGTCTAATACATTCGTATTTTATGAGTAAACAGCCATAATACTATGATATAAAGTTATAATTTTACAAATGAAAGTAATAATAAAGTCCCTATTTTTATAGGAGTAAAATTGTTAGGTTTCGGTTTGTTCCTTAGATGTATTTTGTTGTTGTTCTCCTTCCTTTTTTCTTTTCTCCCCTTTTTCTGCAGGACGTGTGTGTGGCAGGAGGGCGTGGCTGGCTGCTGATCAGACAAGCTGGTTCTCAATCAAGTCATCAGCCTGACACTACATAAGCTTGGCTTCAACTCCACCTCAGTGCCAGATAATTATGTTTCCTTGGGTAGAGCTGACACACCTAGATCATATAGTTTTGCCTTTGTGTGTTTTTTGAGATCTTGTTCTCACTCGTGCTTTTTGTGTTGGCAGGTTTTGGTGAGTCTCTCCACCTGCCCTTTTGTTTGCTCTGGTGCCTCCGTGCCTCCATGTGCTCGCTCCTCTAGACCGGTGTGTTTGTTGCGAGCCAGCCAGCCTCCTGCCTCCACTGCCCCCTTTGTGTTTTTTGATAACGTTGTTAATAAACTCTTTGTTGTATATATACTCTGGTGTCTTGTCTCTGCTCTGGGGTCCAAACCCAACCAGGCTGTCACAAAAATGGTATTGTTAGAAAGAGGTTGTCGAGAACAATGGTTATTGAATGTGTGTATTGAAACTGATACAGAACCCCATCACTCGTGGGTGTTGTAATTGCTCTGACAAGGTGCTCAGTGGAGAACAAAAACATCTGAAAAAACATATCAATTGGTAAAGAGCTGTTGTCTATCAACTGCAACCAGAAGAGAGCACCGCTCAGGCGAAGTCTGATTGGTTAAAGACATTCAAACAACCCAGATCAACCCAGGCTCACCATGATATGAGAGCTACATCCGGGCTAAACTGGACGGTGCAGCATTAGAGTTGAAATTTTCTTTGAGATACAGTGTTTCACTGTAGATGTGAGTGAAATATTCAGTTGCAAATCTCCAAGCCAAACGTGCTGGTGTTGCTCTGCAATCAGCAGACTTGTGAAGTGATTTAAAGGGGAACAGTTTTCACATTAACATCAATGACCACTTCAGTGTTTTTATATGTCAACTTGTGACTTAATAGATGTCTGAATGTGGCACAGCCTTTTCACAAATTATGCAAAGCCTCTTGCCTTAACATCAGTTTCCCAAAAATAACAAGAACACTTTTAAGGTAATTCAGACAGACATCATGGAACACTGAGTTTCCCAAAACCTAAAATGTGGCAATGAATTTCTGAGGACATTATTTGTTCTGTAGTATTACACTCAGTACCCCTGCTTCACCGGTTAGCAACATAAATGAAGAGTTAAAAGGATATATCAAGACAATATGTGCTACTCACACTCATGGGCTATAATCACATTGAATGTGTGCTGATGTGAGGGTTCCGGGACAGAGGATGCCACATGTGTACAGATTGTAAAGCCCTCTGAGGCAAATTTGTAGTTTGTGATTTTGGGCTATACTAAATAAACTGAATTGAACTAATCAGAATATTGCTTGTAAGCTACACTAACAATCAGAGGACTACGTCAAATGAAAACATAGAGGGGTCCCAAGATTTGTCCTGCTGCGACCTGAGGGTCCACAGTGTGAGAGGGGGAAAGATGATTTATGCGGTTCATCTGATCTGATACAAGTTTCATTGACCACATGTGGCACCAACGTGGCTCTCACTGTCTTAACACTCAGTCACAGAGTCTGTCTGCAATGTGCAGGTGTTAAGAATAAAGTGAGCCACTGAGTGAATATTTTTAAGTGGAGCATATGTATTCAAGTTTAAATGCAAGACAAACGCAGAAAGGACAGCTGGAGATAAATCACTGACAGTGAATGTGTAGATTAACAGATTTATAATATCGCTGTTCATCTAGAGCACAATAGGTCTGACTATAACGCGTGTATAATGTGTGTATTCTGTTAATGAATGCGTCTTATGGCGTGTATGACAATATTTTAGCCTTATTCTATCAGCTGTAACCCCGGCAGTGTGAACAGACTTCAGAGCAAATAAAAAAAACTCATAAGATATTATCTTATAATGTCTTCATATCATATAATCATTATGTGTGTCAGCTTCTTGAGTCGTGTGTTGCAGTGTAACATGTCAGTGTTTTTATATTTATTTTATATTTGCTCCCAAGTCTATTTCACACCGCTGGGGTTATAACAGAAAGAATAAGGTTTAAATATTGTCACACACTCCAATGTGATAAAAAAAAGTATCTTCTATTCTATAAGAACACATCTGCAACACATTAACTAAACAGAATTAAATTCAGCTCTTTTTTTTTGCACGCTGTCCTTACTGAATTTCGCAGTTTAAACTGTGTTTGTCTGGTTTCTTGTATCTGTTTGTGTGTTTATCTAATGTTATAGTTCTCTCTTTGTTTGTAAAATATGCAGTTCTGACAGCAGACTAGTCCATGTTTGTGATTGGTCAGATGCTATGAACACCACCCTTTTATATGAACGCACTCACAGCCAGAGTGAGAAACCCCGGTTGACTTACTGAGTTGGTGACCAGCTTCGTAGGACGGTTTAGCGGGATCGCGGATGTCAGGGTTAGTTAAGCCAGATAACCGAAAGATAACCTGGGTATGTTGAACTGGCTACGTAGTACAGGCCCCTGATGTCCTCAGACATGAGGTTTGCAGTGTACATGCTAGAAGTTTGTCTTCAGGGTTTTCTGCCGGAAACGGTCTATTTAAGCCAAACCGTTATATTTTCCACCTAACCAAGTAGATTTGTTCCCTAAACCGGAGGAGATTCCTGTCAGTGTTGCCTCTTTTCCCACCCCTCCTGAAGGTCAAAGGATAATGGAAGGTCCTGGTCTCCTTTAAAGTAGATCTTTCCCTCTTCTGTCGTTGTAAAATTCAGTTTGAGGAACAAAGACATTGCTTTGACATTGCTGGGGATTTGATAAAAGATTTGAGCCACATCTCCCATCGGTTACTGTGATATGAAATGGATATTGTGTGACCTGATGGAGTTTGAAGCAAGGATTTTTGGGTGAGTGAGAAGAGGGGGATGGGGTAATAATTCCATCCAATCAGACTTTGAATAATTAAACTGATCAACTTAATTAGCTCAATTAAGTTGATTTGACCACGCAACATTGCCATATGGCACAAGGAAACAAAAGAGAGGGGAACTAATTAAAAGTAAAATAATGAGCATTTTAATTAACTGGTTCCCCCGACATCAGCAAGCGGGATGTGGAGTTGTAATTAAAAAGTCCTGTAGTGCTGGCAACATTCTCTCCCTCTCTGTTTTAATAACGGCAAGGGCTCCATCCATCTAATTAAATCTGTAAATGAATTAGCAACACTGAGGGTCCCTGCTTGAGGTTTACACCTCACCTCCCACAGCAAACCTTCCAGATAGTTCTCATAATAGGATGGAAAAAAAGAGGGAGAAGATGTAGAGACAAGTATTCCTCTTTAGAACAGAATATACAGTAATTTGTTCGTGCAAGTTCTAACACAAATTTCTCAAACATATTGTATGTGCTGGCATATGCATAAACTGTGACTCAGATCACAAGCTTGGGATGAAGCAGTGTATGCTGATTGATGGAAACTCACCTGGAGTTTAAGGGGCACAAGGTAAACACACGTATGTGCCCCCCATTCAGGATGGTCCTGGGGATTAAAACACAACAACATTTCACAAATCACAACATTATTTCAGAAAACATAACGGAATTTCAGAAATCATGACTTTTGCAATATTTTGCAAAACACACTGACATTTCACAAAACTAGATCATATTTTACAGAACACAACATTTCAGAGAAATCAACATTTCAAAAAACATAGTAACATTTCATAAAGCACACACAATATTTCAGTAAACATTATACTATGCTAGGAGCGCAGGAGCGCTAGGACGAAAAAGTAGGTTAATGATCATTTAAATGTCAATGTTATGAATGAAGCCTCAAAGCTTCACACTATTTGGTACAGCCCTACAGGCCAAACAACACTATTTCAGATGTTTGTATGATGCTATTGACTTGACCTTGTACACCATCTTCAGGTCAAATTTTTAATTTGCCCAATACATTGCCCACCGTCTCTCTGTCTTCATCAGTCTTCAGTAGGCACTGTATGTGTCTTTGTTTATGACTCTGTGTGTGTACGTGTCGTCACTCTCTGTCCTCTGAGTGGCAGAGGTGAGGTGCCAGGCCGCTCCTCAGTGGGCCCACCAGGAGTACAGGCTTTCATTAGCACTCTGTAATTAGGAACACATGCAATTTGCAGCATGGCACCCAGCTCACACACAAAAACGTACACACATGGAGGCCTGCTGACACATACTCTACCTCTAGACACAGACCAGTGCCCTGTATCACCTCAAGCAAACTCACAGGCATACAGATGCAGTTTTTTGAATGAAAGACCAATGAATTGGTCTACATTCATCAGGTAGACACAAACATGTCTCCAACGGAATTCCAATGTTGTTCTTTAACTGCTGGATGAGCAAACCGGCAAATGTCATGTTGTTAGCTACAAAGTCTACTACATGGTGGTGTATCTGTCAGCCAATGTTAAATCTACAGTGGACAGAATTAAGGCAGACAGGAAACAAGGGGAAGGTGACGTATGACATTCGTTGAGGTGTTCCAGTTGAAACTGAACCGGAGACCAAATGTTTGATTCTGCTGTGTCTAACACTGAAGATGTCGTGAGGTTATCTCAGCAGTTAGAAAGCTATGGGCATCTATAGATAGTTGTAGCAAATAGCAAAGCTTTTGGTTATATTATAAGAAGATAAAAGGTAACTCTGTTTGGAAGTGCTGGGAGTACTAATCATATGTGAAAAAAAGTTGTATAAAGCCTTTAGTGTAACCAAAGGGTGCTGTGTTCCATAAATTCCCTCAAGTGATGTCACTTGAGTCAGCATCAGTTGGAGCTGAAGACTATTAGATTGAAAAAGCTGGTGTTCTGGGAGGCTTTAATCTTTATTGACCACTATAAGCATAACATACCTGGATCTGCAACCAAACTGGGTCTGGTGCAGATGAGTTGTAGATATTGTATTTTTGGTTTTGGTTTTTTTAGTATATTGTGAGTCCTATAATGTTTTAGGCTTGCAATGGTAAATTAGTACTCTTGTTTTTGATCTTAACTTATACTAGTGACTAAAAGTCAGGATATTTGTAATATATTTCACTCTTGAAGTGCAGAGGTGAACTGTTGATGAACCTGTTTAATGCCAGATGGTTTATCATTGTAACAATACGATAGGTGGTCTGGAGTATCAAAAGACTGATGGGTCTGTGTCAGTGTCTGCAGATGCTCTCAACAGGTCCCAAGAATTGACTGAGTAGGATCATTATAGGATATTAATCGGCCATAATGCTCAGTATACTGCTCATAAAGTATTGCACCATGTTGAAAGGGTGAATAATCTGATCAACATTTCACTGTGTAGCTCCAAAGATAGAGCATTTAAATAGAGAGACCCTTCTCAGAAACCCTGGGCATGGTCAATCAGTGGAGCAAAAAGCCAGTTTGATGGCTGACTGTCAGGCTCACTTGCTCAGGAGAGATAAAAAAAATAACCTCCAGTGTGTTGTTGGTGGCTTCAATAGAGGCAGGGAGTCATTTCCACTATTTCAGAACATGCACACCAAACACTGTTCAACATCTTTGGAAATGTGCTTATTCACTTTCTTTACACTCTGATGTCTGTGAGCTAAATACAAGGCTATCATATTTAGCTAAGCTAAAGCTTAGCCCAAAGACTGAAAGCAGAAACAGCTATCCTGGTTCTAACAGTAACAAAATCCTCCTCCCAGCACCTCAGTAGTTCACAAATTAACATGTTGTATCTCGATTGTTAAATCCGTACAAAAAACGTCAGGTTTAAATTTTAATTTTCTCAAGTGCCTTTGGACAAATTATTTCTTGGTTGGGACCAATATCTATTGGTGAGCTTTGCAGTAGCTACTGTACTTTTCCATTATTATCCATGGAACCTAGATGGACAGGTTATTCCCCTTTACATTTATGAAACTCCTTTCACACATCTATCTAGTCTATCCCTGAAATGTACAGGGACATTTCCTGCATGTCCCGTGTGTGAATAGGAGCAGGGATTCATATTCAGGGAAATCTGTAACATCAATTTCCCACCTCGTAACATTTCAGGGAAGAGTTGTAAATGAAAGCAGTAACATTGCAGGGACAAGCACCTAAAGGATTACGTCCCACTGACGGAAAACGCTCCCACGTGGAGAGAGAGAACCAAGAAAAGGTCCCTCTGATAACGTATTGGATTCCGCAACATATTGACAATTTAGCATTTACTCCGCTGCTTACGTAAGGGTGAATTGACTTGTCTTTCAAACTTGTTATATATTAAATACATTACAAGAACATTATCACCAGACAAAGATAGCTCCTTTCCCACCAAGTTCCTGAAAGTAATATATTGTCTTCTGCTGCGTCCAAGTAAATCCGGCCTTTCCCCCATCGTCTTCTTCTTCTTTTGAGGTATATGGCATGTCCGCAATTTGCTGGACTGTCCCCTGACTCATCTATTCATTGCAATGGAATGTGTGAAAAAGAGCAAGACAGGAAAGTTCCTGGATGGGGTGCATGTGTGATTGGTGTAAATCACTGGCAGTGCGCGAGAGGTTATCCCAGTAATTTACCAAGAACTACTGTATATGTGAGGCTTTAACAACATTGCCTCTTTTTCTTTTTTACAGCTGGAAATTCTTTGAGCCAAGACAAACATGTCTGCAACCATACACCCATGCCCTCCCACTGCCCCCACAGTCTGCACTACACTTCCCAGTTCCCTTCAAATCTACTGATAGTCCAGATACAATATCACTAATATCCCTAATTGCCTCATTAAATTGACACACAAGCCAGGACTAGAGCTGAGGCAAGAACCCTAATTAGACACCTAAACAACAAGCAAAGGGCGTTTTATGGAGGGGCACTTTGGGGAATGTTTTAATGAGGACATAGTGCTGAGAATAGCTTTGGAGTCATTTGTTAATGCAGTAGCTGCACCCGGTGGCTAGCACTCCTAACCTTACTCAGGAACACACACACACACACACACACACACACACACACACACACACACACACACACACACACACACACACACACACACACACACACACACACACACACACACACACACACACACACACACACACACACACACACACACACACACACACCTCAACCTAAGCCCTGCCCAGATGCTCCATTGTGCTGGACGGAGGAAACTACATACTGAAAAGTTTCTAGTACAATTGTATTTGTTTGTATTGAGAGTGGCATAAGAAGTAAACACCATGGGGTCATTAAATTCAGAAACGGTAATCAGCTAAGGAACATGACCAGGTTCTACCAGAGACAGACTTTATAAATTGGTCAGAGTTACCGAGATACTACATCCTGACTTTTAGTCCCTAGTATCAAGCTCAAGATCCAGAACCACCACGTCAGCTGACGGATCAGCTGATTCCCTACCATGGATCTGTTGGCAAATGTCATACAGGGCACCCTATTTAAAGCTGTTTCAGCCTGCCTATCCTTGCTGCTTCCTCTGCAAGCCGTTTTGCAAGCTCCTAAATATGAGAACAACCAGGCTGTCAGTGTACTTGCTTCAACTTAACCTGCTGCTTGGCATGTCGATCCCCATCCATGATGACGATCCATGGCAGATCGACTGCATCATGGTTTCAGCGCACCAGCAATCCGAACCAGAGGAAGCTTTTCTTGAAGAAAGAGCTGTTTCCACCCGCCAAAGCTCTCATCTGGCAAGTAAAAATTGAAATACTCCCAGCATTAAGGAATGGCCATTGCCCAGGCTCCTGAAAGCCTTATTCAAGAATAATATTACAGCTCCAGTTGGAGCTTCTCATGAAAAAGCTTACTCTCCTCTGCCAATTCTGCAGGCTCCTGCCAGAGTGCTACACTCAGCATTCTCTCCACTGTGGCAAGCCAGGGGAGAAAGACCAGCAAATCCTGCACAGGGGTAGGATCCCCAGCTCAGGTTGGGGGAGATGATAGAGCCAGTGTTCTATCCAGTTCAGGTGCTGCAGCCACTGGGCACATGGCATTGGTCACACCTGCAGCCCATCAGGTAATTATTGCAGGCATATGTTCACCCAGCTTCGAAGCAGAAGCAGACAGCCTGGAGAGACAGACTGGGCAAAAGACCAGGAGGATCTGCTGAACCACTGGAGACAAGCGGCGTCGAAGAGGAGGTATTTAAGAAGACTCATGTCAATCTCTCTGTTCCACTTACACAGGAAAGTGGAACTGCCTTGCCTAGGCTGAGGGACAAAGACCCCAAACTGGAGGAATCCTTAGTTAAGTTTGATCCCATCGCCTGTACCCCAACCTCTTTATTAAAGGCCTCAGAGGCACCAACTGCCTCTGAGGCCTTTAATTGTTTTATCGTGAATCTTGCCTCTATGTCCCCTGGGTTGCCACACCGCATAGGAGCAGCAACAACTGCAGCTTCCATATCTCCAGTCTCAGTGCTCAAGGCTATGGGCCGATGGTCATCATCTGCCTATGAATGTTAACTTCATCCCGACGCTCAAGCCATGCTCAACGCTCAAAAAACCATGCGTTCTTTCTGATTGCTGGCTCCTACAATTAATGTTACTTTATTGCTGTTGTTGCCTCAACAGCAATCCAGTTAGATTTAATTTGCCTCATCGCTTGTCCTCCTAGTCCACTTGGCTTCCACTAAAATGCTTAGCTAGCTCCTCCACAATGGCCCCTCCTCCGAAGCGCGAGTAGTGGGGCCATTGTGGTGAAGTAAAGGATACTTGAGTTGATGGCAATTAAGCTTGTTACTGTACGTATGTGTAAAATATTTGCGAGTAAAAATGGGATACTTTATCAATACATCTGTGCAACAAGAGCAGACACGTAAACAAAAGTGGTCACTGGCACTGTCTGGATTTTCAGAATGATGTTATTCACCCTTAGTCCTGGACCCGAGGCATCCTGTGACCAAGTTGCTCATCCTACAGGTTGACAGTGACCTGAAACACCCAGGTGCAGAGTGGCTCTTCGCTGAGCTGAGGAGGAAGTTCTGGATCCTTCGCAGCCGTGATGCCATAAGGAGAGAGCAGCGCTCATTCCCTGAATTCCAAAAATAGAGAGCCCAACCAGTCAACCCCAAGTAGGCGGACCTGCCCCCTGCTTAGCTCAGGCTGCAGCAGCCAGCCTTTTACTCAACCAAGACTGATTGCTTTGGCCCACTGCAGGTCAAAGTCGTCTGTCAAAGTGAGAAATGCTGCGGTCTGCTCTTCAAATGTCTAACGACAAGAGAAGTCCATATTGAAGTGCTGTCTAGCATCAATAAAGACGCATTCCTGATGGCGTTGAGGAGATCATCTCCCATCGTTAGAAACCGGCGGAGATTTCTGACCAGGGCAACAATTTCAGAGATGAAGACAGGGAACTTCAAGAAGCCTTCAAAGCCCTGCATCCTTCAATACAAGCCCAGCTGGCAGAGCACCAGATAAAATTCGGCTTCAACCCACCAATTGCTCCCTGCTTCAGAGGTACCTGGGAGCGGGAGATCTGTTCAATTAGGCCGCCCTGTTTGCCACCCTGGGATCACAAGTTGTCATCAGAGAAGTGCTGAACACCATCCTCATGGAGATTGAGGGCATTCTCAACTCCAAGCCCTTAAACAACGTATCATCTGATGTAGCAGACCCAGATCCGGTCACCCATAATCTGTTGCTGATGGGGCGGCCAGACCCCTCACTACCTCAGGGGATGTACCACGACACGGAGCTACTTGGCCGTCGCCACTGGAGGGCTGTCAAGTGCTGTCTGATGGCTTTCAGACACAGTTCCTGCTCCACTACCTGCCCACACTGCAAAGCCGGTCCAGGTGGCATTCAGACACAGCCCCTCTTCAGCTTGGCACTGTGGTAATGATCGTTGATTCTCAACTGTCTAAAGCATCATGGCCTGTTGGGAAAATTAGCAAGGTGGGGCCGACAGCCTGATTCGCACAGCAGAGATTAAAGTAAGAGACAGTTCCTACGTCCGACCTGTGAGCGGTCTCATCAGACTCCCTGCTGTTCTGGAAAAGATACACAGCGAAGGACTTTATACTGCAAATTTGCTGGGGAAAATTTGGGGTTGGCTGGTTTGAAGGGCAGAACAGGATGTATTGTTTGATAGACCAGCCAATAAAGGCGCTGCTGCACACTCGGCCGAGTGGGGTCGACTGTTTTTTCTGGGAGCGAGTATTGCATTACAGTGCAGTATGCTGATCATCTGTCTCAGGCATCATTATTTACATCAAGTCTTGGGAGAACATAGGGAGAGCATATAGCAGATACACACTTTGCGATTGTAACTGTGAGTAGCCAGCCTGTAGATATTGAGCCTCAGCAACAACGGCCCCTGCTCAACCGCTAGAGAAACGCCGCTGGAAAAAGTCTGAAGAAACAAACGCCGATGGCTACTAAGCAAACTCAAAGTCAGCGCCTAGTCTGGGCAGAGATAGGACATAGTGTGTTTTGTAACCTTGTTTGTTTGTTTAAGTTTAACATCATGTTATTGTGTATTTTACGGACCGCTTAGTCCCATTCAGTGCTATGTAACTTAACTGTTGTGCTTGTTGCTGCTGTAATATTGCTGTTCTACACGGCTAAGCTTTGTTGTGTTTAGATCAGCCACATCAGAGTAAAGTTGGTGGACTCTATTTTATCAGTTAAGGACCAATGCCTCGGCTGCCGAGTTCGTCAGTCGGGTTTCTGTGTGATAAAGTTAGAGATACTGTACTTTACTGCTGCTCTGAGGATATGCTTTGCTTTGAGTGCTTTCCTCTTCCCTTCCTACTAACCCACACACACATACATAAACACACACACACACACACATACGCCGTTACGCTCTTTCATACACACTCGGTGGGTTAAGCGTGGCCTCCATTGTTTGTCTCATTCCCCCTTAAAAGCTTTCTTTCTTCTTCACCTTATCGTACACACTCCTGTCACCACTTGCTTGTTTATTGCTTCTAGGTTTTGTATGCTTGTAATTATTAAAACAGATGTTTTGTTGATTTATCATATTGATTTTGATTAGTATTCTTAAACTGTTGTATTTTAAGGAGCAGTTTTCTGTGATTATTTTGTGCATATGTGTTGTGATAATAGCTGGTTGTTATAGTCAGTGCTAAGATTCAAACCTTCACTGTTCACTCAGTGTGGAATAATACTTTAACTTTTGACATTTTGAGGGTTCAACAATTTTGAGATCTAATCCGCAGTTTAGTTATTGGGCTCTAAACCCAGGGTTATTATTAATCTATGTTAATAATCTTATTGATATTAATAATATCAATAATTACATGGTTATACTTGCTAATAACTTGCTCCTGCCAGATCCTTACAAGGTTAAGTTGACCCACCAATCAAGCACAGTTTGCATATGCTCTACTGTTCTGATAAGAGGTCTCATAAAGTTTGTGTAGAAGGTGAATTTAGTTTTATTAAACCATTCGCTATTTGATGTCACTGTGGCTTTACTGCTCTGCACAAGTGTTCCCCTCATCTCTGATCTGAGTAATGGTGGAGTCAGAGATCTAAAGCCCAAATGATAAGTTGATATCTTTGCCAAACAAAGGTCATTATTTCCATTCCCCTCTCTAACTGGCCTCTGTCTTTATCTGCTCCACTGTCAGCAGCCTCTCAGACACAGTCCAGGTCTCAACTCAGGAGACGCATTGAGTGCAACTGCAGCAGAGCGGAGCACACAAAGAGCCCATTCACAGAGCCCATTCACAGGAGCAAAACAGGAAACAGCCGTACAGCATGCTTCCTCATGGAAAGTGTTTTGATCCCTGTTCTGCAACACATACATGACTTCAGCCTGGGGAGGAAGTACTGCACCTCGTTTTTCTTTAGGTAGCCCACGTTGGGTTAATTCTAAGGAGTTATCATTTGATCATGATGATGTATAAGCTTTAAATGTTATTAACACAGACATAAAGTAAAAATGTACATCATTTAGAAGTGATATCAATACAGCCCAACCTACACAGGAAATGGCTTTGTATCACATAGCATGACAGCAATTTTCTTCTATACTAATCCTCTAAAAATACTCTACATTCTTAACTGCAACATATACTCCTTAACCTTTAGGTTGGAGTGTGTGTTTACCCAAAGCCATATGACCTGACTTGACTCTATGAAGCAATTAATAATGAGAAAACCTGCCGGATTCAAAGAGGCACGTTTCAAATTTCCAAAGGGTAAGACTCCCATCTGTTGACTAAATAAACCTCCTCATTGAGTGTGAGGTAATGCAGTTTAATTTGATGTAATGTGATAGTCATCCGAAGGAAATTGCTTTGGAGCATCAAAAGCCACTGAAGCATTATGAGAAGCAGCAGCTGGGTGACCAGATGAGTCTGCAGCTCAGGAAGAGCGTTTCTACTCAGTTTCTATCACATTTTCTCTCTTAGGTCCGTGCTGATCAGCAGGATGTGAAGTAATCAGGTCTGTAAAATAGTGAGGTGAAACTTTACTTACACATCATGTCTGGTTTTCTTAAGTGAGCAATCCAGTCTATAAGTGTTAAGGGTACATAGAGAAGGCTCATGACTGTGCTTGGAAGGAAATTACAAGACAAAATTTTAGCTACAGATAGGTAGATAGCTTAATGTGGGCAGACCATTGATGTATTAAAGAGTCTGCCATCGTTCGTTCAATCGGCCACTGCCACTATGTTTACATAAGCTTAGCACGCAAGGTCGGCCAAAAGCTTTTTTTAGTAAACTTCTCTGCCTGCTGAGACAAAGCAGCCAGGACGACAGAGGGACGAAGACAGGAGGAATGACTGATAATGACGGATGTCTGTGTTCTTCATTCTTTAAAAACTTCACTCAGAAATGTTATTGATTGTATTAACATTTTACATGACTTTTTATAGTGACTTTGTGGTTGTAAACATTACTGCTGCTGCTCTAGAAACAATATTTAATTAAAAATAAATTATAAATCACTTCTCATTCTGTTCTGCATGTATTTGTTTTTAAAATCTTATATATCTTTTTAATAGCAATTATTTTGTCATGTAGAAGTACCGAGAATTAATAAGAGTAACTCCTAGTTGTACGAAAATCCGAAAGAAAACTCTACCTAACTGAAGGCCACCGTAGTTCTCCAGCACGCTTTGAAAGAGTCACATAATCCAACAAATATTTCTCGGAGGCCAACCGGGAGATATTTCTTCTAAAGGGCTTTTAAAGGACTGCAAACTGCATGACCCAAGACAAGTTCTGCTGGACTAAAAACTGCCTTCTCTAGACAGTATTTACGCAGCATGGATTTCAAAGTCTGGTGCCATTGCTCCCAAGCATCCTGTGACTTCAGATTATACTTGCTGGAGACAACATTGAACACATATTAGGTTTTGGGCACCTGCTTGAATAACTTGGATTGAAAGTTTGTGCCTTGGTCTTTCTGCACAGCTTCTGGGAGGCCAGATTGTGAAAAATAGTCATTGCTTTGATATTGGAATCTGCCGCGATTTGGCTCAGTGGAAGGTATTCAGGAAACCTGGGGGCAGTGCACATTATGGTAAGTAGGTACTGGTTCATCAAGTTGATATGTTTTATTTGCATGCAAAATTCCAGACCACTTACTCTCATGCTCTATAGTTACAACTTGGTTTTTGTAACTTGTAGGAACGATGGAAGACTACACTCCAGTCAGTGCCATCAGCTGTTGCTGGTGATCATTTACCCTCCAGAGAGTCTTGATCCATAAAGTAACATACTTTTGATTTGGTTTCTACTCACTGAAGCTGAGAAACCCAGCCGTAAACTTTGGTCAGTCTGCTGTATGGTAGGAAGTTGCTCTCATCTCACTGGCAACAGCAGCTCGTCAGGTTTGCTGAGGCGCTTCAGCTCAGCTTTTCACGGCTCAGCGGGGTCCACACAGGTAAATGGTAGCCACTTTGGATTCTGGATCAGTTTCTTAAAAGTCTGCAATAAAAAGACAAATGAATCTCACTCTGCTTCTCTGCCTGCATGCACATTGATACGCACAACAGGAAGAATTTGGTTTGTGCCGTCCGAGAGCTGCTGATCACAGTGTGTGTGGGTGGCCTTCCTGCCAGCATTTTTTTCGGCTCACAAAAACAATACCACGGATAGGCGAAAAAAGAAGGAGAAAAATGGCTAACGGGAAAGATTTGCTGATTAATTGCACATGTACACAATGCAGTAGCCATGGGATGTAACCTAACTCAATATCACAGTACAGGAATGTAACCACGTGCAGTATGTTTGGAGAACCGCAGAACTCCATTGAGGATAACAGATTGAGAACCTACGGTGTAGCATAATATGTGCACGGGTTGTTGACCTTTTGGATCAGTCAATGACACTAACCCGACGGAAAGGAACGCAATGAAACACAAATCAGGACTTTCCTTCTGTTCCTGGTCACATGGTGCCACACCCGGCAGTAGGTTGCTGGTGCTCCTTACGTTTGAATGCAAACAATTAGTTAAACATGTCCATTTTGTGAGAGTAAAAACTTTCTCTTTCCTTCTTGTTGAGAGAAAATACCTTAGGTGCCCCACTCGGGTTACCAGCTATAGAGAACGAGGTTTGTCAGTGAACGGGAGAGGGAATATAGTTTTATGTGTTCATATGTACCCGTCAGCCAACTAAGCAGCAACAGCAAGTGTTTTCACCTTTTGTCAATTCAGATGTTACACAAGATGTTCCAGCAAACATATTTGAATCTCCTCTAACAGTAGAAGTCCACAGAGAGATGTGAAACCCTCCACTGTACAAGCAGCATACCAAATATCAAGTAAACTGACCTTGTCCCTTGTAAACTTTACATCGGTCTGAGTAAAAGCTTTCTTGTGGCCTCCTAATGTCTGCCTGCAGGCCTCTCCGACCGATTCATAGGCACATAGCATTGCAGCTTAGACGGTGCCATGCTGTAGACTATTCTCTAGAAGGAGAGTGTAAACTGCTTCTAGAGCTCTGCCGTCTGCAAAAGCAATGCCCACATATAAGAAGGCCAATGGAGAGCAGTAGCAATGTGCTTCAAGGTGCCAACGAAACGAAATGTGTTTTCTGACATCAAATTAATGGCTTTAAGTGTTTGTCAACATAGAAAATGCTTCCTCTGTGGGAGCGTCTCTCTGGGAGTTAAGATGTCGTCTTGTCCTTACAGCTTTTGCTCTTGTAGCTGAAAATGTATCTGTGCCTGTCAGATCTGAGCTTGTGCCCCAGAGAAGGGGTTGACAAAAAGTGTTCGAGGTTAAACAGAGCCAAACATTTATTTAGCCCTGCACAAAACAGCGGCAAGTGGTCACTAACAATTTGGCAATCATTTTGCGTCACAGGAATAATTATTATCAGGACGAGCCCTTATTAACTCTATGTTCCTATTTATTCAATTGTTATCGGTGGAGCATAAACCGGTGTAATCTGATGTAAAATTGCTGTTTATAAAGGCCACATAAAAAAAACCATAAAATAGCTAAACAAAGACATATAAACCACAATATTCAATGAACAGTGTATGATATTTAGGTGAATTTATTGGCAGAAATATAATGTTCATAATTATGTTTTTCTTAGTGTATAATGACCTGAAACTAAGAATTGTTGTGTTTTGTTAGATGAGTACTCTAACTAAGTGAGACTCTAACTAACATTCATGCAACATCCAGTCCACACCGATGGCAAGCCTTCGGGAGCAACTTGGGGTTAAGCGTCTTGCCCAAGGACACATCGACTGCCGAAGCCGGGTATCGAACCACCGACCCTCTGATTGGAGAACTACCTTGCTCTCCACTACACCACAGCCGCCCCACAAGTACACACACACAAAGCGAAGAGAGAAGAGCGGCAAAACAATAAAGTGAACCAGGTGAAGTGATGATTACTTCTTTCGACGACAACTGCGCTTGTTACTTTACGTGCAATAAAACATTTGCGAGTAAAAAGCCTATGCTTCACCGATACATCTGTTCAACAAGAATGAACATGTAAACAAAAGAGAAACCTAATTCAAAGCTCTCTTTGCAATCACTCATCCACTGGCGCTATGTTTACACAAGCCCAGCACTCACACCCCAAAAGCATTAATAGATATATATCGATTTGTTTTTAAAAGCAATTATTTAATCATGAAAAAATACCTATCAATAAGCTTCAAGAAGCGATAAATCCTTAAGATATCTATCTCTACCTGAAGGCCACTGTAGTTCACACATTGAAAGTGAGGGCTGAGAGGAGGGGTATTTAGTTGATTGCATTCTGGAATCTCCCTACTGGATGCCACTTAATCTTACACACTGTTCCTTTAAGGGAATGGCCGTGATTGGTACCAAATCATCTACAACAAAAACTATCTTAAAAGTTAAATTTCCAACTCTTTAGCTGTCAAAACCTTAGAAACCAAATGAAAATATAGTATTTTGCCTACCTATATAAGTTACAGAGATAACTACAGGCAGTCCCAAAAAGAAAACACACAAAAGGAAAATGCAACACACTAAATAAAAAGACCATAATTAATCTGATAATAACACCTCTTTGACATGCCAAAAGGGCTGCTGTGAAAAGGGCCTTTTGTAAATACACTGAAACTCTCTGACTTCCAATGCACCATACTATTGAGAAATATAATTTTCCATGACCTCACATTGGAGAACAGTCCCACAATTCCACAATGTCATGATGCACACTATATGCCCTGAGATATGACATCACATTTCTTCCAGTTGCTAGTGCACAATATTGACTTTGTAGCACAAAATTGTTTGTTTTTAATTTAACTGTTATCATGAAGTGTGAGTATACTGTAAATTAATAATGCTACATACTGCAGCCCACACACTTGCAGTGATAAAGGGGCGAACAGCAGAGCTTTATCGTACAGCCCACATACCCCAGGCTGTAATATGTAATAGAGTTTCAACGCTTTGTACTGATGGCAGTGTACAAAAATATCCTAGCAGTTACCTTATCTGGAATCTGTTTTTTAAAAAAAGTTCCAGGTCATCTGTGAGTTATGAATAGCTTGCCACACTATTCTTTATGCTATTTTCCAAAAAGCCTCAATAGGCTTTTTTTCTGAGCGAAAAGTTACAACTATAGATCTTTGCAGGCTTAGACTACATTTTTTTTTCCACAGCTAAAATAAATATATGCAACATATTAATAATAAGTACTGTATAAAAGTTGTTAAAAATATATTTGATGTGGCTGCCTAATAAAATTAATGTTTGCCAAAAGGGTAACAATATTAAGCTCCATTAAATGACATTTATTATAACCTATTGTTTATTCAAATGTATTGTATGTAAAGAACTGCATGAACAAAGGTTCACTGTGTATTTCTGACTCCTACAGAGACAGAAACCTTTACGGTGACAGTGATGGACAAGAACCAGGGATAAGAAGTTTACCTTTTCAATAGGTAACTGTTGATATGGCAACAATCATTTTTGATTGGGTATTCTGTTTTTTTCCATGGGGAAATGTGTGCATGTTGAATGTTAAAATGTATCTCCAAATCCTGGCTAAAAGTTTGGGCAATAAAAGGGCAGTTGCCCTGTTGGCAGGCCCAGCTGGCCACCAAGAGGGCACTCTTTATTGACTTGGCTGATAGAAATCTGCACTGACATTTCCCTCTCCTTTCTATCTGAAAGAGCCCAGGACTGACATTACAGCTAAGCATTTCAAAGGCCCAGTCAAATTGCTCTTTTTGATATTCAGTCAGGCCAGCCTTCTGGGGACCCATGGCAGGGGGGGTCATATAGAAGAAGAGATGACGAGGAGCATCTAAGACCCAGACACTTTTTAACAAAGCACGGAGGAGGACAGTGACCGAAATACACGACCTCTGTGAACTTTGTGAACTCAATAATCGCATGTGTCTGAAAAGTCCAAACAGCCACCTGTTAAGGCTTTGAAAGAAAGGTTTTTGTTGGATGTGGGTGGTCATGCAAAGGGGAGAAAAAATGTCTGAATTCAGAAAGGAGTGATCGCCAAATAAAGACATTTGTATCCATAGAGTGTTTTAAAATGGACGAATCTGGAGATTATGGATCCCTTTTTACCCTGATAAAAAGCAGCATTCACACTGACACAGAGGTAACTGCATGCTGCTCCCTGCTGGTAAAATACCAATCTAATCTGTTCACACTCAGATTACCCATCATCCAAGTGTTTATGTTGGTTTTACATGATATTTATGACATGCACCTAACATTCTCAGAAGCTGTTGAATCACAATCATGGAGTTGGTATTCACTCATCTCTAGTGTGTCTTTCTTTTGTTTTCTCCCTCTTGAATACACGTACTGCTGCATCCATACTGGGTTTCTTTAGGGATATGTTGTGGGCCTACTGTAACTATCCTTTCCTATCTTCCTACCCCACAATATTAATTTAGTGAGTGGACATATACAGTGTATCTTAACTTCATAGTTACCTCAGAAATATTAATATTGTCACCCTGTTTTTCCTACATAAGCTGTTGTTCCCCAGACTGTACACTATATTTATTTAAAGCTGCACTGGTCTTTTTTTTTGTATAAGCAATGCCAACTTTCTCCTATAAGTAGAGATCCTGGAAGGATTTCCTGTAGTTTGAATCAGTGCTCTTCAAATCTGGCAATAGATCTCCTCAGAAATGTCTATAAAAATGAATAATCATTCCAGCACTTCTGACTCCCACCGAGCCCCACTGAGGCTCAAGGCTTCAAAGTGATGCTGGCTGTAGTCTCACATTTGATTTTAGAAAATGGGATTTCTAAAATCCTTAAAAGTCTGCAAAATCCTTTCAACCCAAATCTGTTTTTTGGTCAAGTTTAGTCTAAATAAACTTCTCTAATAATCATTCCCTACTGGAATGAGTCACATAATGACACAGTATTGATAGACTGGATCACCACCGAGGATGAGAAGGAAGGAAGAGGTCAGGGATCAATAACCTGGAGGTAAACAAAAACAAAGGAGCTGCTTGTGGATTTTGGGAGGAATCAGGAGTGGAATAGACGCCCCTGAGAACTGATGGAACACCTTTGGGTAGCTGTGAGCCCACATCACCATATTTGACACATAAATGTCAGTTAACTTGTCTACTCAGCCATGTTGTGTAATTTGGTCTGTAGCTCTCGAGGTGTTCCCCAACGCTTGAGAAAATAATCATGTCATCAGGGTTATCTTGGCTTGGTAATAGAGACAACAATTTCTAAGAGAAAACTTGGGACTTGAGTTCGAAAGGCAGTGGTGTTAAGGCCTAAGTTGCATTATCAGAATCAGAATCAGCTTTATTGGCCATGTAAGCACGCATACATGGAATTTGACTCCGGTTTCACATGCTCACTGGTACACAGAAACAGACAAATAAACAAAAAATAAAAAAGGATGAACATTAACTATTTTTTACACAGAAATATATATGGTATATATCCATCCATCCATTCCATCCATTTTCCGTAACCTGCTTATCCAGTTAAGGGTCGCAGGGGTGCTGGAGCCTATCTCAGCTGTCTTTTAATTTAAAGTTACCGGGTTATTGCACATGGATTTGTACCATACAGAGGATGAATGATTAATTGTTCATGAGAGGTTTACTATGGGAAATGTAGGATCAGGGGTTGTTGTTCTTTTAGCTTGACCAATACCACAGAGTTAAAGGCTGGCTGTATCGGCCTACACTGGTTCGGCTTGACCATTCTTTGTTTGGTTTTTAAATCTGTCTCTTGTGAATCCCTCAACTTGCTGATGAACCCCTTTAACAATGAATGGCATTCATCTCTTACCCCCAAAATGTCCTACATTTATATGCTTTAAGATGCTTGTTTAAGAAAGGAGATGCACTTATGACTTCTGGTGACTAGTAGTTCTCTTGAATACCTATGTTGAATACACTTCCTGTAAGTCGCTTTGGATAAAAGCGTCTGCTAAATGACTGTAATGTAATGTAATGTAGATGGCAGCAGCTAAATGAGCTGTTCAAGTTTCCCTTTAAGTTAAGGCTCTGAGTACTTCTTCCATCCATGACATGAACATGTGTGAACATACTCTATATATTTTGTATTTGTACACATATAAAAACAAATGACCATAGTACTTCAATACAACAACATAATGAAGTGTGTCTATTCTGAAATCCATAAATCAAGCATCATGATAAGGTGGGTTCGTGGGGTGTGGTGTTAAAAATGGGGGTCTAGGGTTGTCCGGTGCACCACATGTGCTCACGACCCTCCTCTGGTCTCTAACCTGAAAGAAGAGATTAAAATGGATCATTAGAGCTGCAGAGCAGAGGGACAGTTTCTCCTTTATATTACCAATTCCTTTAAGCTATGTAACACACACGAATACACAGAGCACCCCAGGATTTTGACAGCTCCTGTGTGTGTGCCATCTGATTGATGAGCCCTATTCCAAATGTTTTTTCATCCAAATCAGTGGGAGTGTAAGTGCCTCGTGCATGTTAATACCAAACAAAACATTAGCCGGAGTGGGCCCATTGCTAACTCCCTCTCTGCTGATTTCATCACTCATCTCTCTGTGGCTCCACATGACTCCAGGACACAGAGGGGTAGAGATGGAGCCAAAAAGGAAGGCAAACACCATTTGAGACTGGGTCATTTTATACAAATGCTGCAGTTTTATGGTAACTGTAATTTGGGTCGGTGACTCTAGACTCTGGACTCCGGTCTATGTTGTGTTGCATTTCTGAAACCATTCAGTGACCATTTGTTAGTTGAACATAAAAGCCTGGTCATCTATTAATAAGGAGATGATGGATGACTTTGACAGAGCTTTGTAGTGCTTAAGATGTTCTCCATGTGTTTGACTGGATGTCAATCGACTCAAGAAACAAGACTTCATACGTAGGTCTGCTCATCATGCATCAGGTCTATGTTGGACTCAGCTGTCACGCTGGCTGTTACTCTTAGCAAGACTCCAATCTGCAGTGTAGTTCATACACTTCACTGATAAACCAGACACTTACACATAATTACATTGAATATTACTTAATAATGAAATAATAATATCATTCTCCAGTCAGATGCAATAAACCATTGCAGGAGAAGATGGCACAATGAGATGACTTCATTAAAATAGCTCAAAAAATTCAAATCATGGAATTATGGCAAGTAAATTCATTTCATGTATTCATTTGAGGAGGATTATAGCCATCGCTCCACACAGATCTGATGTTATAAGTCTATCGCTATATTTTGGTTCTTCACTGGAAGTATAAGTCACATGTCTCATGTCTGTCATGATTTATTCACTAATGATGCAGATGAAAACACCGAATGAGAATTAGATATCTATTTTCTGTGACCTACTTCCAAACTCAAATTTATTATGCTTTCAAGGTTACTTTTAGAGGAGCCGAGACCTCCTGTAGTCTGAACCTTTTTATTTCGGAAGTTTAAGTACTAAAAGCTTTGGTAGCATCTTCATTAAAATATGGCTGAAAATGGCCTTGAATTTCCAAAGTTTTTTTCTACTTTTTTTCTTCCTCTAACACTGATCAAAATTTAGAGTAAAAAACTCAACTTTGAATTCAGGCTCTCATTCTCAACAGAAATACATCCAGCGACACAGGAGGGACAACTGGGAGCTGCCATTAACTCCCCACAGCTCTGTGAGCTGCTGCAGAAAAGCGGAATATGAAATCCGCCTCGGGAGTGAAGCAGAGGGCTGGAGTGCTACTAATGGCTTGATGTGGCCCCTGACTGTGTTCATTTCAGAGCAACCCAAGCTCATCCTCTTCCTACTGGGCCAGTAATGCAATTACACCCTTACATCTGCAGGGGGCTCCCTCTGTCTCCATCTCCACCTCAGATCTCTTTGTGACTTTGTTTGTGTAGGTGTGTGTGTGTGTGTGTGTGTGTGTGTGTGTGTGTGTGTGTGTGTGTGTGTGTGTGTGTGTGTGTGTGTGTGTGTGTGTGTGTGTGTGTGTGTTGGGACTAGTAGGTCTCATGCTCACGATTTACGGTTAATCAATCATTGTGCCGCCTTAATGACACCCTGCTGCTTCCCTAATGTCTTCTGGCAGAGGCAGCCCGCTGCTGGCACAGAGCTCATGCAGGCACACATATGGTTGCTCGAGTGAGTGACAGGACCCCTTTCAAGTGTGCTTTCCTGCACGCCGGATGCCATCAGCCACATACGTGAGCTGCTGGCTAGGACTGAAAAGGTGGTGGAAGGAGGAAAATGAGAATAGAAGGAGAAGGAAGAAAGTGATGGAGAGAGTAGGAGAGAATTATTGTGCCTCTCCTGATTGGCTCAGCATCCCGGCCTCCTAAAAGTAAATCGTCAAGAACATTTCAGTTTTCAAGTGTGTAAAGTAGTACTCCTGGTTTCTGTGATGGAAACACCAGGAATAGTGTGAAATCAACATTTGAGGAAGGCTGAAATGAAAACTAAGGTGTACTAATGAACATCTGATAGCTGTTACCAGTGCATTTTTAGCCCTGCTAGTGGAGTGGCTATATGGATGGCAATCTTATTATTATTATTATATTCCTTTATTGATCCCCATGGGGGAAATTCGGGTGTTGCAGCAGCTCAACTACATAGAAACAGATAATAAATACACATATTATACAATAAAATAAAAAATAAGAATAAAATTAAAAATGTACAGTATATCCACATGGGGGGGGCTGGTCAGCATGTTGACAGACTGTGGTCTCCGCTGTTGTTGTACAGTCTGATGGCAGTGGGCACAAATGAGCGTCTGAAGCGCTCCGTCCTGCTCTTTGGTAGAATCAGCCGATGGCTGAAAGAGCTGCCCAGCTGCCACAGTTCCTCATGGAGAGGGTGAGAGGGATTGTCCAGGATGGCTCCAAGTTTGGCCTTCATCCTCCTCTCACCCACTGACTCCAGACTGTCCAGCTCCAGACCCACCACAGAGCTGGCTTTCCTCACCAGCTTGTTGAGCTTGTTGGCATCTCCAGTCCTGATGCCACCACCCCAGCACACCTGGGTGGTAGCCAGTCTGCTGGCTACCACAGACTGGTAGAATGCCTTGAGCAGTTTATTGCACACATTGAACGACCTTGAACGACCTCAGCCTCCTCAGGAAAAACAGCCTGCTCTGTCCTTTCCTGTAGAGGGCATCAGTGTTGTGTGTCCAGTCCAGTTTATTGTTGATCTGCACCCCAAGGTACTTGTAGGACTCAACCCTCTCCACTTCCCCTCCCTGAATGAAAACAGGGACAGGGGGCTTCTGTTCCTCTGGTAGTCCACCACAAGCTCCTTGGTCTTGCTGATGTTGAGCTTCAGGTGGTTGTTACTGCACCATGTGATGAAGCTCTCAATCAGTCCTCTGTACTCCTCCTCGTTGTCCCTGGTGATACATCCAACAATGGAGGAGTCATCGGAAAACTTCTGGAGGTGGCAGGAACCAGAGTTGAAGCGGAAGTCCGAGGTGTAGAGAGTGAAGAGGAACGGTGCCAGTACAGTTCCTTGGGGTGCGCCGGTGTTGCTGATCACAGACTCAGAGAGACAGCCATCCACCCTGACGTACTGTGGCCGGCCTGTGTAGTCTGTGATCCAGCAAGTGGTGTCGGGGTGCAGGTTCATCTCCAGCAGCTTCTCTCTCAGTAGGGAGGGCTGGATGGTGTTGAAAGCACTGGAGAAGTCAAAGAACATGACTCTCACAGTGCTTCCCTGCTTCTCCAGGTGAGAGAGGGCCTTGTGCGTCAGGTAGATGATGGAGTCCTCCACCCCGATGTGTGGCAGATAGGCGAACTGTAGTGGGTCCAGGAAAAAATCTCTGTTTGTCGGTCAGTGCATCATTCAGTCCATCGTTTTGGTCAAGACTAACATATCTCATATCTGTTGTTTGGATTATCATGACATTTTGCACAGATGTTGATGGTCCCCAGAAAATTTATCAAAATGACTTTGGTGATTGCTTCACTTTTCCTCTAGCGCTGAATATACAATTTGGTTGTTATTGGCATGATTTAACAACCATTGGATGGTTTCTCCTCCAATGAATCACCATCTTAACGTGGTGGAGGGGTTTGTGTGCCCCAGTGATCCTGAGAGCTGTGGTGGAGGCGGCAATAGCTCCTGGTAGGTCTCCCATGGCGAAGTGGTCTCAGGGGAGGGGTCAGACTAAGAGCGATTCACAGATACCTAATGAATCGGCCGATAACGAGTTGTGGTACCTCGCCCCGAAAAGGGAAACCGGGCCCCCCTTCTGGAGCCAGACCTGGGGAGGGGAGTTCGCGAGCGTCTGGTGGCCGGGTCTTGGCACATGTCCATATGCCTGGCAGAGGTTGTTGAGTTAATCAAAAAGCTCCTCAGCGGCAGTGCGCCAGGAGTGGATGAGATTCGACCGGAGATGCTAAAGGCTCTGGACAATGTTGGGCTGTCTTGGCTGACACGTCTCTTCAGTGTCGCGTGGAAGTCGGGTACAGTGCCTGTGGAATCGCAGACCGGGTGCTGGTTCACATTTTTAAAAAGGGGGACCGGAGAGTGTGCTCCAATTATAGGGGTATCACATTGCTCAGCCTCCCCGGGAAAGTCTACCCCAGGGTGCTGGAAAGAAAGCTCCGGCCGATTGTCGAACTTCAGATTTAGGAAGAGCAATGTGGATTCCCTCCTGGAGGTGGAACAGTGGACCAATTCTTTACTCTTGCAGGTCTGTTGGAGGGTGCATGGGAGTTTGTTCATCCAGTCTACATGTGTTTTGTGGACTTGAAGAAGGCCTTCGATCGTGTCCCTCAGGGAGTCCTGTGGGGGGTACTGCGGGAATGTGGGGTACCTGGTTCGTTGCTACAAGCCATTCGGTCCTTGTATGACCAAAGTGAGAGCAGTGTCCGGAATACTCAGCACAAAGTCAAGCTTGTTCCCAGTGCGTGCTGGCCTCCGCCAGGGTTGTCCCTTGTCACCAGTCCTGTTTGTGATTTTCATGGACAGGATTTCAAGGCGCAGCCGGGGGGAGGAGAGTGTCGGGTTTGGGGACCTCAGAATCACATCCCTGCTTTTTGCAGATGATGTGGTTCTCTTGGCTCCTTCAGAACGTGACCTTCAGAACGTGACCTTCAGAACGTGACCTTCAGAACGTGACCTTCAGAACGTGACCTTCAGAACGTGACCTTCAGCACGCACTGGGGCGGTTTGCAGCCAAGTGTGAAGCGATGGGGATGAGAGTAAGTACCTTCAAGTTATGGTTCTCTGCCTGAAAACGGTGGATGCACCCTCTGGGTTGGGAGGGAGTCACTGCCCCAAGTGAGGGAGTTCAAGTATCTCGGGATCGGCAGTGCTGCGGGCGTTGTACCGGACCGTTGTGGTCGTTAAGCCAGAGCTCTCGATTTACCAGTCCATCTACGTTTCGACCCTCACCTATGGTCATGAGCTTTGGGTAGTGACCGAAAGAATGAGATCGCGGATACAAGCGGCTGAAATGAGCTTCATTCGTAGGGGGACTGGGCTCAGCCTTAGAAATAGGGTGAGGAGCTCAGACATCCGGAGGGAGCTCGGAGTAGAGCCGCTGCTCCTTCGCGTCGAAAGGGGCCAGCTTAGTTGGTTCGGGTATCTGATCAGGACACCCCCTGGACGCCTCCCTTTAGAGGTTTTTCAGGCACGTCCAACTGGTAAGAGGCCCCGGGGTAGACCCAGAACACGCTGGAGGGATTACATATCTCGTCTTAACTATTGAACTATTGGCCCCTAAAATACATCAAAGACTGCCTGACAAAGGATTTGAAAAAACCACAGGTCCAAATCAAAAAGAAAAGACATGCTACTCACTATCCACCGCAATACTATGCATGTCTGGCGTGCGTAAGAGTAGAATTACAGCGAGGAAGGTTAGCGGGTAAAGCAGTATCACAATTCATTGTCATATATATTCTATATATTCTGTAAAACATATGTAGCTTTTACAGAAATGTAATTGTGTTTGTTGGTTCAAAGTCCCTTTGATCAGAACCAGAGATGTGTGATGAGGCCAACCAAAGCCTAAAGATCAGATAGAGTTCATCCAAAGTTCCAGGCAGGCATTGGTCTTTCATTGGTCATTCATTTTAACTGCATATCACAATCATCATCTGTGGTTGAGTTACTCAGTCATAGAGTTTGCTCAGTGCTTAAGAAATCACCTAAGTATGGAACTTTGGTCATCTGATAACAGGTGTTAACTTAACACCAGTTAACAACATTCAGCATCTTAAGATATCTGCTGGTGTAAGACATCATTATAAAATTCCAGCTGTGGAACACTACATCAGTGAATCAACAAGGACCCTGGCCAAGAGACTAAATGCACACCAAAAACAGACATCAGCTGACCAACACCACTCACAGCCTCCACTGGGAAGGGCTCAAACGCCTTCAACTAGGGGTCAGTTGAAGTCCGGAGAAAGATCGAGGACACTTTACATTACAGCATGATTATTGCTAAGAGTTAAGGCCTTTGCACACCAAGTCCATATTTTTCAAGTGCTTGTTTAAATCTGTCAGCCGATAAAAGCCATTACATAAAAAAAATTGCAATAGGAGAATTAATTACGAGGGTGCAATTAATACTGCTAAAGGGGCTAATAAATTATCTACATCAGCAAGAATCGATCATTTAGCTGCCTTGAACACAATCACTACTGCCTTATCTTTGATATATGCATTGTTTTGTGGCCATCACCGCTTCCAAGCTGTTCTGCAATCACCTGCCACAATCTGTGTTTAAATTCTGCCTCTCTGCATTCTTTTCTTTGTTTGTTGTAAAGCGGTTTGTGCTTGGAGACAAATGAACGAAGGGAATCAGTTTATCAGATGTCATTTTGGATGATGATGTTTGTATTTAAAACCTGATCTGAAAACAATAATGAATAGAGAAAGTTACATTTACTAGAAATTTAGTATTACGGTAACTACAGGGTTCGATAGCTGTTATCTAAAGCATTTATAGTTTTCCCCCTTGTTACATTTAGTTACAGGGTAACTGCAGGGTATTGGGACTTTAATCTAAAGCAAAAATGGTAGATAACAGGTAGTAGGCAGCACAGGATTGCAGAGTACCAGATAAATTCATTTACCTCGTCAGAGCAGAACTAATATAGCAGAAATGTTTTTCTTGTACTTAGGAGCAATGCCCCTGTGAATGTATAATGGCATTTATCCCAGTCTGACATGACATTTACTTCAAACAAACCCTGAAGCAGAGTGTCATCACATCAGTCAGAAAGTACTCTATAATAACCCTTTTAGAGCCAGTTCACAGCGTGGCCTTCTTTGGCCCAATCCTGGCACAGTTTAGAGCCTCATTTTGCTGACCTCTCATCAACAGTGTTGTTTCTATGCCCAAGAACTGAGATGCCATTTGCCTGCAGGCGGCTGCAGTCGGAGGTCCATCTGTCCATTGGAGAGATTTCTAATTTATGTTAGTTGTTGTTGTCATCGCACACACACACGTGCACACACACGCGCACACACACGCGCACACACACACACACAAAAACACCAGCACACAGAACATAGAACTGACAGCGGAGTAGCTCTGGAACTAAGAAGCAATCCATCATCTGAGTAAAGCTCCAGTTTGACACCAAACACAGACTGTTGTTAGACTAAGGAGAGTGAAACTGTGAGCCTGAGGTGATTCTTGACAAATACATGAACATGCAATATATACATATTCATAAATGCCTGCACCAAAAAACAACTCAAGCCTTATAACTTATATTTTCTCTATATAGTGCATTTAGGTGTTTTAAGGATCGGCTTAGAACACTTAAAGGAGACATATTATGTTCATTTCCAGGTTCATACATGTATTTCGGGTTTCTACTACAAAGACGTTTCAGTCAGGGTGCTTTCTATTGCTTCTCTGTAAAGGTTGACAAGAACTTGGCACAGGAATTTTGCTTTCTTAAGTTTCCTTAAGAAATACAGCTGTTTTATCAGCTTTCTCATGAGATCATGACATACTCAAGCCTAGAGTGCTTAGTTTAGCAATCAGTTTCATGGGGGAGATTATGTTGAAGGCTGAACTGAAATTAACAAACAACATTCTAATCTAGGTGTTGTTATTGTTTTCAGGATGAGAGATGGCTGAGTGGATACCAGTGGGGAGAGCATCCTCTGTGGATCGGTTGGCTCTGTATTCAAAAACTAGTGA
Organism: Anoplopoma fimbria; assembly: GCF_027596085.1. Lineage (NCBI taxonomy): Eukaryota > Metazoa > Chordata > Actinopteri > Perciformes > Anoplopomatidae > Anoplopoma > Anoplopoma fimbria. Next base: position 9,453,553 of record NC_072462.1, on the reverse strand, counting down.
GGGTCCATGCTGGCTTGGATGTTGTTTTTAATGTGCCAAAAAAACAGTTTCTTAAAGCACTTCCTCAGAATGTAGATACTAAAAGTGTCCAGTCCTCTTTGGATACTTACAGTGGCTGGCCCTCTTTGGATACTTACAGTGGCCGGTCCTCTGTAGATACTTACAGTGGCCTGTCCTCTGTAGATACTGACAGTGGCCGGTCCTCTGTAGATACTGACAGTGGCCGGTCCTCTGTAGATACTTACAGTGGCCCGTCCTCTGTAGATACTTACATTGGCCGGTCCTCTGTAGATACTGACAGTGGCCCGTCCTCTGTAGATACTTACAGTGGCCCGTCCTCTGTAGATACTTACAGTGGCCCGTCCTCTGTAGATACTGACAGTGGCCGGTCCTCTGTAGATACTGACAGTGTCCGGTCCTCTGTAGATACTGACAGTGGCCCATCCTCTGTAGATACTGACAGTGGCCGGTCCTCTGTAGATACTTACATTGGCCGGTCCTCTGTGGATACTGACATTGGCACATCCCCCCGTGATACTTGATACTTACAGTGGCAGGTCCTCTGTGGATACTAAAAGTGGCCAGTCCTCTGGAGGCAGGGCAGACTTGACAGCTGACTTTTTGTTGAGGAGATCAAAGCAAGCATTAAAAGGTGTTTGGGTAATTTTGCAAGGTTGCGCCCTGCTTTATAGCCAGTGACATGCTAGATGTCCTGCCACATATCTTTAGTGTTGTTGGTGTTGAGGTCTCTCACCAGTTAGGTACGTATGGGTGATTATGTCTAAGCCTTTATTGAGGAAATTGCTGCCTGAGTGGACAGAGGACTTTATATGCATACCTGCATCTTAGTCAGCTAGCCTCCAGTGAGAAGAAATCCAGTGTTTCCTTGGACTTTGTTACCACCATGCCGGGCCATTCCAAAGCCTATCCTGTCTGCTGGCTTCCATTCAGCACCTTGGCCTGCTAGCACTGAGCCTGCTGGCTTTCGTTCTGCTCCTTCGCCTGCTAGCATCCAGCTCGCTAGCTTCCAGTCTGCCCCTTGGCCTGCAAGTATCCAGTTGACTAGTTCCCAGTCTGCCCCTCAGCCTGCCATCATCCAATTTGCTATCCCTCAGCCCAGCGACCCAGAGTGGCAGCTGCGCAGCAATGTCAAGCCCGTTCCTGACTTGGGGGTCTTGCCAACACCTGCTCCTTGTGTCCTGTTGGTGATCCGACTCACAAAATCTCCTTGTGTCCTGTGGCCGGTTCCAAGTGAGCCACTGCAGTCAAGAGTACCTGTTCTGCTCTCCAATGGTCTAACCTACAGCTGGGTCAACAGTTGCCGGGCACCCTGAAGACTCCATGGCCGAGTTTCAGTGTGGTTCCATCTTAGTGGCCATGTTTCAGTAGGGTCCCATCTTTGTGGATGTCCCCCAGTTTGGTCCCATCTCGGTGGCATTCCTTTAGAGTGGATCAGTGAAGTCAGGTCGTCACCGTCAGTCTCCTGCTCAACCTCGAGATGGCTCCTGCATTCGCCACTGCCTGCCGGGGCAGTCCTGAATTTGCTTATGCCCACCTAAGCAAATTTGTCTGTCTGTTGCCCATCAGCTCTCTGGCCCCCCCGACCGTACTCCTGAGTGTCTCTGCCCTTAGGCCCTGCCATCCGAAAGCCCTTCAGAGAGATTCTGACCGTCTGCCTTGCGCCTAGATCATCTGCCTGGGGTCTCATGCTCCGCCTCTGCCTAGCCCCCAGACCATTCACCTGGGGTCTCGTGCTCTGCGCCTTTTCAACCCCAAGGCCAATTTACACTGCTACCAGTTGCTTGACTTTCATTACCTGCATCCAAGTGAACTTTCACCTGTCAGATATATAATAGATATTTAATCCTTGAAATGTATCTGGATTTGGGTCCTTTTCCTGCTACCCGCAATCGTAACAAAGCTGATATTTTTTCTGGGGACCTTACCAAAGCGAAAAGAAAAAATTATATTCCATTTTATTCACTTGGTTTACTCTTCAAAGCTATTGAGCTTTTTTCTCTTGTACATATATAATAAGGGAGTTAATATAGCAAATGAAATAAGCCCAGTTTAAAACAGGTAGTTTAAATAGATGAAAATCAATTGACTAAAATCAGGTGCATCAACAGGAAATCAAAGTCCAACTAACAAAGGGAGTTACAAAAATGTAATTACAGAAGGGAGCTTTAAAAGTCCAACCAAAAGAGGCATCAATGCCAGGTCATGCCTTTCCTCTCACTCTTCCTCCCAACTGCCAAAGACACCCTTCCAACCGCAAATAACAAGGAATACCACAAACACACCAAATAGAACCTGCAATATCATGGTCCTTCACAGCACACATAGCTGGCTCAGAGGTAGAGCAGGCTATCCTCGGAAGATTGGTGGTTCAATCCCGTGATTGAAATTTAGTGTAAATGGGTGGATGTTGACATGAAGTGTACAATGCTTTTAGTCATCGGAAGACTAGAAATCAACAAAAAAAAGTTTAAATACTAAATTATAATACGAAAAATAGTAAATGAGGTAATAATGATAAATAAAATAAGTTAATAATACGGCCCGCGAGGCCATTTCAACTGGCCCGCAATGCAATACAATTTTTATATTTTATATCTTCATATATGCATACATGAATAAAAAAAAAAAAAAAAAGGAAAAAAAATATATCGCCCGTCATTAGTTTTCCGAGAGAGAGTCCTATGTCCGAGTCAACGTCAGGGTCAGTGAATACAGCATGTGATGTACGTACCACTGCATTGGGTCGGAGTGACTGACACATGACAAGTACCGACACAGACAAGTGATGCATCATGGCGACTGTCAAGAAAAGGAAGGTGGACGCAGAATGCCGCGTATTTCAGGAAAAATGGACAAATGACTTTTTCTTTGTTGAAGTGAAAGGCAAGCCAGTGTGCCTAGTTTGTGGCGAGGCGCTTGCGGTGATGAAAAAGGCCAATGTCGAGCGCCATTACAGCTCGAAACATGCTAAACTCGACGAGTTGAAAGGACAAATGCGTTTGGATAAAATTAACGCTCTTCGTCGGAGTTTGGGTGCTCAACAAGCAGCTTTCACACGGCCACAGACTGACAGAGAGAATATTACGCGTGCAAGTTTTGTGGTGAGTGAACTGATAGCCACGAAGCTGAAACCTCAAGCTGAAGGAGAGTTCGTGAAGGAGTGCCTCGTAGCCGCCGCGGAGCTGCTCGCGCCCGACAAAGTGAAATTATTTCAAAGCGTCAGTTTGTCCCGGAGAACCGTTTCAGAAAGGATTACTGATATGGCGCAAGATATTGAAAAAACACTCAAGAACACTGCAAGAGACTTTGAGTATTTTTCTCTGGCCTGTGACGAGACAACAGACATCACACACACAGCGCAGCTTGCCATTTTTCTGCGTGGGATTACGTCTGAGTTTGAAACAAAGGAGGAGTTGCTGTCTTTGCAAGCCATGCATGGCACTACTAAAGGTGAGGATTTGTTCAATCAAGTTATTGTGGCCATGAACAATTTTGAACTGCCATTTGAGAAGTTGAGCGGCATCGCCACTGACGGAGCTCCCGCAATGGTTGGCGCGCAAAAAGGATTGACTGCTTTAGTCAAAAAAGAAATGAGCCGACTGAGTCTGGATCCAAGTGATTTAGTTGTATGCCACTGTATCATACATCAAGAGAGTTTGTGTGCACATTCCCTGAAGCTTAACAATGTGATGAAAACAGTTGTGTCCACCATAAACTTCATTAAAAGCAGAGGGCTGAACAACCGCCAGTTCAAGGAGTTACTCAGCGAGCTTGAGTCAGAGTATGGTGATCTGGTTTATCATTGTGAAGTGCGATGGCTGAGTCGTGCAAATATGCTCGCACGGTTTTATACACTGCGGGAAGAAGTCAGACGCTTCATGGAGATGAAGGGTAAACCTGTCATGGAGCTCAGTGATGGCAAGTTCCTCCGTGATCTGGCCTTCATGGTGGACATCAGCAAGCACCTGTCAGAGCTAAACATCAAGCTGCAAGGTCCCAACCAGCTCATCAGCTCTCTGCTTTCAAATGTGAAATCATTTGAAGTGAAGTTAAGGCTTTGGCAAGGACAGCTGGAAAGGGGAAACACTGTGCACTTTCCCACCCTACAAGAACAAAAGCCTGATGTTACGACTGAATATGCTGGTGAGTGTGCAAAACTCATCCAGGCATTTGATGAGAGGTTTCATGATGTGAAAAATATACAAAAGGAACTCGACGTGTTTGCGACACCATTTAATGTGCAACCGTCTGATGTGCCAGACAACCTCCAAATGGAAATAATTGATCTGCAAAACAACAACGAGCTCAAAGCCAAGTACCACAACCTTTCTCTGCTGGACTTTTACAAACTGTATGTTCGTGCTGAGGATTTTCCCATCCTGAGGAGACATGCCCTGAAGTTTGCATCTCTGTTTGGGACAACGTATCGCTGTGAACAGTTCTTTTCAAAACTGACTCTTGCAAAGACTCGCTTCCGCTCAAGACTGACTGACTCAAACTTGGAAAACCAGCTTCGAGTAGCATCATCATCACTGCCAGCTGACATCAGACGCCTTGCTAGAGAAAAACAGTTCCAGCCATCACATTAGGTGAGTCTAGAAATGCAGCAAACATGAGGCTTAGTAACACAGCAGTTATAGACTTTTTTTGTCTTTTTTTTCATCTTTAGTTATGTGTTCATAATGGTATGGCCCTCTGAGGACTTTGGAAAAATTGAAATGGCCCTTGATGTGAAAAAGGTGGAAAGTAAAAAGGAAGTTAAGAGCAGATTGGAAAGCTTTTGGATGTTGGATGGAAGAAGCACAATTAAGGGATAGAAAAAGTTGAAAGGCAGGAACAGACAACTCCTTATCTGTGGCTCAGTGTTACAAAATGCCAGCCGACTCTAACCCCGGCTCAGATTCAATGGGAAGATTTCAACAACCAACTCCTTACAACGACGATCACACTCAAACCAAACCCTAACCTATGGTCACCAATCTTTGTGACAAAATGGCGTCCACAAGAATGGACAAGTACAAACTATCTCTCTGTAAGCATAAAGACGGTGAGCCAGTGGCAAAGAAAAAGCGCACCTGCATAACTTGGTCTTCCTGCACCAGACCGCCGGCAGAAAAACTGGAGATATCTGGAGATATCAAGAATTGCACATGCTGTCCACGCCGAAATGTTCCCCAAAGACAACCAAAGAAAGAGAAAATCGACTCTAAGCCCCAGATGGCACAGCTGCTTTGTCTGTGGAAAACATGGACATGGAGCAAAATGTATTATCTGGTCAAGAAGCAGAAGACTGATTAAAGCCAGGAGGAGTCAGAGAGTCAGAGAGGGAGATAACATAGAAGGTCAGGATGAAGAATCCCCACATCAAGGTGGTAAATGACAACTTCCAGCTCAGCATCAGGCCCCCTACACAATCTACAGCCTGGAGAATGGGTTTTGGTAAAGGATATCCACCAGAAAAACTGGAGATCTAATGGAACGGGCCATATCAGATTCTTCTGACTAAAGAGACGGCAGTAAAGGTGGCAGAGAGACCTACATGGATCCACGGCAACCACTGCCAGCGGTTCCAGAGCCACACAACAACTTCCACCCATCAGTGCACCACTATGCAGTGAGGGTGAGAAAGCACCTCCTGCCAACAAGTAGTGTGTCAAACTACCAACAAGAGCTTCTGAGACAGTGATGTATCCAATCAACTAACCCAATCAACTAACTTAACTGTTTCTGCTTTCTGTCTCTGACAGTAGAGAGATATACTGACAATTCATAAACTCTTTTCAGGGAGAAAAAGGGGACAGCAGGCCTGACACTAAACTACCATGCACTACACAATTCAAAATATCCACGCTAAACTACCATGCAGTGTCTGGATTTATTATACACACCACTACAGAGTGCCAGAGAGTTAGTTGCCAGTCTCAATGTTACATTATCCATCCATCCATCTTCCGTAACCGCTTATCCAGTTAAGGGTCGCGGGGGTGCTGGAGCCGATCCCAGCTGTCAATGGGCGAAGGCAGGGTACACCCTGGACAGGTCGCCAGCCTATCACAGGGCAGACATATATAGACAGACAACCACTCACACTCACATCCACACCTACGGGCAATTTCAGAGTCATCAATTAACCTAACCTGCATGTCTTTGGACTGTGGGAGGAAGCCGGAGAACCCGGAGAGAACCCACGCTGACACGGGGAGAACATGCAAACTCCACACAGAAGGTTGTCTGGCCCGGGAATTGAACCCTGGCCCCTCTTGCTGTGAGGCGACAGTGCTAACCACTACACCACCGTGCAGCCCTATGTTACATTATATTGCTCATATTTAAAACATTAGTAAAATATGACAATAAAATACAAGCCTACTTTGCAAGAAATACACAAACTCCCGTAGCACAGTAATGCAGAGGGAGGGAGGGAGAATTAGCTATAAACGGAAGAGACATTATAAATATCACAAGGCTAAAAACGTATTAAAATACACAGATTGTATGTTTCAGTTGTGAACTGAATGATACAAATACAATATGGTACAATAGCTTTTGCTGGTGTTGTTTAACACAGGTTAAAATGCTAAAAACATGTCAAGCTTCCATGGCACACAGACAAGCTGTCATATAAGCATAACACACACAAAAGACTTGCACTGGCCGAGGACATTCAATGCTATATACCACATTACCGTCAGTTTTGGACGAACGTAAGTCTTGCATCTGGCGACCGCCCGAGTAGGATCGAAGCCACAAAATCCACCTTATGCTGCGCTCATTACTGACGGTGCGACAATAGGTTTACATACCTGCGCTCTTCAAGCTTTTTCTTTTAGTGCTATCACTGCCATGTTGTTACTCCCTGATGCTCTTATTGTTATACCAAGATAGGTATAACTCATACTATGTTCTAAGGTTATTTGTGGTAAACTGGTATTTGTTCTCCTGCCATCTGGGGTGATTTTGAAAAACCATGTCATTACTATACTTTATATTTACTGTCAGGGCCCATTTCTGACAGAACTTTTCTACTATGTCCAGCTGTTGTTGTAGTCCTTGTCCAGTGGGAGACAGAAGAAGCAGATCACAGCATACAACAGGCACCTCTCTATCGAGGAGGGAGAGGCCAGGAACTGAACAGCACATTAATTTATATAAATATGAAATAAAGTCAACTTGACCAACACCTCAGGGCTATACTCTGGTGGATGGAGCTGTGAAGTGTGGGAAGGGCAGAGATGGACAAGGTGGTGGGGTTCACTATCTGTCATCATCTTCACTGTCGGAGGGGAAATAGATTCTCTTGGTGTCCACCTCGGCTTTCAAAGGGGGAATGCCTCTTCAAAGGACTCCAGGTTGGCTTCCTTCCCTTGGACCAGGACCTTTCCTTTGGTGTAGTATGTGATAGTACGTAGAGGGTCATCCTGGTCTTGGTGTTTATGAAATTTAAATCTGCCTCCTGAGCCGGTGCCCTCACTGGATACATTTATGCATAATTACTGCACAGAGTATCTTTTCAGATATAGATGGAAAACATGAAGAATATGAGGTTGTCCCTCTACCTTACTTCTTTTTGTTTAGCTCAGCCTGTAAAGAGGACCTTTTAGTCTTCCCCAACTTTTTAATTTAGTATGGTATCAATCTATATCTCTGCTCTCTGCTCCAAGAGCTGTGATGTTCATATCTGCCACTCATTTGTTTCGAGGTAGGTTAGGCTAACTGTTATTTAAAGTCATTCACAAATAGTGAATCCCTGTTGCCTTCTTCAGGGTAGTTCCTTCCCCGGGGCAGCAGCTAGTAGCCAACAGTTTGCTGGACAGAAAAAATCATCCAAAAGTCACTTCTTTCTCTCTTTCTGTTGATCCATGTTGTAAGTTCTCCTTTACAGTTCTTCTTGAGGAATATTTGCAGGTCTTCATAAAAAATGTCCTACATTTAGGTCAGATTTGAGTTTTAATGGAGAGAAACCTGGTTGTTCTGTATGTGTTGCTTATGTTTATTTCAATTCTTTGTATTAATTTGTTTTAATTTTATACAGTCTATGGATTTGACACAGAAAAGACCCAGCTGGGGCACACAGTTAGACTTCATGTCTCACATGTGACTTTGACATCGGAGCTTCAGGAGACATAACTTTTACTGACGTTTACTGCAAACTGGCAGGCATCCAGGAATTCACAGCAACATTGTTACCTATCTAACTTCCGTTGCAGTGGCTGTCTATACTAAAATCAGGGTACCTTTAGATAGATTATAGGCCTGATAAGTAATTTTTGTGGTGAACAATGGATAAAATTGATTTAAGATCAACAACTGGTTCTTACTTGGACCCTCAGAAGGTTCTAGAGGCAACCACATGTGGAGGTTCTACATGACACTCATTTCATTCAGTAAGGGTTACAGTTTTTACCGCCAGACAGCACTACAGTTCTTCAATGAAGACAAGCAAAGGAACCGAAACATGTTTTAACATACAGGTAACAGACATGGCAGAAGGGTTGCAGTATTGCTAGCTCTAGAGGAAAGAAGATTGACAAGAATTCAGTAGAAAGCACACAAACTATGTGTAACTACTTAATGGTACAGTGATATGATGCTGCCACCTACTGGAGGAAGCTCATCCGTGCGTGATGGGCACAGAGTTTTATGTACGAGGCTGTACCAGTGGTGTTGGAAAGTTTGGATATGCAGATTAACATCAATCTGCCTTCTGCCACAGGTGTCTAACATGTCCTTGAGCATAACACTGAACCCCAAATTGAGCCATGCAGGGACCTTGCATGGCAGCTCAACCACAATCAGTGTCTGTGTAAGGGTGAATGAGTCAATTGTAATGTGCCGTTTCTTGCTTATTTAAAATAATTGGCAGGTAATTTATCAAGCTTTGAATGGTGAGCGCAGATTTTAAACTGAAATCAGGATTTTGCACTTCATTGTTTCCAGACTGAGCAGTCAAAGCCCAGGTTTCTGTTACACCTCATGTTTCTGTGAAACAATTTTACAGGAACATCAGCTCACATAAAGCGTACATTTTCTGTGTGTGAGTGTATCCCTCAGCAAAACCATGATTAAACAACATCTTTGTCAAGTTGCGGAATAACTTTTATTTTGGGTATGTTACATTCTGTCATTTCTGTAGTATGTGTGTAAAATGGTTTAATTAAAAGTTTCTCACTTTCTTTATATAAATAAAAACCTCAAATACTGCACAGACTTTAAAGAGACAGATATATTTTTAAACAAAACAATGAAAGTCATGTGTGAAAATGTAAAAAAAAAAAAAAAAAAAAAAAAAAAAAAAAAAAGCCAGAATCTGTCATAAACTAATCAAAATGAAAACTATCTTGTGCCTTGTCTAATCAAGGTAGCCAAGCGAACACACAAAGCCATGTGTACAGAGTTCAACAGTAGTCTCTTCATTATCACCTGGACAGAAAGCACAAAGTTGGAACATTATAACTTGGCTTGCAGAGGGCTATGCATAGATTGAATATTACAGTCCTGTTCCTGGTCAAACCAAACAGCCTGCATTCTCTGCCATACACACATAGCAGGAATCATCATAGATGTCCAGGTAATACCCACCAAACCTCAACCAAAAAAGGAGTGTGTAGCTGTCCTCAGTATTCGGCTGATTGGGAAATAAAGTTCAGGTCAAGTACTGTCCATAAGTGTCTTCAACCACTAAAACACTCGATCAAACTCAGTCTGACTGGTAGTGGCTGCGTTCCTGTTCTGATTGGGCGGCTGCTGTGGCATGTGGCCTCTCCGTCTGGGTGGGGCCAGATATTCAAACATGGAGGTGTTGTGGGTGGAGAGCATATTCTTCAGGTCTGACGGCATGGGGTCCGACCAGAAGAAGTCGTGGTTGAGCGCGTCGTCGCTGTCTATGCGCTGTGCCGGGTCCAGGACCAGGAGCTTATCTATCAGATCCAGGGCGTACGGGTCTTTGACGTAAGCTTTGAGACGATCCTTTACTTTCCTCTTTTGGCCTTTAGGCAGCTCCATTTTCTGGTAAAGCTCGTACTTCTTATCCACGCCAGGCCACACCTGATAAAGAGCCAAATAAGTTCATGATCCGGTTGACAGGTAAAGACACTTCAGTCTAAACTAATGTTCCTGTTGTGATGTCATCTTACCTCAGCCGTGATGGAACCACAGAGCTGGCTGATGAGAGTGAGTTGATGCTGCTCAGTGTTGCCTTGCATTATTGGGCTTCTGGTCCACATTTCTGCCATGATGCAGCCTGCTCCCCACAAGTCAATGGGGGGACCGTAGTCGCGCTCACCTATCGAAAAATAAATAAATAAATAAAATAAAATAAAAATAAATGAATGGTAGTAAAAAAGCGCTTTATGTATTTATCATTTGTGTTGCACTTGGTAAACTCGGCATCAATGAGGTTCATAATTCATTACTGGATGCCTTTCTGACATTGATGGCGATACAGTACATATGGGAGAAGAACTAATTAATAACACAGTAGGCACTATGAGTAGCTGCAGCCGTGTGTGATGGCTGTACACACGCTGCTCGGCTGCTGTTGCAGGACCCAACCAACACAAATCATGCCGTTGTTTGCGGGTTTATGGTTGTATCTTACCCAGAAGCAGCTCTGGAGGTCTGTACCAGAGTGTGACCACACGGTTGGTGTAGCGGTTCCCCTGGCTGTTTTTAGCCAGGCTGAAGGCTCGGGCCAAACCAAAGTCTGCCAGCTTTAGGACACCATCTCTGGTGATGAGCACGTTGGCTGCCTTCATATCTCTATGAAGGATCTGATCCAAGAGATGGCAATAATATGATGAACACCAGAAGACATCAAAACATTGAGAGTAATAAATGACAAATGAGTTGCAACAGGACACAAAATACCGATCCACCCGCTTTAAAGAAATGGGGCCTGCATTTCACCTCTACAATCCGATCCATACAATCTAAATTTACAGCCAGGCGTAATTTAATTAAAAAAAAAAAGGCAACTAATAACTAACAGCAGGGGAAAAATACGTAAGAGTATTGGAACACAAACCCCAACTATCTTTGGTTACATAAACTATGAATATCTTAATTAGGTAATTTGGGATTAACTGATGTGGCATTGCCATTTTATAAGTAATCTCAAAGTCACAAATATGCAATTGGGAGATGGCCATTAATGCTTTCAAGTCGCTGGTCTGATAAAGATACACTGGGAACAACAAATCCTTGTTGAAATCGACAGGAGGAGAGCTAGTAACATTAGTAATGTTGACAGCAACAGCTGTTATTACAAAGTAAGGAGCAGAGCCAAACTGGTACCAAGGTTCCATCAAGTTACATAGTGGTGCATTCAGGCTCCATTCAAAAAAATGAGTAGTGGAAGAAAGTAAATTGTAATGTTATCATGATGTGTTCAAATGTATTAGTTTTTCTTCAGCGCATCTTCAGCCAAAAGAGGGCAACTTCAGCCCAGCCTTGTGCTGCAGACGTATTATTTTTTTTCATGGTATTTAAAAACCTCCCCGGTTAGAAGTTTGAACTTTAAAGAAAAGTGTTTCTATTTATTTAGGATATTAAGTAGATGATATGGTATCAGTGTAAATTGAACTACAGGATATTGTTTAGTGTGAGCCTTCCTCATCACCAGAGACCTGCCAAGGTGTTTAACATAGATTCTGTTTCAGATCCCAAATCTGTCGAAAGAACCAGTGGTTGTTAATCTTTATCAATGCCTCACCTTGTTCCTGTGGATGTAGTACAATCCATTGAGCAGCATCTGCATGACCTTCTTGATCTCTGCAAGGGTGAACTTTACATTGGCATTGCTCAACAGCCCGGCCAGGTCATGCTCACAGAAGTCAAACACCAGGTAGATGCTGCCTTTGTATCTGTTAAACTGAGTAGCTTCAAGAACAATGACACGGAGAAAAGAATGTAAACAACCAACAAACAAATTTTACACAACATAGTCTTCCTGCTCCTGTCAATGGAGAAAGACATTTCGGTATGTCAAACGAGCAACCTAAAAATAAAAGCACACAAACCTAATTGAGGACAGAAATGGATTGTTTGTTGATAGACTAGAGACTTTTGACACCAACCTTTGGTTCTGCATATCTCAATCAGATTGACAACATTCTCATGTTTGAGCAGCTGCAGGATCTTGATCTCTCTGAGAGCTGTGATTGGGAACTGAAACAAAGCAGCCAGAGGAAACACCTATAATTAATGTGTAAAAACACTGATGCACTCAAGCCACGGTACAATGACGAGCAGTTGTAATCAAAGTGGCACCTCATCAGTGGTGTAACAAGTTTTTTTTTTTGATTGCAATATCAAACTGCCTTGTTCTGCAATACAGAAACTTTAGTTTAAAGATAATCTCGGATAGTACTTTTTCAGCAATAGCTTTACCAGAGAGTGACTGATCCAGGCAGATGCCAAGCTACGTGACACAAGTATGCAAAATGATTTAATTGCCATTGCATGTGACCCTATTCCGGTGTACCTTCTGAGGCCTATCATTAGCACCAAACAGATTTTTTTCAGTTTTGCCCAAGTTCATTGACAGCTTTTTGTCTATGATCTTCCATTTCCTAACTCTTTGCTAAGAATGACCTCTATCTGGTGGACATCTTTCCCATCCACTAGCAGGGCCGGGGCCATTCGTAAACATGATCAACATCATCGATTACAAATTATTTGTATTTGCATAATGTGCGTCAGCATGTCGTAAGAACTGGCTGTGACCAGTCAAAGCACTTTTCCCCCGGAGAACAAGCTGCAGCTAAAAAACTGGCCCACGATCCTCCAAAGTGTGACATACAGTACGAAGAAGTTAAAGTCATAATCCAGACTGAAAGTATCACAGTATAGACAGACACATGCAGGAAGGACAGCTGGTGATAATTCACTGACAGTGTGAATTAACACATTTATAATTCTACTGCTTCATCCGGAGCACCAGACTTACTATAACTACAGTGGGGCAAAAAAGTATTTAGTCAGCCACCAATTGTGCAAGTTCTCCCACTTAAAAGATGAGAGAGGCCTGTACTTTTCATCATAGGTATACCTAAACTATGAGAGACAAAATGAGAAAAAAAATTCCTGAAAATCACATTGTCTGATTTTTAAAGAATATATTTGCAAATTATGGTGGAAAATAAGTATTTGGTCAATAACAAAAGTTCATCTCAATACTTTGTTATATACCCTTTGTTGGCAATGACAGAGGTCAAACGTTTTCTGTAAGTCTTCACAAGCTTTTCACACACTGTTGCTGGTATTTTGGCCCATTCCTCCATGCAGATCTCCTCTAGAGCAGTGATCTTTTGGGGCTGTCGCTGGGCAACACGGACTTTCAACTCCCTCCACAGATTTTCTATGGGGTTGAGATCTGGAGACTGGCTAGGCCACTCCAGGACCTTGAAATGCTTCTTACGAAGCCACTCCTTCGTTGCCCGGGCGGTGTGTTTGGGATCATTGTCATGCTGAAAGACCCAGCCACGTTTCATCTTCAATGCCCTTGCTGATGGAAGGAGGTTTTCACTCAAAATCTCACGATACATGGCCCCATTCATTCTTTCCTTTACACGGATCAGTCGTCCTGGTCCCCTTGCAGAAAAACAGCCCCAAAGCATGATGTTTCCACCCCCATGCTTCACAGTAGGTATGGTGTTCTTTGGATGCAACTCGGCATTCTTTCTCCTCCAAACACGACGAGTTGGGTTTTTACCAAAAAGTTCTATTTTGGTTTCATCTGACCATATGACATTCTCCCAATCCTCTTCTGGATCATCCAAATGCTCTCTAGCAAACTTCAGACGGGCCTGGACATGTACTGGCTTAAGCAGGGGGACACGTCTGGCACTGCAGGATTTGAGTCCCTGGCGGCGTAGTGTGTTACTGATGGTAGCCTTTGTTACTTTGGTCCCAGCTCTCTGCAGGTCATTCACTAGGTCCCCCCGTGTGGTTCTGGGATTTTTGTTCACCGTTCTTGTGATCATTTTGGCCCCACGGGGTGAGATCTTGCGTGGAGCCCCAGATCGAGGGAGATTATCAGTGGTCTTGTATGTCTTCCATTTTCTAATAATTGCTCCCACAGTTGATTTCTTCACACCAAGCTGCTTACCTATTGCAGATTCAGTCTTCCCAGCCTGGTGCAGGTCTACAATTTTGTTTCTGGTGTCCTTTGACAGCTCTTTGGTCTTGGCCATAGTGGAGTTTGGAGTGTGACTGTTTGAGGTTGTGGACAGGTGTCTTTTATACTGATAACAAGTTCAAACAGGTGCCATTAATACAGGTAACGAGTGGAGGACAGAGGAGCCTCTTAAAGGAGAGCCAGAAATCTTGCTTGTTTGTAGGTGACCAAATACTTATTTTACCGAGGAATTTACCAATTAATTCATTAAAAATCCTACAATGTGATTTCTTGGATTCTTTCCCCCCATTCTGTCTCTCATAGTTGAAGTGTACCTATGATGAAAAGTACAGGCCTCTCTCATCTTTTTAAGTGGGAGAACTTGCACAATTGGTGGCTGACTAAATACTTTTTTGCCCCACTGTACATGTGTGTATCCCGGTAAATTAATGTGTTGCAGATGTATTCTTATGACAATATTTTAGCCTTATTCTATCAGATGTAACCCCGGCAGTGTGAAACAGACTTGAGAACGAATACAAAAAAATCTTTACATATTCTTTTACCATATATTCACCTATGTGTATATAGGATATGCAACATACAGCTTCTTGAGTCGTGTGTTGCAGTGTCACATGTCAAGAGTCTTGTCTTACAGTCACATACTGGATACAGATTTACTTTAATGTACATTGTGGGCGATCATAAGCTTTGGAAGGAAACCTTCTTACTGCATTGCTTTTCACACTGCCGGGGTTACAGCTGAAGGAATAAGGCTTAAATATTGTCACACACGCCATAAACATACATCTAGCGACACATTAATTTAACAGAATACACACATGTAGTTATAGTCACATGCTGTGCTCAAGATGAAGTAGTGAAATTATAAATATGTTAATCCACACAGTCAGGGATATTTTGCCAGCTGTCATTTCTGTATTTGTTAGTTTGAACTCTGTTACTTTCAGCCTGAATAATGTGTTTAACTCCTTTGTATTAGTCAAATATTATAGTCTTTTCTTTGTTTGTAAAATGTGAAGAAAAGCTACACCGGGTATGTTGAACTCACTACGTAGTACAGAGCCCTGCTCTCTGAAACAGACCCTGCTGGTTTATTTACAACCCGTCTGTCTTAATTGCTAATGTTTCGTGCCCCATCTGACTTTGGTTAGTGACTTCACAATAATATTAATAACAAAAATAACTTGTAACTAAGATTACCCTTTTTGTCATATGGGGGGGGGGTAAAAATATTTTTACTGAGTGGTATCTCACCCCTTCTTTCTCATTTTCCATCAAAACTTTCTTCAGTGCGACTTTCTTCCCAGTCTGTCTGTGCTTTGCTTTGAACACCTCTCTGTAAAGTGAATATCACAACATAAGAGATAACAAATGAATTACTTTTACTTTGCTTACAAACTAGATTTTTGAAAACTCACAAAGAAGGAAAACCATGTTGTAACTATAAACCACATTAGGAAATGTTTCTACCATATACTGTTTACTGTCATTTCCACTTGGATCTTTATTACATGAGTAGATACTTACATTTTCAATTACAATTGTAGTAAAGTGTTTATTTTAAGGTGAATTTGGAAGGCATAAAAAGCGTGTATAAACTACAAAGTCCCTCTATCAACTACTGCACAATCCACCAGGCAGCACAAATGTCAGCAGGTTACTAGCTTCTTTGAATTTGTAAGCTACATTCTCAAAAGTCTCCTGAACATAGAAGATATGTCCGTCCTAAAAACGATTTTTGAACCCAATCTTCCATGTTTAGCCCCAACTACCTTAACGTCCCGTGTCCTCTCACAAGTTAGCTAAGCACAGCTAACGTTAGCCACACAAACACACACAACGCAATCATAGATACACAAATACAAAAATAATTTTTTTTGTGAGACTCACCCAAAGGTTCCCTGTCCTATTTTTGCCATTTTTTCATATTTGGAGAACTCGTCACAGAAAGGAAATTCAACTCCATCGTAGTATTTCGACATAATGGCGGCCTCCCGGTCGGGCCTGAGGAGACAATTCATTTAATTGTGGGCCATTAATGGTAGAAAACGAGCTATATAGAATACTACCCATGGTAGTTACATTAATCAAAAATACAGATTTTTCAAAAGTTTACATGTAAATCGCTTTATTCTTACTTTTCAGCCCCGCCGGCGTTGCTTGTTTTGTCTCGCTGCATCCCTCTTTCCGATCCGCAACCCTGCTACGTATGCTGCGTTTGAGTGACACTCGGACTCCCAGACTTCAGCAGAGTCGTGAATTGTTTCATTAATTTATGAATAATACAAAAAAGTCCAGATATAAAAATCCAGACACCCCACACACATAATGTAATTCAATAAGACACAAAAGTAATACAATATTATTTCTAGTCCAATCAATGTTGTTAACTTATAATCAGTGATGGCAACAACATAAGACAACTATAGGGAAGATAACTAAAAGTGACACCTGGCGGCCCGGAGGAGTAATACCGCCTGCAAAATATGCATATTAAAATCTCGTGGCACTACTTATTTTGATGGATTTGTGTCACGTGTCAGTGTGGGCAAACGTTCGTTCCAAAAAATCAAAAGGTGAGCAGCATGCATACATGTAAAGCAAGCATCATCAAAGCAAGTTGAATTTCCATTTCATTTCATAATGACCTGACAGTTTTCCAAATGTACTTGCTCAGCAAAAGGAAATGGTAACGTTGTCTATGTACATTCCATTTAAACAATTTGTATATGATATTCAATATGCCTATTCAGGCAATATAGAAGATGAGTTAGTTAGTTGGTTAGTTACTTAGTTAGATAGTTATTGTGTTATACTAACACAAGTTCCCAGTCCACATGGACTTATCACACACCATAATACAAACAAGGTACGGGCCTATCAAATACAAATGATACATGAAAATAAGACGAAGAAATATAATCAATCATCCTTTTTTTTTTTTTTTTTTAAAGCTGGTTTGTTAAATAATGGGGGCGTGGCTTGACGTCAGTGTGCGTGTTTAGGAACCTCCCATATTTGGCTGCAGCTTCCTGTGACAGCTCCACGCACCATGATGGTGTGCATGTACAGCGTGTGGCAGCGGGGTACCGTGTTCGCCGCGCGGCTCCGAAAGCAGGACTGGGCTTGTAGTTTGGCGGGCCTTTCACAGAGGTACTACAGCACGAAGACGGCACCACAGATACCAGGCATGGAGTACCAGGTACGTTCTTCTACCTGGCTATGCACCGGCTGCTAGCGACCTAGCCACCAGCGTTAGTTTGACAAGTTTGTACTAAAACTAGAGGGACTGTCCAGTTATGAGATTGGATAGAAACATGGCTGACCACATGATACTTCAGACATTTAGCTGGAGAGCTCGTGGTTACTGCGGTAAGAAAAGGTCCAGTGTGCACAGAGCTCACAGCACACTGCCAGCTGTAACGTTACTCTGTGTTGGCGGCTGAGTCAACTGCAAAGTTCAGCCAGTGTGCCAACACGTGGTCTAAGTTAAAAGTTCTGATGCCATGTAGAGTTTGACTTTGACCAGTTTCACATCATGTTTAAACTGAGGTGTTTTTTCTTTTTTTATGCTGGTTCTGTTTGGTTTTTTTGGAACTCAACATAACTGAAACTACTCAAGAACTAAATACATATGAAACTGTCAACACAGTCACAAGAAAAACACTGATTTACATGGTAACCTCTTGTATATGCAACCTGTTCCGGTAATCATTGCACTATTGTGTTACTGTTTGTTGTGGTCCTTGTTTTAGATGCATGCCTATATCTGTTTAAAGGACATTTAGAGCAATGCAAAACTTGAGTCAAATTCCTTGCGTGTACACATACTAACCCATTTTAAAGCTCACTAATAAACACATTAGATCCTGTTTCTTTAATCCGTACAAAAACAAAGTGTCACACTTTGGTTTCACTGTTATAACGGGGTTATGTACAAAACTGTCTCTAAACCATGTTTCACACATAGCATACCTGTGACATTGCGTCCAAGCAGCGGCCTTGTGCTGTGTTTCTAAACATTTTCCCCTTCGCTTTCTCTGCAGGATGCCATTTGCACTTTGAACACACTACAGACCAATGCCAGTGCTCTGGAGCAGGTGCGACGGGAGCGGAGTCACCCTCAGCTGCAGCTCCAGGCCATGAGAGTCTTCCTGGAACGAGCCGGACTCGCAGTGAGTCACTTTTATTAACTTAAACACTGCTCATATAACAGTGACGACTTCAAGGATTACAAAGAATGTGATTGTTGTCTGGTGTCATAGAGTATTGATGTCCTTCTGTCTTATCTAAAGTGTTTGTGCCTGTTTCGAAGGTGGAGGAACTCGACCATCTCAATATCATTCATGTGACGGGAACAAAGGGCAAGGTGAGTTAACCAGACATCCAGCTTGCTTGAACGTGTTTTATATGTAGCATTTTAAAGGCTCAGTGAGGAATGTTTTGACCATACAAGTGGCATACACATGTATTTACATTGTTTGTTTACATTTAGATCATAGATCAATTCCTAAATTCCCATTACGCAAGCTCTGACAGGTCATGTGAACTGTTGTGACAGCTATATGTGGATAGCCTCTGAGTGTTTGCGTTTATCTTTCAGGGGTCAACATGTGCGTTCACCGAGCAGATTTTGAGAAGTTACGGCTTCCGCACAGGATTTTACAGGTAAAACTGCAGTGTCTGAATAAGCTTATTGGATACGGAGGGAGGAAGTCTGCACTACATGGGCCTCCACCTTTTTTGTTTTGAAACAGGAGATAGTATTGATTATTACTGTTTTTAACACCATAACTGACCGGTCCTCAGACAACTTTTTCCACTGCTGAAATTTAACCAAAGGTGTAGTCTTTCAGTCAATGAATTTCAGGGGGCATGAGGCTTCAGGTATGTTGTTGAATCTCTATAAGCTGTTAATTCAAACTGCAGCAGGTGGCAGAGCAGCTGTGATAAACTTTAATTCAAACATTTAATAGATTTAAATTGTGAGTCCACTCATTCAGCAGGACGGCCCAGGATTGGTCAATTTAAACCCAGATAGGGTTTGATGAGGATTAATTATTTGAACTTCTTGGCATTTGATGTTGCTGCTCAAAAACACCCAAGAAATCTAAAACTAGCTCTTTAGTTAGTACAGTATATTGGCCCCTGGTAAGATCGTTCTAATTTCCATAAAGGTAATTATCCAAATTCACACCTACACAAATTATTTTCTGATTAAAAAAAATAATTTAAGTCCAACACAAATCAGAAATGTTAATTTTGAGTTTGACTTGTTTTTATGCTATACATTTGTCCTAAGAGCCATTTCAATGGCATTATTTACATTCATTTAAAAAACATATGTGGCCACATACATTTTGAGGGATAGCATCATTGATATGGGTCTGTTGCATAGAGCTGCGACTGTAATAAAACAAGTTCACAAATTACAAGTGCAAGGAAATAAAACGGTTAACATTCATATTGATGCACCTAGCTGTTATATTTATTAACTTATCTATGAGTTAATAGTGATTAAACACTCCTTTTGATTTTTCTTTCTTGGTTGTAGTTCGCCACATTTGGTACAAGTCAGAGAGAGGATCCGAATCAACGGACAGCCGATTGGAAAAGAGCTCTTCACTAAATACTTTTGGCAGGTTTATGGACGACTGGATGAAACTAAGGTAGGTCATGTAACAAGGCAGAGATGTTTAGTTTGAAAACACAACCCCTCCTCAGTTTTAAATGGAAATGGAAATGGACTTGCTGGAGAGAAACTTGACTTCCAGACTAACCTTGGCTACTCATTTGCTTCACTCAGTGTAATTAGTCAATTGAACTTCAATCGTCTAAACGTAACGCTTGGCATTCCAAGCAGTGATTGTGCATCCTGTTTGTATTCCCAGCTTGAGTAGAGTTTCAGTTTAATCAGTGTCACGGCTTGTAAATGAGTCAATAGTAAATGAGACCCCTCATGTCAGGATGAGCATGACCATCATGTGACAGCAACCTTTGGTCACATTACCAGAAGTCCATGTGCAGTTTGATTCTTGATATTTTAGACCGATTTGGTCATTCTTTAAAAAAAACAAAAAACATTTACTGTGTGCCAAAGAGAAGTCATGCCACTTAGAGACTAAGTGCATGTCCTGCAGAAAATGTGTGAATGCTGACAGCTGAAATTAAATACTACTAAATATACAGTCATTTTAAGGCGCAAATGTGTTGCACTGTGTCGTCCTGAAAACCAGGCAGAGTGGAAAGCTTGAATCTGACTGTTTAAGGGTCTATAGGGAGGCTATTCGATAGGAAGGGGGTATGATGAGAAAAGGCCCTTTGGCCTGATGATTTGTTTCTCACCCTGGACACAGTAAGGAGCTCAGTATTCTGGGAGTTGAGAGTCCTGATTAGACTGCATGACAACATGGCTGGCGTCTTACAGCGCTAACAGTGCAAACTTCAGCAAATGTGCTGACAGAGGTAACGGTGCTTACCTGAGGGGTAACCGAAGGGTGGGTTCTACACTTCCACGATGACGTGATTATCAGCTGTGGCCGCAGTATGAGAGCAGTGCAGAGTGGTGGCTGTGAGCTAACCAGGGGGGCACGCTCACATGCAACAAAGCACCACATACAGGCGGTCGCCTCTTTCCTGTGGGCTGCCTAGTCACCGCAGGAGAACAGCCCCATAACTTCACAGTGGTGTTGCCGCGCAGTTGTGTGTGTTGAATGAATACAGTAGGGGGCTGAGGACACCGCCCTGTGGCGCTCTTGTGCTGAGAGGTGAAGAGGTGTAGTTGTCCACTCTCACAACCTGGAGTCGTTCCGTCAGAAAGTCCAGTATCCAGTCACACAATGCTGGGGTCCTTGACCTTACTGACCAGCCGCGAAGGCTCTATTGTATTGAACGCTGAGCTGCAGTTCACCAGCAGCATCCTCACGTAAGTGTCCCTCCCCTCAAGGGGGGAGAGGATGGTGCTGGTCGAATTTTGTTGTTTGGGAAGCAGAAAGCAGGTGGGGACAGTCCGGATAGATAGTGTAGCTTTTAAGTCTCCATGTGTAGAATTTGAAATCTTGATTTTGATGCATTGGTGCTATCAAAAAGAGGAGTAAGGGGCTGAATGCAAAAATAGACTGCAAGATTGTTTCTTCTCCAAAAAGAACATATTCTATGAGGATTTTTTTTGCTCAGATTATGATTTAGAATCACAAAAAACATTTAAGCTCTTGTATTAAATGGTCTATTTCATTGCATAGAAACGTTGCAAACAGGGTCAGCAGTCATTTTTCCCCCTCTCTTTGACCTTATCAGGACGCCCATGGAGGAACGATGCCTGCATACTTCCGTTTCCTCACCATCTTGGCCTTCCATGTGTTTCTTCAGGAGAAGGTATGCTAGCAGGCCTCTGCTGCCTTCATCAGCAGTCAGCTAATAGGAATCCAATGTTTCTTAGGAATCATACATAACCGATGGTAGACTCATCATCTGAAGTGAAACACCTGTGAACCTGGTCAAAAACAGCAAAGTTCAAGCATTTAGTTTTGAATCTGATAGAGTTCTACTAACTTGTCTTCAGAGATGAGCCCTTCTGACTGTTTCTTGTGTGCAACTTCACAAAAGATCAAAGATGGTCCACAATGGAGGGGTCCTGTTCTAACAGTCTGGCCTGTAGATTTGAAGATGTCCTGTGCGGCATCAGTGTGTTTGATGGACAGACTAATGAACTGACATCCCAAGCCCACTAACAGGGTAAAAAGATTTTACTTAAGTTACTAACTTACTTGGAATCTAAAAAACTCTGTTCTTTGTCCAGGTGGATTTGGCTGTAATTGAAGTTGGGATCGGTGGTGCATATGACTGCACCAACATTATAAGGTAACACTCAATATTTATCTTTCAGGCTGGAAATATTGCTGAACTAGAATATGATACATCTTTAATTCCTGTCCTTATGAAACTTGAGCTTTAGCTGTGCATGACTGACATGTCACTGTGGTACACAGGCACACAACAGCAGTAATATCTATGGAGGTTTGGACGCAATAAAAGGCTGCTGTAGTATCACAATAAAAGGTGCTTGATCAACAGTATCAATCAATTTGTTGGGGACTACTTTCAGCAGCGGATGAATCTACATGTGTTGCTCTAGTGAGTATTTGTCGCAGCAGGACAGTGTATGTGGGATTTAGTCTGAATAAACGTGCATGTGCGTGGAAACACGAGACAGTGCCTTGCAGAAGTACCCCCCCCCCCATTACAACCAGGAATTAGAATGCATTTTTTTAAAATTGTCTAAATTGGTGGTGAAGGCAAATTTAAATGTCAAACTTGTTTTCAAATATTCTAAAAACTGGAAAGTGGTACATGCACATTTATTCAATCCTTTGTTATGAAGTCCCTCAATAAAATGATAATGGTTTTGCCAATTTCCTAGAGAAGTCATATAATAAGTTAAATAAAGTCAACCATACATTCATTGTTGGTTTGGCTCTGCACATGAGATTTGCTTTAAAGGTGCAAAATTTGCTTTCAGATCATTAATATCTCATCAACAACTATTATCTATGTAAATATACAGAGGGGTAATGTCTACCTGCCAATACACAGCCCGACATGTAAATGGTGCTTTTATACCTGTGAATCGGAGTCGTTAAACGGCTCTGCAGTGAACTATTTGTAACATTCATGTGATCAAATCGCAATATATTTTAAAATCGCAATAATATGGTATCTTGGCTTAGGTATTGTGCTAATATGGTATCGTGGGTTCTCTGGTGATGCCACCACTATTAATTAACACCTGTAGTAACTGATTGACTGTCACCATCAAGGTGTGTTTACAACTTTATCAGTGGTCTAATAACATTTGCCCAATGTCTTTGGTCCTCTGTGGTTCTGTGTCCACAGGAGGCCATGGGTGTGTGGCATCTCCTCTCTGGGTATAGACCACACTCAGATTCTTGGAGACACCATTGAAAAGATTGCCTGGCAAAAAGGAGGCATCTTCAAGGTGAGTTGACTGTACACATCAGTAATGTGTCATTGTGATTAAATGAGTAATATGACAAAAACCTTGTCGTTTTTTCTTTTTTTTTACTTTCAACTTCATCCTACAATCTTCATCGGTAGATGGAGTTTGCTTTGTTATCAATTTAGTTTTTGGAGTTGATTTTGGTGCAGCCAGGATTTTGAACAACTCCAACTGAGCAAACTCCATCCACTGATGGAGACAGTGAATTGTTTTTGGAAGTGCTGGAAAATGCTAGTAAGTGGACCTTGAGTTAAGCTGGGGTATTTTAGAGTCAAGGGTAACCTTAAACAGAGTTAGAGAACAACAACTCATTGTCGTACAGTCTTGTTCAACTTCTCCGCTGTTAATCGTGCGTTTGTGTTTTCAGCCAGGGGTTCCTGCCTTTACAGTCAAACAGCCAGAAGATGCAATGGTTATGCTCAGGAGCAGGGCCAAAGAGATGAGAGTAAGTAACCAGTCGCACTAATGCAGTGTTAAAATCTCTGCTCCAGCTGCTCAGTTTACTGTAATACGGTCTGACCTGTTGTTGTAGTGTCCTCTGTGGGTGTGTCCAGAGCTGGAGGACTACCAGGCAGATTGTGGACCTTTGCGCCTGGGCCTGGCAGGGCAGCACCAGCGCTCCAATGCCTCTCTGGCCCTCCAGCTGAGTCACACTTGGCTGCAGAAAAGATGTCTACCAGGTGAGACAGGTGGTCTGTATGTCGCGTCATAAGAGAAGCAACAATTTAACATGTTGTTCTTGTGTCTGAATAAACGCCAGACAAAATCACTTTCATCTGAACGTCAGTCTAACCACGTTAGATGTAAAGACCCCAACATCACAAGTTAAATACAAAGAGACTAAATGCTAGTCTTGTTCCACCTTATGACCAATACTCTAACACACGTGTCGCTTAATTGTCATCTCTTGGGTACAAAGAGAATAAAAATAGTTTAATAAACCACAAAACATTGTTAATGAGCAAATTTAACGGTATTAAGGAGAGTCTTCTCAAATCAGATTAGCCTCAAAAGATGATTCCCCCCCTTGGTGGGGGGCAAAAGAAGGTTGGGGGGAAAAACACATTTAATTGGGTGTGGCTGTTTTGTAAATGTCCCATCATTAAGCATAGCTAACACCTACGTCTGACTGTTGTGCATTAAATGCTTCCTTTTTTCTCCCTGACAGAATTTTTCCTGTGCCGAGAAAGGACAGAGCAACAATGTTGTGCATTAAATGTCTGAAAAAGGCTTAAGGCTATGTCAGTCTTCACATCAACCTGTCCTCGCTCAACAGATCGGAGCTTTCCCTCCACCAGCGTTGAGAACACAGCGGTGCATCAGGTGGCTTCCTTCAAGCCCAGCCCCATCATGATAAAAGGTGAGTCCTGAGGAACAACCAATCACTGCAGAGCAGAGCAAAGTTAGATCAGGACCAAGGTCATTCCTTTGCTGCGTGTTAGATATTTTGACTGAGCTGTCATGTCACAATTTAAATCAAGTTGGACATAACTTTTACTGCAACATAAGCAGCTGTGAAAGTAATAAAAAATAATAAAGTAGTATAGTAATAGTTATAATAGGATACTATTAGTTGACTTGAAAAACATCCAGATGGTCCACAAGGTCCCGATTCTATGTCTGATTTGATATTATTATATTTCAGTCAAAATATCAACATTGCATGGAAATTAAAGAGATTTTCTAGGAAATAATGCTGTAAATTAGTTATTAGCTAATAAACCAGATGCATTATTAAAGATATTAATGTTTGTATTAACAAATCAGCCGAAAGCATGTGATATTAGTGACTGTTTGGTCTCAGGGCTGGCAGACACGGAGTGGCCTGGAAGGAATCAGACTCTGAAACACGGAGCGGTCACCTACTTCTTGGATGGAGCTCACACCATGCGCAGTATGCAGGCCTGTGTACACTGGTTCAGAGAGACCGCAACCCAGCACGAAAGATTGGCGAGGTGAAGTACACTCTATCTAGCAACCCGATGTGACGGTGTACTGTTCACTGCTGATGGGATGAGAGTCTCCTTACACACAGTTATTACTGGAGGAGTCATAACATACTTGCTGTAGCGCATTGCATTGCTATTTGTAGATCACTCAGGTGATGGCTGCTTCATCACTCACTCACACACACCTGTTACTACCTGCAGAATGAACCAGATTTATGAAGCAAACAGCCTGATGAAGCACTCCAGGCCTACTGGTTTAGTGGCGTGCCACACTTCCCCTCACAAGACCACATGTTTGCATGTAGCTGTAGCCCAGCTGGCTCATCCCCCATGTTGGTTTTCAGATGTGAAAAGAAAACAAAGAGATGATCTGATTTCCACTCCACGGAAATCAGACCATCTTTGTTTTTTGATACTAGAGCAGCAGACATTTTCTCAAACAGGTTAACGGTACCAATGTTATGCCATGACATGTTTGTGTTGTAGTGGCCCTGTGGCCAGAGTTCTGCTGTTCAATGCCACAGGAGAGAGAGACTCAGCCGCCATGCTCAAACTACTGGTGGTGAGTACAACTGCTTTCCTCTCTTTGTTCATATAGCTGGCCAACTTCTCCTTTAAGTGCATGTGATGCATGTTAGTGCATGTGAGCGTGCCCCACTGGTTAGCTCACGGCAGCCGCTCTGCACTGCTCTCCTACGGCGGCCAGTCAGATGTTGGTCGGTCTAAAATTACCAGTGTTTATGTGAGGCTTCTTCAGGACTGTAAGCTATAAAGTTTACTGTTTTGTGATTTTTGTCTAAAGCTATCTCAACGACTACAGGCAAGCTGTGCACAGTAATCGGCTGGCTTTCTACGAGGATAGGGAGCAGCCAGCCAGTGAGAAAGAGTAGCTGGCCTCGGGGGTTGGGGGGCATGCACTCCTGGAGAAGTGTTGGCTATTAAGCCAAGATTTGGTTCCTCTGGCACATTCTAAAGCCACTATTCCATCATATACACTGATCTTAAGTATTGCATATTTTAATGAGTTTAATGATAGTGAACATGTAGTGAGTTTTTGTGAAGGAGGATTAGGCTTCTTGTGCCTTTTAGCTCGCATAGATGGTAAATACCTCATTTTGGGTGACATCTTTCCTCTCCCTTTCTTCTCTATGGATATACTCCACACCTTAATTCGCCCTCAGCCAGTCACATACTGTTCTCATAGATCTGAAACAGCAGGGCCATCACAGTTAAACGTGATAACAGCAGCTCAGCAAAACGTCACCACAACATGAACACACATCACCACAACTCTGCACTCAAAGACAGATGGAGGATGATTTTCAATAGGTTGTCACTGATGGAAAAGGAAAGACATGATTCGGACTGTCACTATTTTAGCAAAGAGTCTAATACTTGTTCGAATTCTAATAGTTTAATAATCAGTGGTTGCACTGGTTTGATATGTTTAAGAATAAAGCATGAGACCCTACTTTTGCTAAAAAGAGGTAATGATGACCGCCTTCACACAAAGCAGAACATGGAGTTCTAACCGACCATTGAGATGCATGTAGAGGTCAGTATGTTTGAACTGGAGCAGGTAATTTATTGAAAGTAAACACAGTGAGCAGCACCGTGCTGTGACCCGACACTTCTCAGAGGCTGCTGATTTTCTCTCCATGTCTAACGTATTGTTGTGTGGTCAGTTATAGTTGACTAATGGATGTTAACGTGTCGCCGTACAGTGGTTGCATTACCTTTTTTTTTTTAAACGGTACCTGTTATCACAAACGGCACTCCATTCCTGGTCGGCCACGTATGGAAAGCTGATAGAAAAGTGATGCTGCTCTCTCACTGCTGTTTTATTGGGCCAAACCAACCAATCAGATGTTAGTAAAATATATTATTTCAATAAGGCATTTTTAGGATTGGTTGATTGGTTTTGGGATAGGCTACTTTTTAGTAGAAGGGTCAACCCCCCCTGACATTTGTACTACTGGTGTATTAGTAAAGATTGTCAGTGTGCAGTCACAATGTTGATATGAAACTTTTTTCTTTCACTAACAGATGTAGATTCTGATTGCCTTTTAAAGTTGATAAAGATCATGATTACTGATATTTGGGTTGTTTTTATTCAAGAATAGAGTTGGATTGTAAAATTAGGTTTGTTTTTTTCAGTAAGGCAATAGCATACTATTTGAAGGAAAAACATTTTATTTTATACCTTTCATTCATAGATTGGTGTCATAGCCAGGGTTAAAAACCGGGCCATAACACACCAAATTTTTTTTCCATGTTACTTGCTACATGCTACTGGAAATATTAAGGATTCATCACAAATATAATTAACATTAAAAAAATCATATCCACAGCTTTTACTGAATAAGCAAATTGTAATTGTTTTTAAGGAAGAAGAATGTAGGGCAAATACCTGTTTCTGATTGGCTCTTCCTGCACATGCATACATGGGATTAATCATGTGACCATTACACAGCTGATCTTCAACGTTACTCTTACGCTTCACTGTAAGTAGGAAGAAGTTTCTGGATAAATGTGTCTTATTCTTCACACTCGACTAAGAACTTTTTTACTGCTAAAAAGTTTGCTTAATACAGACCGAAGCATCTAAGGCTCTGTAGAGTCAACTCTAAAAATGGATGTTTTAATGAGGAACATCAATTATAATCTGTGTGACCTGACTTGATGATGAAAACCGGACCCTGACTAAAGCAAGCTACATATAGTCGGTACTGAAACACAGTGAGCTGACTGGTAAATGTCTGAGCCGACGTTTATGTCTTCTACTTTCTTTTTTTTCTTTTCAGCCATGTCAATTTGATTTTGCTGTGTTCTGCCCGAACATCACTGAAGCCATCGCTTCTTGCAATGCAGGTGAGATCATGAAGCCTGCTGTTCCTGGCTCTTGACACAAACGTCAAACTCTGAAATGACTAAAGAACCATATCTGTGTTTTAGCTACAAATCCAATGTATTTTTCATGATTCCTCATTTTCCATAGCATAGTATAATATTGAGATTGATTCCCACCTCTGGACAGCCAGTGGTTCATTTAAAAGAATAGTTGAGCATTTTGGGAATTATGCATGTTTGCCTCATTTCCTGAGACTGAGATGAGAAGATTGATATCTCTCTCAGGTCTGTGCACAAATTACAGAACTGGACACAGGACGGGGTTCACCTAGTTAAGCATACAGATTGGAAGCAGGGGGAAGCAGCTAGCCTGGCTTTGTCCAAAGTTACAAACATGCTGCATCTCGTTTGTTAAATCCATTTTGTTGGAAGGATTTCTCAATGAAGAACCAGCTTTGGCGACTGTCTGTGAGCACAGGTTCTGGTCTCCATACAGGCACAATGGTACTAACACCGGCAACCTCAGTTTGACGACAAACTTTAGCAAGCACAGTCACTGCACCCAACTGTTTTTTGCCAAGAAATTAAAAAAAAAAGAATTGTAATTTTGAAATTAGAATGAAGAAGTCCAATAAGCACATTTCCCCAAAAGTTGCACTATTGCTTTAGGTCTCTGTTGCTAAAGAGAGATTTGAAAATGGTCTCTGTTCCCAGTCCTATCTGTAATACTATATTCATATTAGAGAGCTTTTGTGTTGTGAATAATCCCACAAACACTATAACCTCAGTCATCCTGTCATTCCCACACCTCTCAGACCAGCAGAACTTCAACGTCTCGGTGGAGAACATGTTGACCCGCTGCTTGGACAACGAGAGAAGCTGGCATCTCCACAACGGCCTGGGCAATACCAAAGGTACTCCACTGCTCATAGAGGACAGCCTGACCCTGGTCCCGGAAAAGACGGCAGACACCCTAGTCTTTCCCTGCATCCTCACCGCCCTCCATTGGATCACCCAGGGCAGGGATTCAGTGCTGGCAGACCCAGCAGAGAGAGACTTGCCAGTTAAACCCAGTGTCATGTCCAAAGCTGCTCCGCTCTGCGATGCGGCCGAGATCCACATCCTCATCACCGGAAGCCTCCACCTTGTGGGAGGAGCCCTCAAACACCTCGACACAGCTTCCTCTAAATAAACAGGCCATGTCAAACTCAAACAGTTTAGATAATCCTCTGCTTACATGCACATTTACCTTTTGTGGAAGAAAAATGATTTCTGTCTGTAAAGATGAGGTTTTTGACGTACTAGCTCTTGGACAGCGACTTCAAGTGTGAACCTGAATGGGATTAGCTCGACCCAGGTGTCGTAGCTCACTCTGAGTCCCCAAGGCAGGTCCAGTCCTCACAACAGCCCCAGCTTCACCCAGAGCCTTACAGCCGACCGTACAAACGTGCGGAGCTCACACCTCTAGTCTTAATTGAAGTAAAATATGTTTACATGAACTGCAAAGGGTACCTTCATGTTCACCACAGTGTGAGCTGAGTTGCTTCAGTCCTCCCAGTTGTGGCATGATCGTTATTATATTAATTGCAGCAAAAGTGCTTCATGGGGTTAGGTTTTCTGGTTCTTACTGTCTAGTTGGAACTCTTGACTATTACCTTTTCACTGTCTCTTATTTTATTTTATGAAAGTCATTTTACATGGTTTCTTTTATTATTTTGTATTGAGTACAAATGGCCTTAACATTTCTTTTTTTAGAAGTGTACATATTCATATTGCAAATTTCCCCGCTACGGGACTGTAACTAAATCTAATTCTGTGCGATCTGTTTTACACTTGAATGATAGTAATATTTAAATGACCCCTCATTTGCATTATCTGACTGTCCTACATACAATTATTTTATGTATAATTTTGAAAGATATTGAAACTGTATAAAATACTGGTTCTGTGTACTAATTTATTCATAATGTCATGATGATTCATCCAGTGAAGGTCACAGAGGTCATCAGCTTAACAGGAGGCTCAGTCACATCCATCCACCCTGTAACCTCGGAATTAGTTTTGAATTAATTTTCAAATCAAGACATCAATAAAATGCACTTCAATGGAACTTGTCCCATGTAAGTAGTGAAGATGAAATCTGCTCACATCTTTAAAAATAGGCAATAAAAGAATATAGATAAGGAAATTGTGTCCATTGTTTTTCTTCTCTCCTTCGTGAACCTAATATGTTTTGTGATTATATACACAATTCCTGTCTTAACCATTGCTATCAACTATAATAGTCTCATCAAAATGTAGCCTATCAACTAGTTCCTGTTCACTGCCCATCGGAGGGACTCCAGAACCATCTGCAAAGCCCCTGCACACGTCATCCTCATCAGCGGTGGTAGGTATCTGTCTAGGAATGTATTGACAAACAAGTTCTCTGGGTGGCAATATTGTGTTACCGAAAAGTTACAAGCTGCTGTTACCTTTGTTAACTTCCACAAGGGGGGCTTCTGACTCAGACTCGAACACTAAACAGAGCTGTGAGTGTGACAGTGGAAACGCTGAACATTCAGAAAAAAATTGAAATATAGCACGAACGTGTTTATGCTTGAATGAGGTGGGAAAGCTGGTGTATGGATAAAACAAAAAGCTTATTTAGCAAAATAATCATTACGTTCATGAAACGTGATTAAAACGCCTCTGATCCTCTGGGGAGACAAGAAATGGTGGCTGACACCAACTTTACTACATGAAACAAACGGAACTATTAGATTCCTATCATGGTTCGAACCAGTGTGTGAAGTGACAAACGGAGTGTTGATCATAGGCTCTAAAACAGAAAAGGCCGAGGAGAGGTGTAGTGAGGATCTGCTGACATACTGTATTTAGGCCATTCAATGTCCATGCTGAAAAAAAAAATGTGTTTGCTCTTTTTATTGTTGTTTCTTTTGATTATGAGCATTGTCCCTTCATAGCGAGTGCCTTTGTAATCTAAAACACATGTATAGCGTCCCCTGATTAAATGTTTTGGGTTTTTTTTTCCGTTTACGTTATTTAGAAGGCCAAAATGCAAACGCTCCACTATGTAAAAGCGGAATATAACAAGCAACACTGGAACGCCTCATGGCCCACTCGGTGTGACGTAAGACGTACGGCGCAGAAACGTCGATGACGCGAGAACACGGGGCGCCTGTTGCTGGCGGCGGTGAGTTTAAAGAGTCTCGGTTGGTGGGCAGCAGTGAAAGCGGCTCTCTAACTCAACGAACACGTTACCGTCTAGGTTCGAACCGGAGGAATCCAGAACACAGGTACGGTTACGCTGGTTCTAAACTTTGTTCATGTTAAACATTTGCACAATACGTTACGATCTCGGATCTTCCCTCTTTAACGTGCCGTCCCTATGAACATACCAAACACTACTAACTATTAACATTGAGCTCCAATTCAGGAAATACCAGTTATGTCTCGGAAAAAAAATGGCACGTCTGTAATGTTGGTCGTTGTCTCAATAGTGTTTGTGAGTCGCCATTGTGGGCAGCTTTAGTTTAAAACTGAATCTAATAATAAGTGTTAGTCAATGCCGCGCTTTCACGTCAGCCAGGCCTCCGTTCGGGTCCACACGAGCTCTCTCCTGGTTCAATCGAGTTTAACGGAATATGCGAATTAAAAAAAGCCAATGTTCCTCTGAATGCATCGCTTGACATAGAAGTGATAACGTGTCTGCGTTTTCGTTTGCATTTTAGAATTTGCGCGGTCACACCGCTGGCAGCAGCATCAATATGGCGGGCAGAGAGAGAGTTTGTTTTCTGGAGGGAAGCTACCGTGAGATCGAGAACGAATTTCTAAGCTGTCGCAGTAAAATGGCAGTATATAATTGTTTATATATATCCTCGTTTTGGTGTCACATTTTGAATAAGTGTTAGTGTCTCCTTCCATCCAGCATGCCACTGCAGGATCTGCCCTGCCTGAGCCTCCAGGGCTCCATGTTGTCTCAGGCCAGGAAGATCAACAAACGCAAGCCTCGAGGCTGCCTCAGTGAGGGCCTGGACATGGAATGCACCCCGACAGAGCTCATCCAGCAGTGGTCACCACTCCACAAGCATCAACGGCTCACCAGCAAGGGCAAAGAGAACACGGGCAACCAGTTCGTTCTTGCCAGGAGGTCGAGGAGGAAGAGAGAATCCACTTCATGTAGGAGAGCTCTTCTCTGACCCCTTTGAGCAGCTCTGCAGTGTTTTTAGTTTGTAGCTATGATCATTTCATACTTTGCTCTTCTTCTTTATGTCCCCCACCAGCCATTTCTTGGGACCACCTACCTGACGAGCTGCTCCTCAGGATCCTCTTTTACATCCCTCTGCAGGACCTCCTCAGGATGTCGACAGTTTGCATGCGCTGGCATCGCTTAGCGTGAGTCTCTAATCAACAGATCCAAGTCAACTGCTTCCATTCTTGTTTAATGTGTACACAATTTCACCCTACCACTTTCATTCTTGATGTTGATGCAGTCCACCAAATTATCGACTAAGTCAGAGCTCAAATCCATAATTAAATGTTTTTGTTTTTTTTGCTTTTGTAGTTGGCTAGTTAAGGAACCCAGTCACTATCAGGTTATGTTAGGTCATTTGGGTCCTAAGAACCTCAAAAAATTATTCCTGATCAAGAGTATATAATCTTACATCATGGCCCCACACATAAATGACTGACATGTAAAACCACGGTGACATGACAACGTGTAGTATTTAATGGGCCAATGATTCTGACAACAGTGTATACTTCTCCATCCCATTAGAAAACTGTGAAACCCACCAGGCACACAAGATTTCTGATCTCAGGTCAGCCTCTAGTGAATTAAATTTGCCTCGCTGTTCTCTTGTTAATCCATAAAAAGCCCCCATTCTCATTTTGACATACCCTCTCCATGGGGGGGACACACACACACAGACACATTCTGGGAAAACAGACACATTCTGGGAAAACATCCAATTGAGTGCTTTCACATGGGCCTAGTAAGGTCTGGCTCTCTGTGGTCATCTGGTAAACATGTTTCCACTTTTTTGACTATATATTTTCCTGACGTCCATGAACGACACATTGGTGTTTGACAATAAGCTATTAACTGTCTGTTCCAGGTTTGATGAGTCTCTGTGGCACAGCGTGGATCTGGAGGGGTTGACCCACGTTGGTCCAGCTCTGCAGCAGGTGCTGAAGACTGGAGTCCGCATGCTGCGCTGCCCTCGCTCCTTTGTGGAAGAGCTGCTCTTCACAGGCACAGGGTGAGTCCAGCTGCAGGTGATGCTAGGCTGCTGAAGGGTTCATTGTTCATGTCCCTTCTTCCTCTGTCCATAGAGCTCCTTTAAATCACATCAATGAGCCTCACTGTTGTCATGGTGACATGTTTCCTCATCAGCACTGTAGTTTCTTCAGACTCAATCCAATATACACTGACCTGCTGCAACAAATACTCACTAGAGCAACACATGTGGATCACATTGCCAGTATTTCTCCAATAAAAATGTCACATGTCAACAATGTGAACTACTTGAGGCTGCTGTTACATGGGTTGCTTTCTGTCTTTTGCTGAAACATGACGCAGACCTTTTCTGAAAGAGAAAATGGCACTTCTTTGGTGAAAAAAAATAAAATAATCAAAACTTGACGGTCTTGTCTTTCCGTTGTGCAGCCCTCTGCAGATAGTTGTTATGGATCTGTCCAGCTCCATCATCCCCACCTCATCTCTGGAGAGCATCATCTGTCAGTGCAGGCAGCTGGAGTATCTGAGCCTGGAGGGTCTGCAGCTCTCAGACAACGTCATCAGGTAAGTTTTCACCTCTCCAGCTCCCCACCACCACCAAACGTGCGAACCTCTGTTTCATCAGAGGTTGACAAGTGCTGCTGATTCTATCACTTCAAAACACTTGCTGATCATTCAACAAGCATAAATAAGGTTTCTAATTTACTGTGACAAAAATGATTAATCTTCTCTAAATGTAGTACCATATTTCTAGAGCTTGTTGCAGGTGGAAAATACGACTCGCTGTACTGCCTGATCAGTTTGCTATGTCTTATTTTTTTTAGCTAGGCAACCACTGAATGATTGCTAACGATTACACTAACTTTAAAGTGTACACTACCTAATAGTACAGTTTAAAGAAATGAAAACAACTTGGTGCTGCACTATTTGGCTCCCTGCTTTTTTCAGATCAGATCATGGTTACTGTGGTTTGTAAAGTCGTAAAGCTCCTTTCCATCCACAAAAGGTAAATGGACTGTACTTGTGTAGCGCTTTTCTAGTCTTGCGGCCACTCAAAGTGCTTTTATACTACATATCATCATTCACCCATTCAAACACTGACGAGGGCTACCAAGGTGCCGACTGCCGATTAGCACTCTAACATTCATACACCACAGGAACAGCCTGCAGGAGCAATTTGGGGTAAGTGTCTTGACCAAGGACACATCGACATGGACTGTCGGAGCTGGGGATCAAACTGCTAATCCTCTGATCGGAGGATGACCCTGCTCTCCACTGAGCGTCAGTACCAAAGGTCCCCACAATGAGAAAATATGCTAACCAAGTCTGGCACTTTTCCGACCTGAATTATTATTTTTTTGGTTCAACTCAAGGCTTTTAGGCCGCTCCTGCAAAAAGGCAAGGCAAGGCGCATAGAGCAGACAAACACGGTGCGATCAGCAACACAAAAAGAGCGCTCTAAAGACTTCACTCTCATTTGAGCTCGCGTGTGCAGCAACATTGACCTCACTGCTTTTCCCAGGTGTAGAAGTGACCGCGTAAATAGCAATTACATGTAAATGTCGTCATTATTTTAGGTTACTCTTGTTTTTAGGGTGTCTTCTCTTATAATTTTGTCCTATCTCTACTTCAGCTCTCTGTCTAAGAACCCAAACCTGCTGCAGCTCAACCTGAGCGGCTGCTCTGGCCTCTCTGCTCCCGCTCTGGCTGACATGCTCCAGTCCTGCACCAGGTCAGCTTCTCACTCTGTCATGTGTCAAACTCCTGTTCTCCAAAATGTCAGCAGCCAGTTTCCATTCATCCTCCATCTCTGCAATTTACTAATGCCGTGTGCTTTTTGTTTTTTCCTCTGCAGTATAGAGCAGTTGAACATCGCATGGTGTGACTTTAGCAATGATCACGTGAAGAGTGTTGTTGCTAACGTGAGCGCTAGTGTTACTCACCTCAACATCAGCGGATACAGAGAGAACCTCACGCTAGACGGTAAGTTGGCGCTAAATTGGGTCATTACATGCCAGTATTGAGACCATGAGTGTGTCCATGATTCTCATGTTCATGTGTCTCACATCGTCTGTATGCCTCTGTATCACTACAGCACTGTCTGCATCTTTATCGAGCAAGTTTGTCTCATATAATCTTGTGTGTTGCTTTAGAAGTTCCTACTGTTATAGCACAGAAGTGACAGAATGAGGAATCAATGCGGCTGCAACTCCAGACAGGAGCTCTGGAGAGGCAGGATTTGAGGTGTTTACAATAAGGGATGCACAATATATTTGTGGCTGATATCTTTGACCAATAAGCAAAGAATTAAAATGATAATCGGTTGAATAATGTGGAACATGACTGGGGACACATTTCAAAACCCAGCAGTGTGGGTGTTTCTTCCTCTCTGGTCTTGTACCAGCATGCTACGTTGTCTGATGACACACCTGTTAAAGGTGTATGTGTGTTCTCATCTGCTGCTGTTGTATTATTTTAGCCTGGCTGTCTTACCCACTGCCAAATCTTCAAACTGAGCTAATATTGAGGACTTTTTTTTACCCCGTCTAAACTTCCAGTGTTCACTTTGTCTTCTTACAGATGTGAAGGTGCTGGTGACGAGATGCCCAAATATTCAGACACTAGATTTAAGGTGAGTGTCATGTTTACAATAATTTACATTATGTCTGTAATTACTGATCATCATCCTTCTGAAGGAGAGGGTTTCTGGTGGTCTGGGGTTGCTGCCCTAGAAAAATCTGTTTGAGACTTTATTCCATGACTTCTGAAAACGATATGTACAGTACAACAGAATATTTATGTTAAACTTTCACTTTTGATGATTATTGTTGGTCTATGCCAGGAGAATCATCACCTCTGTGTCTGTCACATGGGAAATGATTTCAACGTTATCCTAATATTCTTTTAGCTATTTATCGGAGTTCCTCAGAAGCGCTAACATGGCAATCTGAAAGGGCTAAGTTATATTCACATCCTATTTTTGGTTATGTGGTGGAAACACTGTAAACACACCTCCATGTCACGTCACATGGGTGACATGCGTAACGATGGGTGACTGCTCTCATCGCTACTGGTTTAAACAGCTGAAATACGTTACAGTGGTTAGCATGTTGTGTTCAGTTGCTAAAGTTGACGTGCTTGCTAGCTTGTTTTGACTGCAAAGGTTTGTGATTGAGCTCTGGCTCGGAGCAATGGTTTCCAGTGTGTTGGAGATGGTTCAGAGAGTTTGATGAGTGACTTGAAGTCTTAAGCACCGGCTAAATACTGGCTACGGTACTTTATTTTTTTATTTTTTTTTTTTTTTCTGCTAGCATTGTCTCTTGAAATGCAATGCTGCAGTGTTTAGGTGAAATGGACCATGATATGTTAAACTACTGTAGCAGGAGCTCACAGTGGGTGTGTTGGCCTCCTTAAAGACTCTAATACTGGTGAAGGGGCTAAAGTATGGTGTGATGAGCTGCAGTGAGTGCACCTGTCTAGTTCTACTCTTTAAAGTATTATATTAGTCGTAAGAAAATGTACAACTTCAAATAGAAAGAGATTAAATGTATTCTTGGTGTATGTAAACAATATCTGCATAGACTACCTGTCACAAATACTTTATCTTTGTGTGGAGGACTCCAATACAAATAGGCATGGACAATGAGAAACTCCATTAACAACAATAACCTGAGTACAATCATGAACCTGAGTTACTACATACTGGCACATTGCCACAGGATGTGACCTCAACAAATAAAATAAATGCCTCTAGTTTAGCATTTTGTGAGTTAATTGGATTAACATAGTTAATCCAATTACCTATGTTGATCATTCTGAACGGTATTCTGTGCATACTTCATGTGATACAGTTGCAAAAGTTATTGACCCACTTGCTCTGAAAATAAAATTCCAAAGTCTTTTTCCAAAATTTTCAATGGATTGATGGAGCTGCAGTACACAGCTGTTAAAGGCCTTGTTGCAGACAAGAGGACAGGATGTGTGTGACTGTCGGTGCATTGATTGGCCACTGAAGATGAAGTCGTTGTTTTTAGCTGGCTGCGACATAAATATCTTCAGAGGCACAACAAGGTTTGACATCTCATGAGCCTGGTTCCCAGCAGCAGCTCTGCTAAACTCACTGTACACTTCACAGACTCCTCCAAATAAAGCTCCATGTCTCTGTTACAGCGACAGCAGCCTGCTGATGGCCGACAGCTTCCCTGTCCTCAAACAGCTGAAGGCTCTGCTGCATCTCTCCCTGAGTCGCTGCTATCACATCCACCTCGCTGCTCTCACGTGAGTCTCCCCACCCACCCCACTGCTGTCTTCGCTTCTGTTTCCGTTGTGTGACCTAAACCTGACCAGACTCGTCTCTCCAGAGGTTTGGATAAGACCTTCCCCACGCTGAGCCTGCTGGACGTGTTCGGCATCGTAACCGGCAGCCACCTGTCGTCTCTGAAGAAGGAGATGCCTCGCGTCAGCATCAACTCCAGGCCCTTCTCCAGCGTCGCCCGGCCCACGCCTGCCTCCAGGCCTATCGGCTGCTTCATGTGGAACAGGAAGTGTCGACTGAGGTTCAAACTGTAACCACCACACCCCCGTCATGTTTAAGCCGAGTTAGTTCCTGCTGCAGAGTGTTCGATCCTGCAGTAATCCAACGCACGTACAGGGAGTCCGGCCCACCGTGCGGTAATGGAGCCATGTTTTAGTATTTGTTGCTGCTATGGGAGATGTTTTTAGTGTTGGCTGGCCTTCAGGGTACTGAAGGTCACGTACTGGTCCGAGCCTTTCAGTATTGACCATGCATGCTTGTAGAGAAATGGAATACTTTGTTTAGTGAGGTCAGACGTGGATGTTGAGTCCAGTTCTTGTTGAAATGTGTTAACAAACATTTTAATGATTTTATGAATCTGTTTTAGGTTCTAATAATGTGTTAACTTAAAAATATTTTGTAAGGGAAACATGGTATAAAAGACTCAATTAGCAGATGTCTATACATATTCAGCACTGTTGATTACTCAAACATTTGAATAATACTCATGCTAGAAATGTCTTATTGTCAGCTGTAATAATGAGGTGAACAGATGATTTTAACGAGTATAGAATGATGTATCTGCATCCATATTCCTGTTGGACAAGACCGTACATTTGTTATGTATGCAGGCTTTTATGATGAGCTAATTGTTACCGTACGTGTTCTGTATGTGCAGCGCTCTATATCACCATATTTATGCTGTATAAATATCATTCAAATGAAAGATGATATTTAACTTGTCAACTGAGTCTTAACAAGTAAACCACTGAATACACGAGCAGGACTCTGTCCTCTGCACTCTGTGCCACCACTGTACACACAGTAACAAATGTTACTATATTTAGGTAACCCTATCATACAGCAATTCTTTATAAGGTGTTTTTGTAATTTACAAAAATGTTGCTCAAATAGCGACCTTTTCCTAAACTAGTGCTGGTTCTGTGTTTGTGCATTTCAAATGTGATGCCAGCAGTGCGCCATAGGAGCATCAGTTGATGTGTATCAAATGAGGAGTGTCATTTATGGCTTTCAGTGCGTTTGGGCCGGTCAGTACCATGGCTGAATAAAGATGATTATTGATGTTCTGCACATGGCTTGCTTGACCCGGGTAAACTTCCTCAGGACTACAGGAACAAAAACGTGAGTTGATGTGGTCTTCCCGGACCTGTGTAGTTTAAAGCGCAGGTTAGCTTCATAGTTAGGCTAATCACCTTTAAAAGTTAGTTTTGAGTCTGCTTGAAGTGCATACACACAAAACTGATAAGAATAGATTCACTTCTAAAGCCTGAACTCCTGTGATTAATTACACAAATTTGGCAATGTATACAGGAAGTAAGAGCGTTGCGCTGTTAGAACCGTTAGCTGCTAGTCGCCCGACTCAGCCATTGACATGTTGAGAGCCATTAAGAGGCAATCAAAATGCTCCTGAGCTCGTATTTAGAACCTTTAAAAGTAGTGGATCTGCAGTAACATGTCTCCTGTAACTGATAGATTATTATATGACACTATGTGATAGTTAATACTGAATATTGGGTAATTGAAGCTTAAAATATTTGTATTGTCAAGACAAACTCACATACACAGAATTAGAACAGGCCTTTTCACAGCAGCCATTCTGACTTGTCAGAATAGGAAAAGCAAAGTGTTACTAATAACATGGCTATAAATAAATATAGCATGAATACCAGGAGCTAAATTAAATTCAACCATCATTGAATTATTTACACTTGTGCTTCTCAGTCAAAATGTCTTCTGTGGAAACATTTATTCAGTCACTGTTGTGATATATAGCAGTAGATCAACTGTAGCAGTAACGGACAGATGTGGACAGTAGAAAAACTAACAACTGTGTAGATCCTTTGTTGTGTTAAGTTAGATAACTTACTGGAATGTATCCCAACACTACATACAATACATACCTCGTTTCAGAAAGTATTTAGTTATTGAAATTGAATAGGTGCTTATTGAAAAGGTTAACAGGAAGGGTCTCAACATATGCTGTTCATTTGTGGCAGACTTCTTATTTCTTAACTATCCTCTAGACAATGAATTGTAAAAAAAAAAAAAAAAAAATGATATCAAACTACATGTTCAACCTCCACACCATCCTGTCTCTTAAAAACATTTCTCATTTTTCTTAATAAATTGAGAATGCTTTGGCATGTTCATGAAAATGATTGTGTACCATTTGTCCTAGGTTATCGAATGCTTATATCGTGTTGAGTGGTCTTATCCCCTAATACAGTGGTTCTCAAATGGGGGTACGTGAAGGCACTCCAGGGGGTACGTGAGATTTTAAAAAATATATATTTAAAATTAGCATCCATTCAAAAATCCTTTAAAAATAGTTATTTAATAAATATTCAATAAAATATAATTGTAAGTTCATGAACTGAATTCAATGCAACAATGCAATCTTCAGTGTTGACAGTTTAATAAATCAGACACTGATGGCAGAGCGCTGTGTTTTACATCTTTTTTTCAACCAAAAATTATTTGCGCTGGTTAGGGGGTACATGGCTGAAAACATATTTCACACGGGGTACATCACTGAAAAAAGGTTGAGAACCACTGACCTAATACATCCAGGTATTAGTTAATTGCTATATGTCATTACATACAAAATGATTAAATCCGTTGTTAAAATCTGTCAAGCATATTTCATATACATTTCTAATAGACCTTTTTTTTTTTTTTTTTAATAAATAAAAGTGTCCTGAATTGATGAAGGGATCAGGAAATGAACAGGGTCAACAGCCAAGAAGAGCAGTGAGGCTGCATGTAAGGGCAGATGAGAAAAATAGATCTGCCAAAGGGGGGTTTCCTATTTACATTTTGTTCCTTTAGGATAAAGAAAAGAAAAAGACTGTTTCACAGCACTGCATAGCACCATGACATGTACCAGTAAAATGTCACTATTGTTGAAAGTGATATTCCACTCAGAGATGGTGCAACCTTTTACCCAGTCATCAGAACAGCAATATCTAGATATATAGATATATATCTATCTATATTTATAGATAGATATATAGATCTATCTATATATATATACACATTGATATATATATATAAAGACAAAATGGTGAAGCATTTAGACCATTTGGGTTGTAAACTATGACACTTCTGATGCCACAGACATTCTCATTGACAATTGTAAGACAAAGAAAGTGTTTTAAACAAGTAACAGTCGTTTGTACAAACTGTTTCGAGATGTTTAGGATGATTTGAGAAATGCACCAAACTGAGAAACACTGTCAGAGATCCTTCTGTCTCCTCTACCACACAGTGGAGGTGACTGGAATTTTATTTAAATCAATAGTAGCATCTGTTTCCAGAGTCGGTGTGTCCTTCAGTACTCTGGATACTTTACACAGCTCAGTGTCAACGTCAGAACTATTTCCAACTAAAGACGAGGAGATTTTCTGTTGTAATTTCGAGTCTGAGTCGACCCACTCGCACACAGTTAACGAGGCTACAGTAATACATCTACTGTAGATGAAAAAGAGGCAGTAATGAGTTGAAATAAACACACACACACACAAGCATTTCTTTTTCATATGCCTTTATTTGATTTAAAAAACAAAATGCATCCTAACAGACTGACACATTATTTTGATGAGGAAC
Organism: Anoplopoma fimbria; assembly: GCF_027596085.1. Taxonomy (NCBI): domain Eukaryota; kingdom Metazoa; phylum Chordata; class Actinopteri; order Perciformes; family Anoplopomatidae; genus Anoplopoma; species Anoplopoma fimbria. The sequence goes on along the minus strand of NC_072462.1, from coordinate 9,412,195 downwards.
CCTGCCTTTGGCACGCTGTATATAACAATTACCTGATGGTTTTGTAAACTAGTCCTCCAAGAGAACACACATCCTGGTTCAGAGGGAGGTGTTAGAAGGTGCACCAACAATGTTGACTGATCAAGTGGAATAACAAGCATATACAAGAGACCTGCTAGATTCATGATCAATATGTGAAATCATTACAACTACACCACAATGTTGGGCTAACTGTGTCTTTATAATTCCATCATGTACCATAGAGCATTGTTCCAGGATTTAGTCCCCATGGGATAAACAGCATTTCACTTCATATGAGATCATGTTGAAACCTTGATGTTTGTGTTAGGTAGGTTAAAACTACAGGACTCACCTTTGACCTAAACACAGAGCAAGATGCCCTCTTTAAGCATGGAGGGGCTTTTTATTCCACTTCAGCCCAAATGGTTCAACCAGCAAGAAAAAAATATAGGCTATGTTACAAAAATATCTTTAGTCAACAAACAGGCACTGATCCTTCAGTTCACTGTAGAAACCTTTAAACAAGCACCAATTAGACTTTGGGAAATCTGGTGCTAATCTATATTTTCCTTATTGACAATAACTCTAATGAGCAGAGCCAAACCAACAGCATCTACTAACAAGTAGAGTGTGTGGATGTCTCTTCTTCCTCTGTCCATAGAGCTCCATTAAAACACATCAATGAGCCTCACTGTTGTCATGGTGACATGTTCCTTCTTCACCATCAACACAGAAACACACACACTGTAGTTTATTAAGACCCACATACACCATCCTGCTGCTACAGATACTCACTAGAGCAACACCTGGATTCATCCGCTGCTGAAAATAGTCCCCAACAAACGCTCTACTTCCTCCTGTCTGAGTAGCGTTTGATAAAAAAGTTTTAGGAAACTACTGGGATTTTAAAAAAGATGAGTATTTTTTCATTTAACTAAGGGCAAAATAGTCAGATGTTCTGAGACACACAAGTTAGTGTGTGCTTGTTATCAATTTAGATGATATAATCCTGTGAAAGTCAATAAATCATCATATAGAATTATCACGCAGCTCTAACTGTGCTAACAGCTAACGGTGCTAATAGAGGTAACAGTGCAAATAACAGCAACAGTGCTGAAATAGCTGAACCAAAAGGTTGGTGGGTGCTACACTTCTGTGACGACACTGTTGGTCAGGACAGTGTTATCAGCTGGAACCGCTGTATGCGAGCAGTGCAGAGCAGCCATGAGCTGACCAGTGGGGCACGCTCACATGCACTAACATGCACGCTGCTGGACGGCTATGTGAACAAAGAGTAGAAGCTGTGATATCAACACACACGAGGGAGAGAGACTTCAGTCTCTGTTTAGGTAGACATTACTACACTGGATCTTTACAGATATGATAGCTATTGATGAGATATTAATGTTTTGAACGTTGGCTAGAGAACCTTTATATTACATTTTATATTTGTGAGCCATTTTCAAAGACCGACAGATAGTGAGAGTCTGACTCATTAGGATATGTTGACAATAAAAATAATATAGAATAATTCCTACTTATCCTTTGAAAATCATTAACAGATTGTTACACAGGTGTGAAAGCACATCACAAAATGCAATCTGAAATAGACACAACTTGAAAACATGTTTTCTATTAACAGAATGATTTTATACCTAATAATCATACCTGATATGTTATCTTATGACTTGATGCAGAAGAAGACAGTCAATAGTAACATACTTTACATTTTGCTTAACACAGTATCTGCAAAATGTATTATTATAACCTATTGTAACCCAGGGATAGAAGGATGAAGAATAAAAAGCTTAGTTTGTAAAAATGCACATATTTAATAAATCAAATGTAACAATGAGACCTTTCTCTTAGGTCTAGCAATATTCAACACTTATAGCTAAAAGCTATAAAGAGTACTTCCCTTTGAACAGTGGGCTTACAGAAACCAGTCGAGTGTCGTGTGCTCTGGACTCGTTTCAGTGTTCAAGAACAACAGTCCGTAGCTGATCCTCCTCACTCATGCTGATTGTAGCGATGGCTCCGTCGTTGAACTCAAATGAAGTCCCACCGTCAACCACCATGCAGGCGTCCCAGCACCGAGAGCGGACGGACACCCTGAAGCAGTGGACGCATCGTAACATTCAAGCGGTACACCTCGACAGCTTTTTATTTGGCTATTGTTGTGAGACGGAGGAACATCCACTGACCTGCTGGCGAAGCCTCTCTGCTGACTGCTGGAGAACACTCTGTTGACGATGGGCTCCCTGATGCTGTAGAACAAACGTCTGTCGTCCGGACTGAACACCAGAGACTCGTTGTATTCATCAGTTACTGGACAAACACACAGACAGCATCATCACATTAAACCAAGTGCCAAAGTATGTACAAGTCAAAAATAAATAAAAAGGAGGATCGCAATTCACCCTTTTCAATGATGTCACTGTTAAGTGGGATGTCAAGACCCGTTTGAGACTTTCCTGAAAAAAGACACAGCGGTCAGATGTCCGATATTTGAAGACAAACCTGGATTGATATCGATTTTAACATCACAACCTGCACACGTACGTACCAATCTTAAGAACCTCCTCCACCGCTTGTTCAGCAAGTTTGTTGATGTTATATGACCTGACCAAGAGAGAAAAGATATTCAACACAGGATGAACTGTGGTGAGTCAGCACTGATGCATATTGGGAGACACTTTGATTTCATGAATTCGGGAATTCAGGCAATGACAATGCCTCCGTTAAAAGGAGTTACCCTCCCCCTCAGAATCACTGCTCCTGAGCTGCCTGAAACGGCTCCATTCAATTATCTCCTTCACTTCCGTAACTTTATGACCTAAAACTCCTTCCGGCTAGTTTGGCCCTCAAACAACAAAAGAGAGAGACGTAGCTGAAGCTCCGTAGGAAAAGTTTTTTGAAATGTGAAACATTGACCAATCACAACAGAAACATAGAATTTAATTGTCTAGATCGGCCCCATTGTGACCAGAACACAATCCAGCTATTTGAATCAGTATCTGCTCGATATCCGTTCCGGTATCAGTGAATCGTTTTGTTTTTGTTTTTTTTAAATGTAAAGTTCCAAATGCTGTCACAATATCTGTGTGTCTCTCTTATATCAACCATGAGTCATGTCCCAACTTTAAATAGACAGTGGATGAGGATTAAGCACCAGTGAAACATGTCACGTTGAAATTTGAGTATTTACCAGGCTTTGGATCCAGTTCCTGTACAAATGCTTAGTCCTGAGCTCTTCTGCTTTTCCCACGGACCGTCATCCACAGATATCTCATAGTAGGAAGCCCTATGGAGCAAGATGTTAACATGGGGTTTGAAGGAGTTTAACTTCACCCTGTGGTAAACAGAGATTTCCCCGGTGAAAGGGAAGGGGGTTTTACGAGGGTTACAACAGGCACACAGACACAAGTACACCATGATTAGATACAGTTACTAGCATCATTGAGGATGAAAGAGGTACCTGGAGGACAGAGACTCTCCGATGAAGATTTCATTCAGGCTTCTGATGGGAAGGAGACTAGTCTTAGAGAAACTGTCATGTAGTGTTCCTGTCCCTGAGAAATGTCACTGAATTAGTAGAACAACAGCAAGAGAATACAAACATCAACATTACCATTGAAAAGTTCAGAACCTGCTGCCACAGCTAGACTGTGTCCAGTCAGAGGTGTGAGAGGACAACTCTGTCTGAATGTAGAAAGTCGCTTTACTAACAGATATTATTTAGTTTAGTAGATGAAGAACAAAACGCTGTTCATTGGTTTAACTGTAAGAGACAGAGATCCTCTGAGCAACAGTAGCTACTCTGCTGTGGAACCAGCTTCCAGTTTCAGTCCGGGGAGCAGACACACTCACCACTTTTAAGAGTAGGCTTAAGACCTTCCTTTTTGATAGCACTTATAGTTAGGGCTGGCTCAGGTCTATAGTTGGGGCTGGCTCAGGTTTGCCTTTGTTCAGCCCCTAGAAATGTTGCTATAGGCCTAGACTGCCAGGTGACTACCTAGGATACACTGAGCTCCTCTTCTCTTCCTCCATCTTTATGTATCCATATCCTATTAATGCACATTACTGACTTTTCTTCTTCCTCAGAGTCGTTGTGCTTTCTCTCCTCTCAGGTTACCATGAATCGTGGTATTTATCTGGACCGTGGCCCTGCTGACACCCACTGCTACTATCATTATTATTATTAATCACATTACTATTACTATTCCCTGTACCATGACTGCTCTTATCATTATACTACAGTCATTGCTGCTGTTATTATTTGTAGTCTTCATTTCTTCCATTTACTCTGCTTACTACTCTTATTTATATATATACACATATATATGCACACCTGTCATCAGTGTATGAATGGGTGTGAATGGGTGAATGATTAGTAATGTAAAAGCGCTTTGAGTGGTCCATTTAAGACTAGAAAAGCGCTATACAAGTACATATCCATATATACCATATATATATATATATATATATATATTATATATATATATATAATTTATGCCATATTCATTGAATGTTTTGTAACTCTGTTCATTCTGTACACATGACATCTATTGCATTCTGTCCATCCTGGGAGAAGGTTCCCTCCTCTGTCGCTCTCCCATAGGTTTCTTCCTTTTTTCTCCCTGTTAAAGTTTTTCCTGTGCCGATGTGAGGGTTCCGGGATAGAGGATCTCGTATGTGTACAGACTGTAAAGCCCTCTGAGGCAAATTTATAATTTGTGATTTTGTGATATCCAAAATAAACTTAATTGAAGTAAACTGAATTGAGTAAGAAGAGAAGAAATGAACGGGCATTGGACAAAGAAATTGGAAGCTTAGATTTAAACAGCTTCCTGTTTCAGTGTCATGACTTTCACAATAAAAGCAGCCTATAACAAGCTGGAATTAGCTTTAGTAAAGCTCTTCTTCAGACTTCATTATAGAATTAGAAGGTTAGTCTAGGGTTAGCACCGTGGGAACAGCAGCTGGACCAATCCCAGTTTAAACCTCTTCATTCAATATTTACAGTTCAATCATCTAACTAATTCAACATCAAGTTGAAGAGGATTCTCCTGCCATGTGACACTGAGGACATCCACTAAATGTGTGCTTGAGTTGTTTCATTCTTCTTCAAGAACATTAATATATCAGCTGATTATAAACTTCTTAATGATAGTGTACATCAGCCCATTAATGACAATCTCCAAGTCAATTCATCTTGTGCAGAATGAGGGGGTCACACAGAGGAGCAGACATGAGGACACGGACAGAGAGGGACCGTGGTGCTGGAATCCTACTCTGCTGGCTGTCCATGGTGGTGTTGCGATGAGCTTGGCTGTGCTGCTGCAGGCTCAGCTGCTGTTCGTGCAGGTCAACGGATGTGGGATTGATTCCTGTGCCCTCTAAGTGCACACGGATCCTCTGACGCCACAGCCACCTGAACACAGCACAGAGGAGGTGAGGGGACAGCGTCTGATGGACAGAGCACCACTAGGCTCCAACTAAACCAGTGGGTCATCTTTAAAACATTGAACAGTTATATTAGGAAGACTAAAGTGAACGCAGTGAGAAGAGCCCAACACATTTGAATGGAATCTTATGCATTTCTTTCAATGGAACTATAAATGTTAAAACATACTTATACACACCGGAAAGCATTTTTATTGCACCACAGATGCTGTCCACATTTACCACAAACCTACGGCTTATTGAAGGGCTTCTTCAGTGATTTAGTATTGCATTCCAGAAAGTTGGCATTAAAAGATAGGTGGATTCTAAATGACCTGGCATCACTGTCATATCATAGATGATCCTTTTAATTTTCTCACAAGTTTGAGGTAGACACAAACTTAATGTATTAAGGCCACAATCTCATGTTTGTCCCAACACTGTCCCATTAAGTATGTGTTAAGAGTATACCTGACTTTGACATCACAAATGAATCCAGGAACTAATCTCAATGGATATCTTTGATCACAAAATCAACTCTTACAGGAGAGTTTTACTCAAAGCTGTAACAAGACCAGCTTCAAATGAAAAACCCTGAGCAGCCGGTTTAGAGTAGATCTCTGAGTCAGTGACCTCAGGTAGCAGTTAGGTTTCTTCTTCAGACACAGTAACTTGATGTAAGCTATCCTACAGAGTCTGAAGACACAGCAGTGGGGTTTAAGAAACCATGTGACTTTTTCCAGACAATACACGATTAAACTTCTCTTGAACTCCAAGTTAACGACAGAGCAGTGGGCACAAGTTGTTGAGATGTTCTGCATGACCCGTGACATTACTTTGAAATATATATATTTTAGGAAGTAAAGTAGTACAAAGTAACTCACTTGTAAGTTGTCTAATGAGCTGGGAAAAGCTGGTTGAAGTTACAGTGGGGCAAAAAAGTATTTAGTCAGCCACCAATTGTGCAAGTTCTCCCACTTAAAAAGATGAGACACGTCTGTAATTTTCATCATAGGTACACTTCAACTATGAGAGACAGAATGGGGGGAAAGAATCCAGGAAATCACATTGTAGGATTTTTAATGAATTAATTGGTAAATTCCCCGGTAAAATAAGTATTTGGTCACCTACAAACATTATTATACAAGATTTCTGGCTCTCACAGACCTGTAACTTCTTCTTTAAGAGGCTCCTCTGTCCTCCACTCGTTACCTGTATTAATGGCACCTGTTTGAACTTGTTATCAGTATAAAAGACACCTGTCCACAACCTCAAACAGTCACACTCCAAACTCCACTATGGCCAAGACCAAAGAGCTGTCAAAGGACACCAGAAACAAAATTGTAGACCTGCACCAGGCTGGGAAGACTGAATCTGCAATAGGTAAGCAGCTTGGTGTGAAGAAATCAACTGTGGGAGCAATTATTAGAAAATGGAAGACATACAAGACCACTGATAATCTCCCTCGATCTGGGGCTCCACGCAAGATCTCACCCCGTGGGGCCAAAATGATCACAAGAACGGTGAACAAAAATCCCAGAACCACACGGGGGGACCTAGTGAATGACCTGCAGAGAGCTGGGACCAAAGTAACAAAGGCTACCATCAGTAACACACTACGCCGCCAGGGACTCAAATCCTGCAGTGCCAGACGTGTCCCCCTGCTTAAGCCAGTACATGTCCAGGCCCGTCTGAAGTTTGCTAGAGAGCATTTGGATGATCCAGAAGAGGATTGGGAGAATGTCATATGGTCAGATGAAACCAAAATAGAACTTTTTGGTAAAAACTCAACTCGTCGTGTTTGGAGGAGAAAGAATGCTGAGTTGCATCCAAAGAACACCATACCTACTGTGAAGCATGGGGGTGGAAACATCATGCTTTGGGGCTGTTTTTCTGCAAGGGGACCAGGACGACTGATCCGTGTAAAGGAAAGAATGAATGGGGCCATGTATCGTGAGATTTTGAGTGAAAACCTCCTTCCATCAGCAAGGGCATTGAAGATGAAACGTGGCTGGGTCTTTCAGCATGACAATGATCCCAAACACACCGCCCGGGCAACGAAGGAGTGGCTTCTTAAGAAGCATTTCAAGGTCCTGGAGTGGCCTAGCCAGTCTCCAGATCTCAACCCCATAGAAAATCTGTGGAGGGAGTTGAAAGTCTGTGTTGCCCAGCGACAGCCCCAAAACATCACTGCTCTAGAGGAGATCTGCATGGAGGAATGGGCCAAAATACCAGCAACAGTGTGTGAAAAGCTTGTGAAGACTTACAGAAAACGTTTGACCTCTGTCATTGCCAACAAAGGGTATATAACAAAGTATTGAGATTAACTTTTGTTATTGACCAAATACTTATTTTCCACCATAATTTGCAAATATATTCTTTAAAAATCAGACAATGTGATTTTCAGGAATTTTTTTTCTCATTTTGTCTCTCATAGTTTAGGTATACCTATGATGAAAAGTACAGGCCTCTCTCATCTTTTTAAGTGGGAGAACTTGCACAATTGGTGGCTGACTAAATACTTTTTTGCCCCACTGTATATGACCGAGCACACGCAGGAGGACAGGGCAGCATGCTCACTTGAAGAAAGTCACAGTACAACAGCGCTACGATTGTTTGTGGGTAAATACGCACCTGAACTCACCACGACAGAGTTTCTCCAGTGCCTCTGGGAAGGCATGAGTGTAGCGCACAGGCAGGCACAAGTGACCTTCTGACCTACAGTTGAAAGAGAGAAATGTAATGAACTCAGGTGAATATAAGGGGAGGGTTAAAAAAGGAACAAAGTTGAGTGACATCATATGTTAGACTCTTGAGCACTTGTAGACAAAAGTCCACTACTTTTCAAAGAGCCACAGTATATAGGGTCTGACTGTTCTTTACACATTTAACAATCCAAGCCCATCTCAACAAGTTCTGTTCAGTGTGTTACCTCTCAGGGTCTGTGTTAACGCCAACAACTGGTTTGTCCTTGCTTAAAACCTTACTGGCAACAAGTAGCATTGTCCCATCACCTAACAAAACAAACTGCAGTTAGAGAACTTGTATTGTGTATTTGCATGTGTTGTCTGAAGCCTATGTCCGTGTGACTTTTTGCCCCCTGGGTTGAACAAGTTAAAGTCCTGCCCATTCTATACGTTAAAGATTCTTTTGTTCGGTGTTCATTTATTAAAAATAATGGTAACGATATTAACTATAACAGCCAACATTAACACATTTTTACTTCCCTGGAATGAATGTGATGTATTCCTACAAACTGTATTTGTAATGAATCAACGTCACAGTCTGAGGAGGCTGAAGTACAAGGAACCCAAATAATCTAAAATTCCTACCTCCAGCAGAGAGAATAGCATCTGCCCATCGAACTACTTCTTCATCATATTCTCCTCTCTTCACAACTCGTACCTCGATGCCTTCCCTCCTGCAATCGCATAATTATGAGACAACATTTTAAGAGCAGTGTCCCTGGTGCATAAAAACAGTAACGCTTTGCTGTCCTCTACTTGTGTGTCTGTGATGATCTGTAATAATTGCTGCTGTTATTATAAGTAGTCTTATTATATGAATCATTTATGTCATATACATTGAATGTGTTGTATCTCTGTTATGCTGCTCATTCTGTACACATGACATCTATTGCATTCTGTCCATCCTGGGAGAAGGATCCCTCCTCTGTCGTTCTCCCATAGGTTTCTTCCTTTTTTCTCCCTGTTAAAGGGGTTTTTTAGGGGAGTTTTTCCTGTGCCGATGTGAGGGAAGGACAGAGGATGTCGCATGTGCACAGATTGTAAAGCCCTCTGAGGCTAATTTGTGATTCTGGGCTATACAAAATAAACTGAATTGAAAATTGAATTGAATCTCCCTGTGACAGACCACATCTTACCTCAGGCTCTTCACGATGTGTTCCACATTGTTAGTGTGGATGTTGTGTCTCTCCAGCAGGCCACTGTAGCTGGAGCCCTTCATAGCGAGCTGCAACACACAGACAGAAGTGAAGGGGGGGGGGAACAGTTGGTGTCGCGTGGGAGGTCACGAGCACGCCTAAAGTGAAAGCCAGTCTTACCAATTGTTTTAAGTCCTCCTCGGAGAGCCCTGCATAGAGATACCGCTGCTGCTCGAACTCATACCGCGTCGTCTTTGTAACAACTGCTACTTTCCCCGGTTTGAATCCGGTTTTGGGCTGCGACGAGGCGTTGCATACTGGAGTGTGGAAGGGGCGAAGCGAGTTTCCATACAGAAGGCTGACAGCTCGAGTCCCAAGACGGACAAAGTTCACCACTGAGCGACGGCTCATTCTTAGAAATGAACACACCATAAACTCAAGAACATGTCCCAATTACACGCGCTGAATGAGGACTTTATGGTTCCGTGCCGGACATAATGTGTCATATGTCAGTCCAGATTAAGTTATGGTCCATTCACACAAGTCGGACTCACGTCCAGCTCTCGCGGAAGGTCAGCGTGTCTATTAAGTTAGGTTAGGGGACCAGTTTGAAACGTATGTCACTATCCAAGTCGAGTGTTTCTTCGGGCAAGTAACTACACAGTTAGTTCGGTATTCAACTAAGATTAGTTACCCTACCAATCGTATTTGGGGAGGGGTAAAAGACAGCGTTACGCTACCAGCTGAGCATACAAAGCTAAACGTAGTTAGCATTTCTCTCTCAGGACGTAAAGCTAGTGGTCCTCCATATCAGAGTTCCGACTGGCTTTACTCTTACCACAACCCACACCGAGGCTGTGCCGCGCTCCTCGGGTCCAAACTACTGTCATACACGGGGTAAAGCCCACGGGCAGGTGAAGAGCAAACGACAACAGCGTGCAGTAGCCAAACCGTACGTAACTCCCAATGCAACCATGGCACGTAGCCCTGTTTTACGTGCGCTACGTAGGAGCAACGTGAAGAGACGGAGCAGTGACGTCTTGGTGTAACCACAGCTTGTAGCTCGTGTTCCCTGAGGCGTCCTCAGCCCAAAAAAAGCCGGAGAGGTCACACAAAGTTACCAGGAAATACGGTTCATTCCAGTTTGTGGTGGTGAATAAGTCCAAACGTGGCCGTGACCAGGATTTCAGAAGGACTGAGGTCACGAGTCCCCCAGACAGCTATTTAAAGTCTTTGTCATTGTTTTCAAGTATTTTATTTATTCAGTTAACTATTTTCTGTACGTTTTATTTCCAAACTTGGAGGCCAGGAGGTTCGTTTAACAAACCCTCTACACTCTGCTGGGAATACTTTTTTTTTCTCCAAATAATCCTTATTTTAAATTGTCAGAATGGTATATACATTATCAAAAGACAACATAATTACTCACATACAGATGAAGCATTGCGAAAATATCCACGAAAAACAGTGGAAATGCATGGATGCATGTGTCATTGTAATCATAGCAACCAACTATAATATTTCGATAGTAAAATGCAATATCTGAGAAGCAGAATGTTATCAACTTTACAATTATTAACATCCTTCCACAGATCATATGTAAAGTACAAGACTGAAATAGGGAGAGCAAGTTACTTTTTTATTAGAACAAAGTTACCCCAATAAAATGTTGCTGCTGGATTAGAAACCATGTTGTCCTGAAAAAGGACCTTATTTTAGAGTTCAACTCCACTGAAAGAAATAACAAATTTACCTTTTGGCTACCGAGCTCAGCGGTAGAGGAGGGTCGTCAGTTCGATCCCCGGCTCCGCTAGCCCATGAAGATGTGTGCTTGAGCATGAAACCTTACACCCTGCACCCACAGTTGAATGGCTGATGAATGGTTATGAATGTCAATCAGAGTCCTGATGGGCTGGTGACACCTTGCATGGTAGCCCCTCCCATCAGTGTATGAATGGGAGAATGAATGATGACTTGTAGTGTGAAAGTGCTTTGAGTGGTCTGGAGATTAGAAAAGGAGTTACAAAAGTACAGTCCATTTACCATTTAACAATCCTAAATAACATGTATATACCGGATGGTATAGCATAAAAATATAACATTCTTTTGGGGTTATCGGTAAATTCAGAGTAATTGTATAATAATTTATATCTTCATAAATAACTGACTCACTAGTATAATACCATTGTTGAACCATATAAAATAAGAACATGTTCTTCTAATCACCCAGGACTTGTAAATCAGCGCCCAAGCCCAAGAACCTTGGGAAACGGTTTACCTTTATGTATTTATTTGCTTACTGGCTAAACTAACATTTAAATATCTTAGTATCTAAAATAATTATTATACGACCCCCCCAGGTATTAATGTAAACTGATATTTTTTATAAGAAAATCACCAAATCAACTCTTACAGAACAGTTTTATTCAAAGCTGTAACAAGACCAGCTTCAAATGAAAAACCCTGAGCAGCCGGTTTAGAGTAGATCTCTGAGTCAGTGACCTCAGGTAGCAGTTAGGTGCCTTCTTCAGACACAGTAACTGGATTTAAGCTATCCCACAGAGTCTGAAGACACAGCAGTGGGGTTAAAGAAACCATGTGACTTTTTCCAGACAACACACGATTAAAGTTCTCTTGAACTCTAAGTTAAGGACAGAGCAGTGGGCACAAGTTGTTTACCAATATACCGATAGCAGTTTTTTTGGTGAGCGAGGACTTCTTGGGGATTTGAGTTTCCAGCCAGGGATGAAACTGGACCACTGCTGCACCACATTAAAGGACGCCTATCACTCTGTTCCCCGGACAGTTTTGGGACTCTCTGATCACCGTCTGGTTCATCTTCTCCTGACCTCCAGGCAGAAACTGAAATGTGCTAAGCCCATGGTTGAGATTGTAAGCAGATAAGGTAACAACAAGGTAAAACTTCAGCGACAGGCTTTGACTGCACTGATTGGAGTGTTGTTTAGAACGCAGCTGCAGACCTGGACGGACTCTCTGATACTGGGACACCTCACAGCAGCTCCTGTGAGGACGTGTGTTGCTGACTAAAACCTTTTGCAACAACAACAATGAATCCTGATTTATTGCAAAACTCCAGCCAGCTTTGTCAGGCAAGGAGGAGGTCTACAGTAGTGGAAACAGAATCTCTTACAACCAGGAAAAACAAGTTTTCAGCCAACCAGCCTTCGTCAGTGAGGAGAGGCCTGCAGGAAATAACCTGCTACTGGAAACCAGTCCCTCAAACTGTGGTGACCCATCAACCAGGCGACAGGTGTGTCCACATGCACTCCTCTAACCGACTCCCACTTAACACAGCCAATGACTCTTGAAACCTTTAGGCTTTGAGATCCACAATCTCCCAGGACCTAAAGCACGCGTCAAACACCGATGCCAGCTCCGAAAGTTCAACATCCCTCAGGAGCTTCTGATCTAGTTTTACTCTACAAACCTCCAGTCTGCTCTCTGCACATCCATCATTGTCTGGTTTGGATCAGCCACCAAACAGGACAGGAACGGACTACAACGAACAACTATTAAGGTGAACTCAGTGCCGATCTCTGGCAGCTGTGTCTGCAACAACCACTGCTGTATTATATGATGAAATGAATACAACCAACAACTGGCTAGCCCCCATCTAGACACCAGTATGAACATACAGACACACTTCAGCGATCACATGATCCTCCTGGCAGAGTTAATGAGGACTGTCGATCAAACACCGGTGCCAGTCTGCCCTCCATCCAGGGCTTAAACTCCTCCAGAGTCAGGAATCATCACTGCAGACCCTTCACACCCTGAACATAACCTGATTCAGCTTCTCCCCTCTGGGAGGCTAAAGAAAACTGAGCGCTGGAACAACCAGACACAAAAAGAGTTTCTTCCTGCAGGCCATCACTCTGATGAACTCTAACATCAGACATTCACTGTCAGTAACCCTCAAACACCTAAATACTTACTGTACCTCGGGGCGATTGGTTGCCCCGTCGCTCAGAGGTCCCTGCGGCCGATCCACCCGGTCACAGCTTTTTTCTGTCCTGGCCCCTCAGTGGTGGAATGAACTCACCTCTTCAAGAAGTACTACCCTGAGCCTTCCTCGTAGCACTTATTGCACTCGTATTAGTTGTTGCACTTACTGTATTCGTATCAGTTCGCTGCACTTATTGAATTTGTATTTGTTTACTGCACTTATCCTATTCGTAGTAGTTTGTAGCACTTACTATATTCGGATTAGTCTGTTGCAATTATTGTTTTCGTAGTAATTTGCCTCTGCACTATACTTTTGCTCTGGCTTATGCTTTGAGATGCTTGTTTAAGAAAGGAGATGCACTTATGACTTCTGGTGACTAGTAGTTCTCTTGAATACCTATGTTGAATACACTTCCTGTAAGTCGCTTTGGATAAAAGCGTCTGCTAAATGACTGTAATGTAATGTAATGTAATGTAATGTACCTACAGATTATAAATGATATCCTTTTAAACATGTAATTACCATCACCATCAAAAATAAGCAGCAAGCTGTACTTTATATTCATGTCTATATACCTGTACATAAAGCAACCTGTTCAACCATTATTCAGTGCACATATATTCCAGCACCCTTTGAACTCTGCACTATTTCACTAATGTCTTGCTTTCTCTTTTAATATAAATATACACTTTTTAATACAAGTTCTATTTGTACATATGGGTTCATATTTTGTAACCTTGTTTAGTTTTGTCCTTGTACTAGCTTTATATTTATTTGTGTGTTGAACATTGAGAACAACAGAAAACCGGAGTCAAATGTGCACATACTTGGCCAATATAGCTGATTCGGATTCTGTATTATTGATTTCTTAACTTTCAATTAAACATGTTTCTGTCCTCAATATGTGGTCATGAGATATAAAAACAAATTCAAGTTTTGATCATAAACTCTTCGAATCAACATGCAGCTCATCTTCAGTCAATCTTTAAGTACAAGTTTGGACTAAAAGCTAAAGTGAAGCGTCTAAAAGCTGAATTTTGAAGCACATACACAAGTACATTTCTGAGATTTTTTGTATTAACAATCAGAAATGTTTCATTCATAAGTGTGACAGTGAGTAGTGTTTGTAAAAGGCTGTCTGACCTGATTTGAGGGATATTCTTCACTAATTATATTCAACTGCACCAGGGAATATGTTTCCATACAGTGAGGTCACTTATTACTGCATGAGCTCTACTTATACAGCTAATTGTGGTGTGTCATTTACTCTGCGGGATTACTTCAAACTATAACACGTCCCAAGTGAGATGATGTGTATCATCTAAACCTGCTTATTGTTTTATGATGCCAAAAACAATTCAGTGTGTGTCTCTTCAATGATAGGCCTCCATTAGAGCAACAACAACCCAACAGATAGTGAGGAGGAGGAGATGAGAGGAAGTAAGGTGAGGAAGATATCTAGCTCTAGCTGGATCATTCCAGAATAAAACTATGCTGATTTTCATAACAATTCTCAACAAAGTTTTTCATCAATCTTGGCTTCACCTGAAACTGTGTCACAGGGCTAACAGTGTTATTATGGGAGGACCATTTTCTAATTTGTCCTCTCGGTCTCCCTTCCCTCCCTCCCTCCCTCCCTCCCTCTCTCTTTCTCTCCCTCTTCTGGTTGTCTCCTCTCCCTTGTTTTCCAATTACACAGGTCCATGAGAGCTCTCTTTCCCACACTCCAAGTGCTTCATGTTAGAGCTCCATCTCCCAGTCACTGCCTCACAGCGCCAACGCTGGAGCTCTCTGAGAACTGAAGAACAAACAGCAGTCTAAACAGGTAAGTGACACATAAGCTCTCTTTCTGTTCTGCTGGAACTTGTATGGGATACTATTTGTTTTAATTGTGTGCTGGGTGCTATTAACATATACAACCAGCTTTGAAGCTGGTTATTCTATGTTATTTTATTCTATTCTATCTGGTCTATTCTACATTTTTGACTCTTCCAATAGAAAGGAGAAAGAAAATCTGAGTCTAAGAAGGTAAAAGGGGGTGGAAACATGGATATGAAAGGATCAGTTTCCCTCATCACTAAAAGCATTCAGATAATTTGGCTTTTATATGTAAAGATTTTGAGATATCTGTCTCTGCCAAAATACAATGAACCCAATTGGAATTTAATTCATAGTGTTGACAACTTTGAAAAATGAGTTTTGAAAAACTCAACAGTGAAATTCTTTCTCTCTTGCCTCCAGTGGTTTCTAATCATGAAACCACTGGAGGCAAGAGAGAAAATATTGGGGCTGAATTGACCCTTAAAACAGAAAATGTATAGCAGAAGGAATGCTGTATAAATTAATGACTTTTAGACCTCCAGTGAGTTTAAAGTCAGCTTCATAGTGTCATTTAATGTATACAGCTCCTACTGTATGACATCAATTTTGGCTCAATGTAAAAGGCTGCTGCACATTAATTTAAAGCTGGGTTCTGATTTTGTCAAGTTTAAGTTTAAAGAGTTATTTGACTCTTTAATTCTTCTTCACATTCATTCTGGCCCTGCAGTGATCCTTTTCTTTTTTGTAATCTTTTACAATATCCACAGAATTTATTCTGAGCAAAAACACACTCTAAAGTTCTGCTGAAGTTAAAATAAGTCTTCAAAAGCCTGAGCTAGAGATGGAAAGGGTGCACCACCAAAGTTTCCAGCTGAACTACAGTAGAACGCGTTTCTGAAAAGTTCAAAGACTGAAGAGCTGCGAGCGATTGTTTTCTAGGCACCTGCATCCTCTCTGTCCTCACAGGTGACAGTTAAAAAGAGCAGCGGGTGCTCAGAAAAAAACAACTGTCTGGACAATCAGCCTTACAATGGAATGGTGTGAAGCACACTGACAAGTAGGGGCTGATACATGTACTCCAGGGCTGATGAAGGAAATGTGTGCAGGTGAATGAGAGTCAGGTGACTGGGAGCAGTGGTTAGGTCTGAGGGCATCAGGTGGACAGGTAGAGGATGGCAGGTCTGGGAAGATACTGGGGAGTATTTGGCCTGAAGTGAGTGGTGGCTGGAGATGGGAAAGAGAGACATTTTTTATGTGTCATCACTGGGGGACTTTGAAATATGATCACAGTGTTGGACCATTTATTCAAGAACATATCAGTTTTAGGTTTTCCTCTAAGTTGTTTCGGTGGTCCTGTCCAACTCTTTTAAGCCACACTACTCCAGAGGAAGCCATAGCATTATTAATAGCAATACAGTAATGGACATATGGACATACACTTATTGGGTTAAGGCAAGTGTAAACTTGAAAAGATCCAAGCCTATCCTGTCAAAGCTGTAAATGTATTTGATAAATACTGGAGACACCTCTGCTTGGTGTAAATTTACCAGCCTGCTGGTAAGTGATCTACAGGCAGGCCTGCTATTGTCACTAACGCACATGTTGTGGTTTATTACAGCAGGATGCAGCGACTCAGGGAAGGCGTTCACATACGTACAATGAAGGCAAAGAGGAAAGTGGAGGAGATCTCCAAAGAGGACATCCAGGCTTTCCTTAAGAAGAATGCCTTTGTGCTCTTTACAGTTGGGGCAGTTATTGTAGGTGTGTATGCATCTGCAAGCTCAACACTCATTCAGTCTGTATCTCCTCTGCATTAACAACACTCCACATACAGTATATAATGCTGTCACTCTCTCTGCAGGTATTGTTCTGGGATTCACACTGCGCCCATATAAGATGACCTATCGAGAGGTGAAGTACTTCTCCTTCCCCGGAGAGCTGTTAATGAGAATGCTTCAGATGCTTGTTCTCCCCTTACTGGTATCCAGTCTGATAACAGGTACGGCATCTGTCAGTGAATACAGGACATCATTTTGTCCTGTATTCTCAGAGTTATGATTCATTTTTCTCCTCAGAGGTCTTGTATGTTCATGTGATCGGTCAGTTGTCACTTTAGCAGCATGTCCTCATCAGCCACTACACTGCACCTCTGCTGTTTCAATGAATCCGATAAGAAATGGTGAGTCAGCAGTCAAAAAGCAAAGATGGATTTGACAAAGATCAGATCTTATCTTTTGGTTAGGCTGTCCACAAGAGGGTTTGTGGCCGATATCTGATGGCAGAAAATGACAAGGTGACAGTAAACACATGACATAGAGGCTTCTTGAGCTAATACCAGCCTGCACAGTTGTGACTGTAGTTCCTAACCTTTGCTGTTTTTGTAAATCCAAACAGGACGGATAATACATTTTGGTATATGTTGTACAAATTGAGTGAGGAGATATGCCATTTCTTCAAAAAGGAGATGCAACTGAGGAAACGTGTTGGAAATCTTTTTTCATCGTGATGGTTAAAAGACTCTTTGAGAAAACATTATGTAGCTCTGTGTACAACTGTGGTAACTAATATTTGTCTTATTGTGAAATGATCAACAGCATCCCAGAAAGGTGTAACAACATATAAGACACTGGGCTTGCTTGTTGCTGGGAGAGAATGAGGTGGTTCACAGGGAGGTCATGTCTACAACCCCCTGAGGAGGCCAGCCTCACCCCCAGCCTGGTGATGAAGGGACCCCCACTCATTCACTTACAGAGAACACTTGGTTCAGATCAATTACAGAAGGTGCTTCATCCTTGTGGCCTCAAAGTGACCACTGAGTCTATTCTCATGGTGTGCAGCAGTGGACCTCAACTTTTTTAAGGCAGTCTCCTACTGAAACTCTAAAGTCAGTCCAGACTTTAGACGCTCCCTTTCAGTATCCCACTTAGTTGCAACAGATAAAAAGCAAGTCAGAGGAAGGATTTATGTAAAACTTCATCTTTTGGATGGGAAAAAAATATTGCACCATAGCTCAATTATTCCAACACTGACAACAAAGCATAATATTTGTGTTCAGCTCTCAATCAATCAGATGTATTGATCTGCAGTTTCTACTGACATGCATTTTGGGAATTGTAGAAACCTTGCATTACATTACAGTCATTTAGCAGACGCTTTTATCCAAAGCGACTTACAATAAGTGTATTCAACATAGGTATTCAAGAGAACTACTAGTCACCAGAAGTCATAAGTGCATCTCCTTTCTTAAACAAGCATCTAAAAGCATAAACCAGAGCAAAAGTATAGTGCAGAAGCAAATTACTACGAAAACAATAATTGCAACAAACTAATACGAATACAATAAGTGCAACAAACTAATACGAATACAATAAGTGCAATAAACTAATACGAATACAATAAGTGCAACAAACTAATACGAATGCAATAAGTGCTACGAGGAAGGCTCAGGGTAGTACTTCATGAAGAGGTGAGTTTTCAGCCTTCGCCGAAAGATGGGCAGTGACTCTGCTGTCCTGACGTCAGTGGGGAGTTCATTCCACCACTGTGAGGCCAGGACAGAAAAAAGCTGTGACCGGGTCGATCGGCCGCAGGGACCTCTGAGCAACGGGGCAACCAGTCGCCCCGAGGCAGCAGAGCGAAGTGGTCTGGTGGGGGTGTAGGGCTTGACCATGGCCTGGAGATAGGAAGGAGCTGTTCCTTTCACTGCCCTATAGGCTAGCACCAGAGTCTTAAACTGGATGCGAGCTCTTACAGGGAGCCAGTGTAGAGAACGGAGAAGGGAAGTTGTGTGAGAGAACTTGGGGCGATTGAACACCAGACGAGCTGCAGCTTTCTGGACAAGCTCCAGAGGTCTGATGGCCGACGCCGGGGCTCCGGCAAGTAGTGAGTTGCAGTAGTCCAGGCGGGAGATGACCAGAGCCTGGATGAGCACCTGCGCCGTCTCGTCAGTGAGGAAGGGGCGAATCCTCCTGATGTTGCAGAGGAGGAATCTGCAGGAGCGTGTGACCGATGCAATGTTTGCTGAGAACGACAGTTGGTCACAGTCACACCCAGATTCCTCACAGTCCGAGTTGGCGTCACCACGGCATCATCAATGGTGATGGACAGGTCTCGGTGCGGGCAACCCTTCCCCGGGAGGAACAGTAGCTCGGTTTTGTCCAGGTTGAGCTTCAGGTGGTGTGTCGCCATCCACTTCGAGATGTCAGCCAAGCACGCAGCAATGCGTGCCTCCACTTGGGTGTCACCGGGGGGGAATGACATGACCAGCTGGGTGTCATCGGCATAACAATGGTAAGAGAAGTCATGCGAGCGAATAACAGAACCCAGAGATGTTGTGTAGAGCGAGAAGAGAAGGGGGCCCAGAACTGAGCCTTGTGGGACCCCTGTAGTCAGCATGCGTGGTTCCGACACGGCCCCCCTCCATGTCACCTGGTAGGATCGACCTGTCAGGTAGGATGCAAACAGGGAGAGTGCAGAGCCTGAGACGCCCATCCCCTCGAGGGTGGAGAGGAGGATCTGGTGGTTCACCGTGTCAAACGCCGCTGACAGGTCCAGGAGAATCAGGACAGAGGAGAGAGAGTTCGCTCTCGCGGCGTGAAGCAACTGTCACCGCAAGGAGGGCTGTCTCTGACGAGTGACCCACCTTGAACCCGGACTGGTGGGGGTCCAAGAGGTTGTTCTGGTGGAGGTAGGAAGACAGTTGTTTAGAGACAGCGCGTTCAAGTGTTTTGGATAGAAAGGGTAGAAGAGAAACCGGTCTGAAGTTCTTGACCACCACTTGGGGTCAAGTGGTGGTTTTTTCAGAAGGGGGGTGACTCTGGCAGTCTTGAAAGCTGAGGGAAAGCATCCCGATACAAGAGATGTGTTGATGAGGTGGGTGAGGAAAGGAAGGAGTTCAGTCGCAATAGACTGAAGAAGAGGGGAGGGGATCGGGTCAAGGGAGCACGTGGTGGGGCGGTTAGATGTAACAAGGTCGAGGACCTCGTTAGGGGAGAGGGGAGCAAAATAGGGTAAGATGGGGTGTGGAGAGGGAAGGGGGAGCTGAGGGGGAAGAGCTGGAGAGGGTAGAGAGGGAGAGGGTGGACAGGGAGAGGGGCGCTGAGAGAAGGAGGATCTGATATCGTTTACCTTCTTGTCAAAGAAGTTGGCGAAATCATCAGGGAGAAGGGAGGAAGTAGGAGGAGGGGGTGGGGGTTGGAGGAGTGAAGAGAAAGTTTCAAAGAGTTTTTTAGGATTGGAAGCAGAGGTTAGGATTTTAGAGCGGAAAAGCAGTAGATAGAGAGGAGGAAAAAGTGGAAAGGAGAGATTGGAAGTTAAGAAGGTCCTCCGGGAGTTTGCCTGTTCTCCATTTACGCTCAGCCGCTCTTAGGCTCCGTCTATCAGTACGCACTGAGTCCGACAGCCATGGGGCAGGAGGAGTTGGCCATGCAGGCCTGGAGGTGAAGGGACAGAGGTTGTCCAAAGACGAGGAAAGGGTGGAGAGGAGAAGATCAGTGGCAGTATCGGGGGATAGGAGAGAGAAGGATTCAGGGTCAGGGAGGGCAGAGGTAACGGAAGAGGAAAGATCAGCGGGGGAGAGGGAGCGGAGATGACTACGGGTAGAAACCATGTGGGTAGGTGGGGGAAGTAAGGGGGGAGAGGAGAGGGAGAGGGAGTAGGACATGAAGTAGTGGTCCGAGAGCTGGAGGGGAGTGACAGAGAGGTTAGCAGTAGAACAGTGTCTAGTGAAGATAAGATCCAGCTGGTTGCCGGCCTTGTGGGTAGGAGGAGAAGAGGAGTGGTAGAGGTCAAAGGAGGAGAGGAAGGAAAGCAGAGGTTCTAACTTATCAGTCTGGATGTTGAAGTCGCCGAGCATGATGAGTGCGGAGCCATCGTCATGGAAGTGCGAGACTAGTGTGTCAAGCTCCTCCAGGAACTCACCAAGAGGGCCTGGTGGGCGATACACGACAGCAATGGTGAGCGTGACTGGATAAGTGACAGTAACAGCATGAAATTCAAAAGAGGAAGGGGAGAACTGTGGAACCTTCTGTCCTATATCTGGATTGAGTGTTTAAACTAAACAGGCCAACCTCAAGAAACCTCATAGCAAGTCCCCAGTAGAGAGGACTTAGTCTTAGTTTTTGTAAACACGGTTGCTGTGAACTGTCACTGTTTTTTCTCTACATCACAGCTGGATGCCACAATGATTTTCCTTTGTTCAAGATTTAATGCAGAGTTTCTCTTTTAAACCATTAAATGCTATTCAAGACTCATATATTGGCCACAATGTGCTGAAACAGCACACAAGCAAAAAATGGCAAATGTTTTGCTTCATTAGCTTTTCTGTCATAACCAGGAAACCCTTCCACAAACAATGTGACTGCTCTTCTTTTGAATTACAACTGCCATTACGTGAAAGCATAATCCACTCCAAAGTGTTCCTTTAAAGATAATATCCGCCACAGATATATAATTAATTCATAATCTGCCCACGGATTCAAGCAGACATACTGGACAGAGAAAACTTCACCACCAGAACTGGTGCTAACAGGGCATTGCTTTGTAAAGATTATTAGTACATGTCCTAGTTCTCTAATATCAACTGCATTTCCACCCTCTGTCCATTAGGAATGGCAGCTTTAGACAGCAAAGCCTCAGGAAAGATGGGCATGAGAGCCGTGATTTACTACATGACCACGACCTTTATCGCAGTCTTCATTGGTATCCTAGTCGTCCTCATCATCCACCCGGGAAAAGGATCAAAAGAGGAGTTTGGAAAGCAGCAGAAGATAGAGCAAATCAATTCTGCTGATGCCTTCTTAGACCTGATCAGGTAACCTGCATATATGAATGATAGTATTCCTAAAGTTTGAATGGGACTGGCCAACACCATCTCCTACTCACTGTTTGATTTCTCATTTCAGAAATATGTTTCCACCAAACTTGGTCCAAGCCTGCACGCAGCAGGTGAGGTTCACAAAGAATATTGATAATCAATTTGCAGTACCTTTTATCTATTAAGACCTAAAATAGGTCGTCTTTTGAAAAGCAGCCTCTAGCCCCAACAGTGTTCATTTCAATAAGGAGATTCTTCATCTAGAGTGAACAATCATTTATTACATGGAGCACAATGAGGTGAATAGTGAAGAGTCTCTGGCGATTAGACCCCATTGGGACGTAGAATAGTAATGGGGGTAGTCATTGGGTATTTAGTTCAGGAATGTGTCAGTATCCTAATGGCCTCATGGTATAAAATGAGTGGTTTACAGAGGATGAATCCTCTGAAGGCTATGCAGATACACACATAAACCATTTTCAATTATGAACAAAGTAAAAGTTGGGTCACTTATAACATCAAGAGTTGTCCTCTGGGAACCATGAATAACTGTAGCAAAATGATGGAAATATATTTGAAAAAAAATAGTGTATCTGCTCATAGACAAATGTGTGTGTTCAAGAATATTTTTGACCTGATAGTACCAGGTCAAGGGGCCATTAAAACTACCTGAAAATTTGGTTAAGCCAGGA
Organism: Anoplopoma fimbria; assembly: GCF_027596085.1. Lineage (NCBI taxonomy): Eukaryota > Metazoa > Chordata > Actinopteri > Perciformes > Anoplopomatidae > Anoplopoma > Anoplopoma fimbria. The sequence continues at coordinate 9,389,573 of NC_072462.1, read as the reverse complement.
GGTCATTCATCATTAATTTAACTCAAAGTATATCTACCTGATTAGTGCAGTGGTCTGTTTCAACTCATTCAAAGTCCACTAGTATAACCCAAGTCCTTTAATTCTCTCATTCTCCAGTTCAAAACCAAATATGGAAAGCGAACAGTCCATGTGACTGTGACAGTGAATGACACCCTCTTCAACTCGACCAATGGTACCACAGAGGTCATGGAGATCACCCGGGAGGAGGTGATCCCAGTGGCGGGTCAGGTGAACGGGGTCAATGCTCTCGGGCTGGTGGTCTTCTCCATGTGCTTCGGTCTAATAATTGGCAGCATGAAGGAGCAGGGCCAGATCCTGAGGGATTTCTTCGACAGCCTCAATGAAGCTATCATGCGCTTGGTTGCCATCATCATGTGGTAAGACTGGGCTTTCAGTGAGAGGTGTTGAACAAATGTTTACGTCATACTTATTTTTAATAACTTGCTGTTCCTCTCATCCTCTCAGGTATGCTCCTATTGGTATCCTGTTCCTGATTGCAGGAAAGATTGTGGAGATGGATGATCTGACACAGATGGGTGGCCAGCTGGGCATGTATACCATCACAGTTATCATTGGCTTACTGATACATGGAGTTCTTATTCTTCCCACTCTTTATTTTGTTATCACTCGGCAAAACCCTTTTATCTTCATTGCTGGTCTCCTGCAAGCCTTGGTAACAGCCCTGGGGACGTCCTCCAGGTGAGTCAGGCCCAACACTACCACACTTCAATAAATGAATCACAACCATTCCCGAAAACAAACAGTCTAGTATTCTGGGAACCACGCTTGGCCTTTGAACGACCCAAAACCTGTTTTGTCTGCTAAACATGTCTGTATGCTTCAGTGTCTGTCTTATTGTCAAACTAATTTGACATCAGCATTGTGAGGGCTGCGTCCAGGTGTGTAAGTTTGTAAAGTTTGAACTTCTTAGTCCTGTATTTGTTCGACCCATCCACCACATCCTCCCTCCAGCCCTTGGAGGACTTTCTCACTCTTAACACTATGTTCGTTGCTATAAGCGGATGGGTCTACAATAGAGTTAGTTGAAAGCCTGGTGCGTCTTATACGGATGCTAAAGGGTCTCTTGTGTGCCGGTACCAGACACAGAGGGCTACTGCTAAAGAGTTGATATTTGACACAGTGAGAGCGAGACCTAAGGCCTGTACTACGAGTAGGATTTTGAGTTAAGCGAGTTAACTTCAGGGTTAATTCTGAGTTTACAGTCCTACTAGATCATACTAGATTGCAGAGGAGGGATCCTTCTCCCAAGATGGACAGAATGCAATAGATGTCATGTGTACAGAATGAACAACATAACAGAGTTAGAACACATTCAATGTATATGACATAAATGATTCATATAATCACAGTAGTAAGCAGAGTAACGAAGGAAAAAATTAAGACTACTTATAAAAGCAGCAATGACTATAGTAGAATTAAAATAATGATATAGGGAATAGTATTAGTAATGTGACTAATAATAATAATGGTAGTAGCAGTGTGTGTCAGCAGGGCCACAGCAAGAGGCACGACCACGGTCCAGGTACAGCCGCGATTTATGGAAACCTGCGAGGCGAGAAAGCACAAAGACTCCAGGGTAGAAGCAAAGCCAATAAGCGTAATAGTACTGGGAATAATAATAGTAATGTGACTAATAATAATAATGGTAGTAGCAGTGGGTGTCAGCAGGGCCACAGCAGGAGGCACGATGACAGTCCAGATATAACTCCGATTCATAGGAACCTTTGAGTCGAGAAAGTACAAGGACTCCGGGAAAAAGCAAGATCAGTAATGTGCATAAATAGGAGATTAATGCGTAAAGATGGAGGGAGAGAAGAGGAGAGAGGAGCTCAGTGTATCCTAGATAGTCCCCCGGCTGTCTAGGCATATAGCAGCATATCTAGGGGCTGGACCAAGGCAAACCAGAACCAGCCCCAACTATAAGTGCTATCAAAAAGGAAGGTCTTAAGCCTACTCTTAAAAGTGGTGAGTGTGTCTGCCCCCTGGACTGAAACTGGAACCTGGTTCCACAGAAGAGGAGCCTGATAACTGAAGGCTCTGGCTCCCATCCTACTTTTATATACTCTAGGAACCACAAGTAACCCTGCATTGATTGAGCGCAGCTCTCTAGTTGGGTAATATGGAACTATAAGTTCCTTAAGATAAGACGGTGCCTGGCCAGTTAGAACTTTGTAGGTGAGGAGAAGAATTTTTAATTCTATTCTTGATTTAACAGGGAGCCAGTGCAGAGAAACTAATACCAGAGTAGAAGACTTTTAGTCTTGATTATGACTTTAATTTAATGCGAACCTCGCCCCTTTCTGTGAATGCTCTCACAGCCAGATAGAGAAACTCTGGATGATTTACCGAGTTGACAACCAGCTTTGTGTGACTGTTTAGCGGGCTTGCGGTTGTTAAGGTTAGTTAAGACAGATAACCAAATTAATTCAATTCAATTCAGTTTATTTTGTATAGCCCAGAATCACAAATTACAAATTTGCCTCAGAGGGCTTTACAATCTGTACACATGCGACATCCTCTGTCCTTCCCTCATTACATTAATTACACCCTGGGTATGTTGAACTGGCCTTGTGGTACGGTCCCCTAGTTTGTAAAAGACATAAAGGAGACAACTAAGTTGGGGAGACAATATTAACACTAGGAAGAACAGAGGGCATCTCCGGTTGAGCCGTGGGGTGGATCTGGAGCGGTTTAGGACAGGGCCAAAATTTGATCCACTTATTTATCACATTTTTCTTCTTTACTGTTTCCTTGTTTGTTTCAATAGCCCTGTACTGTCCCTGCAAATTAAAGAGGGCATGGCTTGGGGGCCAGAAGTAGCATTAGCTGCTAAAGTTAGTTTTACTCACTTTGTGGTGGATTGTGGTGTCACCGAAGGAGCATTTCTTTAATTGTGTAAATGCTGTGAATGGCTTGAAACAAATATGTGGTTGGGGAATGAAGCTAGATGTCAGGAGGGGGGCGTGCAGATTTTGAGAGAGCGAGAACTTTACTTTGAAAGATCACTTTTTGACAGCCAGACAAAAAGTGATTTTGAGTTTCATGCAGCTGTTGGATTGTGTAATAATATAGAGAGATCCAGTAATGAGTCCTAAACCGAGAAATGAGTCAGCATGTGCACTTTGGGTTCCCTCATCTGGAAATCAGTGTGTTTTCCAAATGTGTTTTTGGTTAGATGACTGAAATAAGGTCTGTGCCTAATACAAGCTGAAGAGATTTTAACTTTTTGTTCTACAATATAAAATACATCCTTTTACGTATCATAAAAAAGGTGTTTAAAATTTTAAACTTAATAATGAATATCATGTATTTAAGGCTACATATATTAAGAGACTGTCTTTTTTTTGTTAATTGATTACTGTTTATGATTCCTCACAATCATTATTAACAATGTTAATGTGTGATCATGAGTTTGATGGCAAGCAAGCATATTAGAGGTATTCAGTACATGTACAAGCAAATCTTTAACACCAAATCTTTATACGGAGCTGACTATACTGAATCACCATCACTGACTGAATCAGCTTTTAGTGGAGCTCCTCACTGCTGACTGGATATGGAGATCTATTCTTATCTTTATTCAAGAGCATGGGCTTTCAATTTAAGAGCATGACTATGGATTTCACTTCAGATTTTGTAATGCTCTCCCTCAAAACCCTGTCTTCACACTCAAACTGCTGGAACGCTGGAACGCAAGAAATCTGTGCAAGAGACAATATATCTGAATGCAAGCATACAGTTTGAGCAGTAATCCAAGCACAAGCAGGGTTTGTTTGTGTTTGTGAGGACAGGGTTTAGAAGGAGAGCATTACAAAATATGAAATTAAATCAATAAGTAATGCTCTAAAGATTAAAGAACTCGCTCTTGACTAAAGATAGAAAAAAAAGCTCCATATCTGGATCACTATTGTCAGTTCAGCCATGATACATGTAGGTTACTTTCTGCTTAAAAGCTTACTGAATTGCCATGAATGCCACAGAGACAGCGACAGTCATAGCTCTGCTGTAAATTAGTCGGCCACTAAGCTATTAACAGTTCTTATAGGCAGTGGTGGAAAGTAACTAAGTAGCCTACATTTATCTAAAGACAGTGAATGAAATAAAAACCCAGCCCAGTGTTTCTAACTCTTTTACAACGAACGTAGCTAGCAACACTAGATAACGTATCCAAGTCAGCAACACTCATAGTCCTTCACTTTAAGCCTCCCGCCAAAGCCAGGTAGGTAGGCAGACGAGTAGGTAGTCCGTCCAATCTTTAATTTTTTTCCGTTTGAATGGTGTTTCAGTCTAGTCAGTTCAGTTTGAAGATTTCCTGTTAAAGATGTGTTCGTTCATGTACTGAACACTTCTAGACTGATGATATGGTTACTTACTGACGCACAGTAGTCTTCATGATGAAGTGCAATGCATGAGATGTAATTGCTTAGCCTTGAAAAAAAGTGAACCAAGAAAAAAGTGAACTGAATGCACCGTTTCAAGCAAAGTGAATCAGAATTTTCCCCTCTGAAGGATACTTTCCAACATGTAAGACTGTTTCCTTGAACTTTTTTTAACCTGCTTCCATTCTTTCATCTCTCAGCTCAGCCACCCTCCCTGTCACCTTTAAATGTCTGGAGGAGAACAACAAAATTGACAAGCGAATCACACGTTTTGTGCTGCCTGTGGGTGCCACCATCAACATGGATGGAACAGCTCTGTATGAGGCACTGGCAGCCATCTTCATTGCCCAGGTCAACAATATGGAGATGAACTTTGGTCAGATCATTACCATCAGGTAGGAAAAAGAGGAGGATCATTGATTATGCTTATGCTGTTATCAATCATGTCAGGGGAAAAAAAGCAAAAAATCCCAGCATTGTTTCATCTGTGTATGCTTCTCTTCAATCTAGTATTACAGCAACTGCAGCCAGTATTGGAGCTGCTGGCATCCCCCAGGCAGGCCTGGTCACCATGGTGATTGTACTGACCTCTGTTGGACTTCCTACTGATGACATCACTCTCATCATTGCGGTTGATTGGTTTCTGTGAGTGGCTTCCTGGATCATGAACATGTGAACAGTAATCCATTATTGCATCCACTCAAACATAAGTGTGACACGTGGCTGTGTGAAGTGCTGTAACTTTTACTTGCATCCCTACATGAATCATCTCTGTAATCTTAAAGGTCAAAAGCAGATCTTTATCTACTACCAACTAGTGACATACTTCTCTCTCCCCAGAGTCTTGTTCTACATCTTCCCTTTTGTATTGAATATTTTTGCAATGAGTTTTAACATAGAAACATAATTAGGTTTCCCAAATTAATCATTTCAATTAGAATACCCTTCCCTTAAATTACTCAGCTAACTGGGGTAATAAGAAAAATACCCATCTCTCCTTTGACTGGAATGGACCAAATATGACTGTCTGTCAAAGCCTTCCCACACAACGACAGGCCCAGAAGTATAATATAGTGTTTAATGAATAAAAGCCTGTATTTTCTAAAGCTGCAGCTGGGTTTTATAAAGCAAGAATATCAGCAAACCAGGCTTATTTTTTAGAAAATTATGTTTCATAAAGGAGGTTTAAGTAAGTCTGGCCTAAATTACCATAGACACTTTCCTTGAGACTAGTCTGGTCCAGTCAGGCTAGTTGTCCATCTTAGCTTCACCTCTGGCATAAAGGCTTTAAGATTTTAGATACAGCTCTCATTACTAAAAGTTATGCCTTGGTGTAACAAAGTAATAGAAACCTTTTTGTTGACCAGGGGCAGATTTCAGGAAGTCACTGCACCCAGCAAAGAAATATTCCAGTACATAACCTGCCATAAAACGCCATAACCCGCCATTTTTCACTTTTTTACTTATTCATTTTACAAATTTACGATAAAAGTTAGATATATCAAGATATAACATTTTCATCGTTGAGCTTTGGAAGTGCTGGCAAAGCTATCTGTTTGAAGTCTCTATGCTAAACTAAGCTAATAGCCTGCTGGCTCCAGTTTCATAAATTATTGTATTTCCCAAAGTTTTTTATAACAATCTTACCTTATTTCAGTTGCATACAACTAAATGAATAAAAAGCAACTCTGCCCTCAAATTTAGCTCCAGTAAACCGTTTACCAAGCATGTTTGCCCACTTAGTCCCACTTGCCCACGTCATCTCTCTGCCTTGTTTACATTGTTATTTATTTGATTGTTTCTGTCTTTACCATGTAAAGTGCCTTTGAGTACCATTAAAAGCGCTATACAAATAAAATGTATTATTATTATTATTATTATTATTATTATTGTTATTATTAATTGCCCTTATATTGTCTTTGTTCATGCTGGAGTGTAGGGACCGTCTGCGTACCACAACCAATGTCTTGGGGGATTCCATCGGAGCCGGCATTGTGGAGTTCCTGTCTCGACATGAGCTCCGCAGCAAAGACGTGGAGATGGGAAACTCAGTGCTGGAGGAGAAGGAGAGGAAGAAACCCTACAAGCTCATCTCCCAGGATAGTGATTTTGAAAATGACAAACGTGCTCACAGTGAATCAAACATGTAGATTATCATTACCATGTACAAGCACTTACAGCTGGTTCTGTTTTGGGGAGTAGGGATCTAATCATCAACCTTAGTTTGAATGTTATATTTCACATTATTTTAATTGTTAACATTCCTTTAATATCTTTTTCACCGAAAATATCAATGCTGACATTCTTTGGTGTCTGTTGTTTTTTCAAATAGGACTGGTAGTTTCTGTTTTGTATGTTTACTTAAATAAATTAATATTTTAACCTCATATAACCCTCATGTAGATTTTGAGGTAGAAGTAGGTTTAGATACATTCTGGATGAAGACTAAACACTGCAGTGAAAGATGTTTTTAAATGAACCACAGTGTGATGTATTGTGTTAAGAAATTATATATTTGGACTATAACCATTTTTCCAACAGGACATAACTAAAGTCAAATTAAAATGTGTCTATATGGAAGGTTAATATTATGGTTATTATAGAGTATTACAAACATTTTATGAATTTTATGTTTCAGTGGTACAGGCTCACAGATTCTTTCTCACACAAGAATTGATTGATTGATTTTTTTTTTCCCAACATTGCTGATTCACTGCAGATATGAGACAAATTAGTATGTAGGATCTTTAATACATGTTAAAACCTCTGATTTCAATATGAATGTGTGAAAAAGTGTAACAACTTAACATAAAAACAGTTGTTTTTGTTTATTATAAATTCAATGAAATAAACAGAAAAAAAGCCTTCCCTGCCTGTTTCCCTTTTATTTATAATGCCAGGGATCATTTCAACTGATTAAATGATTAAAATAAGAGAGAAAGAAAATGATAAAGGTGATTGGGTTAGGGATTTAAAACATTCAAAGAAAAAACTAAAATCCAAAGTAGAAAATAATGTAATCTGGCCCAAAATTAATTGATGAATTGTCAGAAAATCTCTCAACTGTCAGAGATTGAAAGTAACAATTATTGTCAGCATCGCAGCAGAACGGTTCGGAGCATCTTACTCAAAACAACCAAAGAGTGGTCAGGATCCACAACATCAGGCAGGAGATGAGAGCACTAAAGTCCCAGCACAAGGAGGTAGGAGAAGAGGAACACATTGATTTAGCCCAGCTGATGTGCATCCTACGGAAAAATATCAGGGTCTTCCACCGTTCAGAGTGGCATTGAAGGAGCAAATGTTGGAGTTTGATTTAATCTTAATAGACTACCACTATTGATTAAATCTAAGTTTTTGAATATCCCTAAATGTTTAACATTTACATATATGACTTCTGCATACTGAAATAAGTGTGAATATACAGTGGTTTGAATGGTTTAACGTATAAACTGTTTGATTTCGTAAATAACCAAAGGTTTAGAAAAAAAAAAAACATACAGCCATGCAACAAAGATAATGCAGGCAGAAGCACAGCTGTGAAGCATGCTGAGTCAGGGACTTTCCAACTCCAATTAGCAGAGATAGAGCGATGTTATGCCAAGAAGAGGGACACATGAAAAGGTCGCCATTCCCCAATCAGAAAAGGCAGAGAGATATTATGCAAGGACTGTAGGCATTAAAAAACGACAGAAAGATGTTATTTAAGGAAAGGTGGTTGTGATAAGAAAAAGCTTGGCGCACCTACAGATCAAAGGAAACGGGGACAAGTTTACAGATTAAAAAGGCAATGACACTGTATAAGACTCTGTCAAGGACAGAACTAATCAGTTCACTCTCTGGAGAGTCAACTCAGGGCTGAATGCTTTGCTTAATGATTAAAATATTATGATTGCGGTATAGACCTGCTCCCTGGCTCCCCCCTTCCATCTAGCAAACTGTATAACCTCTCCAGGTCTGAGAAGGAGGCCAGGGAGACTTACATTTCTGACTCTCTCGCTGCTGGGCTTATTCGTCCCTCCTCCTCACCAGTGGGGGCAGGCTTCTTCTTTGTTGAAAAGAAGGACAAGACTCTCCGCCCCTGTATTGACTACAGGGGTCTTAATGACATTACTGTTAAGAATAAATACCCCTTGCCACTCATAGACTCTGCCTTCGGCTCCCTTTATCAAGCCACCGTCTTCTCCAAGTTGGACCTCCGCAACGCCTACCATCTGGTTAGGATTAAGGAGGGGGACGAATGGAAGACTGCATTTAACACTCCTCTGGGTCATTTTGAATATCTTGTTATGCCTTATGGGTTAACTAATGCTCCTGCTGTGTGTCAGGCACTCATTAATGATGTCTTGCGTGACATGCTAATCAGATTTGTTTTCTGTCTAAGGCCGAGAAGTGTGAGTTCCATGTGTCCTTGTGGCGACTGTGGCTCATGTGGCGACTGTCGCTCAGTGGAGAGCAGGGTCCTCCAATCAGACGATCGGCGGTTCGATCCCTGGCTCCGGCAGTCCATGTCGATGTATCCTTGGGAAAGACACTTAACCCCGAGTTGCTCCAGAAGGCTGTGCCATCGGTGTATGAATGGGTGTAAATGATTAGATAGATACAGGTAGGTGGTGATGGGCAGGTGGCGCTTGCATGGTATCCATGGTGGATGCCTCAGACTCTGGTGTTGGGGCGGTCCTATCTCAGCGTTCCACCTCCGACCAGAAGCTGCATCCCTGTGCCTTTTTCTCCCGCCAGCTCACCCCGGCAGAGAAAAATTATGATGTGGGGAACCGTGAACTGTTGGCGGTCGTGCTGGCGCTCCAGGAGTGGAGGCATTGGTTGGAGGGTACTACTCATCCGTTTATTGTTTGGACTGACCACAAGAACCTGTCCTACCTTCACTTTGCCCGCAGGCTGAACTCACGGCAAGCTCGGTGGGCCCTGTTCCTTTGACTATTCAACTACACCCTCACCCACCGGCCAGGCACCCGGAATGTGAAACCAGACGCCCTCTCGTGCCAATTTGCCTCTCCAGCTCAAGAGACCGCTGTCGAAACAATCCTACCGTCGTCCTGTGTGGTGGGAGCAGCCAGGTGGGAAATTGATAGGGTGGTCCAGGAGGTCCAAGTGGATCATCCGACTCCCGAAGGCTGTCCAACGGATCGACTGTACCTGCCTCCTCCTGTCAGATCCCCAGTGCTCCAGTGGGGACACGCCTCCAAGGTCGCTTGTCATCTGGGTTTCCATCGTACCCTAGCCTTTCTACACCAACGCTTTTGGTGGCCTTCCATGTCCATGTTTTCTCCCCTATTTCTGCAGGACGTGTGTGTGGCAGGAGGGCGTGACTGGCCGTTTCCTTGGGTAGAGCTGACATCTAGATCGTATAGTGTGTACTTTGTGTGTTTTTTGAGATCTTGTTCTCACTCGTGCTTTTTGTGTTGGCAGGTTTTGGTGAGTCTCTCCACCTGCCCTTTTGTTTGCTCTGGTGCCTCCGTGCCTCCATGTAGACCGGTATGTTTGTTGCGAGCCAGCCAGCCTCCTGCCTCCACTGCCCCCTTTGTGTTTTTTGATAACGTTGGTAATAAACTCTTTGTTGTATATATACTCCGGTGTCTTGTCTCTGCTCTGGGGTCCAAACCCAACCAGGCTGTCACAATAGTATGTGTATGAAATGTCTCACTATGGTGCAGAAAGAGAGAATGAGTGGAATCCATCCATGTTGAATATGTTCAGTGTGATGTCTTGTTGTTTGTTTTGTATTCCTTCGAGGATTAATCTGGACAGCAGTACATGCCTCTATGCAGGATAAACCATAAGCAAAGATAATCAATGAAGAACATACAGAGTGGTAATGAGGAAAGTGTGCATATCTGAAAGCGGGGAAGGCAGATCTTGTATTAGAATAATAGTATATCTAGTTAAAAGGTGTGCAGTTGTCAAAACTTGTGAGCTTATAATAAATATAAGAGAAAAATGGGTTGAAGCTGGCTGAGTTCCCTAGACGCTCTAGATAAGGAGGGTGTCCAAAGGAGTAGGGAGGCAGAGAGAAAAAAAAAGGAAAAGTGTTGAAGCGAGCAATACTTGAGGAAGAAGAATTATTGCGTATGTCACTTTGAAAAGTTTGGAAATAATTTTGCGCGTATCGCTAAGGGGCCTTTTTGGATGCCGATTAAAGTACTGTTTGCCTCGCTAAGGAGCCAAATCGTGGGACGGTGAGATGCCACTCTATTCGGGCGGTGGGAGGAAACTTTGCACGCATCACTTGGAGCCTGTTTGGGACTGCGACATTATTATTGCGTGCGCCACTAGAAGCCTACGGGACTGTGGCGCTGGCCAGAGGAGTGTAAATAGGGCATGTAAATACGGCTAACAGAATATAAGTGACTGTATTTGATTGTGAAATAAGAAATTAAGTGACTATATTCATAGTAAAATAAGAAAATAAGTGACTGTATTCATAGTAAAATAAGAAAATAAGTGACTATATTCATAGTAAAATAAGAAAATAAGTGGCAGTATTGATAGTAAAATAAGAAAATAATTGACAGTATTCATAGTAAAATAAGAAAATAAGACGAAGACATCAGAGAAGGCCGGATCAACTGCCACTGAGCGAGAGATGGAAGAGTGCGATTCAAGAAACTACAATCATCCAACCAGATGCCAAGGCATTCAGAGGAACAGCCGCCATTCCATGCAGCTTTACCTCCAATCTGTCCATCAGAGCTGTCAGGTGAAACCATACCATTCCCAGATGTAAACGAGTTTGATGTCTCTAGACCAAGTAAATTTAAGTCGCATTATAAAATAATATTAGATATAAATATCTTAGACCAAACTATCTAAATTAGATTTAACTTAAACTAATATAAAGATGCTTCACAATCTTCTCTCAGCTGCTGAACGGTGCATAAATCATTTGAACTAAATTTAATGTAAAACGTCCATCGACAAAGTTGATTAATCAGTCAATGATATGAGTCACTGATTCTACCTGGTCACATTCAATCCTTTTCATTTAAATGTGGTTTATTATTCATTGTACTCTTCATACTATTCTTTATTCTTTCCCTTTATTCTGTTTATTTTATGTTTAGTAGTTTAGTAATGTAGGTTGTCTAATAAATATTTCATTTATAAAGAACTTCATCATTTGATTTGTGTGTATATGAAATAATAGGTCAATGTACACCTTGAGAAGAACTCCGTAGCAACTCTGAGATTAAGATTAGATTGATTAATATCACATTTTGAAGTTTTCGTGAGGCCACTGAAGAGGTTAATCTGAGTTTAAAAACGCTGAGCGATGAACATGTAGGAATATGACTGGCTCAATAACCTGACCTGGAAAATCCTTAAACTATTAGGAATGGTGCTTGGAAACTACGCCTGATGGTCGTAGTTGTACTAAGCTGCGTGGGAGAGCGACAGAGGAGGGATCCTTCTCCCAGGATGGACAGAATGCAATAGATGTCCTGTGTACAGAATGAACAGCATAACAGAGATACAACAAATTAAATGTATGTGACATAAATCATTCATACAATAAGAGTAGTAAGCAGAGTAACAGAGGAAGAAAATTACTTACTTATACTACTTGACTACTTATAATAACAGCAGCAATTATTATAGTCGAATTAAAATTATGAAATAGGGAATAGTAATAGTAATGTGAGTAGCAGTGGGTGTCAGCCGGGTCACAGCAGGAGGCACGACCACGGTCCAGGTACCACAACGATTCATGGAAACCTGGCCATCACCACCCTAAGGTTCAAGGAAGTTTGTATAATTCATTTAAAATGCCAAGTTCTTCTGTGTTAAACTCCGCCTTAGGCCCTGGGTTCAAATGGAATGGCAATCAGCTCTATTGTGCCCATCTCAAGTCCCCTTACAAGCTATTATACCAGGCCTCAGGTGCATCCCCAATATAGCCTTCAAGTGACCTCTTTCAATCCAGCAGCTGATGGGACCAGGCATAGGATATGCACCTCAAAGACCTTACAGAGCAGTTCCAGCCAAGTCATGGCCCCAAACGGAGATAGACCCTGTCCCTACCAACGTGAGACTGCCCCAGTCCGCCACACCCTGACCAAGGGAGCCTGACTGGATGATTCCGCCATCAGGACCTTTTAGGCAATGCAGCATCACCCCAGGGAGAGCCTATCGCAGAAATCCTCCTACAGCCGATGACCCCACCCGACCCACTTTCATGCACCATCTGCTTCAAGACGAGGGACCGGACCAGCAATCCCATTCATCAAACTTCACTCCCCTACTGGATCTTCAATATGATGATGGATGATGTCATTAATCATCGACCTACACTGGGTTGGATGGCTGGCTGAAAGCCGTAGAGTCGGGCCTAAATGGAAAGTTCAAAGCCTGGGTCTATCAGCATGGCATTCTCCCCAGAATACTGTGGCCCCTCCTCATCTATGCAGTCCCAATCTCAACAGCTAAGAGAGTAGGGTCAGCAAACACCTCAGGAAATTGCGGCAGTTGCCAAGGAGCCTGAGCAACAGCGCACTCTACAGACACAACAAACTGCAACTGCCATTCAAATCCTTGGAGGAAGAATTCAAGGTCACAAGAACAAAAAGAAGTGATACAGGGACTCAAGTGATTCGAAAGTGGCAAAAGCGGGGATCCAAGTGAGACCTGGCAAGGACAGAGGTAGCTGTTCGGAAGCAGAAGCAAGGCTGCTTCACAAGATGCTAGTGGGAGTGGTCACAAGAGGCCGAGTAGGGCTAAAATCCTTTCCAACTCCCCAAACACCATCAAAGGGAAGTGAGGGAGGTGCCTAGCTCAGTAGGAGGTGAGAGCAGCAGTGGAGGAGCGAAGAACCTGCTAGGCAGTGGGTATGAAGCAACAGGGAGCTTGGACTAGATGGGAGAATGTGGTTGAGAGGAAAGTGACCTGAGCTTAGCTTTTGAAATCCGAGCCACATCGCTTTAAATTTCTTATCCAGGCAGTGTATGATGTGCTTTCAAGTTCATTAAATCTGCTACATTGAGCATAGCAGAATCACCGGCATGCCCACTCTGATCCAAGCGAGGATCCCTGGAACACATCCTAGAACATTCTCAGCTGTTGTACAAAAGCTGTACGAAAGCTCTCAGAGAGGGCATGCTTTGCTGGAAGAGGCCTTTTAAAAAGGAAGCTCTCCAAGTACTGGTCAGCAAATGTCAGCAAGCTGGATGGAGAGCAAGGGGTCTCCCAGTGGAAGTTGGATGTAGGTGATTTTGCAGCCCTTTTCTTTGTCCAGATCCTACAGCAGTTTGGGCATCGAGGGAGAGAGGAAGAGGAGAGCCATCCGCTGTACTACTGAAGCAGTAGTGAGGGCCTCAAGATGGCTTTGGCTCAAAAGAGGAGAGCCATGGAGTCAGATTAGCTAATGATCTGGGCACAAGCTGGGGTCTGAGCAGCACCGGGTGGGTCACCTGGATGAGGATGTATAATGTTAAAAAGACCCAAAACACCCTATCATTCTAGGAACATCACTGAAGATGTGTCCAGACGCATCAGTAGATGTATGTTCACACGACACACACACACAATGATTTTGAATTTATTCAGATAAAATGATTCTAAGACAAGACAATCAGACTACAATACACAAATCAACAATCAAATTAAATCAAAGCAACACACGGTTTCTTGGTTTAGTGACCTTTACATGAATGCTGCATGGTGTGTCTTCATGGTGTGTCTCTGTCTTAAGTAAGGGCCTTCACACCACAATAAACTGTTGTCCCAGTCACAGAGAACAGTGGCATCCATATTTGACTGTTCATTTCCACATTCACAGTCTGTAAGTTCTGGCCTAATGCACAGCCTGGGGAAAGAGTCAGAAGCATCAGGAGTTCATTGTATTGTAAACCACTCTGCTAGCAGCGCTGTCCTAATCTGATTACGCCTTCTTGATATTCTCCAACTCCCTCCCAACTACCCTCTCATTAGACATTTCTACCAGAAAAAGCAAAAAGCAAAAATGTAACAATGCACTGGACAAAAAAATGTAAATCTCAAGACGGGCTAGACCCTCAAAACTTCCTACTCCACTCGCTGGAAATGTTTGTTGTCTGTTTGTTCACTCTAATTTTGGCTGGTTCGTGGTGAATAAACAAAAGCCATCATCTGTGGAGCTCTGTTTCTACAATTCACCATGGCAACAGGTAAACAAAGGGCAGCCTCTATTTTAATTCAGTGGAAGTAGGGATATTAATGCATGGAAGCTCTGCACATTTATCTATAAATGATAGCTTGAGTCAGAGGGGAAAAGTGTCAAAAAGTTAACACAATAAAGTTTGATTCAGTGTTTTCCATTACGTAATAATTATAGGCTGTACCCTACATTACATCTCAAATCGATTTGTTCAGCTTCAATCTGATGGGTACAAAACACAGGGACAAATTCAAGATAAAAAATATAATAAGAAATATAATATAATAAAATAATGTGGATTCTAAATGTAAGACGTATATATCACTCTTGGCTCAATAGGATTCAGTAGCTTTATTTCAGCTACTTCAAAAATATAATATTGTTTAAACCCGTCACTGAAATGCCGTTAAAACACATTCACTATACGCAGCCTGTTTAAAAAAAAACCAACTAACTTTCAAGCTACATTCTACAGCTGCACCACTACCCTGATCAGTCAGAAATATTAGCATATTATCGCCAATATTATAGGAATTATGTTCAATCTGGGTGTGGTGGCTAGCACTGTCGCCTCACAGCAAGAGGGCCCTGTGTCAATTCCCGGGCAAGACGGCCTTCTGTGTGGAGTTTGCATGTTCTCCCCGTGTCAGCGTGTGCTCGTAGAGTTCATAACATCATCTGGAGACGCTCGGTGAATTTCATCGAGTTGTATTCACTGTATCTACCAAGCCACACGTCGGCTGGTTTACAACAGTGATGTTGGGTGTACACTGTCTTGTGGTATAAGTGATGATTACAGTAATGATAGTATCCATTCCAACCAAGACACTATGAGCACATAGGTAAACTATAGGTTTACATGGACATAGGTTTATTAGGACATAGGTTTACATTGACTTTAGTTTTTGTGGACACAGGCTAAGAATGGTCTCCTGGATCAGTTTGTACTTTAAAAAAACTTTGTAAAATATATATATTGTTTAAATTTCAAGATAGAAAAAGCACATTCACCATAGTCAAAATATTTGTTTTTCGCTCATAACAATATTAAAGGACGGTGCTTAGTCGTATGTGAGAGGGTCTACAATACTCTGAACTTTTTGTTCTTCAGGTAGGCTAATCTGTGTGAACGAGTGTGAAACCGGGAGATGGCGACCGGGCAACGAGTGGGTTATTACCGTTGGTAGAATCCATGAAGAAGAACGATCCGCTGCCACTGGGTGAAAGGCGATTGGCTGACTCTCTAGTCTGCACACGCACTTGTCTAGCAGAGGAGATCATTGAGGTACAACGCATGCGCAGAGCGTGTCCCAGCTTTCATTCAACAGCCCTGCACCGACCGGTTCCTCCGCCGTGTTTCGGAACCATGTCGTCCACTACGCGTGCTGACCTGGGTCGGGCGCTCTGTATTATCACCGGGTCCTCAAGAGGCTTTGGTAGGACCATAGCGAGAGAGATGTCTCGGTTTGTGAAGCCAGGGTCGGCGCTCGTCCTGACGGCCCGTTCCGCTGATGACCTGCGGGCTCTGCAGGCGGAGCTGGCCGAGTCTGAGGCGGGCAGAGCGGGTCTGGTGGTCGAGTGTGTGGTGGCAGATCTGAGTCAGATGGAAGGACTGGAGAGCATCGTCAGAGCATCCAAAGACGCCTTTTCTGAGGACATGGACCACGTTCTACTGGTCAACAATGCGGGTAAGAAGAAACCGGTACAGTCAGTAATGCATCATCAAAGTCCTCGACCAACTAGAAAATACAAAAGTACTTATATTTGTATATGTATGTATGTATGTACAGTGGGTACGGAAAGTATTCAGACCCCTTTAAATTTTTCACCCTTTGTTTCACTGCAGCCATTTGCTAAAAAGTTTCGCATTAATGTACACTCAGCAACCCATCTTGACAGAAAAAACAGAAATGTAGAACTTTTTGCAAATTTATTAAAAAAGAAAAACTGAAATATCACAAGTATTCAGACCCTTTGCTCAGTATTGAGTAGAAGCACCCTTTTGAGCTAGTACAGCCATGAGTCTTCTTGGGAATGATGCAACAAGTTTCTCACACCTGGATTTGGGGATCCTCTGCCATTCTTCCTTGCAGATCCTCTCCAGTTCTGTCAGGTTGGATGGTGAACGTTGGTGGACAGCCATTTTCAGGTCTCTCCAGAGATGCTCAATTGGGTTTAGGTCAGGGCTCTGGCTGGGCCAGTCAAGAATGGTCACAGACTTGTTCCGAAGCCACTCCTTTGTTATTTTAGCTGTGTGCTTCGGGTCATTGTCTTGTTGGAAGGTGAACCTTCGGCCCAGTCTGAGGTCCTGAGCACTCTGGAGGAGGTTTTCTTCCAGGATATCTCTGTACTTGGCCGCATTCATCTTTCCTTCAATTGCAACCAGTCGTCCTGTCCCTGCAGCTGAAAAACACCCCCATAGCATGATGCTGCCACCACCATGTTTCACTGTTGGGATTGTATTGGGCAGGTGATGAGCAGTGCCTGGTTTTCTCCACACATACCGCTTAGAATTAACGCCAAAAAGTTCAATCTTGGTCTCATCAGACCAGAGAATCTTATTTCTCATAGTTTGGGAGTCCTCCATGTGTTTTTTGGCAAACTCTATGCGGGCTTTCATATGTCTTGCACTGAGGAGAGGCTTCCGTCAGGCCACTCTGCCATAAAGCCCCGACTGGTGGAGGGCTGCAGTGATAGTTGACTTTGTGGAACTCCCATCTCCCTACTGCATCTCTGGAGCTCAGCCACAGTGATCTTTGGGTTCTTCTTTACCTCTCTCACCAAGGCTCTTCTCCCACGATTGCTCAGTTTGGCTGGACAGCCAGGTCTAGGAAGAGTTCTGGTCATCCCATACTTCTTCCATTTAAGGATTATGGAGGCCACTGTGCTCTTAGGAACCTTGAGTGCTGCAGAAATTCTTTTGTAACCATGGCCAGATCTGTGCCTTGCCACAATTCTGTCCCTGAGCTCCTTGGGCAGTTCCTTCGACCTCATGATTCTCATTTGTTCTGACATGCACTGTGAGCTGTAAGGTCTTATATAGACAGGTGTGTGCCTTTCCTAATCAAGTCCAATCAGTTTAATTAAACACAGCTGGACTCCAATGAAGGAGTAGAACCATCTCAAGGAGGATCAGAAGAAATGGACAGCATGTGAGTTAAATATGAGTGTCACAGCAAAGGGTCTGAATACTTATGACCATGTGATATTTCAGTTTTTCTTTTTTAATAAATTTGCAAAAATTTCTACATTTCTGTTTTTTTCTGTCAAGATGGGTTGCTGAGTGTACATTAATGCGAAAAAAATGAACTTTTCCGATTTTAGCAAATGGCTGCAATGAAACAAAGAGTGAAAAATTTAAAGGGGTCTGAATACTTTCCGTACCCACTGTATATGTATATATATATGTATGTATATGTATGTATGTATGTATATATGTATATATATATGTGTGTGTGTGTATATATATATATATATATATATGTATGCATATATATATGTATGTATATATATGTATGTATATATATATGTATGTATATATATATATATATATGTATGTATATATATATGTATGTATATATGTATATATGTATATATATATATGTATGTATATATATATGAATGTATATATATATATGTGTATATATATATATATATATATATATATGTATGAGATAAAGACCCTCCTCAAGGAGAAGAAGAGGGTCTTTAGATCAGGAAACAAGGAGGAGCTGAGGACTGTGCAGAGGGAGCTGAGGAGGAAGATCAGGGAAGGGGAAAATGTCTACAGGTCGAAGATGGAGGATCAGCTGCAGCAGAACAACATCAGCAGAGTCTGGAAGAGCCTCAAGGCCATGTCTGGCCACAGCCAACAGCCTGTGGGGGACCAACAGTGGGTGAATGATCTGAACTCATTCTTTAACAGATTTGATCAGCCAGGACATTGAGATTGTGCAATCTTATAAGTACCTGGGTGTTCACTTGAACAATAAACTGGACTGGACTAATCATTCAAAGGCACTTTACAAAAAGGGTCATAGCAGACTGTATCTGCTGAGGAGACTGAGGTCCTTTGGAGTGCAGGGAGCACTCCTGAAGACCTTTTTCAACTCTGTGGTGGCATCAGCCATCTTTTATGCAGTGGTCTGCTGGAGCAGCAGCATCTCAGCAGCAGACAAGAAGAGACTCAACAAGCTTGTCAGGAAGGCCAGCAGTGTGCTGGGGTGTCCACTGGATACAGTGGAGGTGGTGGGAGACAGGAGGGTGATGGCAAAGCTGTCATCCCTGATGAACAACACCTCTCACCCCATGCAGGACGCCCTGGCAGCTCTGTGCAGCTCCTTCAGCCACCGGCTGCTTCACCCCCGGTGTGTGAAGGAGAGGTACCGCAGGTCCTTCCTTCCTGCTGCTGTCAGGTTGCACAACCAACTCTGCTCCCAGCAGACCACATGACCACATGACAATAATAACATGACAATAAAAACCTGTGCAATACATTACACATTACACTGTGCAATAATAGTTAAAAATAGTTAAAATAGTTGGGGGTTTTTTCTCTGTCTGTAAATATAATATTTCAGTTATTGTTGTTTTTTCTACTGTTTTTTTTATTGCTTATTTATAATACTTGTTTTATTTTATTTTTAATTTTAATTTTTTATCTTGTCTTCTTCTACTATGTCTCTTGTGTGCACTTTACTCTACGCTGTTGTAACCTGCAAATTTCCCCGCTGCGGGACTAATAAAGGATTATCTTATCTTATCTTATCTTATCTTATGTATGTGTATATATATGTGTATGTATGTATACATATATATGTATGTATGTATGTATGTATGTATGTATATATATATGTATGTATGTATGTATGTATGTATGTATGTATGTATATATGTACATAATGATACTGACGCAAACAATTTATATACTGTATATATTCTATGTATTATTGACTGTATATATTATATACTGTTTATATTATATATTGTATGTATTATATTATATTGTGTATTTTATATACTGTATATTTTATAAACTACTCTATATATTATATACTGTATATTTAAAGTATTTAAAATCCTGAGTAAGTTTTGACTTTTGTGCTGCTGCATTAAAAAGATTTACACTTGAATTGTAATTCCTTTTACTAAGTTGCTGGTGTACGATTAATTATTTTCATAAAAGATAAGTCAGTTATTTATATCTATATATTTACTTGTTACATTTTGTCTTACAGAGTCAGTAAAACAAAGTTTAAGTTAGGTCTGATGTTTCCTTACACATAAAGTCTCTCAGGCATACAGCTTATTGGTGAAACACTGGTATTAGATCAGTACTCTGTATCAGCTGATACCCAAAGATCAGGTTTTACTGTTGTGACTGAGAAAGTAAGATAGGTTGCATTCCTACTTTGGGGGCCACAAGCAGGATTTGAGTGGAACCCTCTTTTTTATTTTGTGATCTTGTTGCTTCCTCTTGATAATATTTGTGTAACAGTAGTTGATGGAAACACTCTCAAGGTATGTTTGAGGATGGAGACGTACAAGTAACACTAGTAACCCCTTCTTTCCTCTTCCCAGCCTCTCTGGGGGACGTGTCCCGCTATGCCAAAAGCTTCACCGACATGGCCGAGGTGGACTCTTACTTGTCTCTCAATGTCAGCTCCTCCCTGTGCCTCACTGCCAACGTCCTGCAGGCGTTCCCACAGCGTCCAGGTCAGCGGCGCACCATAATCAACATCAGCTCACTGTGTGCTCTGCAGCCTTTCCGCTCCTGGGGGCTGTACTGCACCAGCAAGGCTGCCCGAGAGATGATGTTCAGGGTGCTGGCCGAAGAGGAGCCGGACCTGCGGGTGCTCAGCTACTCCCCAGGTGAGAAGCTGCATGTTTGTGCTGGTTACGTTCCAGTCCAACCAGTCAGCCTGAGACTGGAGCTGATTCGGAGGAATTGAATAAAGTCTTCCTAAAGATGTTGTGACACTGAGCAGAAATCGGCTGCAAACATTATTTCACACACTTTCAAAGACAGAGAAAAAATGGAGGACGTACAGAAACATACCACAGGTTACAAATCGCTTTATTACTTGACTTTAAGTCACATAATAATGAGAGGTTGATTAAAAACAAAATTTGTTTGTTGTGCCCATTCCCAGCCTTGAACCACACACTCACCTATGACCTCTGTATTGAACCAGGGCCTCTGGACACAGCCATGCAGGCGTTGGCCAGATCAAGAACAGCTGATCCCAGCATCAGGAAGTCTTTCTCAGACATGTTCGCTCAGGGCCAGCTGCTCACCTGTGAGGCGTCCTGTGCCAAGCTGATGAAGCTCCTTCTGGAGGACAGCTACACGACGGGAGCTCACATCGACGTCTTTGACCTCTAGACACAGCATGAGTACTTACAGCCATTCAGTATTTTTATGTGTGCCTTTGGTTTCGATTGAAACTCTTTTGATTTATATCTGCCGCTAACCTCTTTTAATAGCGGAAAAGTTAAGAGTTGACTCAAAATTCACTGTCAATCTTACCTCTGTAGGTTGTAGCCTTCTATTTTGAATCGGACCAATGTGACAGCCTGAATATGAAACTAATGTTCATCAAAAGTACATTCAAAACATTCCAGAACACAAGTTTACTCTCCACTCGGCCAGTGAAGTAGCAGTCAGTAACGTCAACACACAGAGACGAGTATAAGTCTGAACCTTTCTAATAATACACATATAAAGAGTGAGGGAATACAAAAAGACATGGTGGTGTGTAGCATGAGGCCACCTGAGCATCGCCGTAATGAATGTAACACGGGACACCTCAGTAAAATATTTTCTACATGTTGCAGGATACCATTAGTAGACGTTCAGTAGATGAGCCATCTCAAGCTGAAACATGATGCAGCCGTTGGACATCAGGCCTCGTTAATGTCTTTTCATTAAAGCAGCAGTGTGCAGCCTTTAGGGGGATTTATCAGCAGAAATAGAATATAGTATTCATGATTATGTTTTCACCTGCACGAGTTGGCGATCACTTTGGGAAGATTAAAACAGGTCCCTATTTTCTTGATGCATAAGATATGAAGCCAAAGCCCTCCGAGTCCATTAAAGAATAGACATGTTGTTCTCAGCGTCCGTATAGAGCATTCTCTGAGCGCCAGTGCCTTCTTTCAGCTGTCTTTAATGATGAGAGATGCAGCCACACTGAGAAAAGCACTGACGTAGTGTGTTTTTTTTCAGAGCACTCCATGCCTCAGTATTTTTTATGTCACCACTCTGAGCCCTTTTTGTCTAAAAACCTCTGAACTTTTCAGAAAGGCGCTGGTGTCGTCACGGTGGACGAAGCACTCAGCCTTAAAAAAAATAACGCTACATGGACTGTCAGTGGTCTGAGTGTGTGGGAGCCTGACAGCCGAGCAGAAGCAGCCGCTCAGATGGACTGACTGAGCTTGTATAGGCTACGAGGGAATTTACCTGGCCTACACACAGACAGGCAGCAGCAGGTCGCTGTGAATTCAATTATTAACAAATTAATTCTTTTGTCAGAAAGATTAGGGGAATAGACAAAAAACGCTGTTGGCACTGTTCATTAGTGTATAATCACCTGAAAGTAAGAGTTGTTGTGTTTTGGTTAGCTTAGAATGAGTCCTTCACATCTACATAGGGAGCGGCTCCTCTTTATGGAGTCCATCATGTTTCTACAGGAGCCCAGAACAGACAAACCAAACACTGGCTCTAGAGAGGGACATTGACGTTGTTATGTTACCTTAAGGCCACCATAGTTCTGAAGGGAGGGGTGGGGAGGGGGGAGTATTCAGTTTGGTATATTTAGAGCAAGCTCTCTTTTACAGGACGTCCTAATTACAGTACATATAATACAACAAAAGGAACAGTATACAATTATAAAACAAACAGGTCAAGAATATGAACAACAATTCAAAAGCATGCGTTCACACTGCTCCACAGTATGTCAGATACAAGGGATTTAAATTAGCTAGTCTAAATTTACAAGCTTGTGTCATAGTATTCATAAAGCCAATTTCTCAATCTCCGTATAAACTTGATGATGTTTGATGACCAAATAGTCTTGGAACCTGGTTCCTAGAAGGTCTATAGGCCGAGTTAAAGGCTTCTAAACCTTGCTAGACGCCATCAAATCCTACACACTGCTGCTTCACATTCAGAAAAGTTCAGAAAAGTTGAAGAAGAGAAAAATAAGTAGAACCATCTTTGTCAAAACGGTGTGCCCTAACTGTAAACTGTCTGTTTATGTCATCAGTAGATATTGTTCTCTTTGCGCTCTGATCTGATCTCTTAATTGTGACTAGAGTGACGTCCGGGGTTGGACTTTTAAGGTGCCTTACTTGTGATATCTGTTAAAAGGATGTTCAGTGAACTGTGATTGATGATGCTGTATTGCTGATCCATTTCAATATGTCACTCGACTCCAAATATTCTTACACATTTCACAATGTATGTCTTATTATTTCTTTGTACATGCTTACCTTCAGCTGTGATCAAAATCTGCTTAGTAAACTTGATACAGTATATTACATAAATGCAATAATGAGCTTATTTTTATTAGAGTTGTTTTTGTCTTTTATTTCATCTTTTCACACATACCATTGAAGCCCATGATAAGAGTCTGACTACCTAACCTACAAAAATATCAGAGTATCATATTTAATTATAACATAAAGGTGCCACTTATAACAAGTCACAATTATGAACGGTTCTTGATTATTTCTTCAATGCTTATAAATCATTTGATATTTACAAGTCAGTAATATCCGTAACAAAGTGTAAATTTCTAAAATCTTTTGAAATTTACACTTTGAAATGCTCCAGTATGTTCAGCAGCTAGTCACTAATGGGGCTGAGCAGCAGGTTCTGAGAACAGAGACAGTAGACATTGTGTTGTGAGACTAAAATAATTAAAAGAAAGGTCAAAGGGGGTCACCATGAATATCCACAGATAATTTACCAAGAGTTAGACCCAATGACGTCTGATCACAGCAGCAGCTTTCCGTGAAGCTGCTCTAATCAATGTTTTAATAGTAACAGTGGATCAGTTGAGTGTCTGTACTGTGACAGGGGTAACTCGTAGTGACAGAACCCACGGAGAACTATCGCCAGCTCTGCTCTTCCTCTCAGCTCTACGCAACCTTTTCAACACGTTTCAGCTCATTGTTACGGTTTTACCTCACTGTTTGGGTTCACTCTCTCAGCTCTGATAAAGCCACTGTACACCTCCTGCCCAGCACCAAACAGGACACTGAACATTGTGGAGCTCACAGATATTTATTTCTCAGGAATTTGTGGAGACCATCAACAGAGCCAAAGGACCGTGAGTACTGGACTTACACTTATCAGTTGGGCAAAAACACGACGAAATCTGTCAGTAGACATCTGTATCATGTACCATGCTGTAAATGTACTATCATGTACCTTGCTATGGCAACGGCAGCGCATGTACATGCTGCAGCCGATAGCTACCATGAATTACGCTTCATTTTTTTCTTTAATTGTTTTTTGTTTTTGTTAATCACAAATAGCCTATGACAGAATATGTTCATCAACATCTCAATTCCGCTACCCAGCATGCTCCTGGCTGTCTGATGTTCAATAAAGAAAAATAAGATGGATGAAATAAGACTCCAGTTGAGCCCACATCCTCACAGAGATCTGGATCCATCGTTCATCTTGGATCAAGCTCCACTTGACGGACAGACAGCAGGACAGAGCGCAGGACTCGGGTTGGACCAGAGGAGGTGGACTCTGTGTTTACATCATAATGCTTGATGCTGAAACACAGTCAATGTTGATGGACAATGTTTTCTCATGTTGAATTTTTAATGTGAAGATGTCAGCCATAATATCTGCACAGAGAATTGTTTTTGTCGATGCTGTTTACACTCCTTGTGATGCAAATGTGAAAAATGCACTACAGGAATATACTACTGTTTTTATTTTTTTGTCATGTGTTTGATTTGTTACGAATGGGCTACAACTTCAATTCATTGTGCATCCCTGTGTTGCAAAATGACAATAAATGATCCTTGAATAACAACTTCATATGGGGATAGTATGTCCATGTTGTGTAACAACAAAAAACAAATTAAAGGCTTATTGTGCGTCTGGATGTGACAGGATGTGACCCCCTCCACTGCACTGTGCAAAGGTTTCTAAATAAAAAAAGAAACGCAAAGAGGCTGACTGTAAATGTGAGCGGCTCTGTTTCCTGACATGAGCCTCTGACAGACAGCCACAGGTGCCCCGGACCAAAATACCACCAGAGGGACCAACCCAAAGAAAGGGGCACCCCTAGACTACCTCCACCTCTGCTACCTCCCCTAGCCCTTCATTTTACACTACTCTCCCCCCTTCAGACTCTGGGGGGTTGGTACAACCTCTAATGGAGCAAATTTATTTTGGGCTGTAGCAGGGGTCTGGCTAAGGAGAGAGTGGGCAAGTGCTCCTTAGAATTTCACGAGAACTCTCAGCTCCCAGCAGCTTGTTCAGTCCCTCATCCCTCGGCCAGTCCCACCCTCAGCAGCCTTCTCCCTCCTCTGGGTTTTATTTCGCCAGTACAATGACTGTGGGCAACATGGAGAGTGTTCAGCTGTTTGATGCTGGGAAGAAAGGTCGAGGCCTGAGGGCCACCAAAGAGCTCAACGCTGGAGAAGTGGTCTTCGCCGAGCCAAGCTTCTCCGCTGTGGTCTTCGACAGGTACGAGGCTCCTGGTTGTCGTAGTCGTAGATTAGATGTACTGGTAGGAGGACTGGCTTTTTCTCACTGAGCACGTCTGCATGTCTGGCGGACACACTGTGTGTTGTGGACAGGAGGCCATACTTCTCTCAGCTGTGACCTCATTTCTAGATGCCATGATTCTCCTGACACCAGCAGTGGGAAAGCTGTCAGGATGTCATGTGAGCTTGATATACTTTTGGATTCAGTGTTCAAGAGCACAGAGGCTCTGCCACAAAATGATTAAACACCTTACAATCTTTCAAACTAATTTTTCATATTGAAA
Organism: Anoplopoma fimbria; assembly: GCF_027596085.1. NCBI lineage: Eukaryota > Metazoa > Chordata > Actinopteri > Perciformes > Anoplopomatidae > Anoplopoma > Anoplopoma fimbria. Next base: position 9,363,981 of record NC_072462.1, on the reverse strand, counting down.
ATGGATAAAACATCAGTTGGAAAATCTCAGCAGCAGTTTAAATAGAGAAATGCCATTTTTTCTCTTTACATGCAGTAGATTAAAGTCTGCTTTCAGACATCGGTCATACCTCTATTTCTTTTACATTGTTCATATGCTTCATACTACACTAGGAATATTGTCACAGCTGCAAAAAAAGTTCATATAGGAAAATAAAAAGATATTCATAAAAGAAAAACTGAATATGAAACAGACATATTTGAGGAGTTGGGAGCGAGATCGGCTTGATAAACCAATAGCAGTATTTTGAAATCATTTTAAGTCATAGTTAAGCTCTGAGTCCTGGACTGATGTGGTCCTTCTTGGTCTAGTTGCAGCCATCTGAATGAGTTTTAAAAAGGCCCCAATAAAGTTGTAATATGATCTCAAAATGGGAGTCCACAGCAACCAAGATTTATGGCTTAGTTTGTGGTTTAACATTTGGGATTCAAGATGTGTGCTGGATTTTAGTCACAATTCTTTTCCCCGAAAAATGAATCCTGTTTCATTTTTATTAACACATGTTGTGAAAAAACTCTTAAAACTTAGCTTAGCTTAACATAAAGACTGGAAGCAAAGCAAAATTGCACACCTGGCTCTGTCCAAAGTTAAAAAATACACAACCAGCAACTCTAAAGCTTACTGGTGTACATAGGGACAGCACTCAGGCTGAAACAGGGACTGACCAGTTGAAGCTTATGGGGTCACATGTTGGAACAAGGAGCTGCTTCCTATCTTAATACCAAAGTAAACTAATCCTCTCTTGGCTCTATCTCCATGCTGCACAGATATAAATAAAAAATAAATATTTTATATTTTGGGACATCCAATGATTTGTTTAATGATGTACACAGTAATTGTTCGGAACCATATCCAATTCCCTGCAGTATTATGGTGGCATGCTCTGTCATGTTTCATAATTTGAGTTAACTGTTAGTTTAGATGTGTAATTACCATACCTAGTAGTAGTAGTAGTAGTAGTAGTAGTAGTAGTAGTGTTGTGGTAGATTTTTGATGAATGAGACAAGAATGGTTAATAATTAACTGTTGTAACTAACATGTCCTTTATCTTAATTATGTTATTGTATTCAACATTTTGACTTTGATGCTCATTTTGATTACCTCATGAATAACTTGTCAGATGGACTTTTGTCTTCTTTTTCAAAGCTGGAACATGTAATGCAACGCGAGTGATGCAGCTGTAGTTTTGGAATTCGGCAACACGCAGTGACGTGGACTTTTCTGTAAATAGTATGTGGTAATACGACATAGTGCAGTCGGGTTTGGCTATGTGCTGGAATGCCAGACATCTGGTGGCGTTGAGTTTGAGCCAAAGAAGGGCTGCTAGCTGCAGACACTGGGTGTCCAACACAGTAGCACTGCACTAACGGATCTGCCTAATGTTATCAAAGAGCTGTCCACAACTACACACAGTGGATGAGTTCACTCCAACAGAACAAGCTTCTGTGTCTTCTGCATCCAAACTGTGAAAACATATGAGGAAAGAAATGTTATCATGTTTACAGACAGATATTTTATATATGATATGTATGTGCAAATGTATATGTGTTTTGTTCATGCATACTGTATATTTAACAATATTACATAGATAAATAGTACATAGAATAGTATTTAGTATGCATATGACTGAATAAATCATACATTTCTTATTATTGCATCATGCAGACAACTTTTCCCAGAGACACCATATATTCACATAAGCCAGAACCAATTTTTAAACAATAAAAATAATAAACTAGAAGAGCTTTCACTATCAAATCTTCATACTTTCATTGTCTACAATAAGATTCATAAATCACTGACACAAAAATGTTTACTATGTAGTGCAAAAGAAATCAGAGTAAGTAGTCAACCAACTAAATTGTCTTTAAGGAGTTGTTTCCAGGCTTTTAAGAAAATGTTAGCGAATTTTAACAAATCAAAATTGAACAACCGTTCTAATTTCAGATTCTCTGAACACCAGACAATGTCAGGCTGCAGATGATGTCATGGGAAAAAAAATTGACAGACGCTCAGACGTCTGTCATAAAAAGAAAAAGGACGCATGTAGTGCTGAGAATAGGGATGAATTATGGAGATAATGATAATAATAACTTTATAAATATATGATCTGGCTATGCAAGACTAGCATTTCTGTAGGGAGTCTGGCAGTTTGGGAGCAATGCATGCATAGTCGATCAATCAATTGGAGAAAAGTTCACGTCAAACTTTGAATGACAGCCACCTAATTTACATAATGAAGAAATGCATAAAGAAACGAAATACAGAAATTCAAAAAATAAAGTTTTGGGAAATAAATAGGGAAAAATTGCAAAGGGAAAATAATATAGAAGTAAATGACAAGATATTTAAATATATAGATGTACACTTGGTGAACAATGACATATTCATTTATTATTTATTGATTTAGGGATTTCAAAATGTATTTATTATAGTATTTATTTGTTATTTTGGCCACTACTATAGTCATTGCTGCTGTTATTATAAGTAGTCTTAATTTTTTCCTTCGTTACGCTGCTTACTACTCTTATTATATTAATCATTTATGTCATATGCATTGAATGTGTTGTATCTCTGTTATGCTGCTCATTCTGTACACATGACATGTATTGCATTCTGTCCATCCTGGGAGAAGGATCACTCCTCTGTCGCTCTCCCATAGGTTTCTTCCTTTTTTCTCCCTGTTAAAGGGTTTTTTTTAGGGGAGTTTTTTCCTGTGCCGATGTGAGGGTTCCGGGACAGAGGATGTCACATGTGTACAGATTGTAAAGCCCTCTGAGGCAAATTTGTAATTTGTGATTTTGGGCTATACAAAATAAATTGAATTGAATTGAATTACTGTCCTCCATACATATTTGATAAACAGCAGAGAATGAGTGTTCTGTTTAGAGAGAGCTGAACTGACTAGCTTTAGGTTTTTTGCCTCCTCGATCTCTTTAGTTTTCTTCCGTCTCAATGCCATTATTGAGATGTCAATGAAAGATCATGTTTTCAGTGCAGCTGCTGTGTTTCTCTCTTTTGTGTCCCTCCCAGTTTGGCCACTCAGGTGTGCCACAGCTGTTTCCGGCGCCAGGCCAAACTGCACCGCTGTGCCCAGTGTAAATTTGCCCATTACTGCGACCGCACCTGCCAGACTGCATGCTGGGATGAACACAAGCAGGAATGTGGAGCCATTAGGAAGATTGGCAAGGTGCCCAGCGAGAATGTTCGGTAAGGAGAACTGAGACCTGCGAGGAAGCTCCAGAAGAAGGATGAAAAGAAAGTTGTATAAAACTGACTTGTATAGACAGTAGACAGTACAGACCAATCAGCCACTGTCTTTCTTTGCAGTAATGTATAAACATGTCCCCAACACTAGTACATGACAAGTTGTCTCTCACTCAGCGCTAGATTTCCATGAACATTGTTGTGGATATTCATGTTCCCTCAGAGGATGGATTTGAATGTTTTATGACTTATTTTGGGCACAAACAGTATTTTAACAATTATTGGATGCAATGTATTTCAATACTGTACAGACAGTCATGTTGCCCAGAGAATGAATCCTACTGATGTTGGTGATCTTTTTCTAGCGCCACTGTGAGGTTGACATTTGTGGATTTTGGTGAAATGTCTGAACAAAACTATTGAATCGATTGCCATAACATTTGGTAAACACGAATAAGTGAATGTGTTTGCTGAAAATCTAGCAACAGCATCAGGTCAAATTTGACCAATACTTTGGATAATGATGTAAACGGTAGTTACTGTACTTTGGGTTTGGATCGCATATGTTAGGATTCTAACAAACTAAACTAAATTGGTGTTCATGGTAAACATTATACCTGCTTAACATCAGCATGCTCAAATTCTGATTTAGATTTAGTTAGCATTTGGCTCCTAGAAACATTTAAATGTTCACACTGTACAAACCACATTCATGGTCATCAGAGGATGAACCATTTTGATTTTAACTACCTCATTACCTTTTCTTAAGCGCCAAAATATGGTGTATTGACTGATGGGTGAATAATACTCCATGACAATTTGCTGTCATTATTCATGCTCCACAGAGGATGAACACTCTTGATAATAATCCTATAAATGTCAGCCAAACTGTCACTTTTGCACATAACAACATCTTCCAATCTAATTGACAGACTGTGTCAGTTGATGGCAAAGTACACGCCAGACGTATCATGAACATAAAAGTAGTCAAGGCACAGAAAGTGGGATGGTCTGACTGTTGACGCTGGTATATTGGACAGTGGTGTGTCCTGACAAGTGCAGCCTCTCTAGGGGTCACTAATGGGACTTTAGCCTTATGATCCTGTTATACTAGTGCCCCACTGTGGAACAACATCCTTCTCAAAATCAGAAAAGGGACTTGAGGAAGGACAAGTTTGAGCTTTGGCTGATGTTCCGTTTTCTAATGTTTCACATGGATAATTATATTAATATATGATGATTTGATAAGAGAATTTTGAATTTCATATTTCTCCTATGTAATTCTGTAGGATTCTGTAGTATAGGATTCAGTGGTGATTTTGAAAGGTATCCATTTGTCTCACACCCAGTCTGGCTGCTCGTTTACTGTGGCGTATACACAAGGAAACAGGCATTGTGTCAGACAGTCAGCTGATCTCAGTGGACCAGCTGGAGGACCATGTGGCTGACCTACCTGAAGAAGATCTCAAGCAGCTTAAGACTGATGTGCACAACTTCCTGGAATATTGGTCCTATGGAAGAAAGCAGCACTCCGTCGACGACATCTCACACATCTTTGGCATCGTAAGAATGGATGAATTTGTGTTCCTCATTGCCTCTTATTATATATTTGTAAAGTGCTCTAGGAAAGAGTGCTTCAGAATCAATCTTAGGTACTTTGTCTCTCCCATCCCACTCCTTCCCTCAACACTCTCCCCTTCCTCCCCTCGGTGTCTCTTTCAAGATCAAGTGTAATGGATTCAAACTGAATGACCAGAGAGGCCTGCAGGCTGTTGGTGTTGGTCTTTTCCCCAACCTTTGTCTGGTCAACCATGACTGTTGGCCCAACTGCACTGTCATCCTCAACCACGGAAAGTAGGTATCCAAGCTACTGCTCCTAACAAGTCACAATCAGAGACCTCTGGGTATTGGAATATATATTATGCGAGCACACCAGTAAGTACAATAATAAAACTGTGGACCATACCGACTTGTTAATGCTTTATTTCGAACAAAAGACCAGTGTATGGACTCTTGCTTTCTTTTTGCAGCCAGTCAGCATTGAGTTCTGCTCTCCACTCTCAGAGGAGGTATGTAGAACAATCAAGACCACTCAAACCAATTAGAAATAATGTGTTGCTTTAGTCATTAATTTGTAAATTAATATGCACAATGATGTAAATGAATGTGCATTGGTCCTGATAAATAAACACATAAAGTAATTAAAGAATACAGCGAGAAATGCAAATGTCAGCATAAAATAGTGTTTTCGATAAGAAGATTGAGACCACTCCCATGTCTTTGTCCTGTCCTCCTCTGTCCCAGGATTGAGCTGCGAGCTGTGGGTAAAATCTCAGAGGGCGTGGAGCTGACTGTCAGCTACGTGGACTTCCTCACCCTGTCTGCTGATCGCCAGAAGAAGCTGAAGGCCCAGTTCCACTTCCTGTGCAGCTGCGAACACTGTAGCCAGGGCGTCAAGGACGACCTGATGATGGCCGCCGCAGAGAGCGAGGGGAACAAAGTTGGGTTTACATATGATAATAGTAACACAAAAGACAGTCTTTTTCATTTCTTTATTCCCTTGTATGGTGATGAGCATACTGAATGTTCCAGTTAACTGTTGTTGTTGTGTCTCCCTCTCAGCCCTCTGCTGATAAGGTAAAAGAGGGGACAGCCTTCACTAAAGAGTGTCTGGAGAAGATTGAGAGGTCCCGTATTGAGAAGGATTACCACGAGGTACACGACACCACTCTCAGCTCTACTGCATTTCTCTCTCTCTTAATGTCTCCACTTGATATCCCTTTCTTCCTGTATGTCTCCTATATCGTGTGCTGTCTGTCCTCTCTTAGATGGTGAGGTTGTGTCGTGAGTGTCTGGAGAAGCAGGACAATGTCCTGGCTGACACTCACCTGTATAAGCTGCGTGTGCTCAGCATTGCCAGTGAGGTGCTGTCATACCTGCAGTCCTTCTCTGAGGCTGCAGGCTACGCCCGCAGGATGGTGGAGGGATACACGTGAGTGCGGACAGAGCACTTTTTTCTGGAGGGATACAGTAACTCCACACAAGCATGATCACGCTGAAGACACTAGCTGTCTTGACTGAGATAAGACAAGATCAGTATGAAGTTATGATTTATGTAAACTCCCCATGTTCCATACAGTATATTTGCATAGAAACTGCCCATGTAAATGGTAATGGTAAATGGACTGTACTTGTATAGCGCTTTTCTAGTCTCTGACCACTCAAAGCACTTTTACACTACATGTCATCAATCACCCATTCAAATCCATTCATACACTGATGGGAGGGGTTACCATGCAAGGTGCCACCTGTCTGTCAGGATTCTAACTAACAGTCATACACAAAATTTCACCGCAGAAACAGCCTGCGGGAGCACTTTAGGGTTAAGTGTCTTGCCCAAGGACATATCGACCTGGACTCCCGGATCCTTTGATCGGATTGGCAACCCTGCTCTCCACAGTGGCCTATTTCACCATACATTAGCATTAGAACCTTTGAGGCTCTACAGCTGGTTAGGAGAAACCTCTTTGTAATCACACCCTAATACAAAATATAATGATCATGTAAGTGTCACACAGTCAGGCAGTCAGAAACAATTTTACAAAAGTAATTTTTTGCCAAATGTTAGTCAAACAATAAGAATTAGTACATTTGTTTAAGACTATTTTCAGCAGTGGAATAATCCACATTGGGTGCTCTAGTGAGAATGTTTGGCTCATTGACGTGTTGGGACAACGATGGAGCTCTCTGGGATATATAAATGAGATATCAGGCTTAGTATACACAAAGGACTTGTTAGTAGGACACATTCATGATTGTAGGGGGTCTCCATGGGATTTGTTTCTGCAGAAAGCTGTACCACCCTAACAATGCCCAGTTGGGCATAGCCATCATGCAGGCAGGCGTCGCCCACTGGCTTGCAGGGCAGATAAAGGTGGGTCACGGTTTGATCTGCAAGGCCTACGGCATCCTCATGGTGACCCATGGACCCAACCACCACATCACCAGAGACCTGGAGGTACTTTACGCTGTAGTCTACTTCTATGAATCAGGCTGTGACTCTAGCAGAAATGACCACATATTTTAAAGACTATTTACAACTACAGACTTAGTTGTAAATATAGAAATTATTTAAGCACTATTTAATTTTCTCAGCACACTACTCCCAGTAATCTTGTTTTTTTTATGCCTTCAGTCTATGCGCATGCAGACTGAGATGGAGCTGAAGATGTTCAAGTAGAATGAGAATGACATCCTGAGAAATGCTGTCTGAAGAAGCAGCCCATAATCAGAAGCTCCTAAGCTGATGAAAACACTAAAGGCCTCCTCCGCAAGCTATGATCACCTTTCATCACTGATGTTCCTATCTTTAAAAAAATGTATATATATATATATATATATATATATATATATATGTGTGTGTGTGTGTCTGAAGCTATGCACCCAGTCCCTGTACTGATTCTTATCTACAATAAAAGTGAAGATACTGTACCGAGGTCATGAGTCCATCTACCCACCCCTCCACCCAAGCATTATTTATTAAGTATATTATCTGTAAATTATATTTCCCAATATTAAAGTGGACAGTAGATTCTGTTCAAAGGTTTCTCCACATTGCTATTGGCCTGACTTTAATAGACTGAGTCTGAAAGGACAGACAAATGTGAGACACAATGACACCTGCTGCTGTAAAGAGTTGTGGACACAACAGACCAATGAATAAAATCCCGACAGCAGGTGATTTACACTTCAAACTACACTCCTAATTTTTGAAACTGTGTTCTTATCAGCCGTGTCTCCAGCAGTGGCTGTTTTCAGCTGAACACCTCTGACAAACAAACTGTTCAGCACTTGCCCGGCAGCAAATGGCACAAAGACACAGTGAACATACTGAAGAGACCAAACCAGCTGACTGCGCTCAAAGTTAACTGTTATGATGAACGTCTCTGTTTTACTGCCCCCAAGGGAACACAAAATCAATGACAGCTTTGTCTATTCAAACTACAAATTCTATTTGGTTGAGTGTTAGATCTTATGGGCTCAGACTTAATGGCCACATGAATGTTTCTAGCACGGGACACATCACAGGTCTGGTAAAGAGCAAACTGCTTTCAAACAGTGAGATACATCTTCCCTGAAGGAGGGGAGGCTTTGTGTAAAGATGCAACACCACTGCTATTCCACCATCAGTCTACTGCACAGCCTGAGAAGACGGAAGTGTCTCTGGAGAGGTCTTGTCAAGTCTGAGACATATAATGAAAATAACCCTGATGATGTAATCAGGGTTAGTAAAGTTGCATTGTGGGAAATTTGTGATGAAGTGTTTTTAGCTCGCCCCAAAATCCCTCACAAGTCCACCATCTTAAAGAAAGAGCGATGCGTAATTGCCGGAGTACAACTGATATAGAGGTTCGAAACGTATCATGCCACCTGAGTTCAGCTCGGACAAAACCAGCAATACAGAGAATTGCATCTGTATATCGTTAATAGAGTTAAGTCAGTTATTAACTTACTATAGTAGCTTTAGTAAAAAAATCACTCAGCTGAGATATTTCAAACATAAAAAAAACCTTTTATTTAAAGTATTGAAGCACTGTTTTAACAGACATCCTATTAAATAGGATTTTTCATTACTGACACAAAGATCAAAGCAGGAAACCCAAAACATTATACAAACAGTATCAAAACGTTGAAAATAGAAGCTCTGTGCATCACAGTGAGCCCTGAGAAGCCACCTGTTCATGGGCATCTGCATAGAGGTCAAAGGTAAACCATAACAGTGTCTCTGCTCTCTGAAGTAGTGCGTATTGCTTTTAGCTGAAGTCTCTAGTGATTAATTAAAAAAATGACACAAATTACAATCACTGTTTGTGTGCCGCTGTGCACACAGCAACCCGCAATGAGAAAGTGATTACAGACTATTATTAAACTTTTTTATAGAATAACAAACACACCATAGCACAACAAGGAGAAAATGAAAGGGTTTAAATATTTACCAAAGCCACTGCATATAAGATATATTCACAATACATTACTGTACATTAGTGTTTTCCAGTAAAGGTCCATTTGAAAATCACACATGAAAATGATTAAATCTTAATTTATACAAAGTACCAAATCTCAGATCAAACTATAAAGTGACAGCCGTGTGTTTTAAGTCTCTTCTTCGGTCTCATTGGACAACACAGAGCTCAGTGCTGGACTCACTGTGAGTCTCTCCTGTCCCCTCTGCGTCTCTGTGAGTCCTGCTGTGCTCGTCTGACCCCTGGTCCGGCTCGTATGATGGGGGCTCCAGACTCTGCCTCAGCTCCATGAGCAGCTCTTTGCCGTCACTCGACGGCAGGTTTCCCAGGTAGTACTGAGGGGCCAACTCCACAAGCCTGCAGCACAGAGGGGTTTTATTATACCAGCCTGTTATTGATAAAATCACCATCAAAAGTCCTCAGAGGCGGCAATGATCACATGAACACTTCAACATTTAAGAAAATATTCTTATTGGCTGTCCTGGAGCCAGGGTGCGATTAGCCTAGCTTAGCAGGAGGATTGGAAGCAGGAGGAAAAACTAGCCAGGCTCTGTTCAAAGAGCAAAAGTAATCTTTGAAAACAAGAATTATGATGAAATGCATTCTTTCATTAACGAATAAAAAAGGTAAGAACAATGTGAGGGAAGGACAAAAAAGACATTGAACTAAATACTGCTGGACCTGCATGCATCTGTAGAAAGCCTCTTTCATTCAGTACCATTCTGTCTCTTTGAGCACGTTCTCTGACCTCCCCAGCTCTTAGAAATAAATCTACATGCACAGTCCACTGATTGGAGAAGACAAACAGCTGAAACTAACTACAAAAGCAGGCAGGGAGCACAGCATTTATGAGAAGGTTAGATAGCTTTACATTATCAAGTGCTGTTGATGTTGAACATTCACATCAAAAGGGTTAATGTCGCAGCATTATTGAAATCCTTCTCCAAAGAAATATGTTCTCTGATGTTTTAGTTAGAATTTGGCTAAACGAACATTGTTTTTACCAAATAATTTAGGCTAAAAAGCAGGGGCCAACATGAACACTGGCTTGACTATGTCCTGCTTCATCATTAACAGACTAGAAGAGATGGATTTTTATGTTATTAACTTTTTGATCAAGAAAAGCTGAAAACAAACAAACAAGTAAACACATCAAAATCCGTAACAGTAACTCGCACAACGTCACGGTTTGACTCACATCTGAGGGTGGACTTCTGAAGCGATGCGGATGCAGTTATCACAGGAGATGGTGAATTCGTGGTACAGGACCCAGCTCGGGGGTTTCGGGCACGGTTGCCGACACAGGTAGGAGGAGAAGGGATGCAGGTGAGCCACGTGGCGGTGAGTTAGCAGGAGGTAGTTACCTGAACCATCCACATCATGAGCCACCTGAAGAGTAGAGGAACAGATTTTATTATCCACAACAAAGTAAGAAAATATGGGTGGAAGTGTGAAGGACTGAAAGATGGAAGGAAGATGTGTTGAGGCAAACCTGTGATACAGTTATAACACTATGGGAAGTGTGAGATGAAAAGTAGGGTTTGACCAACACACTGCTTTTTTTAATATTAGGTTCCACATTGAAAAAGACAAGAATCCCATATTCATTATGTAACTGGTTCTTAAAGGGACAGTTCAGCCCCAAATCAAACAGACATGGTTTCTCTTACCCATAATGTTATTTATCAATCCAGATTGTTTTGCTGAGTTGTGAGTGTTGGAGATATCGACTGTAGAGATGTCTGCTTTCTCTCAAATATATTCACAAAAATATGGAGCTAGATAGCACTTGACTTTTGATGCTCAAAACACAACACCACTTGTTGTTTTTGTTTTTCTCACCTACAGTACAAAATATGGCACCTTTAACAGGAATTGCCTTCACCAAGCCCTCCAGGTCAGAGCACCTCTAAAGCACAACCACATGGACAGTGGGACAAGAGTCCACATGCTAGCAGCTCTCTGAGGAGGCACTTTGTATAAATTGTAAAGTCAGCATGCTAATGCATGCTCACAATGACAAAGCTAACATGTAGACAGGTATAATGTTTACCATCTTATGTAAGCATGTTAGCCCACTAACATTTGCTAATTAGCAGTAAACACAAAGTACAGCTGAGGCTGCTGGGAATGTCGTTAGTTTTGCAGGTATTTATCACTCAGTTTTAGAAAACAGGGAGTTTACTTTGAGGAAGAAGCCTGAGATGAGAGCGCGCTTGATGTTCGTGCAGTTGTCTTGGCATCCAAAAGCAGGAGGAGAAACAGGAAGCTCGATTCGTTGCATCACTTCCAGCAGCTCCGCCCTGATCACCACGGCCAATCGTAAGGCGGCGTGACTGAGGAAGTTTGTCGTGCACCATGCTTCATCCTGATTATCTGCAATCACCACACAGAGACCATTCAATAATTTATGTATATATATATATGTTATAAAGCATCAACAGTCAGCTAAATCCCAAACTCTGTACTCCTTCTGATGCTTAAACACATGACACAGTCCTGTTGAGTTAGTGAACATTTGTAAGAGCCTCCGATATTATGTGTCCAGTGATGATGTAACAGATGTCTGAAACACACCCAGCTGAATTAAGTTTGTTGACTAACAAAGTGTTACTGTAATGAAGGCTGAAGGGTACGTACGCTCAATGAAGGTGTTATAAATATTAATGAGAGTCATGTGGTCTCCTTCGGTGTGCATCAGGGGTCGCCAGTGTGCGACAGCAACCTCCTCTCTGTTGGGTTCTAATGTCAGGAAGCAGGAGGGAGCTGATAGAAGACAAAGATCACATCAAGAATACATAAGTAAATACATAAGTACTTTTGAAAATGTGCTGTATGCATACAATCAACGTTGACTGATTAATAAATATGCAAAATTGACATAGCCATGGCCTTTCAGTGTGTCATGGGGTTTCATATCTCCTGGAATGTGAGTTGATTATGTTATTTTAACTGTTTTCCAAACAGGAAAATGATTCCTTCTTTTCTTTTTTTTTACCTGTGAGCATGGCGGCTATAGTGAGAAGCTCATCAACACAGTCGTACTCGCAGGCAGCTATCAGGGCTTTAGCCAGCGGTGGCTCCAGTGGCAGCTCTGACATTATGATGCCCACCTCTGACAGGTTCCCGTCGTCGTCCAGTGCTGCCAGGTAGTCCAGGTCCTCCAGAGCCTGCATTAGAGCCTCGGGGGCTGGGATTGAGGGAGACATGGAAGGAACATAAAAAGGAGGAGATAGGAGTTAACTGCAAACTGCTGTAGTACACAGATGGTGGTCTGATGAAGCAACAAGGAAGGCAAATAGTAGCGACCCAGAACCTTTTGAGAAACTAAGACTGTGTTTCACCCAAAGGACCAGGAACTACATTTAGATCCTGTAGAACAGTTCCAGGTGTGAAACCAGTCCCTGATGCTGCTTCAACCTGTGTACGGCTTCATTAACAAACGATACACAGTTTTTATTAATGTTGCGAACAAAGTTATGTTGTCTGCTTCCCAACTAGTTTAAAAGAAAGAGAGATAAAGAGTCTATTTTGCCTCAAGAAAACACAAAGAACTGGTCTTTAAGTCATACAAACATTAATAAAATTAGTAAGTGGCCCCTTCTCCACTTCCTAAAGCCCCTACTTCTGGGCCCCTTGCTTGGACTAAACCCATCTTTGAACTCAGCCTTCATATTGCTCTCGACTACACACCTGTAAAGTGTCATGACTACATCTTACATGGTTGTGGATCACAACCATGTAAGATCTATCTACCGACGGATGGACGGACGGACGGAAAGACAGACAGACAGACAGACAGACAGGCACCTGCCTTATCGGATCACTTCTGTGTTATGTTTGATATGACCCTCATAGTGGACACTCACACAAGTTTGAAACAGTACAAAAACTAAATATGGGTGAATATAGTAGAGTTGGATTTCTCAGGCAAACTCCATGATACCCTCCTCTCTTTCAACATAAGTAGATGATATTATGGACATTTCAATTGATTATTGATGAAATTGGAGTTAAAGTCACTTCTGGAGGATCCCCCTGCAGGCCAAACTTTAAAAAGAATGTGTCGAAAAGCAGAGTGCAAATGACGGAAAACTAAACTCCCAAATAACTATGATCTCCACAAAGTGAGTCTCCACAAATATCATTTTGAGCAGAAAACGCATGACAATCATTTCTGTGTCAGATCATTAATTCAGAAAATAATAATGCATTTTTCCCACTGTGGACAAATTCACCAACCCAAAAGAACTAATGCCTCCTAAATTTCAATTCAACAAGGTAGTGTAATGACTCCCTTTTCACAGATTTTTTTTTAAAGATGAGTAAACCTTCAGTGGTTCCTCACAAGAGTTAAATTACACGTCTCAGCAATCAGCTAGAACTCATCATGGTGCCTTAATTTCTTGCCTTCAGAGTTTTTTCAAAAAGGTTTAAGTTGTCTGGCAACAGATGTAGAAGAGATTGTCAACAGGTCACTGCTTTCAGGGGTCTTCCCCACAGCCATTAAAACTGCAGTAATCAAGCCACTTAAAAAAATCTAAACCGGAATGAATCCGTACTGAATAACTTCAAGCCTATATCAAGCCTGACATTTATTTTTTAAATAATAGAGAAATTTGTCTTTGGACAACTCAGTAACTTACTGGCAGTAAATAACTTCCTTGACAACTTCAAGTATGGATTTAGGCCCAACCACTGTAGAGAAACTGCTCTTATCAAGGTTCTGAATGACATCAATCTCAGTACGGATTCTGGTAAAGTCTCTGTCCTCGTGTTAATGGACTCGACTGCTGCATTTGATACGGTGGACACTAGTTTGGTCTCTCTTACATGGTCCTGAATTGGTTCAAGTCCTACCTTCAAGACAGAGAATGTTTTGTATTAATTAGTAGCTGTACAACAGAGCACAGTTCTGCAAGGGTCAATTGTCGGACCTCTGTTCCTTAATCTATCTGTGTCACCAAACAAATAAAGCTCAATAGAACACCTGGGACAATATATTACGAAATGATTAGCTGGATGTTCCAAAACGGTCTCCAGTTAAATGAGGAAAAAAATAGAAGTCATTGTATTTGGGTAAAAAATATTTAAAAAAAATATAAAAAGGGTAAAAATGAAGTTCAACACCTTGGAATCAGAGGTAAATTTCAGTAGTCACATTAAATCAATAACTAAATCATCCTTCTACCACCTTAAAATATTGTAAGGATCAGAGACTTTATGTGATAACATGATCAACACAGATGTGTCTAAGACAGCATCAGACAGCATCAGCTGATCCCTGCTGCTGCCATGGCTATACCAAGGACCACAAAGGCTCAGCATATAACTCCAGTTCTCAGATCAGTACATCGGCTACCAGCTCTTCATAGAATCAACTTCAAAATCCTATTGCTTGTTAATTATTCACTTAACCGTTTAGGTACTAGATACTTCAGATCTCCTGACCGAGCCATGCAGACCTCTTAGGTGGGCTGGCTGTTCCTTGAGTTCAAACTAAACACGGTGAAGTTTTATTTAGCATCTATGCTGCTCAAAGGTAGAACATATTGGCAGAAGAGCTAAGGCTAAAATAATGCTAACTACTTGCAAAAGACCTACCTGTTCACCATTTCTTTTAAATTTAAAATTTAATTTATGTAATTTTGTTCCATTGTTTTTATTTAGTGTGTTTTTTTTAAATTGTTTTTATTATTATTTATTTTTATCATGTGTTTTATGTAATCTGTTAAATGCTTCTGATTACCTCTGGGTATGAAATGTGTTATGTAAACAAATGTGCCGTGCCTTGCCCCGGTAGTGTACTGAAAACCTCTTCAGTGGTACTTCCTGTTACAGTCAGTGTCTCCAGGATCACATTTAGCCACGACGACTCACACACAGAATCACAAGGTGAAAACAATACCAGCATCCCTCCCCAAGCTGGTATTAAGTGTTATTCAAAGTAGTTCAAAAATGTACCTGGTCTGTCCAGGAACTTGCACTGTCCCATGTCGGCAATATCAAGCCTTTTAAGCAACAGCACCAAGTGACTCAGGTTTTCCTCCACCACCCCTGGACAATGAGCCTCCTCCATCCCATCCTCATACAGAGACTGGGGGTAAAGACGGAGACACAGCCCTGAAGACCAACAAGGAGACCACATGTAGTAAACAGTCATCAAACAGGAAATGCCTGTATTTAAAAAATTTGATTTGATTTGAATTCTGTTTAAATTATGTCATCCAAAGCTAAACAGTTAACGTGTTCATACAGTAGCTGGATTGTGCAGTCTTTTGTAAAAAGCTTGGTTTACAGAAAATAAGTGCAAATCCCAAACCTGAATGACTTTGCGGCCATGCATTGCTGTCTGCCACAGTGACTTTAGTGAAGTTATTTGGTTCATTAAGTGAAATCTTGGGGTTTAGAAAGTCCACATCTGCTGGTAATCAGAACAGCAATAATGACCTTTGACCTACCTGGGAGGTGGCTGTTCACCCTTTGAGTTCTCATGTCGGCCTGGTGTTTGCTGATCATCCTCACGACCTGCGAGTTAGCTCGAATCTGTGTATTGTAAACCTTTGGCAGAATATTATATTATTATATTTACATGATAGTCTGAACGTGCTATTGTTTTCACTTAATCAAATAACTCTTTGTCCTTAGCAATTAAGTTCAAATTTAATAGCTACATTCTTT
This sequence comes from Anoplopoma fimbria, assembly GCF_027596085.1. Lineage (NCBI taxonomy): Eukaryota > Metazoa > Chordata > Actinopteri > Perciformes > Anoplopomatidae > Anoplopoma > Anoplopoma fimbria. Next base: position 9,348,031 of record NC_072462.1, on the reverse strand, counting down.
ACATTCAGTTGAACATGTTAGAACAAGCTTATATTAAAAAAATACGGGCAACCAATGAAAAGAATAAATACATACAATGGAAACATAAGAGACAGAGACGAATGGGCTTATTTTGCTTTGTAATATAATCATGACATTTGGTCAGGTGTGAAAACAAACTCACAGTTTTGAGTTGAAAGCCTGTGTCTATGACATAGCGAATGGCTGACAGGGAGAAGGAAGCCTCTGCGAGGGCATCGGAGAGGATAACCTTCCTTCTCACCCCCTGACCTCCGGCTCCCAGCACCGAGCCGTTACGGCCATCTGAGCTTTCACTCTCCCTCAATGAAGAAGCTTCGGGGCTGGATTCGTAGACCCGTTGGGTCAGCCCACCCAGTCCAGCATGGAGGGGGAGGATCCTGAGAGAACCAAGCTGAGGACTCAGAGCTACACACTCCTTCTCCAGCAGAGCCACACACGCCTCTGTTTCCTACACAGAACAGGGAAGAGAGAGAATGGAGCATCAGTTTGAGTCCACTTTTCAAACGTAACTCTCAAGCCCTACACACAAGTTATGAGGGCTCATGTCAGCCGACGCAAGTAGCCCTGAAACGTGTTTCTCTGTGCTTTTGTTTGTTGTGTGACTGCACTGAAGATTAACCAGAGAAGATCAGTATCCTCAGAGAGGACTCCGACTTACAAAAGTAGCCCATCTAACACAGGAGCACAGGACCGGCTCCGCCTTTAATGGAAACCAGCATTGTCAGCCAGTCAGCCGAAGGCGTGCTGATGTTGACATAAAGGGAGTTTAATGTGCATGAGAGAGTTGGATAAACCGAAGGTCAATATACAGCTTTGCAACTGGATGGAGAACACATGACAGATACATTGTGGCAATGTGCGTGTGTGTGTGTGTGTGTGTGTGTGTGTGTGTGTGTGTGTGTGTGTGTGTGTGTGTGTGTGTGTGTGTGTGTGTGTGTGTGTGTGTGTGTTTGTGTGACACAGGCCTCTCAGGTCGAGTTGTCCTCGTTTCACTCCTCTACAAGACAAAGGTGGGTGAGTTTTTCCTTTTGTTCAAGATTTTTAAAATACTTAACGCGTAATTTGATAGGGTTTCTTCTGATAAACAGATAACTGCACTAAGAAAAGTTGAACTCTTCACTAATGAACCGATGAACGTGAGACACGAGCCCAAATTAAAAGAGCCTCTAAATAAAACCCTTGATGACTGCCACATCATTTAACTGATTAACTGGCACTTAGGTCATATCAATAGTTGAATATATCAACATGTTAATTTTGCCGAAACATTTTCTCCCCTTGAAATAACGATTGAATTTGTGTTTATGATATATTACTTAACATTAGAATTTTATGAAACACAATTTTTAGTAATAGCCATCTATGTATTTGCATTCTGCAATTGTTGCTCTGTAAAGTAATTTTCATTCGTACAATCAGAGTCTGCCATTCCTGCACAGGAGCAGATCAGAGAGGACATCAGCTCATAGATGTTGACGTTATACAGAGATTCATTCAAACAGTGACATTTGGTACTAAAGTTTTAACAAGTGTTCATAAGAGGGCTTGTTTTCTCTCCTCACAGAAGTTTGGACTAATGAGGAATATAAAGTATTAGTAGACTTGTACCTGTGCACTGGCCAAAAACACCATCACGTCTCCCTCCTCTCCCCTTCGGTGCAGATCCAGCACCATGTGACAGGCAGCAGCCACCGGGTCCTTCCCAGATGAAAGCTCCCGGTAAAGCGTCTCCACCCGGTTCAACTCAACAGCTGTTCTGTCGCCCCCTACCTCGCTCCCCTCCTCCTGTTCTCTGGCGGGGGGGTCTGTGAGCATGCTGTCCAGGGAAAGGTGAGGGACCGACGGCCCCAGGAAGGCAGAGAGGCGAGGCGCCAGTGTTGGGTGAGTGATGAGAACCACCCGGAAGTTGTCTGGCCTCTGCCGGCAGACGTCACACAGCAGGCCCAGCAGCACGTCGGTGGGCACCGTACGCTCCTGGAGCTCGTCCAACACAACGACTCCATACTGATGCAGCAGAGGGTCTGACATCATTTCCTCTAGCAGGACGGTGTCACTGACAAACCTGGGGATAGGAAAAGAAAAATTGAGGAAGGAGCCACTATCCTTTAAACAAATAGAGATTTGAAAGCATTTAGACAGCAGGATGGTCCAGTGGCCCAAACCTCACAAAAACCACTATCATTGGCCAGGAGCTCAGTCAAAGAGTCCTTGGGCATATAAATAAGAGATGAAGTGACATAATACATGGCTGAAATCTAGACCCTTTATGGATGTACATTTATCTACATAATCAATCAGAGTTCAGTAAAAGACACAGGGATCAGTTTTCAGTGAATGCACTGCTGTAACACTTTTACTGCCACCTTGGACAGCAAACTGCAGGGAACATAGAACAAAGAGTCAAGGTGTGGCTGTAAGGAGAAGAAAGAGCATGCAACATTATCCTACCCAGCTAGTGTAACCCATGAAGCCATCTTCTTTCCCTCTGGAATACAATGTGAAAAATAATGCAATGAATGACTCATTCCATGGTTTCCCCTACAGCTTGGTAGAGCACATTTGGATATTGATATCTTGTTGAATAGTTTGCTGTACGTGTACTCAACCTGTTGATACGTGATTCTGTTAACAAGTTATAGGCTTTTTTGTTACAGTCTCTGGACCCATGGTCAACCAGTCTTACGACAGATAAGCCTCCGAGGGTCAAGGGTCTGTATCTCTGTGCTCTGCTGTAGTCTTAACGACCGGATGGTTTCACACATAGCCAGTTTACAAGCTGATTTGAAACCAATAAAAATCAAAGCATCAGACGTCAGACAAAGGCTGCTGGGTTCTCACATTACATTCGCCCAATGCCCTCCAGCTCTTTTTCTCTCCACACGGACTGTTAATCTGCATCCAACCAAAGCCTGCTCTAACGTGATTGGTCAATACTACTCGCACTACAACTCTATCATGAATGTTTGTTAAGATAGGATGGATAAGCTTATATAGAACTCCCCAGGCTGGAGTCAATTAGCTTAGCTTAGCATTAAGACTGGAAGCAGGGGGAAACTACTAGCTTGTCTCGCTTCAAACCTCAAAAATAGACCCACCAACACCTCTGCTTTTACAGGAATCAACGTACTGAAACAATTTTCTTGGTGCAGTGGTTTCCTGACGTCTAAAACATGTTAATTAGTGATTTAGAGGTGTTGGTAGTGAGCCAGGCTAGCTGTTTCCCCCTGCTTCAAGCTTGAACTCAGCTTAGTCCAACAATGATTGCACTGAATATTATATAAACTTTTGTTATTCTTATAAGGCCTATATTTGCTCATATTTATAATTATGTTATATATCATTCAAAAGAACTAAGAAATGCAAAAAGGAATGCTGTGACAAGGCTTAAATCTCCCTCTCTAAGGGCAAAGAGTAATATCATAATTGCTCAAACTGTCAATATCTCCTGACAGAAGAACGTGAGACAGATAATCAGGTTTTTTCTGCCTCCTCTTAATGATCGTGATGGCATTGGCAAGATTCCACGGCACCAGAAGAAAAACCAAGGAGCTCAGAATTGGCCATTGAGACAAAATAAATATATATTTGGGTCTCATTTTGTCTATATATGGTAAATGCACTTGAACTTGAATAGCGCTTGTGTAGTGTTCCAACCACTCAAAGCACTTTACACTTTTCATCATTCACACCCATTCATACACTGATGACAGGGGCTACCATGCAAGGTGGCAACTGCATATCAGCAATCTATCTAGCATTCATACACCACAGGAACAGACTGCAGGAACAATTTGGGGTTACGTGTCTTGCCCATGGACACATCGACATGGACTGCCGGAGCCGGAAATCGAACCACCGATCCTCTGATTAAAGGACGACCCTGAGCCACAGTTGTAACTTTCCTCTGAGAAAAACTCTCTATGCATCATGACGTGGGGGGATGGCTCTGAGGGACATGAGTTTGTGCTGCTTTCGGTAGTTTTTGCTAAAGTGTCAAGCAGGCGTTGGGAAGGGTTCCTTTCAATATGTAAATATCAACACTTGTACTTTCTAGTTTGCTTTTCCTTTACACTGCCGGCTCTCTTTACATCCATCTGAAAGCAGCAGGTATCTGTTCCACCTGCAGTCTCTGTACAAGTCTTTCTGTCCCCCACTTTCAGGTGTGGTAACTAGCACAGCAACCAGTTCACAGTCAGGCGCCTCTTCCAGGTATGTCGACAGTGTGTCAAACTAAATGTTTGTGATTTCGAGTCCAGGCTAACTTGGCGCACTTGAGAACGAGGTGGGATCAGATGGAAGGTCTTATTATCGAGTTTGGGCCTAAAAAAAAAAATCATATTTTTTTCCTCTGAATGGCCACTCCGGGGCTCCGTAGAAAACCACCGATCAGAGCGAAGGAGTCTCTAATGAAGCTGTCAATCACTGCTTGGGAAGCTTGTGAACTCCAATCAAACTTTAGAACTAGGCAGCGATGATCAAACATGAATAATAAATTCTGTTCCTTTTTGAGAAAAATATTTTTGTTACTGTTTAGCTTTAAAATGAGAAAGTTTGTGACCCGGTTGCCATGTTAAAAACAGTCAAGCCAAAACCAGGCAAAGCCCATCGGTCTTAGCAAACTTTGTCATTTTAAAATAAACGTAACGAAAATATGTTTCTGACAACAGCAATGCAGTAACAGATTATTGATTCATATTTGATAAGCACTGCTTGGTTTGACAGTTTGATCGGAGTGCACGAGCAGTGACTGACAGCTGCGTCGAAGGCTGCTCAGCTCTGATCCGAGTGGAATCTTGCAGATAGCTCTGTTGCCTCTACTGTGAATGATTAAAAGGGGAGAAATGGATTTCCATTTTGTGATGTTATCTGTATCAGTTCAACTGGAATTGAGAGTCATGATCCAACGCTTGGGAAAATGACAAGATGTTATCAATGTACGTTCTCCATGCATCCTAACCTGAGCAGGGTGTCAGGTGTACAGCTGTCATCATGAGACACCCTGTAGCCCACCTCCAGACCAAGACTGAGGTCCATCTCATCAGCCACGCGAAGGGCCAGACTCAACGCTGTCACCGAATAAGGCTGGGAACAACACACCAGGCCCTGAGAAAATTCATAGGACAAAGCATACTCCACACACCACTGTGGCACCTGCAGGGAGAAGAAAAGAAAGATGGTCAACAGGATGAGAATGTGGTTATACAATACTGGAACATGAGTGATTACACACAGTTTTAGTCCGTTTTTCAGAAGCACACCCACTTTAAAAAGATTGTGAAGGTGAAACATCAACTGAGGACAAAACTTTGTAGAGTGGATGGACCATACATCTTTACTGACTACAAGTTGTCCTCATTACATGATTGTTTCGGCCAACAACCTGAGAAACACTGACTAATATCATCTTTATAAAGTTTATGCTAAGGTGTTGGCCGTTACAGTTCCCTTTTTCACATCCAGCTGCCACAGATCAACATAAGCATTCATTTGTGCTTATGTTTGGGTTCAGCTGATGAATGTAGAGACAATATTCACTCTCTTTCTGGCTCTGCTTTGGTTTCCAGTAAATTCTGAGGAAAATATCCAGACACAAGCTTGATGAGAGCAGTGAGAATGAACCAAAACAGTAAAGTTGCTGGCCAGAATACCAGAAAAATTAGCTTAAACGAGCTAAAAACGCTGCGTAAAACCTCTTAAAACCCACAGACCTTGAGTAAATATCTAATTAAAGCCTGTATCAGATCCAATGATAAGGCAAAAGAGTCGCATTAAGAGTGCAGACAGAGAGGAAGGTGGTGGAAAGGGGAGCCCAGTGTGTTTCTTGATGAAAAAAAGTGTTCAGGTTCTAGAACAGTGTAACTCTGCTGTCACTCATCAGCCTGAGGAGAGTGGAGCTGAGGTGCTGCTGTCATGAAAACCAGGCCGGCACACAGCGACACATCCACTATGGACAAAAAAACGGTTTCCTGGTCTTTCAATAAAACACGTGGAAATATAAGCAAATATATATTTGAAAATATACTATTATATCCTACTACTCCTATGCTATATTAATATTAATTGATAGTTATAAAAACACATTTATCCTAAATGTTTGTATGACCAGTATTTTCCTGAAAACTGGAATCTTTCCCCACGTGTTGCTACTGTCACATTCGCCTCCATTTCCTCTCTGCAGAAGTGTTAGTAATAGAGGTGTAACGGACCACTGTGGATTTGTGATCCGTATGGATCCCCCCCTCACTGGCACGCATGTGAACCGAGGATTAATTACACAGTTTAATGTTAACCATCGCAGTGTGAAATAAAGTTTTACTGAGAATCGTTATCCTCCAATATTCAGTAAAATCTGAGATCAGGACATCATTTATGCTAACGGCTAATGGACAAATGTTCTGTTCAGTTACAATATGATGCATTCAGTCTGAAAATGAGTATTGTGCGAAGGTAAATTATAACGTTATCATGATGTGTTCACATGTAATCTGGTAAAATGAAGTGTTGGTGATAAATCCAGTAATCATTTCACAGTAATATAAAATAGATATTAGAGATGAGTTATATTATTATAACTTCCTAACACCCTAAGCATCTTATATTACATAATTAAAAACTACAAATAAAATAAAATATATATAAAATATATAAAAATACAACTTTTATTTTCTTAAAATTTTAATTGTGTGTTTTTATGAAGAAAAAAACACTTTAAATTACTATAACAAAGTAAAGGGATAACATTCAGAATGTTTGATGGTTTACTGACTTCAGAGCAGTTGCAATAAGCTGCTATAATCAAACAACAAAGGGATCTGTATCTGCCAATAAGGATCATCAATAATCGGTAATTAAAAGCGTGATCAGGGATCTCTAAAAGTTATTATTGCTCCCTTTTTTCTCTCAAACTAATCCAATCTGTGATACGTTCCCTTATACAATCCGTGATTCGATCAGAACCGTGAGTTTTATGATCCGTTGCACCACTAGTTAGAAACAATAATGTAAAGTCATTCTCTGTGGGGTGTCCTGCTGCCCAGGGGTAGCTCCTCTTTCTCTCATCATTTCTCGTCATCTCTCTATTGTCTGCTATCAAGGAAATGCCCAACATTATAGAAATAAGATCAACATGAAGCCATTATTGCTGTGTTTAAAGACCTGGTTAGTCTTCTACTGTTGTTTTGTCAGCTTTCTGTGGCATGGAAAGCATCTGCACAGACTCAATAAATCCCCAATACGGCCAAACAGCAGCGGCCAAGAGAGCTCCACACAGTGCCACTTAAGGACTTGTGTGCAAATAGACAAACACAAGCAAATGAAGGAGACCTCTCTATTGCTTTGACAACACATAGTAGTAGTAGTAGTAGTAGTAGTAGTAGTAGTAGTAGTAGTAGTAGTAGAAGAAGAAAACACATCTCAAAAGAGATTCAACTCAAACTACAGGGAAACACTGAAAACTAATAAAATGGTTCCAACCATTCACCCACTGATGTTGGAAAATGATTCCAATATTACTGGAGATATTGTGTATGTGCATTGTATAAGTATATTTACTCAAGTACTGCACTTTAGTACAGTTCCGAAGTATGTGTACTTCACTTGAGTATTTCCATTTTGTGCCACTTAACACTTTTATTCCCCTGAACACTACAGGTGACTTTGCAGATTAAGACTCTATATATAAAACAGGTGATTAGTTTAAAAGATGTATAAGAAGATATAAATTAGTTTAAAGCATCTCCAGAAGATAACTTGTAATGGAGCATATTTTACTTTTACTTTTATCAAAGTATTTCGATTTTTACATCAGTGATGGATTTGAATACTTCTCACCACTTTGACAGTGCTAGTTATATAGCCAACAGTGGTGAGAAGAGAGCGGCTCCCTTCATTTGACTGTGTAATGTATTTGGCTCAAATTGTGTCTGCAGAACAGCAAATTAAAAGTGGTCAAGTTTGTCTTATTTTCACTGTTGTATTCTTTAGTCAGATTTAAAGTTCTCATGTAGCTGTCTATATTAATAGACAATGATGCTTTTAATATGGTTGGCCTATGGTGTTGCATGAGAAATGCCTTTGTAAATAAATTACAGTCATTCTTAGTTAAGTTCCTAGTAAAGTAAGAATGACTCCCTCCCTCATGACAGTGTGAAGGAAATATTCTAGTGGTAACAAAAACCTGGTAAGTCATAGTATAATGAGTTTGACCTGAATAAATCTAGGTAACTCCATACACTACATGTGATGTGGCCGTGTCCCCGTTGGCTCCTGGTTACCTGGGTGCTTTTCCCCGCTCCACTCGGTGCGCTGAGCAGCAGCATGTTGTGGCTCTCCAGGTGCTCCAGCAGACTCTGCCTGAGCCTCCAGATGGGAAACTGCCGCCTCTCTTCCAGCAGAGCGTAGTAGCGCGAAGAAAAAGGCAAACCATCATAAGGGTTCACTTCTAGGTCTCGGAGCCCGTCCTCCTCCCCTTCCCCTCTTCCTCCGTCAACTTCTTCATCTAAATCCCCAGACAGGAGGGAAGACATGGACAGGGAGTCCAGGGCAGCCAAGGGCTGCACCCCAGACCCAGGGGACAGGGAGGTGCTGGTGGGGGGGTTTGTTGGTGGCGATGACATTGTGAGCAGGGGTGGGTGAGGGGCTGGTTCACAAAGAGGCCTGAGATCACCTGGGGAAAGACACAAAAGCAGATGAAGACAGAGGTACAAGCTTCTACAGTATTGGTGGTCAATCTGCTAGGGATGTGAAATATGGGCAAAATCTTTCGATATGTGATTTAATATCAGCATATTGACATAGTTTGGTACATATCGGAATTATAATAAAAGCAGAGGTATGTCATCAAGAAGAAATCTATTGTGCCAAAAGGCAAACATTCTCATTGATTTGCAATGACCTCATAGAATTAGAGATGTTAAAGGAAAAGATACATTGAATATGAATATCAGCATTATTGATCATGTACATACATAGATACACAAAATCTCCCTTCTGTATTTAACCCATCCCTGAGGAGCCCACTGCTCAGCCGCCCCAGTATAAATGAAACTGTGTTTTAATTTATATTTAGCTGAAATAGTAAGGAATTTAGTCATTAGACAGATAATTCATCAGTAACTATTTTGATAGTCAATTGATCATTTCTTCAAGCTATTTGACAAACAAAATGCCAAACATTTCCATGTTTCTGTTTTTCTTGTTTTCTGTCTTATGTGACCGTAAATAAGTTTGTGTTTTGGAGGCAACAGTAAATAGTGAAGGACTTGATGCACTATTTCCTGACATTTTATAGAATAACTGAGAAATTAATCAACAGATGATTTGATGATAATAAATGCAGTTTACATTCATATAGTCTCACTCTACAGTGGGTACGGAAAGTATTCAGACCCCTTTAAATTTTTCACTCTTTGTTTCATTGTAGCCATTTGCTAAAATCGAAAAAGTTCATATTTTTTTCGCATTAATGTACACTCAGCAACCCATCTTGACAGAAAAAAACAGAAATGTAGAAATTTTTGCAAATTTATTAAAAAAGAAAAACTGAAATATCACATGGTCATAAGTATTCAGACCCTTTGCTGTGACACTCATATTTAACTCACATGCTGTCCATTTCTTCTGATCCTCCTTGAGATGGTTCTACTCCTTCATTGGAGTCCAGCTGTGTTTAATTAAACTGATTGGACTTGATTAGGAAAGGCACACACCTGTCTATATAAGACCTTACAGCTCACAGTGCATGTCAGAACAAATGAGAATCATGAGGTCGAAGGAACTGCCCAAGGAGCTCAGAGACAGAATTGTGGCAAGGCACAGATCTGGCCAAGGTTACAAAAGAATTTCTGCAGCACTCAAGGTTCCTAAGAGCACAGTGGCCTCCATAATCCTTAAATGGAAGAAGTATGGGATGACCAGAACTCTTCCTAGACCTGGCCGTCCAGCCAAACTGAGCAATCGTGGGAGAAGAGCCTTGGTGAGAGAGGTAAAGAAGAACCCAAAGATCACTGTGGCTGAGCTCCAGAGATGCAGTAGGGAGATGGGAGAAAGTTCCACAAAGTCAACTATCACTGCAGCCCTCCACCAGTCGGGGCTTTATGGCAGAGTGGCCCGACGGAAGCCTCTCCTCAGTGCAAGACATATGAAAGCCCGCATAGAGTTTGCCAAAAAACACATGGAGGACTCCCAAACTATGAGAAATAAGATTCTCTGGTCTGATGAGACCAAGATTGAACTTTTTGGCGTTAATTCTAAGCGGTATGTGTGGAGAAAACCAGGCACTGCTCATCACCTGCCCAATACAATCCCAACAGTGAAACATGGTGGTGGCAGCATCATGCTATGGGGGTGTTTTTCAGCTGCAGGGACAGGACGACTGGTTGCAATTGAAGGAAAGATGAATGCGGCCAAGTACAGAGATATCCTGGAAGAAAACCTCCTCCAGAGTGCTCAGGACCTCAGACTGGGCCGAAGGTTCACCTTCCAACAAGACAATGACCCGAAGCACACAGCTAAAATAACAAAGGAGTGGCTTCGGAACAAGTCTGTGACCATTCTTGACTGGCCCAGCCAGAGCCCTGACCTAAACCCAATTGAGCATCTCTGGAGAGACCTGAAAATGGCTGTCCACCAACGTTCACCATCCAACCTGACAGAACTGGAGAGGAAGGAAGAATGGCAGAGGATCCCCAAATCCAGGTGTGAGAAACTTGTTGCATCATTCCCAAGAAGACTCGTGGCTGTACTAGCTCAAACTGGTGCTTCTACTCAATACTGAGCAAAGGGTCTGAATACTTATGACCATGTGATATTTCAGTTTTTCTTTTTTAATAAATTTGCAAAAAGTTCTACATTTCTGGTTTTTTCTGTCAAGATGGGTTGCTGAGTGTACATTAATGCGGAAAAAAATGAACTTTTTCGATTTTAGCAAATGGCTGCAATGAAACAAAGGGTGAAAAATTTAAAGGGATCTGAATACTTTCCGTACCCACTGTATATCATTCTTCCAATTAACAAAGAGTGAGCAAGTCAAGAGTAAAATGATGCGACTGAAAGGTATCTATATCCATAATGTGAGCTACAGATAGAGGTAGAAATGATTCTATTAGTCTATCAATTAGTCAATTGATAGAAGAGTCATTACAAGAACAAATTAAATCAATTAAACAAGCATCAATGTTAAAACATGACTTTGGGCTCTGGAAAAAATTGACAGGATTTTTTTCACTATTTGGGGGCATTTCTTAAATCCAACAATGAATGAATGGATATTAGAACATAAAGAGCAGATTAACTGACCACATTACTATCCCTATTTTCATGGCTATAATTCTACTGTAATAATTGCTGCTGTTATTATATGTAGTCTTATTATATGAATCATTTATGTCATATACATTGAATGTGTTGTATCTAAGAACTGTTATGCTGCTCATTCTGTACACATGACATCTATTGCATTCTGTCCATCCTGGGAGAAGGATCCCTCCTCTGTCGTTCTCCCATAGGTTTCTTCCTTTTTTCTCCCTGTTAAAGGTTTTTTTTAGGGGAGTTTTTCCTGTGCCGATGTGAGGGAAGGACAGAGGATGTCGCATGTGCACAGATTGTAAAGCCCTCTGAGGCAAATTTGTAATTTGTGATTCTGGGCTATACAAAATAAACTGAATTGAATTAAACTGAATATAAACAACCTTTGTCTGACTGAACATAGAAGCACTCTGAATGCCTGAAGAAGTTTAGTCTGATTACTTTTGACCTGTTCTGCTCATTCATTCAACAACCTGGATTACTCATTTGAATGATTTTATGACCTCATCAAATAATAAAGGAAGAAAAGAGAGGGTTGGACAGAATGCAACAGGATAGAGGCAGAGAAGCAGATCAGAGTAAAAATGTAGCTACTGGGCAATGGTCAATGCAAATGGTTGGTAGGAAATGTTTCTATTTTCCCAAATTGACTGTTACACTGAGTAACTGCAGCGTGGCAGACAGTGAGGCTGGCTATGGGTGCTGCATACTTTGAGTATTATGTAGTTTTTGACAGAGAATCAAAAACTGTCAAACCATGAAAGTTGCCACCAAATGCTTGCTCAGAGTTTTAGACTTGTTTACTTATTCTTGGCTCATCTCATTCTCATTTTTCTTTTTTCATTTACATCTGAATTTTGGAAAGTAAGGTTTTCGAAATAATTTTACTGAGCAAAGTATCATTTTGGGATGTGTAAAATCAAATCCAGGTATCTTAATACTGGTATGTATGACTGAAATGTGTCGCACTCCTACATCCTAGAAGCCTTACAGGCAGCCAAACCACTGGTCATACCGTTACAATCTTTTATCTGAAATCTACTCGTTTAAACCAAATTTTGCAAAGTGTACACTGTATTCTGCTTCTTGAATGCTTGTTTGTTTAAACATATTTGACAACTTTGATTTATTTTCTCTCAATTTTTTTTTCTTTAATACATGTTCAGCAAGGTTTTGACGAAATATCGCTTTGGAATCTGGGACAAAACTTGGGTAGTGTATCGGCACTTGTATCTTCTACGTTCAAACCAAACCCACCACTAATAACAGGAGCACTGCAGGAATGAGTCCGTGGTGTAGTTCCTTTATAGCCTAACGTTAGCTTTTTACTACTGCTGATTGTATTCACACTTCAAAAATCATAAATGTGGTGTTCATTTGTAAATACCATCTTGCTGAACAAAACATGTATTAAATTTGCGTTTCTTTAAATCCAAAATACAATCGGAAAATCCTATTAAACAGTGCAATGCTAACTTCTGTGTTGGCCTACAAAAATACATCATTCCTGCAGCACTCTTTAATGAGCTGCACTGAGCCATTGTATGATGAAAACCAGGAAGCTGCAGTGAGAAATTCAGGTTTAAGTCTCATTGTGAATAGCAGAGTATTAGGTTGATCACACTTGGGTAATTACAAATAATGTATGAAATAAGAGGCGTACAGCAGCTCTGGTCCCTCTTACCAATGTACAGACACATAGCAGAGACATTGCTATATCAGCAGTCATTCAGCAGGAAGGATACCAGCAGCAGTGGGATATTCTTCAGCTCAGACTCACAACAGTGAACATGGCTGTCTGGCTTGACAGAAGCCTCCTAAGCTACATTAAAGTAAGACTTACTTTACAAATAGGCGCAGAGCTTTTAAGAGCTGTGTATTTCGAAATAATAAGGATATATATATATATATATATATAGTCATCTCAATCAAAACGCATCTGAAAAAAGAAAGATTAAGAAAATATTACTAATGTTAGGACAGAATATAGGCATATCCAGAATGCTTTGACCTTTGCAGTATAATTTATTTAAATATGGGTATTAATTATCTGAATTATGGAGCTGATTCCACGGCTGAGGTAAAAAAAAAAGAGAGGAAATGGTTCAAAGGTCAAAGGGAGAAAATCCCCATTGAAGTCAGCTAAATGTTGACTTCTCTGTTCACATGAAAGAAGCTAGCAGCACCCGATCCAAGAGTCAATAAATCTAGAGAGAAAGTCTCCAAGAGGTCCGCACTGTCAGCCCGTCCCTTCACCTCCCTCCTAAGACACTCCCCCTAAATTATCATTATGAACATAAACAAGCAGGCAGGTAGACAGACAGGTCGGTAAACAGGCAGGTAAACTGCAGATAGGTAGAAGAGCAGGTTGATAGACAGGTAGGTGGGTAGAGATGCAGGTGGACGGGCAGGCAGGTAGGTAAGTAGACAGGCAGGTAGACAGACAGGTAGCCCGTCCAATCATTTTATTCTGGCTGTATGAAATGATAGGGCGGGCTTATAACAGTCATGTGACAGGTAGCTACTGTGTTGATGCAGCATGTGGTCTGTTTTCTAGCATGCTAAAACTCAGATTTTAATTAAAAAAGACACTATAAAAGGCCTTATTGGAGGGCTGCAAATAATGATTCTTTTTATCATCATTATATGCTTATTATTTTCTCAATTAATTCGTAGAAAATATAAAAAAACATGCCCAAATAAATGTTCTAACTAACTCTCCCCAAACCGAAATATATTCAGTTTATTATTATAGAAACTAAGGTATTCACATTTCAAAAGGCTGAAACCAAGGAGTTTGCGCCTACAAATGACCTAAATGAATTAGTTGCTGAATCATTTGTACAGTTTGCTGTGGTGAGAGCTGCAGAGATGGTCATCCTTTCAGGAGGTCCACCAACTCTGCAGAGGAACTCTCAAAGTCATGTATGCCGTTGGGCTCCTGGAAACTGCCTCTCTACAGTGAAGGACTCTTGTCCATTTCGCAAGTTTGACCCGATAGCAAGCAAGAGTTTTCATACCAAACTGACCATGTGCAGCAGTTATTGAGACTGAGCGTTTTGTCCACTTGCTTTGTCTGGGAGAAGGAATATTAAGTGATGAGGATTCATTTATCTTATAGAATTCACCCGTGGGTGGAGCCATCATGTATTTGAGTACAGGTCACTGTAGACAAACAAAAGGACGCAGTGTAAGCCAATAGCTGGCTGTGTATTTAACAATACAAATACAATTATTGAATAAGTAGTCTTTCTATAGAGGGGTACATATGAGCTCGTTAATGCTTTGATCTTGTTTTACGGCAACGAGGTAACGTTACCCTCTGCTTTATCATCTCGGAGTGCCATTTCAATTCTGCTAAGAGCGACGCGTCAGCTGAGAGTCACACAACCCTAAATAAAACAACGCTGGAGAACACAGACACGGCGGATGAGAGACATACTGTGTCATTGGGTGGAACCGTGTCTTACCTGAGAAACATATCGGCAAACAGGGTGAGGAAACCAAGCAGGAACAGTCCGCCCTCAGCCCACTGTTGTTGTGTCGCTTCACACCTGTCTTCCTTTAAATGAGGCTCACAAACCGCCTTCACATAACGTTACCAGAGAGCCGAACGGATAGATAATAACCTGGAAAGGCGAACATATAGGCGACACTCGTTCACAGTCCCTCTCTGAGAATGTTTAACGGCCCTGTGGTGTTTCCGGACAGCTGTACAACAATAAAAGACGAAGGGTTTACCTGGTTGCGCTAGCTAGCAGTCGCCATGTTTGGCTGTGTAGCTGTCAAACCTCGTGCTACGTTCAGGGTGCCTTGGAAAACACAGAATGTGGTTTCTGGGATCTACCGTCAATGGTTAGACCTGAACAGACGCTCTAAATGTTCTTTTCCCCAAAAAAACATTTATTACACATTTTATTTAATATTTTCAATAAATCTGTGTATCTATGTATTTTTTTGCATAATTCAGACACGTGTTTATATTGGAAAGAAAACATGTAAAGTAGCCTTACAACACTTAAAGTTTAATTATTTTTTTTACCACAATCTAAAGCAAAGGGATGCTATGATCTTCAGCTAACTACTGTGAATGCATCTCGGACATGGTGTTGCATAGGCATTAAGTTGAACATGTCAGCGTAGCCTCCAGTCTCATAAAAATGTCCTCGGAGCCTTATGTGAGCTATGACGCCACCCCAAGGCTAGACCCTAGACGTTCAATTTATATTATACAATATTACATCAATGTTTTTTTTATAGTTTTGTTGGACAGCTATGTTCTGATCATTTAATAAGCACCAAAAGTTTCAAAAACCATAAGTTTCAAGTTCTCGGTAGTTTGATGAATTGAACTCCAACAAAGCAGATATTTAAGTAATTCATCATCCTGAGTGTCCCACAGCAATAATCCTTAAAATCTGGCCTACTTTTCTCCAAATCACTTCCTCACATTTGTGCAAACCTACATAGACTTGCTTTTAAAACATTGTTATCATCAAAATATTTACAGTTGAATTAACACAGCAGACCTTTGACATGTCAGCAGGTTAAGCATGTGTGTAAATAATAGCATTTTTACTAGCAGTGGTGGAAAGAAGTACAAGAGTACTGTACCTTTAGAGGCCCTTGTACTTTACTTGAATCTTTCCCATTTCTGCTGCTTCATACTTTTGCTCCACTAAATTTTAAAATGAAAATAATCTCAATGCTACTTTTAACAAGACTGTCCACAATTGGTCATTTGTAATGAATCCTGCAGAAAATAACATTTTGTCTTTCCTGCTCTTGAGAGGACCTATAGCTCATTGTGCTGCACATGTATTCGTATATGGACATGGTCGGAATGACAAATGAAACTAAAGTGAATTTACAGCTTAGCATAACATATACAGTAAGTCCCTCAACTGAATGTTAAGATTGAATAACACAAGATGCCTAAACATATCCTAGATCCCATTCCATTTAGCATGAGTACAGCTGTTGGATATAGTAAAGAAATGTGTTGTTGTTGCACTCATCGCGAATGCAGCTTGGCAAAAACATAAACTGTATTCCTGAAGGGTAAATATCAGTAAATTACAGAAAATCAACTGTTTAAATGGTGTGTCTGACTTGTGCAATTTAATAAATGATTGTTTTTGAGACAATTTAACTCGCAGTTTGACTTTATTCTTCGGCATTCATTTACATTTGTGTTACAGTTGTGAAGGAACATTGGACATTGTGAACATGGTGGATGACTGTAGAAATACAAAGATAATTTATATGACCATACAGACCAAAGTCCATCAAAGAGGCAACAACAGGCCTTTCCCATCTAGACAATTTACTAAATCCAGAAAAAGCAGCACAAGGATTATGGACAATCTGCCAGAGTCAGGTGACCTCGCCCGTACACAGTTTAATGTCCAATCAGGTTTTCTGAAGTACAACCCCCTTTAACAATGTAATCACATCTTTCCTAATCAGCAGTAGTACGTCCCTCTGGTCTTCCTGGCTGAGCTCACAGACTGGATTTTCTCTCTCAGTCTGTCCTCCCAGTCTTTGCACCAGTTCAGGCTCCGCTCCAGGTTCTGGCAACGGGTGGCCAACTTGTCCAACACCAGCACTGCCTCAGGCAGGTCAAAGGTCAGGCCAGCCCTATGCACTGCTGCCTGAAACTTGGCTGGAGATGCTGTTGCAATGTAGCACCTGCAAAAAAAAAAAAAAAAGTCTGAGTGATTACTCAGAAAACTGGAGCTGAGTCAAGTGGTGTGTAGTGTAGTAGTAGTTTCTTCAAAATGTGTTGTTTTTTTGCTGGCACAGGCATGCTAACACACTAAATCAAGACAGTCACCATGGTTAACCTTGCATATTAGCAAGCGTTCAGGGTTCTGAACCTTTTCAGAACCCTGCTGCTTCATGTCTTAAATTGAAGCCAGAAATGTCTCGTGTTTATGTTTGGCTAAATTGATGAAGACAGTTTGCTTGACCTGTTTAGCCCGGGGCTGTGAGGACAGTGGTAGTGATGCCATACAGCTACAGCTGTATGTGGACAAAGGACATACTGGTTCTCCTCCCAGCATCTCCTCATGATCTCCAGGATCCCCTCATCAGTCACTGTTCCACTTGATAAAACTTGTGACAACTAAAAGTATAAACATAATTGTATTAGGGTGGTAGATGGGGGTTTGGTCTAAACACAGAAGACAAGAATGCCAGAATGTATACAGTGGGTGCAGTGCATGATTCGTACTAGTTTGCGGTGGTTTTCCGGCAGAGAGTGTCTTTGTGTTTTTTGGAACTCCTCCATCATGTTTTTCACTGAAGCTCCATCTCTGCCCAGCAACAGCCAGAACATTCTCTCCATGTTGTACGGGTCCTACAGACCGAAAATCAAGCAGTGTGACACAGCTCTATGCCTAACTTAATATTGATGGCAATGTGTTTTGGCATGGTATGAACGTCATTGTCCCCAGAGGATGAATCCTAATGTTTATGGGTGAAACATGGTCTTTCCTCTTGTACCACCAGTGGACAAAAATCTCTAATTCCAGGAATTATTAAAATCTACTGTGCTATCTGCAGCTCGCCACTGTTCAGATTTGGGCTCCTGAGAGGTTGGTCCCTTTCCTTTCACACACTCCATGAGATTTACTCGACTACCACTGGGTCTATATGTAAACAATCATTTAACATAGGATATGTTATGGCTTAATAAGCAGAATGCCTTAGGGGCTCTACAGAGAGCAGATGGCTGCTCCTAAAAGTAGAAATCCATTCATATCCATTGAACAAAAGGAAAAAAAAGCATTTTAAAACCATGTGTGGATGACTGTCATTGGTGTGACTAGGTCTAACTACAGGCTGTGTGATTGTGTTACCTGGATGTCTATGGCAGGGGCCAAAGTCTGTGTGACATTAGCTGCCATGGAAAAGTCACCAGTGGTTACCGTCCTGTGCACTATGTCATTAGAATTCACCATGGCAACCAGCTTCAGAGGCAATCCCATCTGCTTTACAATGTAGCCAGCTGAGACACAGACACACAGACAGACAGACAGACAGACAGACAGACAGACAGACAGACAGACAGACAGACAGACAGACAGACAGACAGACAGACACATACACAATCCCTCCATGAGGGACCAGTAAACATGCGTGAGCCACCTTTCAAACCTGATTATTCAATACTCAACCTAAGGGTGAGTATTTATTGATCAAAAGATGGATTTTTGAGGGAAATAATGATTCAATCCAAATAGTAATCAACCAACCGGCAATGTTTCCTGCCCCTCCAGTGGGCACCACCACCTCCAGCTCAGGCAGGTCTCCATCAGCCTCGGCCTGCTCCATACCACTGAGCTCCAGGTAAGCATAGATGAAGTGGGCGAGCTGGATCATGACTCTTGACCAGTTGACTGAGTTGAGGCTCATGAGACCGTGGGACTTGACCAGCTCCTGGTCTGCAAAGAGACGCCGCAGAGGCTGATCTATGTCGTCTGAGCTGCCGTCGGCTACAGAGGTAAAAACACACGTCAGTGATTTATAATGAGAGAGCAGATATTAGTCCTTTAGCTTCTTTGGATTTACCAGCAAACACATGGACATTATCCTCCAGGCAGGTGATCATGTGTTTCTCTTGGACTGGTGTGACGCGTCCTCGGGGGTAAACCACCAACACGTCCAACCCACTGAGACCTCTTGCGCTGTGGATGGCTGAGCCACCCGTGTCTCCTGATGTACCTGGAGAGGAAACCCACAAGCTGAATGATTCAGATTCACTACATTTATCATCTAACATACTATCTGTTATACTTAGTATCTTAGGGAGCGTAATTGTGCTTGTTAATGCCATGATAATCACAGTGATGGCTGTTATGTAAAGGGTCTTTACCTTCACCTTACTGCTGACTAACATTAAGCTTCCTTTTCCCAATAAACCATCCCAAGTATAAAACACTTCTGTTAAGTGTTCATGCTATGTGATTTTTAACAGAGCATGGCTTGCAGACAGTTTGATGACCCACATTACTTTACAAAAAAAATCTGAATTCTATTCATCACCACAGACATCCATCATAAAAATGTCTTATGGTCTCAACTGCACTTGCTGAAGGTTGGTTTTAAGATATGTATGTTTTCTTTAGTAATAATAACCTTAAATAAAATTAAAGTTTCAGTCTATTGCAATCTGCAACCTCACCGCCAGATGCCTCCAAACACACTGCATCTTTAAGTACTGCTTTAGGAAATGTGTGTAAAAACACAGTAGCATTCCTAGAAACAGAACACTAAGTCTAGAATACTTTGTTTCCAGCACCTAACCAAAAATAGAAAAATGGCTAAATCTCTTGCTCTTCGTCCTCTTTTCAGTTTGCAAATTACAAAACTGTGAATGTTTACATTCAAGGGACATAGACTTAGTAAGCAGGACTGCTGTCCCTTGGGATCAAAGGAGGAAGTCAAGGGACTTGTAGAGTACTGTAGAGCCGGAAACTCCTGACTCCCATCATAGTATTCTACCTATGCACATGATGAGGTTAACGATTCCTGTTGGTAAAGTGAGAATGTTTGAAGGAATGGCTTTTAGAAGATTAAAACATGTAATCTCACTCAGACAAAGTAAACTGAGCATGAGAGTCGATTGTAGGTGGTTTGAATGAAGTTTTGAGTGCATGTTTAAAATCCACTTGCAAAGAAGAGATGGCCAGGGATTGTGGTAGAACATTATTATCATTATATTATTATATCATAATTCTTATAATTGTTTTCTTGTACTAGTAAAGAAAGGGATTATGATGCAAATTATTTGGCCACCACTGCTGTGTAGAGTTTTGCTTCTTGGCAAGTACTGTAAATAAATGCATTCCTTAAGAGTTTAGAATGACCAAAGAATGTTTTTTATCATCATGGCTAAAACAAACCAAGGCCTTTGTAAAGACATCTCAGCTTTAATAACCCAAACATATTCATGTCAGATATTATCGTGGTTAGGTCTTACCTACAAGAACTGTAGCTCTGCGATTCTGTTTTCGCAGGAAATAGTTCAAGAAGTGCACTGTGCAGGTCATGGCCAGGTCCTTAAAGGCCAAGGTCTCTCCATGGAAGAGCTCCAGGACTGACAGACCCTCTTTCAGCCGGACAATCCTCAACACCTCAGGCACTGAGAAACCAGTCAGGGCTTCACCCACAAGGACTTGGACAGGGAAAAAGAACCAAAGAGAAGAAATCATTTGGTGTTTGCAGCTCTGGTTTTGTTGTTCTCTAAATGAAAATCCATCAATTTGATTGTTTCTCATTAAAAAAAACGATTTATGTCTTTTTGCTTTATGTCTTCTATTAGTTAACTTTGGAGGACTACACTTATACTCATTTTTCTCTTTTTTATCATGTGTACTTTTTAGACCAGTGTAGACAGTTAACAATTTGTATATTTTTTTCTTTCATTTATCTCTATGGAATGCAAACCAAACATCCATGCGTATCAAATTACATGTCAGTGAATATTTCTCCTGCTCACCCTCCAGGTCCTCTCTGGGGATCAGCTGAGTGGGGATGAACAGTGAGGCAACCTCCACCACCAGTTGGGTGTAGGTCAGCCCCCTCCAGCTCCTCATGGTGTCTGGGCTCAGCACAGGTACACTCTCGGGCATGAACATACCCCCGTCTGGAGCGTATCCTGAAAACAACACATCATCGAAGTCCCATCCATGGACCCCACCCCGAGTACTGCAGTACTGCATCAGAAAGACCTGTGGATGGAGACCTGAATCTTAGATACACATATATGGCTTGCTTTTTTGTTGTTGGAGCCCCTTGTCACATTTCACATGTCTTTGATTTGTGCTGTAGACAGTTTGTGCTGTAGACATGCTGTAGACAGTAATGACCCCGTTACATAATCACAATTCAAAACAGTAAATGAACATTCAACACTGTTAAATGTCACTTTACTAGAGCCCATTACTCATGGTAGCTATCATTCCAGCTGTGAGCATGTTCAGTACTTACCACTCTGAAGTCAAATGGATTCAAACAGAACTCTTTGCTCTTCGGTTTAAAGCTACAAATGTACAAACACTTCCTGCAAGTCTATGCTGCCACACTTTCTACACTCAGGAATGGATCTATGACAAGCTGTGGACTGACTCATGGGGGATAATAGTTCAACTTGAACTTTGGAACAACCTACCCAAGGAAATACTTACTTATTATAAAGTACAAGTACTTGAGATTTGTATCCATGGTAGCATGTCTCTGATTTTCTCACTCATCCATAAGTACATTAACGCTGCATTATGCTTATGGATAGTCAAAAGATAGCTTTATGAATCAAATTATTATCATGTAAGTGCTTTAAGAAACATATTCTTTAAGTTAAACAGTCTTTTTGATTTGTATTGTTTTATTAAGGACACAGAGAAAAAAAAGAGGATAACTTAAAATAACTTTCTGACTTGCATTGTAGCAATACCACTGCATTCAAAATGTAACATAAGTATAGAACATAACGCAGAACATACTAAGTATCAGACATAAAAGCACACATTATGCAGTAGAATCACTCTTGCCAGTGTTGTATTAGGATTATCATTATACAGTAAGGATAATTATTACTGATGCTCGTTAGTCGCATTTCATTGTTGAAGCTGGTCAAGATGTAGCTACTTTTATTGACTCTATATTGTATTAGGTAAATTAGCTGACAGCAATGCATCATGTTTAGTAACAGGTCATATGATAGTGTAAGATCAAAACTGCAGTAATTAGTAAATAAAGCCGTCAGATCAAGACGTAGTGGAGTACATAGTATAATCAATAGAAGGGAAATAGCATGAAATGGAAAAACTCATTAAAAGCAAAGGTAGGCTTAACGTTTCCAAACAAAAAAAACAAGGAGGCCATGGCTTACAGTACATTAGGAAATACATTGTATGCAACTACTGTATACAGGTACTTTTGTAACCACTGATTGAATGCTTGACAACAGCACATATGAGGCCAACTTTGGATCACCTTATAAGGAGCAATGTAAAGTTTTAATTGTATTTACCTAATCAGTTACCCAGTCATTACCGATCAGGAGTACCGTTAGAATAAATGTATTTACCTATCAGGAGTAACGTTAGAATAAATGTATTTACCTATCAGGAGTAACGTTAGAATAAATGTATTTACCTATCAGGAGTAACGTTAGAATAAATGTATTTACCTATCAGGAGTAACGTTAGAATAAATGTATTTACCTATCAGGAGTAACGTTAGAATAAATGTATTTACCGATCAGGAGTACCGTTAGAATAAATGTATTTACCAGATCAGAATAAATGTATTTACCGATCAGGAGTACCGTTAGAATAAATGTATTTACCGATCAGGAGTACCGTTCGGGGTTAATGGAACGTGTTTGTTACGTTAGCTTAGCTTGGTTCACCACTGATCGCTGGTTTGTTACGACGGGGTTTATATGCTGATTTGTACAATTCAGAAAACATAACTTCCAACTTCTTGTGTGAGTCGTTACATCGCTGAAACGCTAATGGCCTTTGATTGGTGGTCAGGTGAAATGGGAAAGCAGGCTGTAGTGTCACTGATCAAAGCTTACCCCGCTGCAACGTCGCAGCTCACGGCCATGAGTAAGCAGGACAGCCAGCCTCTACTTAGAGGAACACGGTCAAGTCTGCCCCTATGTTGAATGGCGGTAGACGTGATAGAGGTTTTCAAAATTAAAGCCCGTTAACGTCTCAAATATGAGCTATTTTCCCTCTGAACCCTTTTTAAAAATTATTTTAAAGGATATGATCTATTGTCACAAACTAATTTCACTTCAGACAGCATTATAGCAGACAACCTCAGAGTGTCACCCAGAAGATGACAGGTGTTTTTATATTGTAAACTCTTATACAATCACAATTTCACTCCACATAAAACCACATGTATGGAATAACAGATACATTATGGCAAAAAACAAAACAAATAATTGTATAATAAGGACTGGATGAAGTAAGAAATTTGGTCGGCTTTATCATGTCACATGAGAATTTCTGCCAGATATGATTTAACTGTCAATTGTATAGTATTCAATCACAAAAGCCATCCCCAACTCTACTATGTGCTTAATTAAAGGAATCTAAACAGATGCTACTCATATCACCCCTCATCTCCCACAGCTTTCAGTTGGAGGCTGGGACTTGAAGTCAAAATCACCAACAAAATAAGAGATACTGTTCATAACCCTATAGTAACCTCCAGACACTCAATTTCACAAATCAATTTAAAAATAACTGTTCACGTGTTACAAACTAAATATTTAAAATTCCTAATAACTCCCACAGCAAAATAAATCTTAACATTTTAAAAGAAGTGTATTCATCCGGGGAATTGTTACGACAACGGTTTGGAATTGAAATCGATAACTGTGAGGATACTGACTACTGATAGCCAAATGGTGGAAATACTTTTTGGTCTGTCACATGGGGCCCAAGAATACTTTTTCCCATAGACAATCAACTTCCTATTACAAACACTTCAATATCGCTTATTTAAATCATTAGGTAAAAATAAAAATAGTCAAATGCATTAATGGCTAAAATCTCTTTTTCTTACTCAGTTCATGTGAATGAGAACGAGGCTGGACCGAGGGAGGTGGGACTAAATGAAACGCTAGTGGTCACGCTCTATGGGCCCATGGTTCAAGGAACCTATAAAAGACTTATCCTGAAAGAGATGGGACTCTGTCCAGCTGTGCTGGTGTTCACACTGAACAGTATCATGCTGAACCAAAGGTCAACCTGCACCATGAACCCTGGAGGAGCTTAGCTATTAACTCAAAGTTAACTCAAAGATACAACAACCTCTATCATATCTCCTGTTCTGAAGTTTCTCTTGGTGTCATTCCAATTCTGTAATGCTTGCATCAGAAGAAGGTAATATTTTGGCCTAATTGGTTATGGATGTGTTTGAGTCACAGCTTTGGCAGGATGACTGGATGTTCCATTTCCCTGGCATGGCACCTAAAGTCTGTTTCCTGTTTCTATGTCCACATGGGTTTCTCCACTGCCCCGCCCCTTAAGAAGACTAGCAGCACATCCCGAGTCTATTCACGCCAATGGGCAAAGAGAACATGAACACAGATCATGAATTTACCTCGAATGACCCTGCGCTACCTCGTCTTCTCATTGTCTCAAAAGACTGTGGGCGGGACTTATTTCATGACCACTGTTTAACATTGCTAAAGTACCCTTCAGGGCCACTTCATCAGTAACGCTACATACAATATGAGGTCCTCATATCTGGTAAAGCTAAATAGAACGCAGTCATTATTAATGTCAAAACAGAGAGGATGAGTTTCTTCACTCAGGCCATCAGGGATTTGTTTTGTCATTAGTTAAACCTGTGATGGATTGTCAAAATGTTTGCTGTGAAAAGGTTGATGGAAAAGCACAGATGCAACCAATAACACAGTTTAACATGATTTTATTTATACCATCATTTTTTTTTTAATGCACATCTGCAAATATGTAAAAGCATACATATATCTTATCACAGGAGACGTTACAAAAATGGGCTTACAAAATAGGAACCATGCAAATAACTGACATAAGACAAAGAGTATATTGATCATCACTCCCCCTACACACACACACATATCCACACACACAGAAATAAATATGCATTAAAAAGAGGAGCATGTGGATGCCATCAATAAGTAACAGTCCCTCAAAAATATTCACCCAACACTTTTGCACATGATAAAATATACTTTCAAATTATTATTTTTTTCCTGATTTGGTCTTAGACTGCCTGTTCTATCAAACTGAACCAAATATTCTGGATATAAATATCTATGTTCATTAAGAGGTAACGCTGCACGGTGCAGGAACATGTCTTCTTTGTGGTGGTAACTTATTTTATAAACACATTCAAACCTGCCTTCATCTCTTACAGACATTATGCCTGTCTCACTGTGGCTCAGACCTAAGGAACCTTCAAGAGGGAGTCGAGATCAGAAAGGTCATCCTTTTCAAACAGAGTTATAGATTTATTAGTATTTTAGCCTTGGAGTCACTGTGGATCTCCAAGCCTCTAATCCAAAAGCTTGACACAATTTGGAAGAATATCCTCCTTTAAGCAGCTTATTACAAAATTGAAAAGCAGTGTATGGTTCTATACTGTGTGTTAAAAGTAAACGGAGCTTACACACACACAAATCCTAACAATATTAAAGAGTATATTTCAATAGTGTGTTTTCATTAGAAAGGTTAACTAAGATCTTCGTCAGCAGAAAAAAACAGAACAAAGAGTTGTAATGCCCCATCCAATTTGTAAGGAGTGCCTGTAAAGATGATTCAAAATGATACATTACAGAAATACTTCAGGAAGTATGCTGTCTGTTTCCATTTGGGGCGTGTATATGAAGGCTCATATTAGAAAATCCTGCACTTTAAACAAGATGAGTTTCGTGCTTGTTCATATTAACGAGGGGAAGTATTTCATCATCAATCTGCATAGAGTTCTTTCATATGAGCATGAAATAATTCAATCATGCTTAAGTATCGTCGACATATTTGAGCTTTCAAACAGCTGCTGAGATAACTTCTGGTCCGTTTCCCGCCAATGAATATTATATGTCACAGATACACATGTCACAGATACACATTTATATTTAAATTATAATCCAGACATGACCAGCCTGCCACATAGATCGTGCACAATACACAATCTGATCCTCAAAGAGCTGTGCTGGTGTTCACACTGAACAGTATTATGGAGAACCAAAGGTCAACCAGCACCAAGAACCCTGGGGGAGCTTAGCTATTAACTCAAAGTTAACCTTTTATTATTAACTGCAGGTTAGTTTCTGGTGTGAAGCTGCTGCAACTGCAATGTTGTTCAGTCATGCTACTTCAGCCTGCTGTCCCTCCGCTGTACATCTTTAGCTACAGAAGCTATTAGATTAAAAAGGGAAAGAGTTAAGAGTGTCATGCTAATCATCAAGTCAAGAGGCTTTTAACACTTAACATGGCTTACGCCCTTTTATTCTTTGTGCCATCAAATGCTGCTGGCACATTTTTCCTCAACATGCAGTTTGCTGAGTCAAGCATACTAGAACATTTTCTAGTCCCAGGACACACCCGCTGCTTCACTCCACTGTTTATTGAGCCAACTTTCCATGAGTTAGTCCAATACACAAGCAAATATTATTACAGATACAGGTATTTCCAGTCATCCATCACTGATTTCCTGATGTGAGCTGCATTGATGCAACCAAAGGATCTGGTGGGTTCTTTTGAGGCATTTAATCAACAACCTGCTGTCCAGTTCAATGTGGCAGCAGCCTCCCAACTTGGAGTTAACTTGCTATGCAATGCATTATAGAAAACAGTAAATGGTGAATCACAACCAATGACTCGCCATTGACAATTGTACAAAGTATTGTAGTGAAGCTACTAAAGAGCAAATTATGTTCAGTGTGAAAAGCAGTATAATTTCCTCTTTCAATAGTCTTAAGTTGGGTCAAAGTAATACAACGCTACAGAGGTATTCATCACATTAAATTTACCAACGGGACAGAGGCGTCGTAGGGAAACAATGCTAAAGAAAGAATGATTTTTCAGATGATTGACAATAACATATTTAATGGGCCATTACTTCAGATTTATTTTATCCACACAGAAAATGTACCAAAAAATACTTTCTCCTGTTCCACATGATTAAACAGATAAGGAATATGTTTCTCACATTAAAAACCTTCAACTTTTAAAAATTAAAAAACAAACATAACAAACATGCACTAAAGCTCAACCCAATGAGACTTTTGCTTGATCTGACTACATAGGTGGGTACAGAGGTAATTCTTGCCTCTGTTAAACCTTTCTGGTACGTACTCCTGACAGACTAAGATCTGTAGTGTAGGACTAATGTGGCACACGTTCAGTGCAGTCACTGTCGTCAACAAGTCTCCACGGGAGAGATGGCTATGAAAGGGGGACTGCTACGTAACAAGGCAGCCTTTTTCCAAGAAGGGAATAGTCTCAGCACGTCTTCAAAGGTTTCATGGCAGTCCCCATTGAACAATCGTCAGACATCCAGTTAAAAAGCAGTGTGCTGGGTGTTCCAGCATATCTGTCCAAGCTCTTCATTGATCAAGTCCTCCCAAGATACATGTGTCACACAACAATGTTTTGTAATGTTTAAACTCTCACCTACCACATCCAAGCACAAAAGGCAGGAGGAATAGATAGAACAGGTTAGGAGTTGTCCCGCAGATCTTTGGCCTTGGTCAGGATGGTGTGGACATCTGAGATGGGGTAATCCTGAAAGGAACAGCAGTTAAAGAAGAAATAAAATCCTCTTTTCAGTAAGAGCATCGGCTGCATCGGCTACACTGTCTAAATGTGAATCTTCCCAGCGTATTATAAAAAGCCTTACCTGCAGTAATCTCATATTGACTGTGAAGTCTCCGGCCAATAATTTATCTCGGATAAGTCTGTGAACAGAAGAAGTCAATAGTTACCGGGTTTCACATGAATAGCCATAGGGATCGATCAATGCTTGGGAGTACAGGGTTCTTAATGTGAAAAGCTCACATGAGCATGGCGCAGCAGACCAGGATGAGGAAATGGAATCTGTCCTGGTCAGAAAACAGGGTGTCCCAGATACGGATGACATCAGGCAAGAGGAACTCCTGAGATAGCAACAAGGTCAGCCAGCGGAATGTGAAATACTGTGGTTTGATGTTCTGCTCTTCCTGTGTGGACAGAAGAAGAAGAAGGAAAAACTGGGGATATCATTGTGGACTCATCCTTTAACAGGCTCAGTTTGGGTCATGACTCACATTCTCAGATAATTCGGGCTCTTTGAACATGGGATGGGCAATTTTCACTGTTTCCTGATAGTTTACAGAACAAACAATTAATTGATTGATTGCTTAATCAAGAAAGTAATTGACAGCTTAATTGAGAAAGAAAATACTCTTTAGTTGTAGCTCTGATTTATATACAGTACATTCACAAGAGAAATTCATGCAATTCAGAGATGCTAACTGCTCGGGACGCATAATTGGAAATCCCAAAGCTTGTCTCGGCAAGACCCACTCTGTCGAGCTGATTGAGGCAGAGATGATTGGTTAAGGTTAGGCACTGACCTCTAGTGGTTAGGGTCAGGATAGCCTTTTGGTCAGGACATAGGACCTGAACAAATCAGGTCACCAGTACCACTGCAAGCTTGAATGCCTGGCCAATCTGAGCGCTTGAGAGCTGCACAGGGCGGGTCTTGTCAAGAAGAGCAGGGGTATTCCTAATAACGCAATCCAGTCACATAAGACCAGCAAGGACATCTACGTAGCAGAACGGAGAGAGTTGTATCAGACACCCCTATAGCTCACTAAAGGGCCATACCAGCTTGAGATAGAGCTCCAGGTCTCTCTCTTTCAGCATGGAGTACACACTCTCCATCTTGTAGGTGATGCCACACTGAGAGTCATCAAGGCTCTTGATGAAGTTGTCTCTATTCTCCGACATCAGGTTGGTGAAACAGAAGAATGTATCTGCTTCAGCATGCTCTGAACAAAGAAGCAGAGAGCAATCACAAAGGGCTTGTACTCATTTCCTATGAGTCAAACATCAAAAATGTTCTTTTTCAATGCCACCGACCTTTCCATTGGCTGTTGGGGTCCGTAGCAAAGGTGTAGTAGATTGGCCCAACAATCTCATTCATGCCCTGTACGTAGGCAATCCCGGGGTTGAGTTTGGCATAGATGAAGAGGATACGCTCCACTACCTCCCAGTGTGCTTCGCTCCCATTGGGCAGCACCTCGTACTCGTTAGATGGATACAGATTCAAAGACTTTCCAGGTGAGCTGACCTGGGAGAGCAGATTCGGTTTACCCAAAAGTGGTGTCTTTGTTCTGCAATTATTTGTATAATGTTGATTATATGAAGCACATACAGTGTTTATATTTATTTAGATCCCATCAGCCGCGAGGTAACCTACTGCTGTGTCATTGTATCAAACACAATTTAAACAGAAAAGAGCTGAATTTGTAAATTAACAGACTTATAATTTCACTGCTTCATCTAGAGCACCATAGATCCAACTATAACTACGTGTGTGTATTCTGTTATACACACATGCTGTAACCCTGGCGGTGTGAAACAGACTTGGGAGCAAATAAAAAAATAATGAGTGAGTAAGTGAGTAACTGATATATGAATCGTTTTATGGGTGAAATATTTCTCTAAATCAGGGTCAAAGGGTTCTATTGACATATTTCAAATCAGCCCAAAAGGAACGTTATAACGGGGCAAACGCCCCAGGGTTTGTTTTAACAGAACCAGCCACACACATTACTAGTCATACTTACATTGGTGACTCCACTGCGGTTGCGGTTTACAGTTTGTGCTTTCAGTGTGGTTTGTTCGACTCGTCGTCGCAGCGTCTCATAATCATTCTGAGGGTCCAAAATGAGTTGGCAAGGGTATTCTGTAGGACGCTGGAAGAAGGCCATGTCTGGGTACAGCCGCCTGCAAGCATGCCGACAACATTAAACTTTACCTCACCTGTTCTATACAAAATTACAGGCTATGTTTTTTTTTACATTCATATACTATCTAGAGCAAACTAATAGATAACTTACCTCACATCCTTATCAATTTGTAGCAGAATCTCATTATCTTTGAAGTAGGTATTCCACCTGCTGTCTGGATTTGGATTTAGAGGCTGAAAAAAAAATCAAAATCAAATGACTTGTACACCTGTGAGCAAAGAGCCAGACAAGCAGTTTCATTTACTATCCAGCTATAAAGCTTTGATAGTTCTCATACTTTCAGTCCTCTTTAACACTTTTCTCGCAGTGCTTACTGAAAACATTCTGTACAGGTGAACACCGATAAATAAATAAATAAGTGTGTGTGTTGATGTTGACATATGTGGACATGGCCGGATGACATTTTTGCATCACGAGTACACAATCGCATACCAAAACTGAGGGGGAGTTCACATTTCATGTGGTTGCTTTGTTTGTGATAGCTGTAGTGATTATATTGAAGCCAAATCCTTAACCGTTCATTTGTGTAGCCCAATATCACAAATCATAAATTGGGTTCAGAGGGCTATACAATCTGTACACATACGACATCCCAGTCCTGGGACCCTCACATCAGCACAGGAAAAACTCCCCTAAAAAACCTTTAACGGGAGAAAAAAAAAGGAAGAAATCTATGGGAGAACAACAGATGCACTTTTATTAGCAGAGACTACACTCACATGGTCCTCCATGGTCACATCTTCTCTGGAAAAGCCCAGGTTGGCTTTTGCAATACCAGGCTGGATGATCATTTCTTTTAGGAACTGAGAGTATACCTCCCTATGAGAGGCAGGGGACAACATGGAGGAAGGTGGTGAAAAGATTACATTTACCTCAAGAGTTCATTTGTTCAAATCCAGGCTTATACTGGATTAAAACCACACACAAGCAGGAGTGCCGAGACAAAAAGTTGAATAATCAGTTGACAGAAAATGAATTAGCAATTATTTTGATAATTGAGTCATGCTTATTTAACAAGCAAAAACACAGACCATTTTCTGTTTTCAGCTTCTAAAATGGGGTTTTATATGATTTTAAATAGAGTATTTTGGGGGTTTTAGTTGATGAAACTAGAAGATGTCATATGTGGCTTCTGGGAAATTGCAATGGCCCATTTTACATTTTTCTGATATTGTATAGACTGGAAAGAAAGAAAATAATGAAATTAATCATTAGTTGCCGCCCCAACTTGCAACAAAAAAAACCAAATCTATATATAATACCTCCTGTTAGTAAATAACATAAATCAAATCTGAAAAATGTGTTGAAACAGAATTTTGTCTGATACAAAGGAAACAACAGTAAAGGTTGTTTCTGCCCAGCTAGCTTCACCATGGGACACCAACAGAATAAACAGCATCAAGCCTAGGAAGTCATAGCTTTTTCTTTTAGTCAGCTAACGACATAATCTAATGTCACCAGCTATGCTGATTGAAAGCAGCTGAATGTGGTTGCCTAGTGAAACTAAAAAAAGAAATCCCAAAATAAAATGTAAATGTTCTTTGATCAACCTTACCTCTGCTTTTTGAGGAAAGACTCCCATAATGTCTGATCGAAAGGTAGATAATTAAGAAGGATCTGAAAAGAGAGTCAAACAATCACGAGTCAGGATCACAGAACATTTTGTGAGCCCATACAGTCAATCTGATCCGACACACTTTAGTCTTATGGAACATTGTATTTAGAACTCAGACCTCATTATTGATTTAGATTATTTACCAAAGACATTTATTGTCGAGTAAAGATGTGAAGGACATCATCTTCAACCCTGCTTGATCCACCCGGCCGTCATTACCAAGTGTGATCTGGTGCTCCAACCCACTAGACTTTATCTTAAGCTGCGGTCGGGATCACAGACTTTGTAGATACCAACATGCAATTTTAGAGAACTTCTTAGAGAATGTGTATTAAGGGTAGACGGCACGTTATGAATGTTTCCGTTTGACGTCGTGGTGCAGCCATAAAAAAATGGGAACTTGGCTGCAAGGATAACCCTCAAATAAGCATAATAGACACAGAGTCTGTATGTGATATCAACTAGTGTCGGAAATTGTTTTAACCCCGTGAGGAAAATCTGAAGAGTTCTGTACTCTAAAAGACGAAGTGTAGTGTACTGTATGCTGTTTGTTCCTCTTGAGGAGTCAGATGAGTTTTCATGAAATCATGTGTGAGTATTGCATATGAGGTGGCTGTGGCTGAGATGAGAGAGCGGGTTGGGGTTCGTTCTCATCCACCATTGTGGTGCATGTGTGTGGGCGGATCGAAAGGGGGGAGTGGGGGTGGACAGGACCCCCTGGTTGCCACCAGGTATTTCGCACACTGAGGGTCACAGTCGTGTAGTGTGAACTAGGCTTAAGAGGGTTTGGTGGACCCAACTTGTAACACTTATATGAGCAAACCTCAAGGAAAAAAGTATGAGAGGTTTAGGATAAGAACACAACAATGTTCTTGCATGAGGGCCAATGTGTCATGCAGAGAAGTTTACTTAAACAACACAGAGGCAGACCAACTTACTTTCCAGCAAAGTGCTCGTATGCCTCCTTCAAATGGAATTCCTGAGTTGAATAAAGAAAAGGATAAATACAGAACAATATAATTTTACACGAGCGTTAACAGTTGCAGCACAAAAACCCTCAAGGTGTGAAAATTACCATTAAAGCACAGCTCCCTCAGTGTCTTCTGGTTAATGTTTTCTTCACTCAAGGTTTCTTTGAATTCCTGTATTCTGAAATAAGAAACAAGACGAGGTTAGAACCTAATGTATATCTGTATTACACTGCTCAGTGAAAATATGCCTCATATATTATAAACATGTTAATTCATAACTGTTAACGCATGGTCTACACGCAAAGATGCCTTCTCTGATTTTAAGTACTAAAACTTAAGTGACGATACATTTAAAAGGACAGTTTTGGTTAATATGCTTTTTCGTTTTTTTCGTGAAAGAATCAACACCAGTTGAGTCAGAAGGAGGTGATTAGCTTAGATTAGCATAAAAATTGGGAGAAGGGTGAAAAAGCTAATCAACACATTGTATTTTGTTTGTTTAATTCGCACACAAACAGCATGAAAGCCAATTTGTGTATTTCCATAGATGTTGTATTATTTCTTTAAGTAGGAATGGGCGATAAAACAAGATAATCCCTTATTAGTCCCACAGCAGGAAATTCGCACTTTGTAATGTTTTGGATACAGATAAAGTAGTTCATTTTTGTGATTTAACCATTTATACCTTACCAGAGATCAAATTACTAAAACTTTCTCTATATTACACAAATTGCCGTTGTAGTCAGGAATATTTTTACATTTTCAAATTTAAAAACTGCTCCGTATTAACTTTTGTTCCTCTCCCTTATCTGACTCAGACCAAACATAAAACTTCTACCATGTGATATATAAACCTATAAACATGGACTACATAGTTACATTTGTTTTCCTATTAATCAGCCACACAACCTAGAGACACAGACTCTACCCAGTCCAGCAGTAGTGAATTTGTTCTTTAAGATTCTAAGCATTATAAACACTTGTTCAAGCAATGTTTAGCCCACAGTGGACAATGTATTAGAAACTTCATTAGCATAATGCAATCTCATAGCTACAACAGCACACACTGCAGCCTTCAAAGAGACAGTAGAGTAGAGGAGCATCAACACCTCTTTGACATTCAAAGAGTGAATATGATGAGCTTCATAATTATTGGATTGATGCAGGTATATTTCAGTGTACATTTTAAGTACCATACTGTAAAAATATCTTCGTTGGGTGGTATTTTTGTTTAATGAATAAGTAAAAATGGCTAGCGTCAGTGGTTATTGAGTGACAAACCTCATTTTACAAAAACATTTTTCCACCAAATAAAAAAATAATCGTTTTTTTACTTTATGTATGAGAGTCTCTATGGAAACTTCTGCATCTGCAGCATTGTGTGCATTGATTTTCCTTATTCCTTCCTAAATCAAATTTCGACAGATTACGGTTGAGAAACCCCCTTTGCCTCATTTCAGCCAGAACAAATCCTGTTGAATATACAAGGACATTGTGTTTATATGAGTTGTGGGCAGGTGGGGTGGTATATTTGAGAAATAAAGAATACTTTAATCATGAGACATGCAGGAGATGTAGAATCAACCAATGTTATAAGTTCTCACATACAAAAGTTGATATTGACAATGTGGGTTAAAATACACTTAAGCAGAGAAAAAGATAACTACATGAAAAAAATAAATGAAAAAAGCAGTTCCTCTAAACTGAGCCCATGGCGTTTATCCAAGGAAGCATGGTTTGGCTAATTTGTCATTAGCTGATTCAACATCAGGATGACAGATTTCTGGAATTAAGTAGCATTTATATTTTCTCCCTTGCAGGGTCAGCAAATAAAGCTAACAGTTAGCTAATTGTTAGCCAGTCAGGGCTAAAGGAAGTAACATCATGTGTCAGCTGATGGGCTAACAGGGAGTTAGCATAGCTACTTGAATCGTTGAAGTTGCTGTATTAGTTGACTGGTAAACCGCCACAAAGTCTAGGTGTGTTCGACATTAAATGTGAAGCATACCAACATGTACGAATGGCATGCTTTTGTTGTTGTTGCCTCACCCTCGGCTGAGTTTCTGCTGTGCTAGCTAGACTGAAGTTAATAGCAGCCTGCGGTCAGGATGCTAGCTGCTACTATGAGGGATGTAGCGCAGGTTTTTGGCTGCCCATGTGTCCTGCGTCCCATGCAAAAACAAAGATGTACTGTGTCCCACCTGTTTCTGTACGCAGATGTCATGATGGTGTCTTGACAGGCGGCGGTGTATTCCTTTTACTGTTACCAAAAAGGACTGGGTAACTGGCCAGAGAGGAAGTCCTCCTACCACTTCCGTCTTCACAACAACTAGGCAGACACTATCCAGAGTCATAAGTGGGCTCATATGTTTGCAGCAAGGCCGGGTTTTCTAAACACATGTAACATTTAACAATGTAAGATATTATCTTTTACAATGCCAATTCATCTAATGGTGCTCTTGAACATTTGATTAATTTCATTATTGTATCTGCCAATTGTATCATTCATAAACAGAAATTCTATAACTCACTCCCTACGGTTTTAACCCTACCCTTACCCGTTAATTTAACTCTTCACAACTCTCTTAGTTTACAGAACAACAAAAAAAGGAAAACTCCATCGGACAATTATGAAAGATTTTTCCCTGATACTTCTGATTGACTTTGTCTATATATATATATATATATATATATATATATATATATATATATATATATATATATATATATATATATATATATATATATACAGCATCTATGATCATTGTAAGAAGAAAAGACGAAGGAAGGGCTATGAATAACAAGTGTATCTTTTTGGTGTGGAAGTACCAATGCTTGAATCTGAGCCTGTGCATATTTTGTTGGTATATCTATCTATTTAGCTGTGCTCAAGATCTTCAAGGCTTGTGCAATTTTAAAGAGGGACTACGCACTATATTATTGTATTGTTCTGTGCACATAATCACAAATATTTTCATTGGCATTTGATGTTAATCCATCAATACACGCAGTGTGTGTTTTATGCTCAGGATTAGCTTGTAGTTTTACCAAATTTTCTCACCCCTCCTCAACTATGACAAAATGTGCAAGAGGTTGACCCCTGGCTTAACCTGGTTTGTGGTCTCACACATACAATGCCTATAAAAAGTATTCACCCCCCTTGGATGTTTTCCCCTTTTGTTGCTTTTATACATGAAATCATGGTCAATATAATTTGGCTTTTTTGACAAGAATTTGCAAAAAAAAAGCTTCTTTCATGTCAAAATGAAAACAGATATTTACAAACTAATGTCAATTAATTAAAAATATATAGTGTAAAATAAGTGTTTGCATAAATATTCACCCCCTTTAAAGTGACTGACCTAATTCAACAGAGGTCCAGCTAGTTGATGCCAGAAGTGTCACAATTAGTGAAATGGAGATCACCTGAGTGCAGTTGATGTGTGTCAAGTGATTGTAGTATAAAAACACCTGTGTCTGGGAGGTCCAGTCTCTGGTTCATCAGTATTCCTGCTACAATTGCAACATGAAGACAAAAGAACACCCCAAGCAACTCAGAGAAAAGATCATTGAAAAGTATAAGTCAGGAGATGGCTACAAAAAGGTTTCCAACTCACTGGGCATCCCACAGAGTTCAGTTAAATCCATCATTAAGAAATGGAAGAAGTATGGCACTTTAAATCTGCCTAGAGCTGGCCGTCCTCACAAACTGAGTGACCGGGCAAGAAGAAGACTGGTGAGGGAGGCCACCAAGACACCTATGACCACTCTGAAGGAGTTAAAAGCTTCAGTGGCTCAGATGGGAGAGACTGTACATACAACTGTTGCCCGAGTTCTTCACCAGTCGAAGCTGTATGGGAGAGTGGCAAAGAGAAAGCCACTGTTGAAAAACGCTCATATGAAATCTCGCCTGGAATTAGTCCAAAGGCATGTGGGAGACTCCAAGGTCAATTGGAAGAAGGTTCTTTGGTCTGATGAGAGAAGAATTTAGCTTTTTGGCCATCAGACTAGACGCTATGTTTGGCGAACACCAAACACTACACATCACCACAAACACACCATCTCCACTGTGAAGCATGGTGGTGGCAGCATCATGCTCTGGGGATTCTTCTCAGCAGCAGGCCCTGGAAGGCTTGTAAAGGTAGAGGAGAACATGAATGCAGAAAAATATCGCCAAATCCTGGAGGCTAATCTGACTCAGTCTGGAAGAGAACTACGACTTGGGAGAAGATTTATTTTCCAGCAAGACAACGACCCCCAAGCATACAGCAAAAGCTACACAGAAATGGTTCGAAGACAACAAGGTGAATGTTCTTCAGTGGCCAAGTCAAAGCCCAGATCTCAATCCAATCGAGAATTTGTGGCTGGACTTGAAAAGAGCTGTACACGCCCGATCCCCGAGCAACCTGACAGAGCTTGAGCTGTTTTGCAAGGAAGAATGGAGAAAAATTGCAGTGTCCAGATGTGCCAGCCTGATTGAGACATATCCACACAGACTCAGTGCTGTGATTGCAGCCAAAGGTGCATCTACTAAATACTGACCTGAAGGGGGTGAATATTTATGCAATTATTTACTTTACCTTGTATATTTTTAATAAATTGACATTCATTTGTAAAAATCTGTTTTCACTTTGATATGAAAGAGTTTTTGTTTTTTTTGCAAATTCTTGTCAAAAAAGCCAAATTATATTGACCATGATTTCATTTATAAAAGCAACAAAAGGGTGAAACATCCAAGGGGGTGAATACTTTTTATAGGCATTGTAGCTACATGTATGTCAAATAATACATTTTAATAATATATTATATAACTATATTGCTAAACATCTGCTATTTGGAAATTACAGATCTACAGTTGTGGACAGATTACCAGACCTGTGCCTTCTGACTCTGGTGAGAATAACAATCAGATCCCAGGGGTGCCACTTCTGGCCACCACTCTGACCCCGCCCCTGGAGGCTTTTCGTTCTATACATACAAGATTCAGATACAATACATGTAGATTCAGCATAATTTGGTCTATGGTAAAGCTATAAAACAAACTTGAATCTTGGGTTTGAATACAAAGTATGTTCTACTTCATAAGCATCATAAAGAGACATATAGTATATGTCATGTCAAACAATGAAGATGAATGTTTTTGTAAATAGAGGGATGATAGGCCCTTTGATTAATCCAATGCTCAATTTCAGCCTGTTCTTCCTCTCTATAATGTGAATAAATGGACATTTTAGGATTACGGTGCTAGATGAAAGGCCAGGAAATCTGGACAGTAATCGTTGAGTGATTTATTTTTTTACAGGACCAAGGGTAAATCACTCACTTCTCTCCCTTGACAGCTGCAGTACCACAGCATGCCAAGCTACCTGAAAACACATAGTGATGAATACACATACCCAATGTGTGATACGACCGAATGATGTTTCTATTACTGCAGTGCAATATGACACCAAAAAAGCCTTTGTTTGTTTAAATGTTATAATTAACTAGATGGGATCTGGGGCCCATGGAACCGAGAAAGTAATTTCTATCATTACATATAAGTAAAGATCCAGAGAATTGTACCACATTGAATAAACTGTGTTTCAAGGTTGGAACAGTTTGGCAATTGCCTCAAAGTAAAAACAAACAAGGAGAGTGGAACACAACTAGAACCCATTTAGGTTTATTCTAAATGGTTTGGATAAGAAAATAGAATATATCCTAAATCAGGTTGCATAAATATTTAAAGGAACTAGCTTTTCATATGGATGGATTTTGGAGAAAAAAAAAATCTATCAACTCTAATAAGTTGGCTTTTCATTTTAAGTTGATAGTACTAGTAATACTACTAGCCTACTACAACTACTGCCAATAATGATTACAATTACAATTAGTATCAGCTTAATAAAAACAGGAGTACGAGATATCCATTCATGAGACATAACACAATAAGAATATACTAAAGCAGTACAAACATTGGACCTGGGTGGACGAGTGATGGAATAGATGCAGAGGCAGAGGAAGAACCAACATTGGAAGAACAGGAGGAAGAGGTGGGGGGGGGAAGTAGGAGGAGAAGAAGATGTAGGAGGAGGAGCCTGTTTGTTGACATCGGACGAAAACGAAAATCAGATGAGTGAAGACTAATGATAATAACTCCAATCTCGCCGTCATCAAGACATATAGCCTTGGCGAAAGCTAAGGTAAAGCACTGGCTGATAAGCCATGCATTCAAACACAGCTGCCCACTGTCTGTTGTCTGTATTTACAGCACACAGAGCTCTTAGCTAGCGCTAGCCCCACTAGCTATGTTAGCCATCATCATAGCAGGGAAAGTCATCGGTAGCCACAAGCTAATTTAGACGCTGAAATGCATTGGGGACACCGTGTCGGCAAGTTGAGGCTTAACTTAGAATAACAAGTGTATCTTTTTGGTATTTCGGTTGTTGTTAGTGAGTATGCTTATGGTTGTTTTCTGTCTGTCCTTGGCTATCTACCGTTAGTTTTGTAAAAGTAAATCATTGTACAGTGTAGCTAGCAAGAAGGCTAGCTCACTTAGTAACAGTCTGCCGTGTCTCTCAGGATTCATTGCTATGTGTGGTTAAATAACAAACTAGTAAGGTTAGTACCAATAGCCTAGATGCGGTTACTGGCTTATCAGCAGGAGTCATCCAGCGTGAACAAATACGATCATTTAGTCTGAGACGTTAAAGTTTACACAAAGTAGCCAAAGGTAGTTGCTAACCGTCACAGTCTTAGGCATGACGGCCAACTGTCCTAAACATGAAAAGGTGTGCAGTGCCTGCATAGAGGTGGTCTAATAATGGATGTATTGGCTCAGGTTATTGTGGCGGTAAGCTCTTTAGACAGAAAAATGTCTAACGTTACAATTACATTTAGTACAAACAGGCAATAAACTATAGAACAGAAGTGTAATGCCTTGTCAATGTCTTTGATGTTTCTTGGTTTAGTTAAATTGAATGCTATTAACGTTACTTTAATTGCTAAATCCCTTACTCCGCGTATAATCCTCATTGCATTTGGTTTATTTTTGTTTGTCACATGGTCCCAAGCAAAAGGACACCACACAGAACATTTAACATAACAATATTTATCAACCATAAACATGTTTTACTACAAGGAATGTCAAAGATAGTTGAAAAAAATCTAGCTGATATTAGCTAGCTTATTGTGGCAACTACATACTGGGACTTAACACCTGCACTGATTTTATTCACATTTGTTTCCATTCAATTCTCAAATTGTAAATATGTTATAGATAAATAAGAATTTCAAGGGAAACTATTTAGCTGTTTCCCATCAGAAACAGCTTCCTGTAAAAAATATTTTTCTCCTAACCCTTTGTTGTGTTCAATGAAAGCCTCCTAAGGTCTCCTGCACTGCCCTGTCATTGATCTGAGCTGGAGAAGAGGCTAACATGGCAGCCAAAGCAGGAGACAACCCTGACAGCCTCATGACTCTGGCAACGATCTTCTGCCTGAAGAACCTAAGGAAGACCATGTGCTACCAGGGATTAAGGAGCAAGCTGAGTCTGCGCTCGGACATCTTCCTTCCAAGCGAAATTTGCGACAAGCTGGTCAACACGTACGTAACCGTGTCAGTTGATGGTTACCCAATTTCTGAAATTCCCCTCTTTTAAAATTCCCCAAGTTTTCCACAATATTACAGATTCCATGTTGTTTCCTATTTTTTCTCCAGTTACATGGAGTTGGTCCACACAGACAGTAACTTTGAACCAGAAGAAAGCTTCTTCCAACTATTCTCAGACCCTCGAAGCACCAGACTGACCAGGGTACAGCTGAGAGAAGACTTTGTACGTGACAGAGATCTGGAGGCCATTAAAAAACAGGTGGGACTTCAAAAGTTAGTCAAAGACTAGTATTTCAGAATAAGTTCATTACAGCTTTCATTTTCCAGTTCACCTCTGGGGAACATCTCAACTAGAAAACTTAGACAATGAAAGTTTCGTCATTCACTTTTTACAGGAAAATTAAAGGAACTAAACATTTTTTATTTTGACAACCTCAGTCCTATTTTTGTAGTTATCATTCCTTTCAGCCTATTATGACATTCTACTTACCAACTTAATTATGTTGTGTTCGTTGTGTAGCATTATTATTTAGGTCACAGTTCAGTATAAAAATTAGAAGGTGACAAAGGATCATGAATTGACAACATAGTACAACCTCTCTCTTAGAGACACTCTCTTATAAGCCCCTTTTATACAGAGATCCTGCAATACTGCTGTAAAGAAGACCACTCATTACACCAGCTTTGGTTTTTTACATTATACTAAACAAAGCTGGCATATTGCTGCTTCAGTTGCTGTTTTAGATATCACGCCAGCAGGCTGTGTAACACAACAGCATTGGTGTGAAGTGTGTGTGTGACGGGTGGCAATATCTGGGTCTGAAAAGTGAAGCTAATGCTGAAATGCATTAAACCTGCATTGTCTCCACTGCCCATCAGGGGGCAACTACTCTGGTTGCAAAAATAAGTCTGATTGTATAGAAGTCTATGAGCAAATTACCCTTCTTCTCACTTGATTAATTACCCCACTAAACATTTTAAACATGAGCCTCATTCGCTACTTTCAAGTCTTCTTTAATACAGCATTATGGTCCATTTAAGTCAAATTGACCACAAAGCAGGGTATGCAGGCTACTGTCTGGTCTCACATTTTCAGTGTTTTTGTCTACAACTTTAATCTTCTCTCAGTGTGTTTTCACTTTATGAAAGACAATTTTAACCTTTTAGTCACATTAGAAATGTTTCTGCTGGTCTCCCAGGATCATTGCTATCTATGTCTGGTTAACTAACAAACTAGTAACGTTAGTCCAAGAAGGTTAGTTGAAGTTACTAGCTTATCAACAGGGGTCATTCAGCTTAACATAAATAAGATAATTTAGTTTGTAACGTTAATGTTGACACAAGTTGTTACAAAATAGCCAACTTTAGTTGCTAACCGTCTCAGCAATAGGCATGAAGTCCTGTTTACACAGACGTCGATTCAACTGTGTGACTTCCTCAGCTGCCAGCTTAGCAGCCGAGCAACGAGCCCCCCTCCCCACATTCCATGTGTGAACCTTTTTATGCAGAACAGCGAGATGGCATAACGGTGCCACAGTCCAGCCTTGAACAGCCTGTGTCAAAGTTTTTTTTAGAGACTCCCAACCCAAGTGAAGCAACTTTAGCAGCGCGTAAAGAAATTGTTTTGCATCATGTGATCGTCTCTTATGATCGGCCTTTATAGAGACAGCGATCCAAGTATTTACAATAAATATTTTCTGCTAATAGATGGAAGATCGGTCAGAGCACCCTTACTTAAAGTGGCCGTATTATGCTTTTCCACTTTTTCCCTCTTCTTTAGTGTGTTATATATATATTTTTGTACATGTAAAAGGTCCGTAGAGTATAAAACCTGAAGTCCACGCCTAAAAGGAGTTACCCTCCCCTCAGAAACACTGCTCCTGAGCTGCCTGAAACGACTCTATTGAATTCTCTCCTTCACTTCTGTAACTTTATGAGGTCATAATGTTACGGAAGTGACGTAAAACTCTCCGGCTAGTTTGGCCCTCAAACAACATATGAGAGACGGAGCTAGCTCCACATTTTTGAAATGTGAAACGTTGACCAATCGCAACAGAGCGGGCTAGCTGACCAATTAGGGCAGACTTTGCTTTCTGGAGGGAGGAACAAGCGCTACAACGGAACATTTCAGAGAGAGGGTGAGAAGAGGTGCTGCAGGACAGCCAGGATGAGAAACACAAGGAGGATTATGATCATTAACGCATGTAAACATGTTGTAACTGTAACTTGAGATAAAAATATGCACCCGGAAAATGGCATAAACGGCCTGTTTAACAGTTCTTGGACCTACTCTGTTCTGAATATATATCTGAATTATATTTTACCTTTTAAATTAGGTAAGAGCCATTCTTTGTGACAATAAGTAAAATGTCATATTCTTTACATACATCTGATCAGTTTGTGTTCTGTTACTTAAACATTAATCTGAAAAGACAAGGCTAACACAGAGTGGGGGAATCTTTCATCCAAATAATGGCCATTCAAATTGTACTTTTGAATTAGTAATTTTCCTGATTTACATTTTTAATATCCAAACATCAGAAAAAAACATGTTTAAAGAAGATTTTTAGGATCATGTCCTTGTTGCAAGTGCTCAAAGTGTTTTACCAAATATCATTGAAATCTATTATTTCAAGTTACTGTGAGGAGCTTTTGACTGAAACAGTCTCAGTTTAATCCTGAAGCCTCTGTATGACCTTCAGAAGTAAACGAGACCATCAGAGAGAAGATCTTGTATTTCTATATAGCTATTCTTCATGCTTGTCATCAGTCTCCACGGTGGACTGGTCTCTGCTGGAGGCAGACCCAGATCCAGCTTTGCTGCCGCCTACCACCTGCAATCAGAGCTCCGGCGGGAGGAGGAGAGCTCACATCCCGGCAGCAGCAGCGTCTCCTCCTCCTCCAGAAGCAGAGCTACTCCTCACTGCTCCACTGGTCACCGCTTGTACTACTTTGTACAATCGGATTCCAGTGATGGTGGTGTAGGATTGTTACAGAATAGTGTGATCTATACATTTCAATAGCTCTAGAGCGTTATAAAGTCTTAAAGTTAAAAAGTATTCACACAGTCACAACCTGTTTTGATCTAACAAAATATTCTGCTTTAATCTATATTTGTTGCCATTTAGCCTTTATAAAACGACATTTTCACTGCAGTTGTTCTCCTGCTTGCCACGGAGCACAAAAAGATGGGTACGAAGAGTAATTTAGAGGGGGATTTTTTTTTCAAATTGTGCTTAAAGGGAATTATTTTCACTCTGATTAATTAATAGCTGTGTTGCTTTCAAAGCGAATCAAATCAAACAATTTAGAAGGAATAACTACCTATAACGTTGGGTGGCAATCAATCGGAGCACCCTCTTTTGCAGCATATTGACATTTCTAAACGATTCACTGATTCAGGAATGATTTACTTTG
Organism: Anoplopoma fimbria; assembly: GCF_027596085.1. Lineage (NCBI taxonomy): Eukaryota > Metazoa > Chordata > Actinopteri > Perciformes > Anoplopomatidae > Anoplopoma > Anoplopoma fimbria. Next base: position 9,304,578 of record NC_072462.1, on the reverse strand, counting down.
TTTGTTTTGCCAGGACCTGATCGAGCTCCACCTCACCTACTGCAATAGTCTGTCATCCCGCAGCTTGAAAACACTGACCTGCTTCCGTGAGACCTTGGTGTCTCTTTGTCTCTTCGGCTGCAGCCACATCTTCTACAGGAAGGGCGGCGCCCCACTGGCCTGCAACGAAGACACAGAGGACGAGGATGAGGAGAGCCCTGCTTCTAGGCAAGCTCTAGAGACGGACTTTAACTTCCAGGGATTCAACCGCCTGAGGTTACTCAACTTAGGTGGCCTGCCTGACGAGGTTGACGCCGAGAGCTTGCTCAAACCCCTGAAGTCTCTCACCTCAATAGATCTGTCTAATGTACAATTGCTGGGAACAGCTTTTCTCACCCAGTGGAAAGATAGACTGGCATCTCTTGTTCTCTACAATGTGGATCTGTCAGAGGAGTTGGTCAGTACGGTGGTGGAGATCGCTAATCTCAGGTAAGGTGGAAGGGGGCTTTAATATACACGTTGTCATTATGCTCTTACCACACCCTGGTGTTGCAGTCTTTGGATATATTTCCAGTTGATTGTGTCTGTTTCAAATAGATAAGTGATCAATGCAACACACATTTGACTTGTGAGCAGGTGGTTGTAAAAATCTGCGTTTGACCTTAAAGGTTTACTATTAAGCCACGTTGTCGTTTGCTGTTTTAAATCACAGTATTCAAAATGTGCCCCTCCTCTCCGGCTCAACAAGTGAGTTAGAGAGAGAGAGAGAGAGAGAGAGAGAGAGAGAGAGAGACATGGAGATCGTAGTGGTGGTCAAGCAAGCTTGAGTGTGAATGAAGAGAGTGTGGAGTGTTAGTGGGATCAGTGATCAGTGTTTTGCTCTTTTCACGGTAAAAATAAACAAACACACACCTCCTTACAAGCCTGCGGGAAGGTGCAGAATTTTGAATGAATGTAGCCCACAGCAGCTTAATGCAGCTGTGGGCTGTCTGCTCTCTCTGTCTGTCTGTGGCTCCGCTCAGTCACTGAGACGGTCCTCTAGCAGCACACGGCAGAGGAGAGAGACGGACAGTGGAAACACATACACACAGAAGCACAGAAAAACACACAGCGAATAAAATCCCATTGACTGCCCACAGACACTAAAGAGTGCCAGACCTTGTGCCTCATTCCGTCGAGATTCAAGACAAAGCAGTGGCCCTCGACATGGGAATGTGAATGAGCTCTAAATCCTGCTGATTGGCTGGTCCCGAACACAACAAAATAAGCAGAGTAGAGAAGATCCAGGCAACCGGCAGGGTCGCTGCTTCACGTCACGATGCCGGACGAATCAGGCGACTCCAGACCGTTAAACTCTTGAGAAAGATTAAATTGTCTTCACTCAAAAATAAATTCTAAATCAACCAGGACTGAAATCTTAAGGATTGCCAATTTAAGTTTTGTGTAGCAGTAGCTTCATCACATTCAGCCACGTTGTTATTATATTATCTACTAGACTCAAGTTGTAGAGTTGAATGTACAAGAGGCCTGACTGAGGATCTGCAGTCCTTTCTTAAGTTCTTAACAGTCAAATAGCATTCATCCTTCTTTGCTTAAAGACCACATCATAGTTTTGCATTGGAAAAATGTGAGAAAACCTGCACAGCATAAAACTGTGTCATGCAAAATGTGTTTTATGGGAGTCCTGTTTGGAGGTGCAAAATATGGGAGGAGGGAACGGAAATTCATACAGCCCAGCATTAGAGCTTATTTAATTTACTTTATGCTAATAAGATGAACTGCAGCTGAGTTGATTTTATTATATATTATACACCAGCTAAATATAAAAGAATCTTACTCTGGAAATCTGTGGGTGGACCAACCCAGCAAGCACTTATCTTGGAGTATGTTTTCAAGTTTTTCCTAACATATTTGCTCCCATTGCAATGTCCTTATGCATAACATTTATAACTGACAAAACTGAATTCCCATTGATTTTTAATGTCCAAATACATGTTGTTCTCTTTACATAGCCACTAATCAATTGAAAAGAATGTGTCACTGTCATTGATAAAGCTCTGCATTCTTCAGGCATCTTGATGTCTCGCGGGAGAGCAGACGCACCTCTAAATTTAAGATGTCCAGGAAAATCCTGACGGCCATTGTGCAGCGTCTGGTCAACCTGGTGTCACTCGACGTCTCAGGTCACATTATGCTAGACAACTGCACAGTTCCTCACTTTGAAGAAGCTATGGGTCGGCCAAGGTGGGTAACCAACTCTAGAATGTACATTGGATATAAAAAAAAAATAAGTAAATAGTTGTTGTCTTTCAGATGAACACTGACCTTCTGAACAAGCTTGGTTTTTTCTCTCTTTCAGCATCGAGCCTTGCAAGAGCAGCATCTATCCTTTCCAGGAGCTGAAGAGGCCCCTGCAGTTTCTGGGCTTGTACGACACCACCCTCTGTAATGTGACACACATCCCTGCTTATAAGGTACAGGTCATCTGATGGGCCGCACACACATTACAGTTAAAGGCTGATAATGGTTGTTTTGCACATAGACATCTAATGGACAGACAGTCCATTCTGACAAACTAGTAAGCATTCTGGGATTGCAATGAAAAACGAATTCTTTCAAACAGGTTATGTGCACATATTAAAAATGCTTGTGAACAGGTTTTGTTTCATGGGTTACATCTGTGTGTTGTCTGCCTTTTTGAGGTAACTGGATCAAAGAATGAAGACCAGGTCCTGAATGCCATTGAGGCTTACACAGAGTTTCGCCCTGAGCTGGCCCACAGAGCCATCAATCAGCTGTTTGACATCGCCAGGATACAGCACTGCAGCCAACTGCTCCGAGCTTTGCAAGTATGATGAGTTTCATTTGGGTCCTTTTGAAGGAGGTGACACCAATGACTTTCAATGAGATCTTTGTGCCATGTTTCTGCATGTTAGGCCTGGGCCACTCTCTCATAACTCTCTTTTACCCTTTCTGTCCTGTCAGCTTGTCATAGCAGCATTGAGGTGCCATAAATATGATAAGAGCATCCAAGTGACGGGCAGCGCTGCTCTGTTCTACCTGACCAACACAGAGTACCGCAGTGACCAGAGTGTGCGGTTGCGCAGAGAGGTCATTCAGGTGGTGCTAAATGGAATGGAGCAGTACCAGGAGGTTACCGTAAGTCTACTCTGTGGGCTCATCCCTACCTCTGAGAAACTAGGCTCAACTTCAAGTTTGTTTGTCAAGCAATGTACATTGAATTAAAAAGGTGGACGTTTTCTCAAAGCAATTCTATACTCATGCAGTTGTCCGACGGTATTAATAAACCAATCAATTAGATTTTATTTGTCAAGTACTTTTCATTAAAAAGTAACACAAAGTGCCTTTGGACAAACCCCCCACCCCCATCCACAGTAGAAACATAATGCTAACACTTGTGTGATTGTTTTTACTGAAAGAAAATAATTGACCCAGAAGTACAGAGGTGACAAGGCCGAGTTTAAATGGTAAAATAAATAATAATAATAATAATCAAATCAAATCCACAGTGGGGAAATTTACAATTCTCTGCATTTAACCCATCCCGGAGGAGCAGTGGGCTGCTAAGAAGCGCCCGGGGAGCAACTTTGGGTTAGGTGTCTCGCTCAAGGACACCTCGGCATGTTGACTGCAGAAGCTGGGGTTCGAACCACCAACCTTGTGGTTGCAGGACAAGCGCTCTACCTCGTGAGCCACAGCCAATAAAGAAATGGATGGCTTTTCTTGTCTGAGAAGCCACTCTAAGCACTTGAAAACACAAGCTGGCATTCACTCATTCACACACTCCTTCATACACTTGTGGCAGAGGATACCGTGCACAGTGCCACTTGCTCATCAGCACCAATAAACATTCACACACACAAATTTGGGGTTCAGTATCTTGGACAAATCTGAAAGTAGAATGCAGGGGCCGGGGATCAAACCTCCTACCTTCTGATGAGTGGATTGCCGCTCTACCTCGACAGCCGCCCAAAAACTTGACACAAGCCATGTGACAATGGTCTATATCCATTTAATCACCCTCCTAAACAATGGCACTAGTGCCTCATTATTTTTAATAAAGAACAACACAGTGCCTATAAAAAGAAAGACTTGATGCTTTAAAACCTAAGTCCTTTTTTGTGCTGATCAAAATGTGTAACACTGAGTATTGAAAACCGTTTTGCTCATATTTTTACTCCATTTGTATGGCAACATTTAACATTTGAAGACATTTGGATTGGAGCACCGTTATGGTATTATATCTGCTCCAGATTGGCAAAGCTGATACGGACCGAATAGATCTGCTGTCAATTATGTAGTGTTTTAATATGGAAAAATGATGTCAGTTTGTAGAGATTTGTTGACTGGAATCAAAGCCTCTAAATTACATTCACAGTAAAACTATAAAGGTTGTATTAAGAAGTATTAACAATGTATATTTTTTAAGAAAAGAATCATATAAAAATATATGTTTATTTTGTGCTTGATGTACTCAGTTTTCACTAAGTGCAACTTAATTAAATCACATCATAAAATTTAAATCAAATCAACCCTGAACCACATCATGTTGCCGAGCAGACAGGTTTCAGTGGTAAACCCTCCTGTGTCTCCTACCCATCCCTGCCCCGCACCAGGTCCAGAGGAACTGCTGCTTGACGCTGTGTAACTTCAGTATTCCAGAGGAGCTGGAGTTCCAGTACAGTCGGGTCAACCAGCTGCTGCTGAAAATCCTGGAGCCGGCCAGGCAGGATGAGTCCATCCAGAGAATTGCTGTGCACCTCTGCAATGCTTTGGTCTGCCAGGTGGACAACCATCACAAGGAGGCTGTAGGAAAAATGGGATTCGTCAAGGTAACATCAAGATGAGCTTTACACTTCTAACTTTCCCATATTCCTGATAGATGTCCATAAAAAACAGGACACTTAGGATGGTTAGGAAACACAAATTTTCTTTTTTTCTACCGTCATAAAATTAGAGTTTCTGGTGAAGAGGTGAGATATTATTTGTGCTATTGATATTGACTGGTACTTTAAAAAAAAAAAAACATGACAAATTTTACTTAATATAATTAGACATTTAAATTCCCTTTGTAATCATCCTCTGTATTTGAGCCATTCCACTGTAACTATTTAGGAGCAGTGGTTATCACAGTCTTTTCTCCAAAAAGTCTAAACCTATGTGCTGTGTCTTCAAACTAGATTTTTATTTAATCTTTTACCCTCTAATTAAAAAAGATCAAAACAAATCATCTTGTTTTGTGCTACTGTGCAGTCATTTTTGGTTAATCTCTTGTAGTGGAGCAACATGCCCACACCACCAAAGACCACTGTGTTGTTTAGCCGTAGTGTTGCTGTTGGCGTGAAATCCTAACCCTGTCAGCTTATTATAGTTCAAGTTTTTTGTTTCCTCATTCACAGACAATGTTGAATTTAATTCAGAAGAAGTTACAGGACAGAATGGTGAGTCTCTCTTTAATTCCTCCTGGTTCTTTTGACTTCAGATTGTATCGCTTTAGACTTGCAATAGACTATTATAACTAATAACTATGCTGCAATTCATATGTCTGTGTACGTGATACGGTCAAATGTAGGATTCCTGCCTTGAAGTTTGTGTATTTGTTATTTCCCCTCAGTGTGACCAGGTGATGGAGTTTTCCTGGAGCGCTCTGTGGAACATCACCGATGAGACGCCCGACAACTGTCAGATGTTCCTCAACTGTCGGGGCATGAGTCTCTTTCTGGAGTGTCTACAGGTGAGGCACTCCGCTGTGGCTTTTCTGAGACCATAAGAGTTCACTAAGCATGCTTGCATGTTAGAAATTAAATATCATGCTCATTGGACTACAACTGCTGATATTTCCACTGTGTGATAACATACCTCTCCTCCCTTTCTATGATCTTACTTCAGGAGTTTCCAGACAAGCAGGAGCTTCACCGCAACATGTTGGGGCTGTTGGGAAATGTTGCTGAGGTGAAAGCTTTGAGGCCACAGCTGCTCACCCCACAGTTCATCTCTGTGTTCAGGTAAGATAACTGTTAAAACCAGTGGAGTGTAAAATCATTTTCCAATGATATAGGTCAACCTTCCAGTGTATCTTTTATTGCTCATACCTGCCGTTTGAGAAAAAGCTCATGCCCGATCATTTAGCAGTTTTTCTTAAAGATCTTTTTTTCTATATTTAGTCAGGCCTATTGGGCGTTACATTGTCAACCCAGTTTTTCAGCGTGTATTTAAAGTTGGGATATTCGCAATAACCATTTCCTTGCAAGAACCTTTTTACCTCTACCTGCAATATATCTAACTAGAGACCATCTTTTGATGGGATCACACCAGTTGCTACTCCATAATGGACCAGGGGCATAAAATGAGGGTGAAGGGTTGGGCTTTTGGACAAATATATATTCATAAATAATTTAGGAGATTTTTATCATTTTATTTAGCAAATTAAATTATCTGAGAGTGCAGACGCTGCTCATTGGGCGGAGAGAGAGAGAGACAGACAGCAGGTGAAAAGGGCATGTAGAGCCGGCATATTTTCACTTCAAAGTCAGTGAATTTAAGTCCTGGTGGATGTAGAATTTCAATTTGACTGAAAACAATAGAATTGTGCTTAGAGTTTATTTTATTTTGTTGATACATGGGCTTCAAGTTTACAGTATTGTGTGCCACACAAAAACACACACACACCTGGTAGTGTACTGAAGACATCTTCAGTGGCAGTTTCTGTTACAGTCGATATCTCCAGGATCACATTTAGCCACGATGACGGACACACAGACTCACAAGGTGAAAACAATACCAGCATAGCTGTCGCGGCTGGTGCAGTCCAATAAACATGGTCTTACTCTCCAGGTGCATGACATCTTGTGTCTCTTCGAGTGTGTTGATGCATCACCACTAACCCAACCTTAACATACAGTCACTGCTCAAACAGATTTGGTAAAATAAATATTTTGGTCAACTTTGCATGCAGACTTGAATGAACACAGCTGAAACAAACTAGAGTTCGTACCAGACTACTGATGGTCAGATCTACATAGCGTTATATACTGTTGCATACAGGCTGAAGAGTTCACATGCTACACACAGAACAAGACGCATGACAATTGTACCTTCTTCATATCTTTTGAGCACCCACATACATAATAACGCCTCACTAAACTCAATAAATCGAATAGTTCAAAGACAACTGAATATAGAGTTTGTAGTTCAAGTAAATTTACATCTTAGGGTTTTAATTCTTTTTGCAGACATGTCATCAGATATTTGTTGTTCTCTTGTGTTCTCAACATCACTGTTTGATGCTTTGACAGTAACCTGCTGGACAGTAAGGCAGATGGGATCGAGGTGTCGTACAATGCATGTGGCGTGCTTTCACACATCATGTTTGATGGGCCGGAGGTTTGGTCCATGGAAGAGCCACGAAGAGACACAGTGATGGACAAGATGTGGGACGCCATCCAGAGCTGGGACGTCAGCTCACGCCGCAACATCAACTACAGGTGATCTCTGTTTACTTATTAATGCCATATCAGCTTTTCATTTATATAATTTATATTATATAAATATATAACATTATGACACGTTTGCATAAAACATGTAATGTAACAACCGCTCACAAGTCATGATATATTTCACTGAATGGGTTAAACCTGTTGGTGAAGATAAATTACGGAATTACATCATGACATCACGTCTGCATATGAGTATATAGTGCATGGAAGCACCATACATGGGTTTTCCTCCTGTTTGAATTTTGTAATTGCTGTCGGTCTCTCAGGTCATTCGAGCCCATCCTGCGACTGCTGCCTCAGAGCATCGCCCCTGTCAGTCAGCACTGGGCCACATGGGCTCTCTACAACCTGGTGTCAGTTTACCGTGAGTATCTACTGCTCACAGCACACTGTGCTCAGTGTTTACATCGTCAGAGGTGCTCAATCTATCTAACTATTGGCATGGACACTGGTTCTGCTAACTTATGTTTCATTTACAGCAAGCTTATTATACACGTGTTGCATAATAATATACTGGTACATATTCCAGCACCAGCAACTTTGCATATTTCAAATCATAATAATATAATTAAATATTCTTCTGTGTTCTAACATTAACATTTCTCTTTCACTCTTCAGCAGGCTGCTTATTATTTTACACACACATTACAGTTCTTACTGGTGATGCCTAAATTAGCATAATGCTCACAATCTGTCTCTTTAAATTTTTGTTCCGCAGCAAGCAAGTATTGTCCCTTGTTGATAAAGGAAGGAGGAATAACTCTTCTAGAGAAAGTTCTAGAACTGGAAAGCTCACAGCCAGAGACAAAGGACATGGCCAGGTAAGACTTAAGCTGTGTGCATAAGCTGTGCTTGAACAAATCCTCTTCAGTGCTCTTCTATAAGGTCATATCAGCCAAGATCAATTCTGCAATTGACATTTCAGTCACAGGCAGAGCAGCAGAGGAAGGTTTAACATTCTGTCTGTTTCACCTAGTATAGAGAATGATTACAAGTCTTTGGCCGAATCATTTTGTCAGCAGTCAGGCCTGGAATCCCATTATTTAAGGGGTAAGGCCACTAGAGTCAATTGTTTGGGGGCACGAAGGCCAAATGCCGGGGCAGAAGGGCCATCAAATAAAACAAAGTCAAATTTATACATTTTTGGACCCAAAGGGGAAATTTGGGTCTTGTGGAGTGGGCTTGTATGAGGTGCTCATCCACAGTCAATGTATTATTTACACTAGATGTGTCTGTACGCCCCAGTTTGAAGAAACAGATCTCAGTTCCTGGGACCAAGTCAACTCCCCAAATTGGGTCTTGGCACATGTCTCACAACACATGACTTTGGTTACCCAAAGGAGTTTTGGGGACAATTAGAAGTAGCATTAGCTGCTAACACTGGTGTAACTTACCTGCTCCTCTCGACACCTTTCCTTTAAGCACACACACCAGATTGTGTGACACACTGCAGGTTCAGTAGACTTCAAAGCATAGAAAAGATTTCAGGCAGCATTGAGCTGCCTGAAATCTTCGTTCATTCCGTGTGGGAATATTACGTTATCTTCAAGCAGGCAATTTCTTCTGATGCCAGAGAAGGAGCTCTTTATTTAAGATGAGGCCCCCAACCTATAAATGCAGTTCGAACCCTTGATATGGCTGTAATAGTAGTAAGCTTTTGAATTCATGCTAATATCATATATCTACTATCCCCATATTCTTTGGTTGGGATGTGTTTCTTCTTATTACGAGCGAGCCGAGATCATTCAAACTATGATATGGATGACAAATCCAGACTAACTGTCTTCACAGCAGCCTAAGTGAACTTAAGCAGAGACAGCACCCTAAATAGAAATTGTACCCAAACATCCCCTTGTGGATTGCACCATTTGACTCTGAAATCATTTCAGTACAGGCATAGAATGTACTATTTAAGAAGTGTACAGTTCCTACCCTTGGCTAACTCGTTAAATATTAAATCTTTTCAGCAAAGTAATGGAGCAGTGTGAAAACTTTAAAGAAGACCCCATGGAAACCAGTCAAGGACAGGAGGTAAACTATGGACAAAGAGGTTGACATCACAGAAGCCATAACCCCCATCAAACATCAAAACCGACCTAATGCCCCTCACACTGTCATCACCACAAGGGGCAATCGTGTGCATTATTCTTATTCTTATCATTCTTATAATTTTGTAGAGCAGAAATGTGTCTCTGACCCTCTTCACAGCCGTTCGGACAAAACCTACGACACGTAGGGCTAAAGATGTGGTGCAGGGAGCTTACCTTTGCTACAAATAAGCATCTCTTCTGTTGGGACTGCTTTGTGGGATGTGTGTGTGTGTGTGTGTGTGTGTGTGTGTGTGTGTGTGTGTGTGTGTGTGTGTGTGTGTGTGTGTGTGTGTGTGTGTGTGTGTGTGTGTGTGTGTGTGTGTGTGTGTGTGTGTGTGTGTGTGTGTGTGTGTGTGTGTGTGTGTGTGTGTGTGTGTGTGTGTGTGTGTGTGTCAAAGATATAAATACAGATCAGAACAGTTGGAGTGATGCTCACTATTACTAACTGTGTAACATAGAAGAAAAGGCTAAAAGCAGTGTAGTGTCCTGCACTGCCATCAGAGGTGTCAGCTGTCAGGCTGCTCTCTCACACGCCCTCATGCTTGTGGAGGACACTGACTGCTGACACAGTGAATATTAGCCATTATGTGTGTAGGCTGCAGAAGCATCACACTGATGTTGACAGGAGGGGAGTCTTCCCAGACTGTGTGGCACAATGATTTCTTTGTTATATATGTAAATATTATCTGTTTGTCTCTTCCTTTTACTGTGTGTATGTTTTATAATATAACTGTAAACACTCATGACTTTACTCTATATTTAAATTTGTTTAGGTTTGACTGACATATGGTCAGTGCTAAGAAACTATGTACCGAATACCCAATCATTCATATGTAGTCTAGCAATCCTGGATTCTCTGTTCTTAAAAGGATTAATTGATTTGATTGCTACTTGCATCTGTTTTTACTGATCTGGCATTTTTACTTGATTCTGTTGATTCTTCTTATTTGAAGTCAAAACACCCAAAATACTCCAAAAGTATGCGGACACTACAGGTCCCTGAATTGAATCACAGTCTCGATGAAGTTGGTGTATAAATGTTCTGGACGTGTAACTGGATTGTCAGCATCTGGAATCTTAAAGGTCTTTGAAGTGTTTTGCCCTCAAGTTAACAGCACATCCTGTGTTGAAGCGTGATGCCAGACAATTAGAAAGACATGGCTACAGGAAGCAATTCTCCTTAACTACACCACTTCACTGGTTGGTCAACATGCTGCTAATTACAGTAACTGCTGGGAGAAAAATCAAATAGGGCATTCTTATGTTTAAGTTCAAACTAGTGTAATCTGTTCAAGAAGTACAACCTGTCTCTCAGAAATACGTACATCACATGGAGGAAGGGTGGTGGTCCGTTTCACAGGTTTGACTGAATACAGGAAAAAGAATATATATATATATAAACACGCGTGTGCGTGCGCGCACACCCGTTCTTGTATGTGGGTACTTTGATGCGAGTTCAAACAACACAGGGACCTGCTCATCAAAGTTCTCCACAGCAATACTAGTGGTTAAAACTCCCCAGTCTACCTTTTAAGAGGTTCCTAACTAACTGGTTTATTCACTGGCATTTCTCACAAATGTGAGGTCATTCACAGGACTTTTGAATGAGGACATTTTTTGTAAACAGCATTTAAAATAAATGTCCCACTTGGCTGTCAAGGGCAGTGTCTTGAATTTCTACATTTTTAGCTACGTGAGTAGATAATCTGTCATATATATATTTTTCAAACCAGTGAGGCATGGCTAATACACAGCAATGTACTGCTAATGTGTTGTATTTATACTTCAATATTAAACTGTGCATTGTAGTTTAGTTCAGGAGTACAACACACAAGCATGTTCCATGCGATGTAGTAGAAGGCCAGAGGTACACTGATCAGGGACAGTTGCTGTATGCTGTGACTCTGCTTTCCTTTATGACAGTGAAGTGTACCTGTAACAGTTCCCAGTGAGATGCATCCTATAAAACGGGCTTCATACATAAGTTCTGCCTTACAGTGTAGAATGAAAAATTAATTTAAGGAAAAAATTGTATGTATATGATAAATGGTTCAATTCTACTCATAGTTGTAGTTAAATTTTTCTCTATCACCAATGCCTCAATGAACTATTTCCATTACTGATTAATCTACTGATTAATCATATATCATTGTGTCAAACAGTCCAGATCCCAAAGAGATTCAAATAATTATATTATATTAAACAGCTGAAAGAAGCATCAAATAATTATCAAAATTTTTGCAGATAGGAGTTTCTGTCTATCAATACTCAATTGAGTCATGCCCTCTACTAATGAGTTTTCTAGGTCAGTGCTACAGTGTGTTTCCACCTTGGTTTAAGTAGTGAACCCAGTGCCAGTGCTGATAACTGGATTTTGGATGACCAGGACTTTCACATTCATGCCAACAAAAGGAACCTGCATTCTCACTCTCGTCATGGCACATTCAAACGGTTCTCTCCTAAAATGTAAATGTGTTGGTTTAGATGAGCCTGGTCTGGACTGGTGCACACTGGTACCTCAGTGTGTATAGCTCCAGCTGGTTCCCAGTATCAGCCTCTGTACATTGTCTCATTCATACAGTCAGGTTAATGTTCATGAGTGAAGCCTCTCTGATGGTTGTGTTGGCTTTACTTACTGACTTGATTTTACTGGTTCTCATGTACAGTTTTTCTTCGTGTGATTATTGGAATCTGATTGGTACAGCTTGGTTTCTATCACTATTTCACAGTGAACGTGGAAACTGTTCAAGTAGGCAGTGGTGTGAGATGAAAATCTTTGTTTGGAATTCAAATGTGTGGAAATTAAGAGGATTTACCATTCTGTCTTATTGATCGAAACTAAATTGGTTGTGAGTTTTGAGTTCATAAATCATACAGAGTTTGTTTAAACATCATAGTAGAAGTCTGAACTTCTCTGTAGATAAATTAGATGACCAGTTGGACATCTTGATCCTCCATCACATATTCTCTCTTATTTGAAGTCATCAAATGTCTCAATTTATGCTTTGCAGGGAGAAATTATGTCTAGAGCTGGAAAAAAATAAACCCATCAGTCAGTGACGACAAGTAGCTACTGTTGAGGGTTGACTGTTACTTATGAAGATGTATGTGAATAAGAAAAATGGTTAAAGTAAAAAACTGCTGTGTTTCAGATTTCATCTACTTATTTCATTTTTTTGAAGACTCTCAACACTCTGTTACTACTGTGTTATCCAAAATGGAGTGAAAAATATTTGATCCAAATATGATGGAAATCCTGTTTTTCCTGTTCTGAATAGGACCAGGCTGTTAGTGTAATGATATGAATAAGCAATAAAAGTGGAGTGGTAAAAAATGTGAATCCTGCTTGTTGTTCTTCTGGTTAATATATTGTGAAAACTGTATGTATGTATGTATGTATGTATGTATGTATGTATGTATGTATGTATGTATGTATGTATGTATGTATATATATATGTGTGTGTGTGTATGTTTATATGTATGTACTGTATGTATGTATATATGTATGTGTGTGTTTAAATACGTATACAGCGGGTAAAATAAGTATTGAACACGTCACCATTTTTCTCAGTAAATATATTTCTAAAGGTGCTATTGACATGACATTTTCATCAGATGTCGGTAACAACGCAAGTAATCCATACATACAAAGAAAACCAAACAAATAAGTTCAGAAATTAAGTTATGTGTAATAAAATGGAATGACACAGGGAAAAAGTATTGAACACATTCTTTTTTTTTTTTTTTTTTTTTTTTTTTTTGTAGTTTATTTAGCAGGGACAAAGCAGTGCACATTATTACAAACATGACATGGCAAGGCCATGACACAACTTGCAGATGTGAATACATAAAAGGTTTGTAGCTAGATAGCTAATTTGCAACCTCAGTCCCTGATCAGGCTACCTATTCTAATAAAATATATACGGTAAGTCACCTAAAATATACAATTATACAATTAAACAATATATAGGCCTACAGTATACAATTATACAAATATATGCTATCTTAAAACATACTTCCTATAACATTAAAACCTTGTGCAGAAAGAAGAAACAATATGATGAGTGTGACCTATATATGCTGTGTGTGCATGTATGTGTGTTATCTATTGTGTGTTGTCGTGATTACATTTTTGGTTTTCCTTCAGCCAGTGTTTCAGTTGTCTGTTAAATGTTTTAAACTCAGTTTGTGTTTTTATTATAGTTGGTAAATTGTTCCACATTTGAGTTCCAATAACTGAGAAACTCGACTGGCCAAAAGAAGTTTTGCGCACCTCTGCTATGCAGTTGCCGTTCACTGATCCTCTGGTGGCCACCCTTCTTGTACTTATTTTTGTTACAAAAGGACATAATACAGCAGGAGCAAGATTATTTGCACATTTAAAAATTAGTTTAAGAGAAGAGAACTTCATAAAATTCTCAAAGCTCAAGAGATTATATTTCTTTACTATGATGCAGTGGTGCCACCTTATTGGTTTCTGATCCAATATCTTTAATGCCTGTTTGTATAATGATAAAATAGGTTTAATTGATGTCTGGGAGGCTTGGCTCCATACGGTGATGCAGTAAGACAAGTGAGACAGTATCATGGCATGAAAAAACAGTAAGGCTGCCTTAACAGGTATATGATGCCTTGTCATTCTAAAACAGTTCAAATTTGTTTGGAGCGTTGTAGTGAGTTTCTTAATGTGTTTATTAAACTTAAGCTGTGAGTCTATGATGATTCCTAAAAATTTAAATTCATTGACTTGGTCAATTGTGTCCTGGTCAATTTTGATAGAACAGGAGGCTTTCCCTCTTATAGAAAAACACATAGATACTGTCTTTTTAATGTTAAGAGTGAGATGGTTGTCTTTGAGCCAACGGGATACATCTTCCATCTCCTTAGTTAATATGTCCGCTGCTGCGCTTGATGTTCTGGCTGACGCATAAATCACTGTATCATCAGCGTACATTTGGCAGTTGGATGACCGACAGCAGGTGGGCAGGTCATTTATGTAGAGACTGAAGAGCAGAGGCCCCAAAATCGATCCCTGCGGAATACCTAAGTTTGCAGCTAATGGCAGTGATAGCTCAGAGTTTATCCTGACCCTCTGCTCCCTATGCTCCAGGTATGAAGCAAACCAGCTTATGGCCGGTTTTGACATATTAAAAGTGCAGAGCTTGTTTAGAAGTATGTTATGGTTGACGGTGTCAAAGGCCTTTTTAAGGTCTATGAATACAGCCCCCACAACATTACCTCTGTCCAGACTACTCTTGATATTCTCTGTGAGGTAGCAGTTCGCCAGTTCTGTTGAGTATCCTAGTCTAAAACCAAACTGTTTATTGTTAATGAGACCATTACTCTCAAGATGGTCTATTAATTGCTCTGTAACAGCCTTTTCTAAGATTTTGGAAAGAGCAGGCAGTATAGAGATTGGTCTATAGTTACAAGCCTGGTCTTTTGCACCCGCCTTAAAAATCGGTGTTATAATAGCTTGTTTCCAGCTTTGTGGAAATTTGCCAACTCTGATGGAGAGATTTACTAAGTGTGTTATGGGTTTCACCAGGACAGAACAATGAGTTTTAATGAAGGCTGTATCAAGTCCAAACGCGTCCTTTGCTTTAGAAGCATTTAGTTTGTTAATGATTTTAAGTGTTTGTTCCTGACTTACCTCCTTAATATGGAAGAGCTTTGAGGGCTCTGAATTTGTGGGCAGGGATAAGATTGCTGGTTCAAAATTCTCTGCTAGCTCCTCTACTGACCTTTTAAAAAAGTTATTAAATTCATTTGCTATAGCTGAGTTATCTGTGCTATTAACACCATTCACTTCTAGTTCTGTAATTATTTTCTGTTGACTAGGTTTAAGTTTAGTTAGGCTGTTCAGGTGCTTCCATAATGCAGTGCTGTTCCCTTCAGACTCCTCTATTAATTGCATAAAATAGGCCGTTTTTGCTTTGCGCAGTTCTCTGACTACTGCATTTCTCAGTCCTTTAAAAATAAGATGATCAGTATTGGTTTTAGAGAGCAATGCTTTTTTCAGTGCATAATCCCTTTTTTTCATTAACTGGCGGATATCATTCCCAAGCCATGGTAAAGAAACCTTTTTTGGTTTCTGCTTAGATATCCTAGTGTATTTCTCAGTTATTTTTGTTAAAATTTTCATCAGGGAATTACAGCAGTTTTCTAAATTGCTGGATTGTGTTACACTATTCCAGTCTGTGTTATTAAGATCATTTTTTACTTCGACTATTTTATTTTTGGGGATTACCTGGTTCCCTGGTTTGCTTTTGTTTGCAAATTGTTGGAAGCGCTGTTTGGTGAGTTTTCGAGCAACCAATATCATAATATGGTCAGAGAGCCCTGTTAGAAGATTGTACACTCTTGTGATCCGCTCAGGTCTGTTAGTGACAATCAAATCTATCATAGTTTTACTTGTTCGAGTAACCCTTGTTGGGCCCTTTACCATTTGCTGTAGGCTATGTTTTTGTAGTAGCCTTTTTAGTTTGATCCTATGGCTTTTCTCTAGCCAGTTGATATTAAAATCACCAAGAAAAATAGATTCATTGTGGCTTTTCACATGTTTAAAAATTGTGTCTAAGTCATCATAAAATGAAACCCCATGGGATGGTGGATTATACAAAACAACAATATTAAAATTCATCTTCAGAGATAAAACAACATTTATAGCCACACATTCTAGAGATGTATCCAGTTTCACTTCGTTACATTTCCAATAGTCTCTCACATAGATTAGTACCCCCCCACCCCTGTCAACCCTGTCCTTTCTATGACAGGTGTAGCCGGGGACGTCGATCAAACTAGTTGGAATGTTTCTATGCAACCACGTTTCGGTCAGAGCAAGGAAATCCAAGTTGGAATCTGTTAACAGATGTTGAATTTGTTCATGTTTTGGCAATAGACTCCGAATGTTCAAATGTGCGCCCAGAATGCCATTTGGTTTAGATGTCGGTTCCCAGATTACTCTTGCGTGGTTTACAGTCTGAAAGAATCTGAGTTCTCGCTGTTTTCTTGCTGATCGGGCGACATTACCGCTGTCGTGTGGAACCCCCGCTGACCCGGCGAATGCGTCCATTCCCGAACCAGAACGCGGCTTGCACCTGAGCGGTCCACCTGCTGCACCCTCCAGAGGAAGGCTCGTAGATGGGCCAGGGTTTAATTGCACGTCCCCAGCCAGAAGAATCAGGATAAGCAGTACATTGAAACTGTGGCAAAGGTCTCTTCTCCGTTTGTATAATTTCCCCAACATGACACGACATGAAGAAAGGGAGGTGCAAAAAGGCATGGAAAGCCAAGACACCAGCTGAAATCTATCAGTAATTAAAAAAGCAATCCTGCCCCTTGTCAGTGCAAATTAATATCAGCTGGTTCAGTCCCAACTGATGGCCTATAAAAAGGTGTCTCATTACCAAGGTGTCACACAAGAAACATCTCATGATGGGTAAAAGCAAAGAGCTCTCTCAAGACCTTTGCAACCTTATTGTTGCAAAACATACTGATGGCATTGGTTACAGAAGGATTTCTAAACTTCTGAATGTTCCAGTGAGCACAGTTGGGGCCATAATCCGGAAGTGGAAAGAACATCATTTCACCATAAACCGGCCACGACCAGGTGCTCCTCGCAAGATTTCTGACAGAGAAGTGAAAAGAATTATCAGAAGAGTTGTCCAAGAGCCAAGGACCACTTGTGGAGATCTTCAGAAAGACCTGGAATTAGCAGGTACAATTGTTTCAAAGAAAACAATAAGTAATGCACTCAACCGCCGTGGCCTGTATGCACGCTCACCTCGCAAGACTCCATTGCTAAGGAAAAAGCATGTTGAAGCTCGTTTAAAGTTTAGACAAGCCTGTGAAAATACTAGGAGAATATAGTCTGGTCAGATGAGACCAAAATTGAACTCTTTGGATACCATAATACACACCATGTTTGGAGGTCAAATGGCACTGCACATCATCCCAGAAACACCATACCAACAGTGAAGTTTGGAGGTGGGAACATCATGGTGTGGGGCTGTTTTTCAGCATATGGCACTGGCAAA
Source organism: Anoplopoma fimbria (assembly GCF_027596085.1). Classification (NCBI taxonomy): domain Eukaryota; kingdom Metazoa; phylum Chordata; class Actinopteri; order Perciformes; family Anoplopomatidae; genus Anoplopoma; species Anoplopoma fimbria. The sequence goes on along the minus strand of NC_072462.1, from coordinate 9,286,953 downwards.
CTTAATATAATTGAAGGAAGGATAAAAAGCTGCTGCCATCTACCAGGATGATGAAGATGAAACGAGGTGTGGACATTTCAGCAAGACAATGATCCCAAACACACAGCCAATGAAACTCTCAATTGGTTTCAGAGAAAGAAAATAAAGCTGCTAGAATGGCCCAGCCAATCACTTGACTTGAATCCAATAGAAAATCTATTGAAAGAACTGAAGATCAGAGTTCATAGAAGAGGCCCACGGAACCTTCAAGATTTGAAGACTGTTTGTGTGGAAGAATGGGCCAAAATCACACCTGAGCAATGCATGCGACTAGTTTCTCCATACAGGAGGCATCTTGAAGCTGTCATTACAAACAAAGCCTTTTGTACGAAGTATTAAATAGATTTCAGTAAGCGTTTTCAGTACTTTTTCCCTGTGTGATTCCATTTTATTGCACATAACTTAATTTCTGAACTTATTTGTTTTGTTTTCTTTGTATGTATGGATTACTTGGGTTGTTACCAACATCTGGTGATCATGTCAGATAGCACCTTTAGAAATATATTTACTGAGAAAAATGGTGACGTGTTCAATACTTATTTTACCCACTGTATATTTGCATATATAATAAGATAAATAAATAACATTTAAAAAGCTCCTTATATAGAGCCAAGGGGCCCCCAATGCAATGTAAAATAAAACTTCTCAATATATTTCCTTACTTTTATCAATGCAGTAATAATGGCATTTTAATTTTTTTCAAACTGCAAACAATGTGGGCTTCGTAGACAATTGGCAAACTTTCTGGGGAAAGCCTGGTCTGATTAGGAGAGACGGCATCCATCCTACTTTGGATGGAGCGGATCTCATATCTAACTATTTCTAAGTCTAAACCTTCCACCTGTCTCTTAGACCCGATTCTGACTAGGCTGCTTAAGGAAGTTTTACCTTTAATTAGCAATTCTTTATTAGAAATTATCAATCTGTCTTTACTAACGGGCCATGTACCACAGGCCTTCAAACTAGCTGTAATTAAACCTCTTCTTAAGAAACCTACTCTTAATCCAGAGGTGTTGGCTAACTATAGACCTATATCTAACCTTCCGTTCCTCTCTAAGATCCTTGAGAAAGCAGTAGCAAATCAGCTGTGTGACTTTATGCATTACAATAGTTTATTTGAGGATTTTCAGTCAGAGACGGCACTGGTGAAAATGACCAATGACCTTCTAATAGCTTCAGACAAAGGACTTGTCTCTGTACTTGTATTGCTAGACCTTAGTGCTGCATTTGATACCATTGATCATCAAATCCTATTACAGAGATTGGAGCATCTTATAGGCATTAAAGGAACCGCACTTAGCTGGTTTACGTCGTATTTATCAGACCGATCTCAGTTTGTACATGTAAACAATGAAAGTGTTCCACAGGGGTCTGTTCTTGGACCAATTTTATTTACCTTATATATGCTTCCCTTAGGGAATATTATCAGAAAACACTCAATAAACTTTCATTGTTACGCAGATGATACCCAGTTATATCTATCAATTAAGCCAGACGAAACTAACCAGTTCTCTAAACTTTAAGCATGTCTTACGGACATAAAAACCTGGATGACCTGTAACTTCTTAATGTTAAACTCCGAAAAAACAGAAGTTATCCTACTAGGCCCAGATCACCTTCGAAATCAATTATCTAACGATATAGTTTCTCTAGATGGCATTGCTCTAGCATCCAGCACTACCGTTAAGAACCTCGGAGTTATCTTTGATCAGGATCTGTCTTTTACCTCTTATATAAAACAGATCTCAAGGACAGCCTTTTTTCATTTACGTAACATTGCGAAAATCAGGCAAATCCTCTCAAAGCGATGCAGAAAAACTAGTTGATGCATTTGTTACCTCTAGACTAGATTACTGTAACTCCTTATTATCAGGCTGCTCTAATAGGTCTCTTAGATCTTTACAGTTGATCCAGAATGCTGCAGCACGTGTTCTAACAAAAACTAAGAAAAGAGATCACATTACTCCAGTATTAGCTTCTCTGCACTGGCTCCCTGTTAAATCAAGAATAGAATTTAAAATTATTTTACTTACCTACAAAGCTCTAACTGGCCAGGCACTGTCTTATCTTAAGGAACTTATAGTTCCATATTACCCAACTAGAGAGCTGCGCTCAATCAATGCAGGGTTACTTGTGGTTCCTAGAGTATATAAATGTAGGATGGGAGCCAGAGCCTTCAGTTATCAGGCTCCTCTTCTGTGGAACCAGGTTCCAGTTTCAGTCCGGGGGGCAGACACACTCACCACTTTTAAGAGCAGGCTTAAGACCTTCCTTTTTGATAGCGCTTATAGTTTGGGCTGGTTCAGGTTCGCCTTGGTCCAGCCCCTAAATATGCTGCTATATGCCTAGACAGCCGGGGGACTACCTAGGATACGCTGAGCTCCTCTCTCCTCTTCTCTCACTCCTTATTTATGTATTAATCTCCTATTTATGCACATTACTGATTTTGCTTCTTCCCCGGAGTTCTTGTGCTTTCTCGCCTCGCAGGTTCCCAGGAATCGGGGTAATATTTGGACTGTCATCGTGCCACCTGCTGAGGCCCTGCTGACACCCACTACTACTACCACTATCATTATTAGTCACATTACTATTATTATTGCCTGTACTATTACGCTTATTGACTTGCTTGTACCCTGGAGTCTTTGTGCTTTCTCGCTTCGCAGCCTTCTATAAATCGTGGCTGTACCTCGACCGTGGTTGTGCATCCTGCTACGGCCCTGCTGACACCGACTGCTACCACCATTATTATTACTAGTCACATTACTATTACTATTACCTGTACCATTAAGCATTTTAGCTTTACTTCCACCCTGAAGCCTTTTTGCTTTCTCGCTCTGCAGGTTTCCATGAATCGTTGTGGTACCTGGACCGTAGTCGTGCCTCCTGCTGTGAGCCGACTGACAACCACTGCTACTTCGATTAATATTATTAATCACATTACTATCCCTATTTTCATAATTATAATTCTACTATAATAATTGCTGCTGTTATTATAAGTAGTCTTATTATATGAATCATTTATGTCATATACATTGAATGTGTTGTATCTCTGTTATGCTGTTCATTCTGTACACATGACATCTATTGCATTCTGTCCATCCTGGGAGAAGGATCCCTCCTCTGTCGCTCTCCCATAGGTTTCTTCCTTTTTTCTCCCTGTTAAAGGGGTTTTTAGGGGAGTTTTTCCTGTGCCGATGTGAGGGAAGGACAGAGGATGTCACGTGTACAGATTGTAAAGCCCTCTGAGGCAAATTTGTAATTTGTGATTCTGGGCTATACAAAATAAACTGAATTGAATTGAATTTCAAAACTTCAATTGTTCCATTAGATTTAAATATTTCAGTTTTCCAATAAGCACTATTTGTCAATTTAGTTTTACCAATATTCAACAACATTGTTCAATCAACAACCCATCCCACCACATCCGGAAACTCCATCACCATCATGTCCATCATCTGATCAAGAATTCAAGATCTTGTTGTGAAATGTGTATAAATGCATGCTATAGTTGAGGGGATAGCTTAAAACATGGACATGGTCATAGCTGGCTTTGAGGTCAGGGAGGTCTGGACCTCGTCATTATTTACCTAAAACCCACACATTGTTTTTGCATCAGAATGAAACCGCTTGAAATTGACAGCTATCAATAAGACAGATGTCTGTGGTGGTGAAGACGTGTTGGGTGAGACGACTGGGAGAGGCAGAGTGTGCAGTCACTGAAATTGTGCCCTTTTTACAGATGACCCTGGCAGATATGCTATCCGGAGTCGGGCCATGAGGAGCTTTCTTGGGGTGCATGAATATGTGGTGAACATGTGATTGGATTCCGGACTCGTAAAGCAGACATGTGGAATAATTTGGCCATGGAACCGCCTGGTCCTGTCTCAAAAAGGAAAGGTTGACCAAAAAGAGTTAGACCTGGGACAGAGCACACAGTTACCTTTGGTCAAGAGAGGGTGCTGCAATATTACTTCTTTCTGATTGTATTTTCAGGAACAATATGCAGTGTAGCATACATAAAGTCAAACAAAAATACTCAAGATCCATAAGGAACAAAGGAAATATGATAAGATGCAATAAGCTAAAGCTCAAAAACTATGCTCCAATCAAAGAGAATTACCACAATGACTTGACAGTTAATTTACAGAGAGGGCAGAGGTCCCTAATGCATTTTGTAGAACTTCATGTTGCGATCGGTCATGTGACCACCCTGGTTTTATTGTAGTCCAATATTTTGAAAATCCATACGAGCTGTGAACCATCTGCTGCAGGACACTCAAATAAACAAAATAGTGCAATCAATTAATTAATCAATCAAAAATAAATCAATGATATTTTCTTAGTCTCCTCTAACCAGGCAGCTAGTTTGGGTTTTATTTGCTCAGCCTCTGAGATCTAAGCTCCATAGCTCCACCCCAACACAGTGAAGTTGAATGGAATCAATAACTCCATGTAGCCTACAGTGTATGTGGGTAATCCACAGACCTCTTTGTGAACAGTGTTCATTAGAACTGGTCCAGAGAATAGCATTAGTGTTGACTTTGTATCATTGCATCATGTGTTTGTGTGGAGGTCGTCGGGGAGCAGCAGTACATGTCGCAGGCAGAGGCTGCAGGGAGGCGGGGAGTCGTGACTCACTGCCCGGTGCCGTGGTCCCTTTAAGGGCAGGGCGGAGAGCCGATTTCCGATGGTCCATGAAGCGGATTAGGACTTCAGTCCTGAGTCTGCTGCTACATCCTCTCAGCTGATCCGGAGAAGTTCCTGCAGGGAAACAAACAGGCCCAGCCTGTAAGCTCAGCTCAACGCGGCACCATGGATTTCAACGTGAAAAAACTGGCTTCAGGCGCGGGGGTCTTCTTCACCCGAGCAGTACAGGTAAACCGCGAATCATATCGGCGCAACGGACCGAGCAGCCTCGGGGAACATGAGGAATAATCCACCGTCATTCGTGGATGAAAAGGACCGTTATCTGTGGGTCATTGCGTGTGATTCAATCAGGACACACACGTTAGATCACGGTGTTTTAAATCACAATTATATGAATGAACTCTGTACGGTATCGTGTGTTTGGATGAGAACGGCCAGCGCTGTAAGCCGATAAAGGCTGTCCAGCCTCAATCCATTATTGATGGCTGTGATCGAGTGTAGCGGACACGTGACAGCGGCAGCCTCCCTGCTCCTCTCATCAACAGGCAGGGACGAGGAGCTCTGTTTGTACAAGATGTGTGATGTTATTCAGAAATATCTAACTCTTCCATGTAAAGGATCAAACCTGACACCAACCCCCCCTCAGAAATTATTATAATGATGCATTTTGTGTTACGACCTGCGCACAGTAGAGCCAAACCGACGTCCACCAGCTGGCTTTTCTGGAAATTTGGTTTCACATACGTGAAGTTACCAAAATAACTAATTGAGATTTTTGTCTACTTCGGTTCAAAAACTCCTTTTTAAAACTCACCGGGGGTGTATTCACATGTAGGTGCTTAATGATCCCTACATTAATTTATCTAAGTCAACCATTGGTAGGTCGAATGCATCTACACTTCCTGTGGAAAAGTGAACGCTCTGAGTCACTCTATCATTACTGTATTTCGGACGATTGTCAAGAAAGCAAGAAAGGTTTAGATTTTACAGAGAATGCTGTTTGTAGGGCTTTGTGGCACATTCCCATCACCACTTCCAGCACATAGTGTATCTGAGCCTTTATTAAATACATGTGGTGCTATTCTGACAGCTGTACTACATTGGTATAAGATTTGATAACACACCTGTACAGGTGTGCTCATATATTAAATCATTAATAACAACAGTGATTAACTTATTCCAAGAGGGGTGTGTTTAATTGGGAAAACGTTTGCTCTCAAATGAATCTCTGAGGTTTTTGTGCCAAAACCTCATACAGCACCCAAGTCAGGTCTGTAGTTTTTTTATGGGTATGTAAGGCATTAACCTTTTAGTTATTCATTTGGATCCAGAACAACCAGAAGACGTGTACGTCGAGTTTCAGTGCTGTGACCAACGGACCTGCCCCAGTGTTAACAAGTGTCTTAGCTGTTATCTGAGGTTGTCCAAGAGCTTCGTGTTAAACACAGGAAACTTCTGACTGCAGAGCGAGTTGGAGAGAAGCTGTGGGACAAAACGTTTGCATTTTTTAATGCTAGATCAGTCTGCTGAAAACAGGTCTGTTTAGAACAAGCTGAATGTTTGAACTGTGGTGTTGTTGCTTGCAGCTTTCAGGAGAATCTCTCATACGAACAAGTTTACACTTCACACTGATCTTCCTCTGGTCCTCAGCTACACACATGACATCACATGTTGAGTCACACACTCCAGTCCCGGCTCCTTACGCTCACAAACGCCAGAGAAATACACTGTGGTTCAGGAGGAAACACGAGGGACAGACTTTACTGGTAGACACGATATACAATCCGGACCTGGGTCCAGGACTAAAAGGGCCCCAAACAGCTTTAGATTTTTTACGATGTTTAGATATGACTAATATGGGATTATGTTACTATTCTAACTCATTGTTCACTGAAATAACTTACAAAAGGCTCTTAGAAATATGCAACTCAGCTGTATACTAGTTTCTGTGTGCTTCTACTGCAGAGGAAAACATTGTAGTACTATATGTACCTGACAGAGAAATGTGACTGGTTATGTTGGAGATTTGACTCACAATATATAACAATTAAAATATGATGCAATATTATTCACAAAACTATCCAGTCATATTAGCATTGAAAGCTCCACCTTGATGAGATGTTAATTTTTTTTAACCAATGTTTGGTATTGTCCATTTGAAAGGCTGTAATCTGCATCAATATTTCATCACATCAATAAAGCATGCAAACTCTCTATGCTACATGTTGTCATAGATATATGCATGTCTACAAACATTTACACTTAAAAGCTTGAAGCTGTTTTTTGTTTATTTACTCATAGATGTGTTAGCTGTGTTAGCTGTGATAGAGCACAAAATAGAGTTTTGTGCCTGCGGTGCACACTCAGGATCCTGACTTTGTCTCCTAGTTCACAGAGGAGAAACTGGGCCAAGCTGAGAAGACAGAGCTGGATCCCCACTTAGAGAACCTGATCACTCGGGCAGACTGCACCAAGAACTGGACTGAAAAAATCTTAAAACAGACCGAGGTGCTCCTGCAGCCCAACCCAAGTAAGAGATAACTTGAAAAGACATGTGACCTCCCAACTAATATTTTCATCTCCTCATATGGAGTCCCTGAAGAAACAAACGCCAAGTATGGCTGTCTTTATTAGTCAAATGAGTAATTAAATTAGCGAGAAAAAAATAAGTAATGCATTTTCCATTTTCATTCCTTAGGGACTCCATATATTGTTTGAAACATGATTCAAACAAGCCAGAGGCAAACACTTAAAATTGTATTCAATTTAAATTAGTTGAGGAAATATCTGTAGAGCTTGTTTTAAAGGTTGCTTTCTCTGCAGCACTTTAAATGACCTTAAAGCCAGGGTTGGTAATCTCTAGAAACTAGCAAGAATACTCAATAACTAGATTAAAAAATGGCCGCACCTCAAAACCAAGCCCAGTGTTAACAACTCTTTTCCTATGAAAGCAGCTTGCAGCAAAAGTTGCCTTCAGACTTCCCTTCTAAGCCCCACCCCCAAAATGTCCATTATAAACGTAAACAACCAACACAGCTACTTTTGGTACTCACTGCTGCTAAACTAGCAGCTCGTAGAGCAACGAGTGAACGGGCAGAATACCAAAGGTCTATTTCAACAAAAACACCAAAACTATTTTTGAAGAAGATTACTAACCCTACCTTTAAACTTAAATGTCAAATTGTAATTGTGTGTTTGTGTGTGTTTGTGTGTGTTTAGCTCTTTTAGTATCACATTTAGAGATTCTCATATTCCTACATTATTCTGTAATAGACTTAAAATGGACAGAATAGTAGAATGGACCTTGATATGAATGTCTAACTCTCGCTCTGTGTATTTTCTAATCCTCCATGCTCCAGTCGACCACACTGGTAAGTCATTTTCCAGGCTGCTGTTTAAGAGAGGACTGAAGAACTCATTGTACATAATGAGTACACATGATGTACAGTGTAGCACAAAGACCCACAGTATGGCTCCATGCTTTCATTCACAGTTTGATCAGGGTAGACTGTATTGTATCCCATGGTGAAACTGAATCCAGAGTGAATCTGCACTACTCAGAGACCGTCTGCTGTACAGTGCATGGACCCAATATAAACACTCTACCCTTTTCCCCAGTTGTTTTTAAGATGCCCTCCGTGAAACATTCCTACATAGTTTTCACATGAAAAGCCTTCGATACACAGGAGGGATTATAACAGTTGAGCCAATGGAAGGTTTTTATGACAAACATAATTTCAGGAAGTGAAGCTTAACAGCAATCCAAAAACAACTAAATAGAACTAATTAGTCAAAAGTCCTGCCCCTCTATTTAAGCCTGTTCCAAATAAAGGCCTGTCCCTGAGGTAAATACACAAGATTTATTAGTAAATCAATAATTCACTTTTTAGTAAGATGAGTAAATGAATTAAACCATTCCCATATCTGTCTGATGAAAATGAAGCTACAACCATCAGTCATTTAGATGATCTTAACTTAGCTTAGCATAAAGACTGGAAACGGCTAGCTCTGTCCAAAGTTAATGCTGCTGACTCTAACCTCTCCTCAGCCGCTGAAACACTCATCCTCGCCTTCATCAACTCACGGCATCATTGTGGGTTTCTTCATACATGTAAATATATCAAAACATTTAAAAAGTGCTTAGTCCATCTGGATTCCATGCTGGCCTGCAGTGACACAGAGCTGCACAGAAACCGGCACCACTCACTCTCTTCATTCACACTCTACTGCACCCCTAACCCTCTCTCTCTCTCTCTCTCTCTCTCTCTCTCTCTCTCTCTGTCTCTCTCTCACGCTGTCTCTCGCTGTCTTTCTCGCTGTATCTCTCTGTCTCTCTCTCTATCTGTCTCTCTGTCTCTACTTTAAATGAATATTTTTGTTACTCCAGCTTCTCTCCTGTTTACACATAAGGGGTAGATAAATTAACAGTACTGTCTTTACAGTGTGTTAGTTGACCAAGCAGTCATTAGGAATGCTCCTAATGTTCTGTGATAACGCACTTGTCCTCTGTTACTAATGGAATAATAATTCAGAAATCCACTCCTGTAGATCCCGCACAAGTGAGTCATATTAGAGCCACTTTAGTCTTTTTTAGGCAGGACATGGGATCTTTAGGGGGAGATGCCAGGTCATCAGTATAAGTGGTGTACATATCTGAAAAATGGGAACCTGAAGATCAGAACTGCTCAGAACTATGTGTGTCATGTGTTTCTAGTCATAAATCTGAAATAAACATTAAAAAATATATAGTGAAACTGTATAAGAGCTTAGAACATAATTATATAATTTATGATGACCTTTTCCCATGTTCTAGTATGTCTTATAAGTTTTTACAGAAATATTTAGGTTGATACTAAGACCCTAAGGAACACCAACGTGATGTTGAAATTTTAGATATTTCTGCAATAATTGCGTTTTTGCCAATAAGATGGCGAGCACTTGTGTTCTGGAGTCTGCTCTGTAGTTTGTGGTTGTACAGTTTCATTATTTCATTCATATACTGGAGGTCACCACACTCACTTAATCACTTTATACATTGATGTTTCAAAAAATGGCCTCGCTGCAAATATTTGGCTGCTATGGGGACTAACCTCATCAGACATGAATCCAATAGGGCTTATTGGATCCACAAGTTATATAATAAGTAAGAGATATTCACATATGACCTTTTTCAGAATATGGGAACCATAGAACCATTTTCATTCACGTATCTTGCCATGCCAGTCCTCCCTCGCCAGAATTTGGCCGCACTTTGGAAGGTTATACAGCCCCCTTCCCGAGATATCATGACATGATGGTTGTTACAAATGGATTCATTAGTTCATTAGGTTTTATATGGTCCTAGTATCTTCACTCTGGCTTTAAGACAGAGCCCACTACATCTTCTTAGAGACAGTAATGTTGGCTTGCAATCCTGCGGGTCTCTGAAGGAATATACATCCTATATTCAGTACTTGGTTGAATAAAATGAATTTGAGATAGCTTGTTTCAGGAAAAAAGATGGTGTGTATATATACGTTTATTTTATGATTATTACATGATTTGAATGAGGCTTCACCTTGTGTCTACAGTTTCCCTGAGATCTCATTTTATCCTGCTATCCAGGTGCTCGGATAGAGGAGTTCATCTATGACAAGCTGGATAAGAAGCTCCCCTCCAGGCTGACGAACCCAGAGCTGCTGGGCCAGTACATGCTGGAAGCTGCCAATGAATTTGGTCCAGGAACACCTTACGGTCAGTGGTGCTGTTAATGAATCCGTTGTTGGTTCAAATGAAACTGTAAACATGTTGTCTGCTTTGTACCCATGAGGTATGCTCTTTTGAAGCACCATCCTGTACATTCAGAATAATAATCAAATAATTCATATTAATAAATCAGCCATGTTTGGTGAAACAGTCTGTGAGCAAAAGAGGCCGAACTCATCGGCCGAAATGTCATTTTTTTATCAGTCTGATGGTGATAGACGGTTTTCAATAGCTAAATAATAAACCATGATGTCTAAGGAGGAAAAAAAAATCCATTTGCTTTTCAGGTTATACAGAAAAACGTACTGATTTTCTAAACTACACAACATTAGCATTGCGGACCGTTTACAACAGGGCCACCCATGGAAGAAGGACTGTCCAGAATCAACTGGCTATTCATTGGCAATATAAGAAGAAACTCCACATTAATAAATCCCTTATTAATATTTGTGAATACATGTTTTGCTTTTTGAATAAAAAATATTGCTGGTTTCAGTTAGCTTTCAAAATACATTGTAATGATTTTTGCAAGTGACAAAATACTTTAAAAAAGATTTTCAAAGATCCCACAAAATGTTGCGGTTGAAGCTTTCAGGGGATCCCAGGTGTCAATCAAGAGGACTTGAACCCCCTGAGACTAGAGGGCTAAATTGTCGTCAGACTGAAAGCTGATGGGTTTAACATAATGTGTATCACGTGTGTATTTGTAGGCAGTACCCTGATCACTGTGGGTGAGTACCAGAAGAGACTGGGCGGAGCCGAGCGCGAGCTCCTCCAAACCTCAGCCGCCGGCTTCCTCACTCCTCTACGCAACTTCCTGGAAGGAGACTGGAGGACTATATCAGTAAGACTGACTGACCGACTCATTTACTTTCTTACTCACTACTTTACTATAAGACCTTGGTGCTTTAAGACATTGTGTTCCATTTTAACTCATGCTGAGGGAGGAGAAATATTTTGCTATGGAGACTTGAACAACTGATTTTGTGCTGTTTCTGATTGGATCCCTCCTGTCCTCTGCAGAAAGAGAGGCGACTTCTAGAGAATCGGCGGCTGGATCTTGACATCTGCAAAGCACGTCTGAAAAAAGCCAAACTGGCAGAAGCCAAAGCAGCGGTGAGATGAAATTTCAAGTAGATTTGTTGCTCCTGCAGTTCTTCTTCCTCCTCCTGTCCTCTATCATGCTTTTTAAATTGCAGTAAGCATGAGACCCACAGTGGCTAGACTGTGCAGATAGACAGAACAGCTTTACTGTTCAACCTATAACCTCTCAAAGTAATATTCATTTTGAACACAATACACTGTCACATTATCACCATATAAAGTCCAGCAAACACAGAACAACATTATCATTCATTTGGAGTCATGTTAGTGTCTACCTGATGATTGTAAGTCCAATAGTCACTCTCTTTTGGCTCTCTACTAATCTGTAGGGAAATGTCTGTTTTTTAAGCTGCCAAATGTTTCACTATATAAACCAGTGTCAAACACTCTGCAGAGCTGCAGATATTTATCTTCAATAACAATGACCATCTCTCTCTTACATGTAGCCATTTAATTCTATTGTTAACTTAAAATACTTGTGTACTGCAGCTTTAGCAGCAGTCACATAAACAAAATGATCTTTTCCCAAATTTCTCTCAAGTGAATTTGTTGCTGAATTCAACTTTCAGTTGCATGTATGTTAGACTTTAGGCCATTTCAAATTTCTAAAATGAATTTGTATTAGACTGTTGATCTAGTCATCCCCAAACTGGTAGTGGTATCAAGCATTTTTTTCAATCTTTATTCAAGAGGGGAAACTTTCCTTTTGAGAGCATGTAATGCTCAAACTGAAATAGCTCTGCTTGCCCTTGGATTTGCTCTGCTTAACCGAAATCAACTTTTTGCATGTCTATGCATTCTACACTAATCAGCATCTCCCCTATATTCTTTCTGGAGCCTCAGTATAATTCAATTCAATTGAATTTATTTTGTATAGCCCAAAATCACGAATCAATTTACAATCTGTACACATCCCTATGGGAGAGCGACAGAGGAGGGATCCTTCTCCAAGGATGGACAGAAATGTGATGTTATGTGTACAGAATAAACATAGCAGAGTTACAAAATATTCAATGCATATGACATAAATTATTCATATAATAAGAGTAGTAAGCGGAGTAACAAAGGAAAAAATGAAGACTACTAATAATAACAGCAGCAATGAATGTAGTAGAATAATAATGATGATACAAGCAGTAATGGCATGGGGAATAATAATAGTAATGTGACACATATAACGCAACACAGAGCAGAGGGGAGGCCAAGTAAAGATAAGTTGTTGGTACGGGTTACAAAAAGGCTCTGTAGTAAATATTTAAGCCTAAATTCCAGTGAGAGTTTTATAGGATTGTTACAGACTTGTGTGATCCAAACATTTCAAATAACTCCAGCATTGCAAAGTCCAAAAGTTAAAATGTATTGAAAAACGATTTTTATCTTACTAAATTATTCTGCTTTAATCTATATTCGTTGTTAAGCCTTTGAAATACAACATTTTCACTGCAGTTTGTTCACCCGCTTGCCTGTCTGGCACGCTAATTGAGGCACGCACTGATGATTCATAGTTAAGCTTTACATTCATAAAAATGTAATTTATAGATGGATATGTCGAAATGAAATTTCAGCCTATTTTATACAATTCAAATTGTGGACATAAAGCGGTGTGTGTCTGCTCATCTCTCGGGGGAGGAAAATCTAAATATTTGGCTATGGCTCAGAGGTGGTTCAAACCCAGACTCCTCTAGTCTGTGTTGATGAATTCTTGGGCCCCTCCCTTAGGCTTTTCCTGCAGTGTATGAATGGGTGTGAAGGATTAGTTAGTCCTGATGGGCAGATGTCACCTTGCATGGTAGCTCCTGTCATCAGTGTATGAATGGATGTGAATGGGTGAATGATGAAATGTAGTATTAAAGTGCTTTGAGTGGTCGGAAGACTAGAAAAGCACTTTAAAAGTGAGATGAAAAGAACTTGCCAAAAACTTCCAAACACGGGAAATCTGGATGGGACCGAAATCAGCCTGAAATACCAAGGTTCAATTTTATAACAAAAGATGTTATAAAAGATGATTATTAAACATGATTATTAAACATAATAAGCCCGGTAAATGATGGAGGCTGTACATCTGCCAACTAAGTTAGTGCTGCCCTGGAGTGGCATAAAATGTATGAATAAAGTGAGAAACACTGCCTCATAGCTCTTATGTTTTATGTAAATAATCAACACTGTTGGTGACCTGCATCTTGTGCCAGCTGTTTTCTACCACATCCGTACAATATAAGACTGAAAAAGCACAAAGATGGGAAGTACAGCAATATTCATATGGTAGGTGGAATAGCAAGAAGCACACAGCTCTGATGTAGCAACTAACATTATGCATTGTTGTGTCAGTTATAAGTTGTTGATATCCTCATTTTGTTCCTCTTGTGTTGCACTGAGCTGGTTGCTTCTTCAGATGGCATGGCTGCACTAATCAAACTACCCCTTTAAAACAGAATGAAAAAGCTTCTCAGATGCTCGTCAGTGGTTCTACCTGCAGTGCCTGCTGCATGTCTGTCAACCTCAGTGAGATAAGCTTCCTAATGCTGACTATGAGATGCTTTGAAGCCAGCCCAGCTCGTTGCCAGAACAGCGGGCTCACAGGGAGATGATGGAGTAGCACAATACAAGATGCAGTAGTACAAAGTACCATTAACACTGAGGTACAGTAGAGGACTGTGACAAACATGCTAGCAGTTTGTCACAGTCCTCTATGTTAACCCTGGGGTTACAAGCCAGACTGTGTAACAGGCAGAGTTGATATATCATCAGAATCATGAGTGGAGCTGAAACGGGGATATTGACAGGGAAATTAGGTGTATATTTACCAGCACAAAATAATATGCAGTAAAGTAAAAGTTAATACAATTTAATAAGAATAAGAAGCGGTAGAAATATTAGGAATATTATCCACACAACAAAAGTAAAGCTTAAGGCTATAGGAACTTTTAAATAGCGTCAGCATTTTTCAAGGTGTTGAGTAGTCCAAAATCTATATGTAGAAAAGTCAGCATATTCATGGCAAAACACCACCAAAATTAAACAAACACCTTTAAGTAGTATTAACTAAGAAATAAGAGTTTGACACTAAGGATAGTTGTGAAAAGTAATTTTACTATCATCTTTTGTTATAAAAATTTCATCTCATCTTTCTCTCTTACTTCAGTGGTGTCAGAGCAGTTAAGGCACTCTGTGGATATCATCTCATGAGTTTAAAATGAATTAAATATGATAAAAACAATAAAGGTCTCTGCTCCATACATGGATGTGACGTTCAGAAACAGCAGGTGGCGCCCTTCAGATGGACAGAACAGAGATGGTGCATATCGACCAAATGAGCCTTTGAGCAGAGCTTAGGAAAAAAACCAAGGAAAACATGTTAAACCATGCTAAGCTTATCAAAAAGCTTCTCTTAATGGTAGCAACATCACAACAAGAGGGAGTAAATCCATCAACATAAGAATGTTATTTGTCCCCAACTATTTATTAATCTAATCAATAAATGGTTCACAGTCATGGGTCATTTCAACCACTTTGATACCACACACAACCACCAACGGCTATCTACACTTCCTTCTGCACCTTGCTGCTTCTGATCAGTTTTCTTTCTGCTGGTATGCTTTTTGTTTCTCTGCTTAATGATTGTAACTGCATGACTGTGCCAACATGTGTTTCCTCCTCCCTGCTCTTGTTTCTAGGCTGCACCTGATTTTCAGGAGACAAGGCCTCGAAATTATGTTCTCTCTGCCAGTGCATCAGCGGTAAGAGTCCCAAGTGAAACGAGTGGCACACATGCAGGGTCTATGTCACTGAGCAGGAGCTATGCTAACATGCTAAAAGGCATTGAGCTCTTGAACACCAAGTGGACTGGCTCTTATGTGCCATTCAGCCACAATGAGGATGCAAATAGACCAAAGAAATGTTAAAGCAAGACTATGTAGCTTTTGAAAAGCAAAATTACACAAAAATGAAAAGTAAAATTTGTGAGCAAAACAACTCAATGTTGCCAAATTCAGTACACTTTGCTGCTTCAACCTCACTTGATCTGGTATGAGCAGTAGCTTATTGTGGCTAATGTTAGCGAATGTTTCTTACATAGTTGTATAACTGACATTACTACTAAATACTGTTTGCAGACTTTACGACTCCTCTCTCTTGTGCTACTATTATGCTATGCCTATGCATTTGCCATTATCTTGTCGCTACAGTAACAGCTGTTCAGAGAAATTTAGATAGACATGCGGCTCTCTTCTTTGGCTTTCTCAATGGCAACAAAGTTTGATATTTTACAGGTATGGAGATTTGCTTTACAGTCAAATAAATTTGAAAATATATTGTTAGATTTTAAGAAGCCCTCTCACTCAAACCTTTGAAATAAAATTAAAGTAAGCCAACCTGGAATCTGTTTGAAACAGCAGTACTGTGGTGTGTGTTTATTTAAGCTGCATGGGATGACAGCTAATAAATAACACAACAAGATGCACGTGTTGTTCATGATGAATGATTTATTGAAAGTAAATGACATAGGGGCTGCATTTCTAATGCTTGAGCAAGCAACTGTTTATGTTTGCAACATCAATATAAGACATGAGCATGTTTATGCATGTTTTTTTTTGTTAGAAACATTAATATCCAACAGCTCCACATTGGTTTGATCTGAAATGATAAGGTGTCTCTGGAAAGACTACATTGAGTTTTCTAGTCGCACTGGTCATAAGAGAGCAAATCACAGTATATAAGATGTATAATAGAGAGCGATGGCCTTAATGAGCCAAACTGTTGACTCAAAACAAAACATTTAACACAACTAAAGACACTCCAGTGCTTTTGCTGGGTTGCTTAGCATCTGACCATCTTGGCTCTGGTTACCTGGTGGTGACTTGGGGTCTTGGAAACGGCTGTATTCATTTGTACATGAATCAGGATAGTGTCAAAATGAGAACTTGTTCAGATGGACCACTACTAAACGCACACACACAATATTTAGAAGAGAGTGCAGATTTTCCATTTCAGTCCCTGTATTTCCAACTGCTGAGGATAGAATAAAAATAAAAGAAACACTGGAACAAATTCTATAGTGTGTTTTAGTGGTCATCATCAATCAAAAGTTATCAGTCTATACTTTTAATACAAATATAATCATGTTGTAGAACGTGTTGTCCCCACATCGTTTCCATATCTACTGTAATATTAAAAACCTGTTGGATATAGTAGCTCACATTAAAACACAGTTGGTCACATTTTTTTTTTCTTTCACTGTGACTTGTAGCTCTAGGTGTTGTATAAAAAAACTTAGTCAAAAACTTACTTGAGTAAAACTACATATCCTGATAATGATAATAAGTTTTCATAAGTAAAAGTACTCATTATTCCTGTGAGTGTAATTATTGTACAATATATGAATATTATCGTGTCATCATTACTAATTAATTATTTACCTGCTGTAGCTGATGAAGGTGGACTATAACATCGTATCATATTTAACAAGTTGATGATATTTTAAAATGTAAAATCAATCTCTTCACAGTTACAAGTGATTAATAGCTGTAAAAGTAACAGAGTACAACTACTAAGTAGCAAAACTCCTCAAAATTTTTATTTTTAGGAATTATAAAATTGATTTGGTTCCAGACAACACAAGTTAAGCTAAGCTTTAGCAGGACAGAGCAACAGGCATTTCTACCTGGTCTATCAGAGAGAGAGAGACATCCAGACAGTACAATATGTTAGGTATAATAAGCTCTGTAGAGTTAGAACGTTTGAGGCTTGTTGACTTTCAGCTGGTGTTTCTTGGTGTTGACTCTCTTACTGAACCAGCTGCAGAGTGGCTGGGAGAGCTGGGATGTGGAGACGGATCCCAGTGTATCAGAGCAGAGGAAGGTTGTACACATAAATGTTTGTCAGCAACCGATAAATTAGTTGTGGTAGTCTGGGGTCAGTCTCCAGTGACCTATTGTGTGTGTTTGTTGTGTGCTAGAATTTTTTTATCGACCCCTTGCCCTACCTGTGGAAACACAGGGGTACAAATTCAATAATAACCTTGTGGTTAGGGTTAGGGCGACCCGCTCTACCCAAGATTAATTCAGGTTCCATGCCATTTCTAAAACAATACAGTAATGTTCTTGAACAAAATGTTATACAATGAGAAAGATGCTTTCTCATAATAGAACACATGTATAACACAGGAGGGCGCTATACAGCAAGCATTCATCAGTGTGCAGCTGCAGAATGTAGAGTAAAGGTCAAGTTCAGTTTAGGCTGTAGGCCAACAGCAGCCCAGGCAGACCCTGAAGTATTTCTGCTTCATTCCAGGTCACATCTGGTTCTTTCTTTATTTTTCATTTCTAATCACACACATTCTTATTTGTTAAAGACACAATATCATTTTACCAATATTACCATTTTCCAGATACCATCACATGGCAAATTATCAGTGACGGTGGACCTGGCTTTAACATTCAATGCATCCCCAACCACAGATCATATCATTTTAAAAAGAAGACAGAGAAGTAGAGATAGAGCTGTAACTGTCACGGCCACAGCAGCACCAACAAAACCTAAAGGAATGATAGGTGTATGTTGTGGGTCAGTTCTCAATAAATGGAACAGGTATGTGGCTCACTCACTTCTCTTACTTTTTCGCAGTCCAACACTGCTTTTCAGCTTTGTATTTGGTTTATTTTTGGTTCTTTTCTATAAGACATCAAAACCGAACTACAGGTCTAGAAATCACTTGTTCGATCCATTTTAACTTCTTTTTCCGATGTCCAGTGCTGCATTTCATTGTCTAACAAACCCACTGCTCATGCTGCAGCTGCACACCTGATGCTGAGAGGACATCATTAATTGAAACTGCTGTCTGAAGTTATTTCTACGACACTCGATTGCATCTGGAAGGACAGTTGTGAAACACTCTTGACTGCTGTGATATGATTGTGTGATGAGAGCAGAGCCACTGCTGTTACTTGAAAAGCTCAGTATTTAGTTAATGCTAATGCATCAGAGATTTATTATGCAAAATCCAAAATGACATAGTAACCAAGTGAAGTGAATGATATCTTAATTACTTAAATAAGCAAAAGTCATCACAATACAAGCCCGGATAATGTTATAAATTCAATGTTTGACTGTTTGATTCAAAGTTGGTGCCTGCAAACTGGCCAGATATATATTTGGTTTAGATCCCGTTCATCTGCCATCCATCTGGTGAGATTCAGGGTAGAAATTGACGAAGTAACATAAACGGACTAACTAAAGCCAGTTTCTGCAGGTTTAGATTCAGCTCCTCTCACAGTTTCAGATTGAAGCACAGACAAAGCTTATAGATCTTTATAGTGTCTACATAATTTTTTGTGTTTGAGCCTGAGAATGGTTCATGATTGCTTCTTTCTGTTCTTGTGCTGATCTCTCAGCTGCTGAGTGAGGAAGTGGACAAAGTAAGTACCTTCACTAGTGGGCATGCAGTGTCTGGCAATCTGTGTGTGTCTAAATGCAAGGCCATTAATGATTCCTTCCTGTCCCGTCATTTCCTCCTGCAGGCAGAGCACGAGCTCCGTGTAGCTCAGACAGAGTTTGACCGACAAGCTGAGGTTACCCGGCTGCTGCTGGAGGGCATCGGCAGCACGCATGTGAGTGACTGACTCAGACTCTGTTAGTTTCCAGAACATCCTGTAAACAGCAGTTATAAAGAGGAAATGAGCACCATGAACTGTTTTGTGTTGGTCTGACGTATTGCACAGATTAACTGAACACATGTGTGCTCCAAAGGATGAATGAGCTTCTCACTGGGGGAAATAAAATATGCAAATTTATTGCAAAAAGGTCAACTTGAGTAAACTATAACACACACAAAGATGTACCATTAGCTTGTTGACATCGCTGACCTTTAAGGAAAAGGAGAGAAAAAGAGCTTTCGTATTTTTAACCTCCTCTGGAGTCAAACCAGTTTGTAGTCGATGGGACAAATACATCTTTGAGTTAACTGTGTGAACTAAGTGTCCCACTGGGGACTAGCAAGCTTTAGCCAGTAAGACATTGACTGTCTGTTAGCAGGCTCTTTAGCTAGCTTAGCTATGATTGAAATGGTCTACTATGCTAGGAACAAAGTGCTTGGTGAGGCTTACAGAACAGTACAGGGGAAGTAGAAAGATGTTTGTGGAGCTGCTGAGGCTGAGTAGCGCCAGCATGATCCTTTCACCAGCCATGACAACGAAAACCACATATTTCACAAATGCATGACTACTACTAGGAAGCTACAATTTACAAAACAAGAAAAGTAACATATGCTAGGTATATTATAGGCTATTCCAGTATTTTTAGACCAGTTATTTATTTTATTTTGAACTTTTAAAAAGTAGTCCTTGACCCATTTTAAGTGGAAAGTCAATGATCTTAAATGCGGTCTTTTTATAGATTACGTTTTCTAATTAATGAGCTTTATAAGTGATGGTAGGTAGATTTTGTTACTTTTAGACAGAACCATACTAGCTGTTTCCCCTGTTTCCAGTCTTTCTGCTAGGCTAAGCTAACCAGCTTTGGCCTCATATTTAAAGGGCAGGTGTGAGAATGATAGAAATCTTCTCAGCTAGCTCTTCACCAGAAAGCGAATAGGCTTGCATTGTTTTGTGCACTCGCCTGTCAGCCACAAATAAAGTGACACATGAGAACTGGCGTGTAAAAATGAGAGAACTGGAGCTTTAAAGGACCATTTTCAATAAGTCCTTAATATGTAAGGAAGCACTCCAAGTTGTGCTGGATAATATGTGAGTTTGCAAGGATGTCACACCACCATTAAACACATTGTGAACGAAGGAGAGTCTTAGTTGCATTTATGATGAGCTTTTGACTGAAATAAGGAAAGCATTATATCTGATTATGAGCTTCATGGTGGGGTAGTAGTTAGCACTGTTGCGTTACAGCAAGAGGGGCCGGGCCCTTCCATGTGGAGTTTGTATGTTCAGCGTGGATTCTCTCCAGCTTCCTCACACAGTCCAAAGACATGCAGTTTAGGTTCATTGATGGTTATTTGATAACTCTAAATTGCTCCTAGGTGTGAATGTGAGTGTGAATGGATGTAAGCCCTGTGATAGTCTGGAGACCTGTCCAGGGTGTACGCTGCTTTTGGCCGATGTCGGCTCCAGCCCCCCCGCGACCCTGACCAGGATAAGCGGTTACAGATAATGGAATGTATTTGATTATTATCTTTAATGCATATATGTATGTACCATGTTCTGCCAGGATTCCACTCACACTGACTTCCTCTTTTTCTCTCTCCCCTCAGCTCAACCACCTGCGATGTCTGCAGGATTTTGCAGAGGCTCAGGCCACTTACTACGCCCAGTGTCATCATTACATGCAGGACCTTCAGAGGGAGCTCAACAAGTGAGATAAGGATAGCTCAGTCAATCCAATTATCCATGATCTTTTATTTCCAGACAGCAGACACTAGAGATATTCTCACAAATCATCCTAGTTCGACCACTGCTTTGAGTTACAGTGGCTGTGATGTAACACAGGAATTGTACGCCACACTGGTTCCACTGAGTTTATATAGCCCCGTCTTCATTTCTTTACTATTTTCAGTTGCTCAATGAGGTTTTCGATTTATTTCGCAAGAACAGATCTGCTCTTAGTCAAGAGGTGTCAACAAGGCTCATTCTTTGAGAGGGACACGTCCGAAAAATGCCAACATACAGTCCTAACCCATGAATGGCCACTTATCCTTATACCGAGGTATCCCACATGGGACCATGGTGAACTCACCATGGTCTTCTGTGTTACACCAGTCCAGCTGTTGGTGCATCGATTAGCCGGTGTCAGGACCTACCATGATCAAGAGATGGAAGAAGTTGAAGTCAGTGCCATGTTGGCTCAGGGCTGGCCCTGACCTCTTTGGGGCCCTAACCTAAAATACTGCTAAGAGGCACAATTATGGTATAAATGTGTTGTGTCTTTTCTGAGATGTGTGTGAAATGATGTTGACATTGATGGCATTGTGTCATTGTGACTTTGTTCAGTATAGAAGTTCTAGTTCTTATCACTGACAGACACAGATCAAATCCAGGTCTCTGTATGTAGACGATAAGATTAGAGAAGTGGACAAATCCGACTATTATCCTCTGGAAAATGTCTCACGTCAGACGACTCATTCAGGCTAATTTAGAGATAAAGCTCATTTCAGACCAGATGTTCATTGTTGCAAAAGTCCATGATGACGACGGCCAAAATTTCAAACTTGAGGCTGCAAAACTGCAGTCCACTTTTTATGTACATTCTATGCCTTTAACAGAGAGTCATGTGGAGGATAACAGAGCACCTGGGACCAGCTAGTCTCACAAAGACAGACCACAGCGCTGAGCTGACCACCTGCCTCTAAACGGATCATATATATACATATATAAATACATGCATAAAATACAAGATGAATGTATCCAAATGTAACATTAAAGGTTTTTATCTAAAAATCTACTCAAGTAAGAGTAAAAAAGTAAGCTGCATTAAAACTACTCTGTCAAGTGAAAGTTACTCCAAATAGGTACTTGTGTACATGTCACAGAGTAAATGTAACTCATCACTGCCCACCTCTGATTCATAATATACTGGATGTGTGGTGTTGTCAAACAGGTCGGGGAAGTGCTTCTCTATTTTGTGTCACTTAATAGAAAATTAAAGGGAAAGAGAGTTGGGAAAACAGTGTTGACCAGAACTGCATAAAAGCTTCCAAATCTGTTTTAAATTGACCAGGAGGAAGCACCAACAGCCAAATCAACAAACACAAACAAATTCGAATTGTATTGCCATGGAATACCATTAGTCGTCTGGATATGACCACTGTCTCGTTTTTTTATATGATTACCGTAACAGCCTATCAACTTAACTCAACTCCTTCATTTTTCTTCCAATGTTCACGCAGATGTGCTACTGTCGTCAGCACCCCCCACACTGCTGCTGCCTGCCCGGACCCTGTCTCCTCTGCTTTCCTGTCTGGACCTTCATCCCCCGGGACCACAGTCTCCTCTCTGTCTAGCCAAATGCCCAGCACACTGGCTATGGAGCAGACACAGCTCCCTGTTACAGGCACGAGAAAAGCCAAGGTCCTGTATGACTATGATGCCCATGATGTCAGCGAGCTGTCCCTCTTGGCTGATGAGGTATAGTAGGATATCTGAGTCAGCCCCCATTTAAACAGCTCTGATACACAAGGAGCAATGCTGGACCTATTCATGAACAGAAAGCAGTTAGAGGACTTTAGCTGGGAGACTGGTACAAGCATATCTAATTCCATATCTAAATCTATATACACTTTGAGCATTTCAGCTTCTCATTGCCTTTAGGTTTTAAAAGCTCCTCAGATTATCACCTGTGGATCTATCAACCCATTTACCAGACGCATCCTTAAAATGAAAAGTTTAAAGCCGCCATCAACTTATTCATTGCAAGGACGGTGGCCTTTCCCTGCATACACTCATTAAAAGATAGGTTCACATTTTTCAAGTGTGTCTCAAAACAATATTCACATGCCCATATGTATGTTTAAAGAAATATTATATGCCTGGGATGAACCTATGTGTTCCGTTGTGTGTGTATGCATGTGACTGAGTGTGCCCCCCTCTGCAGCATACTGCATCATATTCTGGGTGTCCAGTTATGGCTGCATGATCAAGGACCTCCAGTGGTTTTTACACTTTCTCAGAACTATTACCATTTTTTTACTGCCACTGACTGCCTGCTGACCCCTCACTCACTACTCTTAACGGCCCCAGGGTCAGCAGGGGCCACTAGTGAAAACACAGCTGAGTGCATCTCTGACCCCATCTGCTACTCTGTGACCAGAGACACAGGGGGAAACTTGGTGAGTTTAATTTTGTGTTTTGGCTCAACTGTACGAAGTGTATTATAGGCTGATAGTCTTTTGCTTGTATTAAGTTACATCAATACTTATTTTTGAGTTTGAATGAAGTCTGTTTGATGACACTTTACAGCACTGGTTGTATTTATTCAATCACACAAAACAGCAGTGGTCGTTTCTAGTTCCTTTCTAGTTGGTAGCTGGGATTCTTCCACCTGTCTATACCAGCCCTGAAGTGATCTCTTTTGAACTTCAATGTAAGAGATGAAAAAACTAATTCCACAGTCTTTATTCCAAGCAAAAGTGCATGCATTTCAAAGTACAGCTAAAGCTAATATCTTTAATCAAATCAATAGGAGATCTTCCAAAGTTGGAAAAGTTTGTCTAACATGAAATGATTCAGTTACAGAGGAAGAGCTGTATGAAGTTGATGTAGAGACGTATAGGATGTATGAAACTTCCTTTTGATAGTGTTGGCAGACACAGCCATGTCAAGCTATGGGAAATCTGTGTCTGTGAGTCGCTGTTTCACCAGTCTGTGGGTACTCCTGGTATTTTCCTTATTGATGGATGGTGGTGTTTGTTTATGATTCATAATTGAGTTATTATTATTGATATTAATTAATTGTTATTTATTAAAACTGCTAAAAGCAATACAATTACAATGGCCAGGGGTAGCATATGACTGATCTTCAGTCTAATGAAGAGTAGGTCAGCCAATGCCTGTAGCAACCTGAGGCTACGTGCTCCTCGCTGTGAGACAACACATGGCTGAAACCTAAACTCTTTTGAATTCAATTCAATAAAATGTATTTTATATAGCCCAAAATCACAAATGATAAATTTGCCTCAGAGAGCTTTACAATCTGTACACATACAACATCCTCTGTCCCGGAACCCTCACAGTTAGGTCACTTGTAATTTTCACCAGTGCTGTCTCTGTGCTATGATGCACTCTAAATCCTGACTGAAAATCCTCAAATAAACTATTGTTATGCAGAAAGTCACACAGCTGATTAGCGACTGCTTTCTTGAGGATCTTGGAAGGGAAGGGAAGGTTAGATATAGGTCTATAGTTAGCCACCACCTCTGGATGGATAGATAGATAGATAGATAGATAGATAGATAGATAGATAGATAGATAGATAGATAGATAGATAGATAGATAGATAGATAGATATTCCTTTATTGATCCCCATGGGGGAAATTCGGGTGTTGCAGCAGCTCAACTAGAGAGAAACAGATTAAGATAATAAATAAAACATATTATACAATACAATTAAATAAAAATGTACAGTATATCCACATGGGAGGGGGGCTGGTCAGCATAATGACAGACTGTGGTCTCCGCTGTTGTTGTACAGTCTGATGGCAGTGGGCACAAATGAGCGTCTGAAGCGCTCCGTCCTGCTCTTTGGTGGAATGAGCCGATGACTGAATGAGCTGCCCAGCTGCCACAGTTCCTCATGGAGAGGGTGAGAGGGATTGTCCAGGATGGCTCTGAGTTTGACCTTCATCCTCCTCTCACCCACTGACTCCAGACTGTCCAGCTCCAGACCCACCACAGAGCTGGCTTTCCTCACCAGCTTATTTAGTTTGTTGGCATCTCCAGTCCTGATGCCACCACCCCAGCACACCACAGCAAAGAAGAGGACGCTGGCTACCACAGACTGGTAGAATGCCTTGAGCGGTTTATTGCACACACTGAACGACCTCAGCCTCCTCAGGAAGAACAGCCTGCTCTGTCCTTTCCTGTAGAGGGCGTCAGTGTTGTGTGTCCAGTCCAGTTTATTATTGATCTGCACCCCAAGGTACTTGTAGGACTCAACCCTCTCTACTTCCCCTCCCTGAATGAAAACAGGGACAGGGGGGCTTCTGTTCCTCTGGTAGTCCACCACAAGCTCCTTGGTCTTGCTGATGTTGAGCTTCAGGTGGTTGTTGCTGCAATTCAATTCAATTCAATTCAGTTTATTTTGTATAGCCCAGAATCACAAATTACAAATTTGCCTCAGAGGGCTTTACAAACTGTACACATGCGACATCCTCTGTCCCGGAACCCTCACATCGGCACAGGAAAAACTCCCCTAAAAAAAACCTGTGATTAATAATAATAATCGAAGTAGCAGTGGGTGTCAGTCGGCTCACAGATGGAGGCACGACTACGGTCCAGGTACCACAACGATTCATGGAAACCTGCAAAGCGAGAAAGCAAAAAGGGCTTCAGGGTGGAAGTAAAGCTAATATGCGTAATGGTACAGGTAATAGTAATAGTAATGTGACTAGTAATAATAATGGTGGTAGCAGTCGGTGTCAGCAGGGCCAAAGCAGGATGCACGACCACAGTCCAGGTACAGCCACGATTTATAGAAGCCTGCGAAGCGAGAAAGCACAAAGACTCCAGGGTAGAAGCAAGTCAATAAGCGTAATAGTACAGGGAATAATAATAGTAATGTGACTAATAATGATAGTGGTAGTAGCAGTGGATGTCAGCAGGGCCTCAGCACGTGGCACGATGACATTCCAAATATAACCCTGATTCCTGGGAACCTGCGAGGCAAGTAAGCACAAGGACTCCAGGGAAGAAGCAAAATCAGTAATGTGCATGAATAGGAGATTAATACATAAAGAAGGAGTGAGAGAAGAGGAGAGAGGAGCTCAGTGTATCCTAGGTAGTCCCCCGGCTGTCTAGGCATATAGCAGCATATCTAGGGGCTGGACCAAGGCGAACCAGAACCAGCCCAAACTATAAGCGCTATCAAAAAGGAAGGTCTTAAGCCTGCTCTTAAAAGTGGTGAGTGTGTCTGCCCCCTGGACTGACACTGGAACCTGGTTCCACAGAAGAGGAGTCTGATAACTGAAGGCTCTGGCTCCCATCCTACTTTTATATACTCTAGGAACCACAAGTAACCCTGCATTGATAGAGCGCAGCTCTCTAGTTGGGTAATATGGAACTATAAGTTCCTTAAGATAAGACTGTGCCTGGCCAGTTAGAGCTTTGTAGGTAAGTAGAAGAATTTTAAATTCTATCCTTGATTTAACAGGGAGCCAGTGCAGAGAAGCTCATACTGGAGTAATATGATCTTTTTTCTTAGTTTTTGTTAGAACACGTGCTGCAGCATTCTGGATCAACTGTAGAGATTTAAGAGACTTATTAGAGCAGCCTGATAATAAGGAGTTACAGTAATCTAGTCTAGAGGTAACAACTGCATTAACTAGTTTTTCTGTGTCGCTTTGAGACAGGATTTGCCTGATTTTCGCAATGTTACGTAAATGAAAAAAGGCTGTCCTTGAGATCTGTTTTATATAAGAGTTAAAAGACAGATCCTGATCAAAGATAACTCCGAGGTTCTTAACGGTAGTGCTGGATGCCAGAGCAATGCCATCTAGAGAAACTATATCGTTAGATAATTGATTGTTTTCAAAGGTGATCTGGGCCTAGTAGAATGACTTCTGTTTTTTCAGAGTTTAACATTAAGAAGTTACAGGTCATCCAGGTTTTTATGTCCGTAAGACATGCTTGAAGTTTAGAGAACTGGTTAGTTTCGTCTGGCTTAATTGATAGATATAACTGGGTATCATCTGCATAACAATGAAAGTTTATTGAGTGTTTTCTGATAATATTCCCTAAGGGAAGCATATATAAGGTAAATAAAATTGGTCCAAGAACAGACCCCTGTGGAACTCCGTGACTAACCCTGGTTTTCATCGAGCTTTCATTGTTTACATATACAAACTGAGATCGGTCTGATAAATACGACTTAAACCAGCTAAGTGCGGTTCCTTTAATGCCTATAAAATGCTCCAATCTCTGTAATAAGATTTGATGATCAATGGTATCAAATGCAGCACTAAGGTCTAACAATACAAGTACAGAGACAAGTCCTTTGTCTGAAGCTATTAGAAGGTCATTGGTCATTTTCACCAGTGCCGTCTCTGTGCTATGATTCACTCTAAATCCTGACTGAAAATCCTCAAATAAACTATTGTAATCCATAAAGTCACACAGCTGATTTGCTCCTGCTTTCTCAAGGATCTTAGAGAGGAACGAAAGGTTAGATATAGGTCTATAGTTAGCCAACACCTCTGGATCAAGAGTAGGTTTTTTAAGAAGAGGTTTAATTACAGCTAGTTTGAAGGCCTGTGGTACATGGCCCGTTAGTAAAGACAGATTGATAATTTCTAATAAAGAATTGCTAATTAAAGGTAAAACTTCCTTAAGCAGCCTAGTCGGAATCGGGTCTAAGAGACAGGTGGAAGGTTTAGACTTAGACATAGTTTAAGTCAATTGTTGAAGGTCGATGGGAGAAAAGCCATCTAAATATATTTCAGGTTCTACAGCTATGGATCGATCGGTACTGGTTGAGGGCAGTAGATTATACATTTTTTTCTCTAATAGTTAGAATCCTATCATTAAAGAAGTTCATGAAGTCACTACTACTGAGGATTATAGGAATACACGGCTCAACAGAGCTGTGAGTCTCTGTCAGCCTGGCTACAGTGCTGAAGAGAACCCTGAGGTTGTTCTTATTTTTCTCTATTAATGCTGAATAATAGGCTGCTCTAGCATTACGGAGTGCCTTATATATTTTAAGACTGTCTCGCCAGACTAACTGCGCTTCATCCACATTGGTGGAACGCCATATCCTGCACCATGTGATGAAGCTCTCAATCAGTCCTCTGTACTCCTCCTCGTTGTCCCTGGTGATACATCCAACAATGGAGGAGTCATCTGAAAACTTCTGGAGGTGGCAGGGACCAGAGTTGAAGCGGAAGTCCGAGGTGTAGAGATTTAAGAGGAACGGTGCCAGAACAGTTCCTTGGGGTGCACCGGTGTTGCTGATCACAGACTCAGAGACACAGCCATCCACCCTGATGTACTGTGGCCGGCCTGTGAGGTAGTCAGTGATCCAGGAAGTGGTGTCGGGGTGCAGGTTCATCTCCAGCAGCTTCTCTCTCAGTAGGGAGGGCTGGATGGTGTTGAAAGCACTGGAGAAGTCAAAGAACATGACTTTCACAGTGATTCCCTGCTTCTCCAGGTGAGAGAGGGCCTTGTGCGTCAGGTAGATGATGGAGTCCTCCACCCCGTGTGGCAGATAGGCGAACTGTAGTGGGTCCAGGAAAGCTGTAAGCTGGGTCCTCAGGTGCCGCAGAACCAGTCTCTCAAAGGTCTTCATGACGTGTGATGATCAAGAGTGGGTTTCTTAAGAAGAGGTTTAATTACAGATACTATGAAGGACTGTGGTACATGGCCTGTTAGTTAAGACAGATGACAATTTCTAATAAAGAATTGTTGTATTATCTGCTGTGAGTCTATCCAGGCACGTGGTAAATTAAGAGTCTCACCAATTAGTGACCTATGGGTCGAGAGCAGTTTCTGGGAGAGGCTTATTAGTTTTTGTCATCGTTGTTATTATCACATTTTAGTTTCCATCACCTTCGTCTTTCACTACACCCTGGACTACGGCTTGGATCTTGACCAGCTTCATGTCTAGATTTGAAGTCAGTGGTTAGTGCTGCTCCACGCATTCCAAACAGACCAGTCATGTATGCTAGCAACACTGCTAATGCTAGCAGTGGAGCTCACTGCTACTACGTCTGTCTTGGCTTGTTTCCTTGACTTGGACATATTTTTTGCAGTAGTACTTCTTAAAAAGAGAAATAGGATTTAAAACGAATCCCGTTATTTCCTGACAAGGCTTTCAATTTGAAATGTGCACGTAAAGTGATCCTTGACCTCACACAGAATTTAACTGACCTAAAATTTTAGAAAAATTCTATCTTTGTTTATTCAAGTACTCAAGTAAATAATACAAAATGCAGAGCAGGAGGGAAGCTGCATAGTTGGCAGTGAATAGAAGAACAGTAACAGGAGTTAATGACAACAAAGTGTGTGGTAAAAGTTGCATACTTATCAGCATAATAATGTTGTCAGCATGCTAGCCATGCTACCTCCTGGAGTTATTGCTTGTGATCTTTATTTCCTGTCCTGTCTGCTTTTTGCCTTAGTTTTACCGCATCTTAGGGGAAGTGGAAACAGATATGGACATTGAAAAATAGTCTGAGGCTGATGGATGGAAGGAGAAGATAATGCAAATGTCACCTCGTGATGTTTCTTTTATTTTTCCCTTTGCATTGGAAACAACCTTGGTATTAGTTGTTTTGTTGTTTTTTCTTGTTCAAACAGCTTCATTTTGTTGAAATTTTTCTTAAAGTGTACTGTTTATTTGTTTCTCCAGCTCATTACCGTACACACCGTACCAGGAATGGATCCTGATTGGTTGATTGGAGAACGGGGGAACCAAAAAGGAAAAGTCCCTGTCACCTACCTCGAACTGCTGAGCTAATGGACCACACAAGAGGACGGACACACACACACACACACACACACACACACACACACACACACACACACACACACACACACACACACACACACACACACACACACACACACACACACACACACACACACACACACACACACACTTTTGCACATTTGTGCATTTAGTACATTTGTTTTTTGATCTTAAACACTTATGCAAACCATCTCTTGGGAATTTTTCTATAAATAACAATGAGTCATGGAAGGAAAAGGCTTGTAACTGTGTGAGTATAAGTCTTGTTTGATGTGGCCGCATGTGTCATTATTACAGTCTCCCTCTTATTCCAGTAATGTGTGTACGAGTGAAATGAGGCCACAGTTACAGCTCCACTTCATTATTATGTCAACAGAGCAGTTTGGGTGTTTTTGTTTAAAAACTAAAATGTAATTCTTCTCAATCTTTAATTTGTGTTTTTACCACAAAGCATTTATTAGGCATTCAAAGCGTTTGCGTCATCCATCCGATTTATTACGACTTAGGGCTTTATTTTTTAAGTTTGGGCAATCATTTGTCTCGATTTTGATAATGTTGTAATCAATAAAGTAGCTGCTGAGAATTGGGAACACAGTGACATGGCTACAACAGAGTTTGATAAGGCAAGAACAAAGGCTGTCAAGTAAATAGACAGTTATAAACAATTTCACCAGACTGTCTAAACTACTTTCTAGGGCTGAAGTACAACTTTCGGGTTCGGCTTACATTTGTTATGAAACTTATTAAAAACATGGAACTATATATATACTATACTATAGTCATAGAAGTATACCAAGCCCAGGTTAAATGTCACCTGCTTGGCCGAATGAGGTGAGTGCATTGAAGAGTTAAAGTGGGGAGTCGACCACGAGAATGGACCCAACTTGTAATAAACCAGAAGTATCCTTTGCAGGATATTGTAATGTGATGACTTATACCTGCTGGCTTTCTCTTCTCTCCGGTGCACTCTCAGCTTCATAATCTCCAACTGTGACAATCTCTGACATCATTTGTTCTTAAAACTCAGCAATACAAATACATCTATTACCTGCTGAGAAGGGCTTTCAACTGAAATGGAATGGTAAATCAGATTTTTTTTTGTTGTTGTGTATGTTGCTCTACTGTGAACCACGGAGAGCTGAAACATGGAGATTGGGAAGCTTGGCAGTTTCTGATTCTAACAGAGAAAACCATGAATCATATCTTAATCACCATCTTATCAGTGAAATTACACTTCCTGTTGGTTTGTGAAATGATTGCAGTATAGTGAAATCGTGATCATACTGAGTCATCATCATATTTTCAAGTACAACTTGACACAGCTTGTACTCATAGTGTGGTGTTGTATCACACAGGCAAAACATGAAAATTGACTGCAGACAGAGATCCTTAGCTGTGCCACATGACACTTTGTAAAATGTTAAAATAATGTGAAACAGAATAGTAGTGTGTGGTAAGTTAACAGTCATGTAAGAATCACTTATTACAACAGCGTGGTTCCCCTCACTCCCATTTGACTGGCAGCATACCATCTCCCTGATTGAGGAGATCCTCTCAACGCAAACTGCCTTATGACGTAAAAAGGGCAAGGGAGAGTTGGAGCATCCATCAGTTACTAAAAATTTTAAACCGTCTCCACAATAGTAAACCTACTTGTGTAACGCCATAACAATAAGTGTTGCAACAGAGAGTTTAAAGTTTATGATAGCAGAGTTATACAGTTTGCTCTGATTTGTGATGAGCTGATAGATCGCATGTATTTAGGAGAACAGGTCATCAGGGTCAAAGAAATGACTCATCAACTTGGAAAAGTGGAATCTTGTATGACTAATGATTCTTTATGTGAAACTAAAAACAGATGATGTAAAGTCTTTATTTGGATGGTTTATCTCACCAGTGACAGTGCAATACGTGTGACTCATAGCAATATTGTAAGTCTTTCAAAGGGAATCCCAAGGGGGATTTCCCACCACAAGTTTCTAACAACAGAAATTAGAGTATACAGTAGTTTAGTGTATCCAAGTTGACAACTGGCATGAATATTCCTGGTTTCCATAGGATGAAGCTGAATAATGTTGTGCCCCTGACTTTTTCTCTAGAGCCAAAATCTCCTCCTTTTATTTTTAAGTCGAACCGTCAGAATGTCATAACATTTGCAGAGTACTTTGATGCTTTCCTCTAGCATCACCTTTAGAACTAAATTAATAGTTGTATCTCTATTACTTATTAGACTGTAACAACCAAAATATGTTGTTTGCTAGATTTGTATTTTTTTATTAAAATGAACAATGCAGCAATGCTTTAGACACGTGGCCTTCTTTACAATTTATTGGCTGTTTTAGCATTAAAGTCTTTCTTGACCTTGGTTATAGTAATTAATCTTACCTCATTGCCCAATATCCTTCTTTTTCCATAGCTTTCCACTGAATTTCACAGTTTCCTCAGTCAGTTTCCAAACATGGATGACAACTGAGCAAACTCAATACACTCATGTAGATGACAGTGTAAAAAGTTCTAGAAAGAGCTTGACAGTGGACTAAAGAGTAATGCATATTTAGTCAAACTATTGAATATTCTCTTTCTTGTATAAACAGGCTACCTGACAAGGACTGCAGAACAGATCATTTGTAGCATGCAAATTGTCAAAACTAGTCTGTTCTGACTGGAAACACTCCATTTTATGTGTGTTTGTTTGCGTGTTTAAATGAATTCAGGATTTCTAACAACTGTTATTTATATGGAATGTGTTTCCTGTTACTTTCATGTTTTAAATTAGTGTGTTGATACATGCCTGGGGGAGGGACTATGAAAAGTCCAGATGTCACCACATACTTGTCATTTTCCAACTCATGGCGACTGGTTTGATGTGCAATAAACCTGCATGTGTTACAGCAATGCGAGTGTCAGTGTTTTGCGGAATGTTGTAGATGACATGGTAAATGGACTTGTATAGCACTTTTCTAGTCTTTTATCCACTGATGACTGTGGCAACCCTACAAGGTGCCACCTGTCCATCAGAACTAACTCACATTCACACATATTCATACACAGCAGGCACAGCATACAGGAGTTAAGTGTCTTGCCCATGGATGCATCGACATGGACTAGCAGAGTCTGATACTCTGATTGAACAGGATTTTTGAAAGATATTTTTCTTTCTAATTTTACTTTTAAAATCTATCCTAAAATGCATCATAACACAAGCATGGATAGAGAAGGTTCATTAACTCAGTGAAGTTACTGCAGTTAGTTACAGAGTGACGTCTATGTATAGTTCTCTAACATTATCCCACATGTGCTGTTAGTCAAACCAGAGAACATTAAATATCACCGTATAGTATCCCAAAAAAGTCATAGTATATCATAAAAAGTGCAATAAAAAATTCATGAACGTTGAACAGTATCGTGTGGCATAACAATATCATGAAAATGCCAGAGAAATAGTTTAAGATGCCATAAAAAAAGTAATAAAAAATTTGTAAGAGAAGTCATTAATAGTTAAAAGAAATTTGAAGATGTCAATCAATGTCAAAAAAAGTCATAGTATAGTATGTCATAAAAAGCCATAGCATAGTATGCCATGAAAATGTCATAGTGTATATGCCATTAAAATTGTTATAATTGTAACAAAAAAAACATGACAAAAATCTTAGTATGGTATGCCATGAAAATGTT
Source organism: Anoplopoma fimbria (assembly GCF_027596085.1). NCBI lineage: Eukaryota > Metazoa > Chordata > Actinopteri > Perciformes > Anoplopomatidae > Anoplopoma > Anoplopoma fimbria. Next base: position 9,253,563 of record NC_072462.1, on the reverse strand, counting down.
ATAAAAAATCATGGTGTATTATGTAAAAAAAAAAAAGTCATAATATAGTATGTTAGGAAAAGTTATAGTATATGAATTCATTCATTCATTATCCGTAACCACTTACATTACATTACATTACATTACAGTCATTTAGCAGACGCTTTTATCCAAAGCGACTTACAGGAAGTGTATTCAACATAGGTATTCAAGAGAACTACTAGTCACCAGAAGTCATAAGTGCATCTCCTTTCATAAACAAGCATCTTAAAGCATAAGCCAGAGCAAAAGTATAGTGCAGAGGAAAATTACTACGAAAACAATAATTGCAACAGACTAATACGAATATAATAAGTGCTACAAACTACTACGAATAGGATAAGTGCAGTAAACAAATACGAATTCAATAAGTGCAGCGAACTGATACGAATACAGTGAGTGCAACAACTAATACGAGTGCAATAAGTGCTACGAGGAAGGCTCAGGGTAGTACTTCTTGAAGAGGTGAGTTTTCAGCCTGCGCCTAAAGATGGGCAGCGACTCTGCTGTCCTGACGTCAGTGGGGAGTTCATTCCACCACTGAGGGGCCAGGACAGAAAAAAGCTGTGACCGGGTGGATCGGCCGCAGGGACCTCTGAGCGACGGGGCAACCAGTCGCCCCGAGGCAGCAGAGCGAAGTGGTCGGGCGGGGGTGTAGGGCTTGACCAAGGCCTGGAGATAGTTATCCTGAACTTATCCTGTTAAGGGTCTTCGGGGGCCTGGAGCTGAGCTCAGCTGTCATTGGGAGAAGGCAGGGTTCATCCTGGACAGGTCACCAGTCTATCACAGGGCTGACATATAGAGACAAACAACCATTCACACTCATATCCACACCTACGGGCAATTTAGAATTATCAATCAACCTACGCTGCGTGTCTTTGGACTGTGGGAGGAAGCCGGAAAACCCGGAGAGAACCCACGCTGACACGGGGAGAACATGAAAACTCTTGCTGTGAGGCAAGAGGGGCAGCTCTGTTATAGTATATTATGTCAAAAAAAATGATAGTATGAAATACCATACAAATAAAAAATAAATGTAAAAAAGTATGTCCTCGAAGTCATAAAAAAGCCACAGTATAGTATGTCGATGTGTATATTGAAAATAGTCCTGGAAAAGTATGTCGAAAAAAGACGATATAAAGTCACAGAACAGTTTGTATAGATATAACAAATATAGAAAGTTGTAAAAAGTCATAGTATACTAAGTCAAAAAAATGAAAATAGTGTTTTTGTGTAGATTGTCAAAAAAATTGAACAAAGCCTTGAAACTCATAATATAGTATTTTGAAAAAAGTTGAAAAGGAATCATAGTTTGTTTGAAGTAGAAAAATTCAAAGTATAGTATTTCCAAAAAAGTCAAAAGAAAGTCATAATAAAGTATGTCAAAAAACTTCACAAAAAGCCATAGTATAATATGCCAAAATAAGTCAAATGGACTTAGTATACTATGTCAAAAAGTACATTAAAACTCATAGTAAAGTATGTCATAAGAGTACTTTAATAGTCATAGTATACTATTTAGAAAAATGTTATAAAGGCATTGTATAGTATGTCAAAAAAGTACTTTAAAGTCATATGTTGAAAAAAGACATTAAACTTCATTGCATAGTTTGTCAAAAAAGTTATAAAAATCATATTGTAGGATGTTGAAAAAGTAAAACCCCTCAATTGCCATGTGTGTCTGTGAACTAGAGTGGCCTTCAGGTAAAGAGAGTTATCTTTAGGATTTTATAACTACCAGGAGCTACTTTTATCAATACTCGGTTCTTCTTCAAGACTAAATAATTATTTTAAAAACATGTAGAGAATTTTGAGCAAATAATACAGAACAGGATTAGAATTTATTTATTGTTTAGAGCTATAACACATATTATTTTTAGAGCAGCAACAATAATGTTTACAACAGCAAAGTACATACTTACACTGTATAAAGTCATAAATATCTCACTGGAAACAAATCTAAAATGTCAATAGAATAAATATAATTTCTGAGTGAAGTTTAAGAATGAAGAACACATACATGAAATACCAGTCATTCCTTCTGTCCCCAGTCCTCCTGTCCTCTGTCCTCTGACTGCTTTGTCTCAGCCAACAGAGAAGTTTACAAGAACAAACTAAGAAACAGTTAGACTACAGACAGAGTCTGTTTAAGCTTGTTTGTTAAAAATAAAATGCTTCTGGCTGAGCGTGCGTGCCGTGCTTGTGTAAACGTAGCGGTAGATGAGAGACTGCAGACAGAGCGGTTGAATAAGGATTCACTTTTGTTTACATTCTCATGCTTGTTGAACATATGTATTAATAAAGTATTTGCTAACCCTAACCTCCTCCCACGCAACCTCCCTCTGCCGAGGAACTGCTCTGCAAGAACTGTCAAATCATGTGTTCAGTCCTGTAAGTCATCTCCCAAAGTGTTAGGCCCTTTCTCCCTCAGGAAAAGGAAGTCTCCTATCTGCATTATTTCAAACTGCCCCAATAGATGCTTTTCAATTACTTTATAACTGGCTCAGTTCAAGCATATAGCAGGTCTTTGCTGGCTTCCAAAAGTGCCCCATGTCTGTGAAAACCTGTTAGCCAGAAGTAGTTGACGAGCTCCTCTCAAAAAATGAAAAAGGGATTCCTTGTGGGTCAATTGTCAGAATCCCTCCTTTTTATGTCTTCAGAGTGTGACCCGCTACCAGGAAGTATTATGACAAAAAGTCTCTCATGACTGATTTCTCAGTTGCTGATGTGATGGACATGCTGTGTAGTGTTTTCCGAAAAGGTAGAAGAAGACCTATGTTTTATTTTTAAGTCCAGTTTATTTGTATGGTCCATTATCACAATAAATATAACAATGTCCCACAGCAGCAAAAGTGTTCCCAATCACACCACAATTTCCAAGTCAAAATGGAGACACAAATGAACTGCACAAATGAAAATAAAGTTGTTAAAGTTCTTTTAAAGAGATTATATAACAATCAGTCTGTAATCCAACAGTAAAATCGACGACATTTAAAATATCCAATGAGTCCAGTACAGTTAAAAATCTTAAAAGTAGTATAGTCTCATGGCAGCATTCAATACGCTACAAATGAGTCAAAATAATAAATAACAGTCTTTCTTATCAGAGTTTTAGCGATGACACAGATTAACCCATAGGAATGCACAAAACAAACTCATGATAGAATAAGAAGCAAAATACGGTTAGCTTAAGTTATTTTTGCTAATTTATTCATAGTAGTAAATGAGTTAGTGCTTCATAATTCATAAAAGAATCCCTGAGTACACACAACATAATGCTTACATTGGTATTGGCTCTGTCATGGATTGCTGGCACGTTTTGCACATGGTTTTAAATTGATGCTGAAAATGAGCATGTCTAATGTGTTTATACACGTTGTAAATCTTGTATGAGATGATTTTTACAAATGAGCGATTTTTACCAAAAGTCATTTTTTAGCAAAACGCTAATGCTGTGCTAAACTAAGAGACACTGTAAACAACAGTATCAGTTGCTTCATTCTAAGCCACAGTCATTCAAACCTTACTTAATCCAACACAATGCTGAATTTATAACCCTACAATATACCTCAATGCAATGGAAGTGGATAGATCGTCTTCTTTACGCTGAATAAAACAATGAGAAATTAAATGTGAACAAGTCAACTGTATGTCTTTCCTAAAGCAATGTCCCAGTACATTGACAGAGAATAGCTTACAATGAAAACTGATGACAGTTTCAGTCAAAATTTGAATTATTCTGAATAAATTTGTTTAGAGTTTTTTTATTTTCAGTCCCATGCTTGAAACACAACAAATTATATTCCCCTCTGTTGTTTTGGGGTGACAGTAAAAGTCTCAGCAGTGGATAGCATCCAGTCTTTTTTAGGTAAAAAACCTTAGCAATAAAAACATAACTCTAAAACTATGCCTTGATACTACTGGAGGTAAATCTTTTTTTGTAATTTAGGTAATGGAAATGTTTGTTGTGTCAATTTTACGCAGACCGGTAGGTAACATGTTAAGGAAGAAACTCATTGAATGAGTGGAGATATTTACTCACACCCATTGGAGAATTTTGAGACACCACCATCATCAAAACCACCACATGAATGAATATCTTTTCAGGTGGAAGAATGCTGTTCATCCCTCTAGTAGAATCTCTGTCAAGGAGCATGAAAGCTGTTCTGGAGAACAACAAGACAGTTCTTGTAATTTCTTCAACCATCTGAATATACTATATATCTTTCAATCATGAATACTCAATTATTTTGAGTTATGATTGATGACCTTAAATTTACTTTTTAATAAGGAAATATTTCACAGATACATTATTTAGACTGAGACAATGAAAACATACACCAAAGACGACTTACAGTATTTTCATCTAGGTATATTCTCTAAGCAAGATAAGCACCAAAGGTTGATTTCGTGATCAGTTTGTAACCCCGGTTGATCCAAACACTCACATGATCTCCTTTCCACAATTCAAAAAGCTGCCCTACAAACACGCTTCTTTTCCCGTCTGGAGTGCATGTAATGCCATCCCAGGCCTCAATCAATGTCACATTACAGTTGTAACCTTCAGTCCATTTGTGCAGCGCTACCTTGAATTCCTTGAAGTTTGAAGCTCTGTCAACCTGGTGGCAGCCTAAAGCAACCCACACATAGACAAAATAAAAGCCGTCCTCAGGAATCACAATGGCACGTTTCTTGTTGTCGTAGTTGTTTTCACCAAAATCTACATCCCATCGGATCAATCGTGGATCAGTTTTGTTGTCTTCAGACACAGACCCTGTAGGAAGAGGGACATACAGTGAGTCAAATATTTCATTGAAACAAATCCCTTTTGTAATGTTGTCAATGGCAGCTGTGGCTTATTGATAGAGCGGGTTGTCCTTCAATCAGAGGAACGGATTTTCGATCCCCCGCTCTGCTTGTCCATGTCGATATTACCAAGACACTTAACCCCAAACTGCTCTCTGTACCTGTGCCTGTGTAGCCTGTGGTGTATGATTGGGTATGAATGCTTACATAGTCTTGATGCCCTGCCATCAGTGTATGAATGGGTGTGAATGGGTGAATGATGACATGTAGTATAAGAGTGTCTTGAGTGCTCGGAAGACTAAAAAAGCGCAACACAAGTACAGTCCATTTACCATTTATTTTGTATTGTCTTAAATTATAAAATTTTCACTATGTTGAAAAATCTTAAGATACTGTACGCGTTGTTTAAACAGATCTCCTGATCAAAGAAAAGGAGTTATTTTAAAATAAAATCATTCTGGCAGCCTGTTTCTCATCTTGCCTTCACGTGCACTCCAACAGTTTCAGCTGAGTGTGCTGCTGTTATTCATTATATTATCATCATATTATATGGCCACTGATGTATGTACACGTAGATTCACCCTCTGTTGAGGTGAAACCATCGCTGTCGTGTTGTATAAACAAAAATGCAACTTACAACTTTAAGGTTTCCTACCTCTGGGGATGTGTTTGGGTTTAGACACATTGAGAAAACACAGTTGGCATTGCAACATTTGGAATGTTCATTTTTTGAATGGGATTTTTTAACGATTGGTCTATTTCGTTTTGGAGACTTTGTAAACCATTCGGGCTGCACTCACTGTTTGCTCATCTTTGGACAAATATTTAGGTCCATACACAATATTATTATTACTTTACCACACATGATTATCATAGATGAAACTTCAATAAGATCTAAAAATATGGAATTCCATAAACATTTGTGTTTCAGTCCCTATCAGCCAAAACACAAGGCATGCACAAATACTGGAATCTCATTAAAAAGAACACTTACTTAGATGAATGCGCAGTCTTTTGAAGTTTGTTTGACTATCTGTAGATAGAAAGAGAAAGAGAGGAGAGGGGTTCAACACAGTGCTTCTGGATCGCTCATATTTCAGGGAAAAACCCTGATCTTTGTCATACAACACCAGCATGACATCGCTGTCTGTTTTAGAAATTAGGACACCAAATGAGATACCATGGTGCTTTGGGAGTAGAGAGCAGTAAAGAAATGTTTTACTTGGAATTTGAAATCTTCTTACTTTCAAATACTACATTCCAGCTTATTAAACATAAAGTTAATGACACAGCATACCTGCTGGGGAAACTCTCACTTGCTTGGAGTGGGATGGACCCCGCTCAGCTGCACTCTGGGAATAACAGAAAACACATTTTCAGTTTCATCGTGACACGCAACACTTTAGTCTGATAACTTATTTATGGCCATCTTGTTGTGATCTTGTCTTAACAATGATACCAGCAGGAAATGTCAAAGAAAAGAGCTAATCATCCATATCAACTGTGTCCATTGAGATATATACTGTGTAGCTGGACTGAAGGTTGTTCTCTATGTTGGGAAGCGGTGAATTAAAGCAGCACTCATAACAATGTGGACACAACCCCCTATGTAAAAGTAAACCTTCAAGTTGCACCCCATCTCCAATCACTGTATGCATCTGTACAGATGCAGCATATTGTGCCAGACTTAAATTAATCCAGGAATCATGTAGTAGAGGTAGTTTTAAATTCCACTACACTCCTCACTTCATGGGTATGGTGGAGAACTGTGAAGCGTGAAGTATTCCTACTACAGCCAAATATTACATAAAAGACGAAAATGAGGTTAACATGCTCTCATGATTGATGTCCAGACCAAGAAGGCAAGGAAACGTTAGCCGGCGAAGAATACTTACCCCTTGTCCACTGGATACAGAGTTTTCATGGGGCCTTAAATCAACACAGATGGTAAAAATGAACAGTGCTGTACAGCCGAGCAGCAGGAGCAGAGTGATGATTCTGAGGCGCGTCTCCTGTTGCTTCATGTCCCGGCAGTGTTTGAGGAGGATGAGCAAAGACCTGTCCGGGCCCATATCAATCATTGCATTCCCACAGGCAGCGTCAGCTGGCAGTGTGTGCCCAATCAGACTTTGTCCCATGGTGGCAAGTCTGCTCCGCAAACTGTCTGCTCCACAAAAACCCTGATCACTGGTGTTACATGCAGAGTCTTATATTAGCAGTTGAGCAGTGAGACTGTATCCGACCGCCTACACAGACATCCTGGGATTACCTCATTTGTAAATACAGAGGGGGAGGGCAAAGAGACAGAGGAGGAGCACAGACCAGAGACCCAAGTTATGTACAGTGTCCAAAACATGGATAAATCCTAAATCCTTCAACAATACTTCATCTCCATAATCCTCAAAGACTTGTCAAAAATAGTCTGTTTGCTGCATAGTTTTAAATTTCATCTAGGTTCTTGCAAAAAATGTTTGATACAGTAATAACATTTTATTATGTATGAGAATGTAAAATAACATTAAAAGATAAATTAATTTGATAAAACGTATGTTAATGTTGTTGATGTACAGTACAAATCGAGTACATTACATTACATTACAGTCATTTAGCAGACGCTTTTATCCAAAGCGACTTACAATCAGTAGCTCAAAGCTTATATTACATATCATTACATATTATTCACCCATTCACACACTGATGACAGGGGCTACAATGCAAGACTAGATAAATATTGTAGTCTGCGCTGCTGACAGAATATCTTCAGGGCGGCTGTGGCTCAGTGGAGAGCAGGGTCGTCCCCCAATCAGAGGATCGGCGGTTCGATCCCTGGCTCCGGCAGTCCATGTCGATGTGTCCTTGGGCAAGACACTTAACCCCAAATTGCTCCCGCAGGCTGTTCCTGCGGTGTATGTATGTGTATGAATGTTAGTTAGGGTCCTGATGGTCAGGTGGCACCTTGCATGGTAGCCCCTGTCATCAGTGTATGAATGGGTGTGATTGGGTGAATGATTAGTAATGTAAAAAGCGCTTTGAGTGGTCGGAAGACTAGAAAAGCGCTATACAAGTACAGTCCATTTACCATTTAGATTGTTAAATGAGTTGTTGGAAACGTTGTCAAGTGATGTCGAAGCAGTTTTTGGGGGGGTCAGAAACGTAATCATTCATTATTCCCTTATTCCCTTATCATTTATGTGTTTGGTCGTGTGCTTGCACGTGCCAACACATTCCCGTTTGTGTCTCTGAACTTCTAACTATACCGCTCAAGGTTTCCCCTCTTCTGTTGGATGTGTCATGGACGGTGTGTCAGAATCTGCTTGTTTTCATGCATCATGTCTTTCAAAATACACGAAATCTACATGCATACAGTCTTTCTGCAAAATAAACTTTGTTTTAAGGTTAACTTACACAACAAAAGTACATGGTTAGATTTAGGAAAAGACTTATGGTTGGGGTTCAATAAGTACGTTTGTTATGTAAATTAAGTAGGCTATACTTCTTATGTAACTGGCGTTAGAAAAGTTTGTACGCCCTCTGGTGTTTCGGAAAATACTGTAACAAACCACTTGTTGAGCTTAAATGCCTTTGCTCAAGCTCGGAGCTCACACACCATCTGTGGAGTAAAGCTTCAGACGCTGAGGGACTGATCTAGCTGCTGTTTGGAGTAAGACCGGGTTGTAAGTTATAATGAGACTGCATTTAGTCATTTGTAAGCCAAGTTGCAACTTACCTAGGAGTCTGCACTCCTTGTTAAGTTGCAAACCAAGTCTGCGATCCAGTAGTATTCCTGATCGATTTTTCTATCAACATTGATGCATATGATCATGTTTCTATATGGCAGTGATGGAGTGTGAGCAGAGCCAGTGGGAGGTTGATAGAGATAGCGTGAGAGAGAGAGAGACGGTGGATGTGCTTAGGAGGAGGTGTTGGCCCTCAGAGCAGAGGGAACGGTTAGCAGTGAAGTTGTTTAGTGGCAGTAAACGCACAGTGAAGGTTAGTTTGCCTATTAATAAACAATGCAAAATACGCCTCAATACTCATGAAGTCCATGTTTCCTGCCTCCTAGCTGCTGGGCTAATGTGAAGGGAGAGTCTGTGGGATTACAAACTGGAGCAAGCACACTCCAAAATGTTCTTGGGTATCAACCTCCTGTTACTCGCATATTCGCATATTATGTTAGTGATAGCGTCCACCGAAAGAATGTAAGACCAATATTCTCTCTCTTGTAGCTGTTTTTGTCTCCAACAAACAAAATATTTGTCTCTTTAACCGGTAAATGCCCCACTATGTTCACCAATCAGAGGATCGGCGGTTCGATCCCCGGCTCCGGCAGTTCATTTCGATGTGTCCTTGGGCAAACACTTAACCCCAAGTTGCTCCCGAAGGCTGTGCCATCGGTGTGTGTATGTGTGTGAATGTTAGTTAGAGTCCTGATGGGCAGGTGGTACCTTGCATAGTAGCCCCTGTCATCAGTGTATGAATGGTTGTGAATGTGTTAATGATGACATGCAGTGTAAAAGAGCTTTGAGTGGTCAGACTAGAAAAGCGTTATACAAGTACAGTCCATTTACCATTTACCTGCCAGTCTCTAACAGTGTCCGACAGCTGTTGCTGCTGGAAACCAGGCTGATGAGAGCAGTGGGAGTTGTCATTTGACCACAGCTGTATTGGGCTTAAATAAATGTTTTTTTTAGCAGGCAAGTAAAAGTGCAAATTTCTAGAAGCTTATTCCACTGATTTGGATAGCTGGTACCTGTATTAAAAGGCCAGTCAGAAAAGGTCCCTACATGATACAAAACATAGGACAAAGGATGACATAACATCAACAGAGGAGACTTCAAGTAGAAGTATTCATCATGCAAACCATGGTATAATTGTCTCAAACAGTAGAAACCCACCAGATACAAAATGTGTAAATCAAGTTAAAAACAACTCTTCTTTATCAACAGTGGAACATGGTGCCCCATTCATGTGTCTTCAGTTGTGTTATGTCTTCCTGTGGTGTGCCGCCTGCCTGATTCATGAGAATGTGTTTGAGGAGACACATTTCACCTTTCTCTTTATGATTCAAAACATCCTTTCACTTTCTTTATCCTGTTTACATACATGCATGCTCAATACATAATTATATTTCAGGCGATGTTTTTCAGTTTGACCTCTTCATCATTTACACAGCTAATATTTTAGCCGAGTAGTTAAGTTCCATCATAGCTATATAATATTGTTATGTTAAAAACAATGGGATTTATCTGTGTAATTTCTTTCTGTTGCTGAGGTCAGCCAGTCTACAGGGGAAACTCTGTCTGGCAAGTCTGTCTGGTTAAAATATGATTTAATACTAAAGAAACAAACAGTTACCTGAGTCAGAAAAACTTAGAGAGAGAGTGAGACAGTCCTAAAATATATATATTTTTATTTATATCATCTTATTCAAGCAGCATTCTTTTTTGGGCCACTGGCAGCAGAGAAGCTCCACAACAAGCTGATATATATACAATGAGTAGTTGCCTATTTACACATCCAGCAGGCAATGAAACAAAAATTAGCATTCATTTAGAGTTGTGTTTCCAGAACCTGAGGTACAACAAACGGTGAGGTGTGCACACTCATCTGCGTTCAACAGTTAAATGTCTGTTCACCTCTCATTCTATTTCTATGACTGTGACTATGAGTGTAAAGTCAAAAATATTGTCATCAGTAGAGCTGCGTAGCGCTCCTGGGACTCCCTGCGCTGGGGTTTGTGCTGGCTGAATTTCAGGACAAGATGAAGCTTCGTGAAGGTTCACATTACTTCTACTTGAATTTGCTCCAGAACGTATGCTGACGGTACAGCTCCCCGTTAGTGTCACAGTGAACATACAGATAAAGGCTGACACGTGAAGATCATAAGATAGCAGTAGAATTTCAAGCGGCTGTCACACTTTCAGCAGTTTAGTTGAGTCTTACGTATTCTTGCCCTGCTGTTAGTTAGTAGTTGGGCTTTTTTTTTTTTATATAACTGATGGCTGTTAGTTAAGATCATATGGACCCAGTAGTAGAGGTGAAATGTTTTTTGTTTTTTGTACTTCGTAGATTAAAACATGGGCACAGACATCAAAGCAAACAAAACATTTATAATAATAAAGTTTGTGTTTCTAAACACTATGGGTAATGAATAGTACATATTCTGAAAAGACACTACTAAATTTCAGGGGATAATGGAAGAATGCATTTTTAACCTTTGACCATGTCAAATAGATTTTTTCTAAATAAAGTAAAAGCACACGTCTTCACAGTTTTATCCAATTAGTATATAATCAACACACAAAAGGTTAAAATCCAGAAAAACTAAGAGAATAAAAGCTAAACTGGAGATTTCTGGCAATAAAACACATGCTACCAGAAAACTTACTGCTATAACATCTATATTGGTGACATGTTTCACACAGTCATCTTTTGTTTCATCCTACACAGTCACAAAAGAAAAGGCAGCCAATGCTGCCAAAACTTTTGCTTTGCTCTTTGCTTGCAAAAAAAGAAAGTACAATATTTATTAAACCCCTTAATGACCATGAAATGGGGTTAGGAAGCACATGATAGCATACATTTGCATGTTAAACCTCTGAAACCTATTTCATGTTTGTTTTTTAATGCTTTTCTTCGCGTAGACACATCAGTGGCATTATTTCGTTTTTAATGCAAGAGCTTCCTATCCTTTTTATGATGCACCACACTGGGCATGTTCGGAAGCCCTTTATCCAACTGGTAATTAGTTATGTCTGAGTACAAATGGAACATTTAAAACAGAGAAAATTCTTTACAAAATTATATATTGTAGAGAAATTACAACCATGCAAATATCCATTTGATTTGAGCAAACAAAAATGTCTTCTGTGCATAAAAAGTGTAATTGCACGTTTGCGATTATCAAAATAAAGTCACAATAATGATCTTGCTCACTTAGTTTATACTCATTTTTTTATTTCTATTTCCCTGCTCTCAAACACTCGTAGTGGCTTTCTTGATATCTCAACAGAGTTTTAAATGTTAAAATGTGTTGCGATTTCCGCCAAATGGAGAATCTGAGTTTGTGATTTTTGTCTGTTTTTTCTCAGATCTTATTATTGGTCACTGGTAGAATTGTAACTCTCTCTTCTTTTTAAGTCTTTCATTTATTCTCCATTTCAATCAGTGTGAATGCTGTGTTTTATGCTGTGAGAGAGAGACAAAAAGATCCAGTGTGGCTACACTTTACTTCAGTAGATGCTGATAACTCTTGTTGGTACAAATGCAATAACATCCTTACAAGTATGGGAGGTAATAGCAGCAATTTATCAAAACATAAGCAGATCATTAGTCGTCCAGCAGCCATCCGTCCTCGTCCACTGCATGTAAAGTTAGCGATACTGTACGGAGTTTGCAAAAAGGGAAATGGCTAATAAATGAAAGTTAATTGCTTAACTAATTGTTTAGCTGGAATGTATTCTAAAGATTTAGGAACTTCTTGTATTGCTGCTTAAGAAATACTTTTTGTTTACATACAAAATTAATAAAGTAATGTTAATTATTTTCTTAATGAATTGTCTTTTTTTCTCTTAATAGAATCAAAGAGAACCAATACGAGTATGGCTAAGGAACCGAACTGATAAGCAGAATCAGTAAGAGTACTAGTACTGTTAAAATCTTATGATACCCATCACTACCTGTGTGTTTGTGTAGACTGTCCTCTTTACAGGTCACAGGTGGTTCTGAGGCTTGTGTGGTCGTGTAGTTCGGCCTCTAACTGTTTGACGACACCTGGAAGCTGCTTGACACATCTTTTTCATATATGTTCACATTCTATGTATTTTTTTGTGATATGGATTGTCTATGTTGCATTTTTATTATGTTGGTCTGTTCTGTACACATTACATCTATTGCCCAACTGTCTGGCCTGGTAAAGGGGTCCCTCCTCTGTTGCTATTCCTGAGATTTTTCCTGAACTTTTTCCTTGTTAAAGTGTTATGTTTGGGGAGTGTTTCCTTATCCAAAGTGGCGGTTTAAAATGGCAGCGATGAAAGCCCTCTGAGGCAGACTTTTGTGATAATTGGTCTATGTAAATTAGATTGACTGGACTTTATTGAAAGTTGGATACAAATTGGGTTTTAACATGGTCATGTATTTATTTTATTTCCTTAGTGTTAAATTAGTTGGAATACATTTTCTGCACATTGGGTGGCAGTCACCTATAATGGAACTGCATTTATTCAGGAAAGGAATGCAGCCTTTCGTGTTGCATGCTCGGGAGGCATACAGTTTTTGACCGTTGCTATGGTGTCTGCAGGGAAAATAGCGATAACAATAATTTGGTTAAGCTAACTAAATGTTTTTTTGATTGTAACTTGGATGCAAAAATTGTGCTTTAAGAAATAAAAGAATGGCAAACAGTTATTGTAAAGTCTGTCCATTGTTGGGTTGTGCATTAAGCCCACAGCGTGCGTCAGCTAAAGTTAGCCGACATAGCAGCAACTAAGTGAGGGGAAGCTACTATAAACACAATTGCAGTGTGTCTTGTTTATTTAGCTGTTTCAAAAAGGGTATTTAGTATATGTCTGTTCCACCATGGAAAACATACCAATACATTTTGTGAGAACAGAATCGTTTTTTATTTGCACTGTCTCAATGTATTGTGTGATCATAATTCCTCTACAAAATAAAATTTAGGTGCCTGGAGAAAATATTTTTCAGTTCTCAAAATGTCGACATGAGATACAAATAAGCAATGGCCTTTTAAAAATAATGTTCCCATACAACTAAACTCGTTAAAAATTCCGTTTCGAGGGAAAGATATTTTCTCCCTCATTACGGTCGCAGTTTATAACACTTGGTTAAAGCTTTGAAAAAAATAGACAACATTACATGGTTAGTTTAAGTAAAAGATCATGGTTTGGCTAAAATAAGTATTACATTACATGTGTGACGTTAAATGCTAACTTTTCATTTTGCATGGGACATGGGCAGCGGCCTCCTGGGTGAAAGTCCCGTGTTTTTGGACCCATCCGTTGTTTCCCACAAAATGTAAATTACATTTAATTTTGTTTGTATGAAAACGTAGTTTTTAGGAGTCCAGGCTGAAAAAAATACTATAGATGTGTGTTTGAGCATTTTGCGACTTTGGTTGATTGGACTTTGGTTGATTGGACTTTGGTTGATTGGACTTGGATTGGACTTGGACTTTGGTTGATTGGACTTTGGTTAATTGGACATGCTCAGTGAGAGTTGGTAGTAAGTCTCTACCACTCATACAAGGTCTACTTGGTATGGTCCTGTACCCAGTGACATAGTCTGAGGCAGTAAGTTTGTGGACTAACGGTGGAGAAGGACCGGCCTGGATGTCTCAGCCTCTTCCACAAATGCTCCAACCTCTTTTTAAAACTGTAAACTGTGAAAATGTCAATGATGCCGATGAAGTAGCGCTGCTCAGGCCCATCAACGACGTGCAGAGGATTCTTTAGGTTGGGCAGTAAACGTCTGTTTTGGGCCTTGAAGTCTGGAAGCTCAGCTGCGTCACTGCCTGGCCCTGAATGCTCTGGGCACGTTTGAATAGTTCCAACACTTGATGCAACTCTTGCTTGTAATTGCTCCAAAAAGCTGCAATCTGTTTCAGACAAATTTAAGGTGGAGTCATCTTCTAAGACTGTCCCAGGGACAGGAGTTATGCCTGCTTGGATAGGGCTGGAGCCTGGATTCATAGATCTAAAATGAGAAAGTCACAGGGGAGATAAAAGGTGTGAGTGACAGCAATTACTCTATGTAGTAATACATATGTGTTATAAAGGAATCTAAACATGTGTATAACCAGTTAGATGTCATAATGTCAGTAGGAGTAAGAAAAAGTAACTAGCATGTACTTAATCTGATGTGATTTGGCAAATCAAATTACAACAGATAAGATGTAGTATGATTTCCAAAGCAAAGGCACACATTTTCAAAAGAAGAAACGTGGTTTTGCTTCTCTTCCCTTGAGGAGGGATTTAAATTATCTGTAAACTCATATCTTATGGACTACTTTATAGCCTTTGTAAAAGCCCTGTAAAGAAATTAGTCAAGTATTACATGCATTATAAAGAAACAACGGTTAAATATCCTGTAAACAACTTGATTTGGCAAAATATATACTCAAATGAGGTGAAAACCACAAATTTGTGATTTGGTGAGAGTTTAACTGCCATAATTTATACAACTCGTTTTCATGAATATTGATTTTGTTTGGATTAACACTAAATAGGAACTATGTTAACGTCCTATGTTTTGCTGAAACACATGTAGTCATAAAGTTACAGAAGTGAAGGAGAGAATTCAATGGAGCCGTTTCATGCAGCTCAGGAGCAGTGAAGGGTAACTCCTTTTAGGCGTGGACTTCAGGTTTTACACTCTACGGACCTTTTACATGTACAAAACAATATGTATAACACACTAAAGAAGAGGGAAAATGTGGAAAAGCATAATAGGGCCACTTTAATAGAAAGTAACATTATTTTTCAATTGCTTACACTAAAATGACACATAAAGAACAATTCTTAAGACTGACACTTGGAGAGCAAAACCTCAGCTCAAGTCTCTTTTCTGATTTGCACCCAATTTGCAATTAATCATGACACTTTTTGCAACAAAGTTCTCTACATAAGACACAGGAATCTTACATAAAGTCACTTGTTTTCTAAAAGTAATTTTAAAACACTGCCATTTAAAATGCCACACCCATGGACCAATTGATCAATACAAGTTCCACCTGGCCAAACACCTGATTGCTTCATTGTCAACTCATCAATCAGGATCAAAGCACTATAAAATGACCACAGGTGAGAATAGAAATTGCTTTCTCTGTTGTCTCCATAAATTATTTTTCTGTGTTTATATTCCATTAAGAATATGCTGTGTTCTGATTTTCAGTGAAAATCCAACCTTTGGAAATGCATTGATACTGATTGAGTTTACAATGTGAAAAATCAAACCCAGACTATGTCATTGGAAAGGTATAAATGTGTTTAGATTGAGCACAGCAGTGTGTAACTGGTTTAAACAGAATCGGATCGTATTGACATGTATGGGCAGATTTAGAATAATTTGTTGCAAAATGTTGCAAATTCAGCCCAGGTCGGCCTTGAACTGCGATTGGTCAGAAAGACGCAACAGCTAATGACAACATTGAACTCTCATGCAGGCTCGAACAGAGACACACAAACACACACACACACACACACACACACACACACACACACACACACACACACACACACACACACACACACACACACATAGTTTTTCACCCACTCCGTATCCAGCTTCTTCCACGCTTAAAGCACCCAGGCTACTATGCGGCGAGCTGGGGCTCTCATGGTCTCCCCTTCGATGTATTCCTTGCTCGCATCCAGTTGTCATACGATTCATGCAGACTGGTTTTGAACGGCTGATTCCACCTACTTTGCGTGTGCCGTGTTTTCCCTCGATGTGGCGAAGCTGTATGGTTATGCTGTTGAGAGCTTAAATAAATGCACTATATAAGTTGACTATGAATAATTATTGAAGTTTAACAATTTGTTCAGCAAATTTGACAACTGACAGATGCAATATTGTAGCCAGTGAAAATCGCAAAATTCGGACTTGTACATTAATGGGCAAATTTAGAATCGCATTGCAATTCTCCGCCCGATCGATCTTATATGTTGACAACAAAATATTTGTAAATAGTTTTGTAAATAAACTTCCAAAGCTTTAAAAATCCTATTTGGTATTTTATTGGTCCTGTGCAAAGTAAACAACGTACAAAGTAAATAAGGTCCAAAGTCAAACCGAGTAGTGTTTCCGGAAATGATTTTGTTAGAGGACCAATCACAGCCCTTACCGTCTCTGTTGCGTCGACTGATATATTGGATGCGCACGTAAACTACGGAAAGGTTCTCCGACAGGCTCTCCGTGTCTAGAGTAAAGCACTTTACGGAGGACTATAAACTGGCCGGCCTCTGAACCTACCCCCCCCCCCAAATATTTTTTCATCGAATCTACACGATTCACGGAGGTCACCTATTTTGGTTTCAAAACGGCGAATTTCGCCGAAAGGTGAGTGATTTTCATGCCTGTGAGTGAGTCTGCGCCATACAGTGACAAAATTACGGTTTTATTTCATCCTTACTGACCGCCAGAGGCAGTGCTTACCACTGAACCGTATGTTTTCTGTTCGGACCATCAAGCCCTTTAACGGCAAACACTCCTATCTTCAGTCATCACCAATGTGATATGGACCATCTTTACTTGTGAACATCAATCGCTCAGGCTAACTAATGGGACACCAATATTTCAAGCGACTGTGCTAATGAAGAGAGTGTCATTGCCCCCATCAGAGGCTTCAGGGGGATCCCTCCAAGAGGGCTAAGTCAGGCATGCTTTCTACTAGAGTGAATCTGCTGTCTGCTGACCTAGCCCAGATGATGTTGCTTCTCCTGACCCTCCTACCCAGTGCAGGTACAGGGAAGGCTACCCCTGGTGTTTGACACCCTATGCTTGCTTCCCTTTGAACCCTTGGCACGGGCAGAGCCAAGGGTTCAAAGAGCCGGTATGTGAGCTGCATTCCCGGTATGTGAGCTACATGCCCTGTAGGTAAGTGAGTCATATCTGAGGTGGAGCTCAGATGGCTCGGGTTTCACTTTGTGGCCTAATTTAGGGTTTCTCCCAAAGGTGCTGGCTGGCTCATATCTCAATCTGCCTATCCAGCTTGCCCAGCTTGACCCCGATTAGTAGAGGGAGAGGAGAGGTCAAGGTTTATGTGCCCGTTGCGGGCCATCAGAGCTTATGTAGAAGCCGTGTGCATACGGCCGACGGAGCAGACGGGGTTGAGTTCATTCTACTAGGAGTGTCTCCACGTCATGGGCGACACTAAGAGGTGTGCCCGTGGAAGATATATGTGCTGCGGCCTCATGGGCATCACCGAGCACATGTACCAGATACTACAGAGTGAATGTTGATCATCCAGGATTTATTTCTTCATTTTTAAATGAAGTGCTCTGTTTTTGCAAAAGATATTAGGAGTATGAATCCTATGTGTGTGGTTGTGTCGATTGTGTGTAGTGTTTTGACAAAATGAGCCCTGTTTGAAAAACATGCTTAAGCAATCATACAAAACTGTGAGGGATCACCAAAGGTTTTACAATTCATCCTGAGGGGAACATGAATAATTCATCGAATAAATGTCGAGACAGTTCACTCTTACTCAAAACTTTCACCAAAGTTCTGCTGAACATGAATGTCTGCATAAAGTTTCATCCAAAGATGTTTCAGTCCAGACCAAAATGGTGGACCAGGTGACATTCTATCCCAGAACCATAATGGGGCTAGAAATTAATATCCATTTGCTGATGACTTACAGCTATTGGGAAACATTTATCTGTGAGAGGCACTAATCACTAATTGAGTGAGTTTTTGGGCCGTGAGTTGAGACAAATTCTGTAATTAAGACCAAATGCATCATGATAAGTTAGAAAATTACAAATGACTCAATGTCTACTCTGTAGTATTTATCATATCCAGTGTTTGTTAAGAACATTATCGTGAACTTTTCCAAAACGTCAGTAGACTACAGATGAGTCAGTTGTGTTTGTAAGCAGTTTGGTTTCCTGCATAATGTTGTTTGTCAGGGTCAAGGCTTCCACAGCACATCAGACACAGACGCACTAGTCCAGGCAGCCAGCCAAGTTCTCAGTGTGTGTGGTTTTGGGGTGCATGAGTCATACTTGATTGACTCATGCAACGAAATTAGACAAAATCATCTCATTAATAGGAATGTGAAGACGAGAGTTATGTGACATCAGGCTACAGACTGTATTTGTGTAGTAGGATCTAATCCAATCAAACCTCTTTGTGTCTAACACTTTAAGTTGTGTACGACCCTTTAATTGATACCGCTGTCACAGGCAGTGGCGGTTTTAGACACGGGCCACCAGGGCGGTGGCCCGGGGCGGCACTTTTTCAAGCCACGTGGGGGGGCGGAACGACCAAGTAAATAAATAAATAATAATCTGGGCTGCGAAGCGGTTTTCTATTATCTATCATATCACTGTAACAGGCTGGCTTCCGCAAGGATAGATCATGTATAGATCAGATTGCAACCCTGCGCATCATCCTAGAGCAGTCACTGGAGTGGAACTCACCTCTGTATGTGAACTTTATTGATTATGAGAAGGCCTTTGACAGCTTAGATAGAAAAACACTCTGGAAGCTGCTCAGACATCATGGAGTTCCAGAGAAGCTCACCAACATCATCCAAAAGTCCTACGGAGGGATGGTCTGCAGGGTGATCCACAGAGGGCAACTCACGGACGCCTTCCAAGTACACACAGGAGTAAGGCAGGGATGCCTGATGTCACCATTTCTCTTCCTTCTGGCGATAGATTGGGTAATGAAGCAATCCACAGAAGATAAGAGAAATGGCATACAGTGGATGATGTGGACACAGCTAGACGACCTTGATTTTGCAGATGACCTGGCCCTTCTCTCCCATACCCAACAGCAGATGCAGGATAAGACCAACACCATCGCAACCAACTCAGCTCGCCTCGGTTTAAGCATCCACAGGGGGAAGAGCAAGATTTTAAGGGTGAATGCTGCCGATACTTCGCCCATCAATCTGGAAGGTGAAGCACTTGAGGAGGTAGAAGAGTTCACCTACCTAGGCAGCATTGTTGACAAACAGGGCGGAACTGATGCCGATGTACGCGTTAGGACTGGCAAGGCCAGAGGAGCATTCATCCAACTTAAGAACATCTGGAGTTCAAGGGACCTGGCCATCACAACAAAGATCCGGATCTTCAACACCAATGTAAAGTCAGTTCTGCTGTACGGAGTCGAAACATGGAGAACCACTGTGCGCACCATAAACAAAATCCAAACCTTCATCAATAACTGCCTTAGACAAATACTCCGTATCCACTGGCCCGACACCATCAGTAACAAAGATCTGTGGCAAAGAACCAACCAGCGACCTGCTGAGGAAGAGATCATCAAAAGACGTTGGAGATGGATAGGACATACTCTCCGCAAACCCGCCTCAAATGTAACAAGGCAATCTTTGAAGTGGAACCCCCAAGGAAAAAGGAAGAGAGGACGACCAAGAAGTTCCTGGCGCAGAGAGGTGGAGGCAGACACCAAGCGGATGGGCTACACGTGGGGACAGCTGGAGAAGTTATCGCAGGACCGGGATGCTTGGAGAACCCTTGTTGACGGCCTAAGCCCCAGTAGGGGTAAAAGGCGATGATGATGATGATGATGATCACTGTGGGGAATTGGCGAATTGGCGCCCCCTGCGGCTGCAGGCGCTCCTGCTTGCGCCCCTGCTTGCTAAGAAGGTGACATCTATGTGTGAAAACGGGGAAGGGGAGGGAGGGCGGGGGAAAAGTTCACCTTGGAACAGACAAGTGGGGGGACGGGGGGATCCACTGTAGGCTATAGAGCAATACTATAATACAATAAGTGGGCGCAAGTCAGTCACACCTCGACTTTCTTGCAAAAAACGCACATTCATAATATTATAATTACAGGCCTATAATTCCTGCACGTTTTTTGCAGAGAGGAGCTTTTCAAAGCTAAAGTTGATTAAGACCTACCTTAGGTCAACCATGTCTCAGGAACGGCTGACTGGCCTTGCTGTCATCAGTATTAATCACTCAATAGGGGAGCAAATTTCATACGATGACATTATTGAGGATTTTGCATCAAGGAAGGCCAGAAAGGTTAAGTTTTAGTTTCTTAGTGTTTCTTAGTTTGTGTTTTCTGTTCTTAGTGCAATAGTGTAATAATTAGATTTTCTTAAGTGTGTTTTTACATGTGTGTTTATTTATTCTATTTTGTATTTGTATATTATCCTTAATATTTTATATTATTGTATCTCTGCTCTTTTTTGTATAGTATTCTTAATGTTCTCTGCTCTTCTTCATTTTTTTCTATATCTGATATTTTTTCCACTTGTATGTTGTAACTTATACTGTGTTGTGCATAATTGTGCACATTGATTCCCTATTTAAAGTTCTATAAAAGGTTTTTTGCAATTGTGCACAGTTTGTCTTTCATTTATTTAGTAAAAAAAAAAAAAAACGCGGGGGGGCGGACTCGGAGGGGTCTCGCCCGGGGTGTAATTCCATGTAGAACCGCCACTGGTCACAGGTTAATCACTGGTTGTCAGCATTTACATAAACCCCAAGCCCATTGGAGACTTAAAGAACAAGCCTAGGTAGTTTTAATTTCTCTCTTAAATAGTTTCAGTGACCCTGGACTGCACCAGCAGAGAGTAAATAAGGTGGTTGAATGGAGTGATAACAACGCTCTCATCATAAACACAAAAAAGACAGAAGAGATTGTTTTTGGTGCACCACTGGAGATATGCAAATCTCCTATTACTATTCATAGTGAACAGATCGATCAGGTATGTTCATACACATACCTAGGAGTAGCAATAGACCATCTTCTTTCATGGAAAGATCAGATTGAATCAGTGTGTAAGAAAACAAAGCAAAGAATCTATTTCCTTCGCCGTTTAAGATCTTTTGGTGCCAGTAGAAGGATTCTTCTTTTGTTTTTCACTTCTGTCATTATGAGTGTTCTTCAGTACTGCAGTACCACCTGGTATGGATGTCTGTCTGTAGCCCTAAAGTCACAAATGTTACAACAACTAAACATTTGTTCAAAGATTGTTGGACAACCACTTCAGGAGCTGTATGCTTCCATGTATGACAACAGCATGCTGAGGTTGGCAAAAAACATCACCTCAAACACTAATCATGTTTTGTATAGTGAATACAGGTTATTGCCCTCAGGAAGGAGATACGAGGTACCACTTTTCAAGAAGGTTAGACTAAAAAAGTATTTTGTCCATCAATCGACTTTGATGCTAAACCGGAGATAGGCGAAGTGGTGGACAATGTGCTCTCGACTATCTGTACCCATGTATGTAAATTTGTTGTGTTTCAATGTGTCATGTCAATGTGTGTAATTCATGTTTTCTGTTTAAACATGCAACGGCTGCTGGGTCGCAAGACAAATTTCAGCACCAGCTGACGAATAAAGTTCATATCATATCATATCATATCATTTTCACTCAAACTCAAACATTTCTCTAACAGGAGGAAACACTGCGTTGGTGGCCTCGGGACTTTTTGGCAAAACACTCAAAAAAATGCCAAATTAGCTGTTAGCTAACCTTCCTCCTTGTAACCATTTATATAGAGATAACAAATCAAGACCATTTAGACCCAGACCAAGTCTCTACCAAAACCAGCGTGTATCGAGACTGAGATAAGCCCATCGAAAACAAATGAAGGTTCCTCTTCTTTCACCCTTTTCATTGCAAAAATACTGTATATGTTTGTGTCTGTATAAAGGTACCCTGAGAAATGTGTTGATAAAATATTCAAAAGGAAATGCAGAGTTAACATATGTGCGCGGATTTTCACTTGTTTTCTATGTAAAATCACAGTAGTTGTGTTAATAAATAAATCAGAAAATGTACAGATAGTTTAGTAATTTCCCTGCGGGGGTCTTGAAATAAAATCCAGAGTCCCTTTTGTCTAAGAGCATGACAAGACCGAGTAAAAACGTGGTCAATCTGAGTCGAGACCGAGACCTTCAAAAAATGGTCTTAAGACCAAGACCCATCTTAAGTATTACAATACTGCAACTATCAAAGGGTTACTTCGACTACTTTTTGTGACATACATAAGAGATACTGATATCCACTGCAAGCCATGCTGAATGATATCAATATGACATCAGGATTTCACTGAGTGATTGAGTTTTTTCACTCAAATTCACCCCACTCAGTATCTTTGCCTCACATCTTTCCCACAAAGGCTTCCCTTCATTGCCTCCCTGGGGAGGCTTTTGTCCTTTTTTTGGTCTTTGTCTCGCTGAATAATAATAATTAAGCCAATATTAGTCCCACAATGGGGAAATTATTTCTCTGCATTTAACCCATCCCGGAGGAGCAGCGGGCTGCAATGAAGCGCCCGGGGAGCAACTTGGCTTGTCTTGCTTGGCAACTTGTCTTGCTCAAGGACACCTCGGCATGTTGCTGGTAGAGGGGTTTGAACCACCAACCTTGTGGTTACGGGACAAGCGCTCTACCTCATGTGCCACAGCCGCCCCCGAATGTACTGTACATGTCTGTTACAGACCACTTCCTGTAATTTCAACATGGTCACAATGTCGTCCAGAACGATTAGTTCAATTACTAAGGAGAACAGGGAATATTTCATTTCCCACATCCCCCTGTAATGTTAATCCCTCCGGACCACCAAACCACAAAAGCTGGGTGACAAAATGTTGAAGAACCCTGTCATGAAATGTAAAAAAAAATGACTAAATGACACTAACTTTTTGGTTCTCATGATGAGAGTAGCAAAGGAGAGACTCTGGTGGCGTTCATCGTGATGTAAGGGCTGATGGGCCAGGAGGAGACTGTAGTCCAACACATTGAGCCTCCGGAGGAAGTGCGTGTCGATTTCCACCTGCTGCAGAAGCCAGGGACGCTGTCGGTCTGCACACAGACACACACTCCATAACACTACAACTCAAACATGGCTACATAGAAATACATAGCAAACTTGTGCAGTATGTTTAATATATTGATATTACCACCACTGGTATTAACACATACCATTGGCATTGTTGTGTTTTTTTTATTTTTTTATTAGACTTTTTAAATGTTTACACACGGTTAATTTAAGATAGATGCATTTTGTTGTTGGAAACGATACACTGATTGACATGAAGGGGATATAGTTATGCTCCCCGTACTGCTACACATTTTCTTATGACTCCCGGCACATAAACATCCCATCGTCTTTCCTTACCCAGAATGACGTACTGGCCTTCAAAGTTGAGGTCTTTGAGAACCACAATTATCTGGCTTCCCTCTGGTGCTGGCTCTGTCCAACGACTCACCTCACAGCCCTTAATGTCGTACCTGCAACACAAAACACACATCAAACCACAAAAGGAGGATGCACTGTCTGTGTCTGAGCTTTTAACACAGGAATACAATGCATGCTTTGTATTTCTATGGGCAAGCAGATCAAGATTACCTGGCATTGATTCGTTCATCAGGATAAAACACACTTTGCATAACTATAAAGTATTTCTGCAAAGGACATGTGAAAAAAGGAAATATGCTTTATTACGCTTTGTAACATCCATTAATTTTAATGCTTTAACTAAAACATGAATACATTATGATCTGTACCTTCCGTCTGTGTGGGATTTTGATCCTGTGAACACCTTGAAAAAAGCAGTGAGAAATATCTCAGTCCAATGCAACATATTATCTGAAATATTGTTAAATTCTAACATTGTTATACTTATACAGCCAGCAGAAATAGAGTAACCTTAGTATTTATTAGATTCATGTTTCTGGCTGCTCGATGAATCCAATGTTCTCCCTCTTTTAGCTCTGGTTTGGTCTCCACCAACTCCTCAAAAAAACATCTGTTTCATATATTGTTAAATGCTCCACTATGTTCACTATCTAGCCTCCAACTGTGTCTGGCATGGGAGGGTAGTGTTCAATTTGATCACTGTAAACTGCTGCCTGTTGCTTCTGGAAATGATGTTGCAATAACGGTCAGAGTGAACCAAAATACTAAATGTGTCTTTAAGCTCAGTGAGTTTAAAGAGGCTAAAAGGCTCTAGAAGTGCTAAAGAGGGCAGCAGCTCACCACCAAAACCCCAGAAATCCAGAGATATATAGAATCTGGATCAACATCAGTATTACTGTAGAATTTATATTACCAAAACTGCTTAACTGTTTTACAGTTCAATGAGATGTATTGATGTCTATGGTGAGGGGGCTCAATTTAGCACTTACTGAACTGCCAAAGCCTTGGTTAAACAGTGGAGTAAACTTGAAGTAATACTTGAGTAAACAGTATCCATGTATACATAAACATGCTCTGTTACAAGTACAATATCAGCATTCAAAATCTTACTATTACAAATGCATTATCATCAAAATGTACTTAAAGTATCGGAAGTAAAAGTACTCACTGTTCAGCAGAATGGCCCCTATCAGAATTGTATTATTAAATGTTATATCGCTGGATTAAATACTGATGTTGTATTTGGTTGAGGTGGAGTAATTTGTAATTACGCTATAGACTGTTTGGCAGTTTAATCTGTAAAAATGCACATTTATATTCACCATATGTTCTTTATGATACATTTAAAGCTGTCAACTAAATAATTTATGGAGAAAAAAGAACAGAATTTCCCACTGAGACGTAGTGGAGTATTAAGGAGTAGAAAATGGGGTTACTCAAGTAAAGTACAATTACCACAGAATGAGTCAAAACTTGAGTAAATGATCCTAGTTTCTTTCACCCACTGACAAAGTAACACTACTACTACCACTTGGCCACTACTACAGAACAGCAAGTAGACTGGAATTTTCAGTCAGTGTAGATATGTACAGAGATTCATGTTCTCACAAGTCAACACGCGTCATTTGGGAAAGCTGGGAATTGGAAGGAAAGACATTTTAACCTTTAAAGTTATCAGCCAGGGGGAAATCCCATATTCAAGAGTTGGACAAGCATCAAATCATTTAATCCTGTCTGGCAGAGATCACACTGTCCCATTTACAGTATGAAACCTTTGTTTGTCCACTTCACTGTCTTTGTTCAACTTTATTTTTGTAACAAGGGAATACGATAGTGGTGCATGTATGAACTTATCAATGTTTCTGTCACTAGCAAGTTTATTTTTGTTTTCACTATTTTGGAAACCCCTGGATAATCTGAAATGTAATGTACTTAACTACCCAGATGACTCAAAGGTAAAACATAAAAAATACCTGTCACTGCAGGAAAAAACTTTTTATGTAATCCAACACCTCATGAGGTGAAGACAGACCTGGAGCATTCAGTATCTTCAGTAGGTGTGTACAGCACTGACACAGTGTGGGAGGGTTAAGGTAGGGCAGTGGTGTTTCAAGCAACATTATCCTTATTATTTATTAGTTTATACTTCTATTGATTGAGTTTAATTGTTGCCTTTAGGGTCTCCATGCTGCGAGTATGGCTCTTGTGATCATATGTAGTTCGTCACTAAAAGCGAGTCCTCTCATATTTCACATCATCTTTTGATTGAAAATGTATGTAAAGTGGGGAATATTCTGTACAAAAGGAAATCAACATCATAATTTCTACCTGAGTGGGCAAGTCTTAAACCCAAAATACTTTTTGTTTTTAAAATAGTTGAACTCACTCTCTTTACAAACATTTAAATACTGCAAATGTATTTAAGGAATTTTTAAACAGGCCCTATTATGCTATTTTCCGGGTGCATATTTTTATCTCAAGTTACAGTTACAACATGTTTACATGCGTTAATGCTCATAATCCTCCTTGTTTTTCTCATCCTGGCTGTCCTGCAGCACCTCTTCTCACCCTCTCTCTGAAATGCTCTGTTGTAGCGCATGCTCCTCCCTCCAGAAAGCAAAGTCTGCCCAGATTGGTCAGCTAGCCCGCTCTGTTGTGATTGGTCAACGTTTCACATTTCAAAAAACTCTCCCTCCAGAGAATGACAAATGAATAACAGGTCACAACAGGATTCAAACACCAGCCTCCTGGATAAAATACTGCTGTCTTATCCACTACACCATGGTAGATATGAGCTGCATTACCATCTTTCTGTTTTGTTGTCTGAGGGCGGGCCTAACTAGCCGGAGAGTTTTACGTGATTTCCGTTACATTGTGACATCATAAAGTTACGGAAGTGAAGGATAGAATTATGAAAAAGAAAAATATGTATAACACACTAAAGAAGAGGGAAAAAGTGGAAAAGCATAATAGGGCCACTTTAAATATATATTTCAAAAAAATGTTTTTTTCTTTATTGCAAGACAAGACACAATAAATAAACAGAAAAACAAGAGCACAACAAGAACCCAGTGTGGTTGTGTGTGAGCTATGTCTAATGATAGGAAAGCAAATAAGTACGTAACTAAATATAAGCAAATACCATAAATGATAAAATAATAAAATCAATAATCATGCACTCATGTTTACACAGTCAGGGCACCTGGAGGGAGCTCCAGAACTGGTCAGCAGGATCAGGCAGGTGGGTTCAACTGGATAATTGTTTCATTTTGTAGTTATTGACAAGAAATGTAATTCATTCATGTATTCATGTGTAACCTAGTGAGAAAAATAATGTCGCCACTAAAGCCATTAGAGGACACTGTACTCTAGAGAAAGCTAGCGGTACGTGAAGATCGGCATGAAGTGAAATCCTTCTTTACAAGCGACTAACCTCTGGCCCTGTGGAGTGTTTTTTGTTTTCCTTGTGGGTAAATATGTTCAAAATGTTATTTCTGTACAAAACGATCGTAAGATGTACAATAATATGAGTGTATATAAGTCAGGAAGTGTATTATTAGCGCTAAATGCACCGATGGTCATTTGAATTGGTCCTATGTTTACCGATTTTATTAATGCTGAGCATTCATGAGAGGAATGCAAGGCTAATAACGTTTAGAATTTTAAGACCATCCAACAGTGCTGAATGGGATTGGTGTCCGTCGCCGCCACATGTGCACTTGAGCTAGCACAAAGATAAAATGTAAAGAGCTAGAACTACAGTTATTTATGCACTGAAAGCTTGCACTAGATTAATGCTCTGTTGTTTTTAATGAGCTACACAGTTCCAAGGTACATTAAGTTAGCTTAATTATCAAGTCACTTTATCAGATCGGTTGATGCACTTCATAGGTTAGTGACCAAGATTTGTGAAACATTAGGATGTTTAATAGTGAGGCATATTTTGAAGTGAGATTTTGTGTTTACAGCGTAACTTTGACTGTGCAGGTAAATCACATAAATCACGTAAAACACATATTGAACATTCCAAATTAATTTAACACTACTCTATTCTTCTAAGAGTAGTTGAAGAATAAAGATCCATGAATATAGTTTTGTTTCTGGTGTCATATCAAATTTCACCTGCCTAGACATGTAATTATTGTTTCAGCTTTAGGTCGGCCCCGGACCCCTAAAGGAAGGGGCTGACCCGTTGTGGCCTTGACCCCTTAAAAAAAAACAGCTCCCGTCACTGAGGCGAGTCATGAACCGTCAGATTGTCCCGTAATGAGCTTGAGACGCCAGAGACAGGACAGAGTACTGACCCATCCAAACAATGTTATGGAGGCGGGGGAGTTTTTGAACCGAAAAGATAAATAAATAATTAAATATATAATAAATATATAATAAATAAGTAAAATAATGACAACGAGAATAATGAGTGTGGGAAGGGCTGATTACAAAAAATAGATAAATAAAGTGGAAGTGCTTTTATAATAATAATAATTATAAAAAATATAATATGAATTACTACAGTAATAACTACAGTTATAATAACACTGAGAAGATAAAAACAGATAAAAATATATATAGAAGAAAGCAGTAATATACAAAATAATTTAATAATTTAGATTATATAGTATCATCAGTGGTATTATCAAAGACCAAACGGGAAAAAGTAATATGAGCACAGAAGAAAATATAATAATAAGCTATGATATAGATAAATAGTATATAATTAAAAAGACAGGGCCAGAATCAACATTAATATATATTATATATCAAATTGTATATGTATGTATGTATACATGTATTTATGTATCTATACAAATGTATGTATCTGGAGGACGACCCCTGCTCTACCACTGAGCCACAGTCACCCGGTTGCTGCACTGAAAAAAGTGTGCTCCTGCGTTGAAGAAACGGATGTTCCTGATTATGGAATCTCCAACTATCAGTGTGGTCGGGGAGAAGTAGGGCCGAGAACATTTTGAGTGTGGGCAAGGAGACACCACTGTGTGCGTAATGAGCGTGGATGGAGGAGGGTGAACCAGTGGTTACGAAGTGAATCGGGAAGGACAGAGAGAACAGGGGACAGGAGTGGCTCAGTGGCTCAGTGGTAGGGCAGGGTCGTCCACCAATCGGACGATCAGTGGTTCGATCCCCGGCTCCTGCAGTCCATGACCAAGTGTTCTTGGGCAAGACACTTAACCCCAAATTGCTCCCGCAGGCTGTTTCTGCGATGTATGTATGTGTATCAATCTTAGTAAGAGTCCTGATGTGCATGGTATGCATGTGCATGGGAAGCATGTCCCCTGCTATCAGTGTATGAATGGGTAGATGATGATATGTAGTGACAAAAGGACTTTGAGACCTCCACTGGCTCCCCACTCAGCAAATCTCAGTTTTTATTTTCAATTTCAATTATAATGTTGTTTATCTGCATTATTAATATTTTGATTTGCTTTTACTGTTTATGTTTTTACAGTGCCTTTGAGTACATTTTAAAACACTATACAAAATAAAAGTATAATTATTATTCTGCCCATAAGTGATAGATTTATCTTTACACTTTTTTTAGTTAAGTGTATAATTCATTAATTATACATTCCTAAATAGGTGAAGTGACCTGTCCATAAAGGGATAGGTGGTGTACGGGCTTCCATATCCCAACTGATACTATCTAATGGAAGGATGGTTAATAGGTTCCTGTAGTGATGAGTAGGGATTTGTAAGGAACAGCAATATCTATATAAAGACTGATCTTATGATGTATGTTGTTAAGGGGTTTGGGTTCCTTTAATAAAGATGTTCTGAAGAATGGCTGCAGCTAATGGAGGTAATAGATCTCAACAGGGAAGCCATCGGGTCTTGGTGCTTTGTTATTGGGCATAAGATTGAGGGAAGTAGGTTGGAAACAACTTGACTAAACTATCTACCTGTATCTAAAGTAACTGGCTCCACCTCCAGCAGTTACTACAGTAAAATGCTGTTTACACACCGATGCACTAACATTCACAATCTAATACATTTCTGTGCTTTAAGTTAAATAGGAGATGAATGAAGGAATTTTACTTCCCTGTACTGGCACTTAATAATTCTTCCACCACAGAACATGGATAATGTCAATTTGTCATTTTTTGGCAGTATAAGCGTTTAATGAAGTCGATGTTTGCAACTGCATTACAAGATTGATATTTATGGTAAGTATAAATGAAAAGCTCAAGTCTCAGCAAGCTGATTTAAATTAACCTAAAGATCTACAATATGGTGCACTGCTGACTTTTGTTTGTGATAGTGTAATGTTAAATTATGACACTATCAAACACCTTGTCTCAAAATATTGAAATCTATGATAAA
Organism: Anoplopoma fimbria; assembly: GCF_027596085.1. Classification (NCBI taxonomy): domain Eukaryota; kingdom Metazoa; phylum Chordata; class Actinopteri; order Perciformes; family Anoplopomatidae; genus Anoplopoma; species Anoplopoma fimbria. Next base: position 9,223,528 of record NC_072462.1, on the reverse strand, counting down.
ATATGACTTATAAATCAGTTTTAATACATGGTGCTAAAAAGTAGTGGTAGTGTACTCACTCTGCTTGTGCGTATGTCTGTTTGTGGTGTGTGTGTACCTAGAAACTTGACCAGCAACGAATGGGGGAACTTCCTCAGATGTTCGATGTAGATATTCAGGTTGGCCAGAAGGAATTTGATTTCCCTTTTGTTCTGGGTCTTCAAGAAGAAGCGCTTATCATTTCTAGAAATTCAAAATCACAGAGGAAATGTATTTATATCCTCTCAGTAACACAAGAAGCCACACTTGGACCCTTAAAAAAAGGATTTTTTATTTTGATTCTATATTTTATCTTAGCTGTACCAATTCCAAACAAAAAATACTTGAGGTAGTAATTACATTGGTTGCAACAACAACGTGCTTTCTTAAACTGTGGGATAATAGGTTCCGGGACAGAGGATGTCGCATGTGTACAGATTGTAAAGCCCTCTGAGGCAAATTTGTAATTTGTGATTCTGGGCTATACAAAATAAACTGAATTGAATTGAATTGAATTGTCATTGAGCTTGTGTACATTTATTTACCTGTGCAAGGTGTTAGGTTTAGGGCTCAGGTTAAGAGTTATGGTTAGAGATACATTCAGGGCTTGAGGCTAGGTAAAAAAGGATTTAAATCCAAAATAAACTTAATTTCTTAAGAAAACAGAGGAACAATCATGTGTGCTAGTAAGTTGACAGCTGGTGTGTGATGACTCACGTCAGGAAGAAGTCGGCCTTGCTCTTGGAGTTGCTGATGAATTGGAGGTAGCAGTTTTCAGAGCAGAGGGACTGCTGATACTCCTGCTCCGTCATTCCTAAAGAGCCACGCAGGCTGGCAAACACTGGGCCTGCAAATGTCTCCATTGTAAAGTCCTATAGACACACACACACACACACACACACACACACACACACACACACACACACACACACACACACACACACACACACACACACACACACACACACACACACACACATATAAATGCAGCTAAATATGCAGGGGAAAACATTCAACACAATAATAAAATTAAGTCACGTTAGATATTGAGACACATCAACCTACCTTATGAATCTGAGTGACCTCTAATCTGTAATCATCATCTGCAAGTTCATTCTAAAGTGGGAGAAAGAGGAAAGATGAAATTGAGAATAAAAAGACCCTAATTATTTATTAACTAAGCTTAACAATATTATATAAAAATACATAGTGTATTCTGATAAAAAAATCTACTACAAAAAGCTATGCAACAACAATCAACCTTGAACAATAATTGTTGGCAAACTTAACCAGAATCATAAACAAATTTAACAAATTGCCATTATTATTACTACCGTTTAGACTATTATGGTGTACCGCAGATCTGCATGTGGTTTGTCAAAGTGATGTTGCCGTACCCCAGCAGAAGCCATTGCTCGACGATGCAAAGGAGACTACAGGGCAGGTAGATTTTTTAAATCTTAGGACTTTATTCTCATTAAAAAATGTCTTTGCCATTAGACGAATGCCATTGAAAATGCTCTGACCACTTTCTTTTGCCGCAGATACTGTTTGCAGATTGTTTATGACAAATCTGCCGATAGCTGCCTCAAACACATAATATATTTACTGAATTCAACCTTCAATTACGGTAGCTGTGAGCTATTTAGCCAAGCAGGACTAGCTGCCTATTCTATCTATATATTTCCCGCCTCCAGGGTCTCAATAGTCTACTTAAACATCATGTGTTGACCAGTGGCGAGGGTATGGGGAGGGTCAATTTGCGTTTGTTACAGCCCTGTGCTTGCAGGACAACATTAGTGCGCACAAAGCAGAAAAGCTCCCTCTCGAGGATGCTCTTCTGCTCACTCTGTGCGCTTCTATATTCTGTTTTTCTGTTGTTCTATCCACTGCACACACTCCCCTTAAGTGGCGTCTGAGAGCTGGAGGTCCGCTAAGTATAGAATAGTCTGACAATTGGTGCACAAATGGTCACTAAAGAGGTTCTGGGAACAGTATTTTTGTTTGAAATGAAAGGCATTCCTAATTTAAAACCTCTTTGCTATGTATCTTCAGATATTGCAGATGTTAATTCATTCACCCCCAATCATGGGACGAAAACTTTCTTTTAGTAAAGGCATGATTGATGGTAAAGACTTCCTGGCGTATGCGATCTGAAAAATGTCAAATGAACCATGAAGAGTGTCACAGTCTTGACAAAGAGTTCTGAGTGGCTTTACCATCCAGGTGCAGATGCTGAGCAGATAACTGCAGAAAAATGGTATTTGGAGAACCATCATCAATGACAGCACATCTTTCCAGGATTCACATTCCCATTATGGAGAAGAACTATAACTTTCAAGAGTACACCATTCCAATAACTCGGTCAGTCGGTCAAGATATAATGTCATCAAAGCAGGACTAGAGAGATTGTTGGATCTTTGATTTACCTCACACAGTATTCTTAGATGTCTACCTTTGCAAGTGGCAAAGGACATTTTTCGGACAAGTGACATAAAGAGTTGCAGAGCACTGCCAACAACATTTGTTCTCCTATATCCAGTTTACCTTTTGATTGTTTGTCATATCAGTGATATCAGGGCATTTTCTGAGACAATGTTCAAATTAGCTGCAGTATGCACAGGTTTCTCTAGAAAAGGTTGTGGATCACTAAGTTTGTGTGCTCTATTTAGAATTGTCATCAGAGCAGGTGTGGACAAGGGTGTCTTGCTGATTGGAAGATGAGATGGAAATTTATTTTCTAGGTTGACACCGAGCTTCACTTCATTAAACCTTGATTCCTGTATAGCTACAAAGAAGTTCTGCATGTTTGTGTTCTGTCCTTGATCTTGTTGCCAAGCAGACCAATAAGTGCTTGGACACTAAGGTCAAAGTTATCAAGAGCATGGACATCACCTACTGTAATAATAAGAAGATCCATGAAGTTTCTGAGCTCCTAAGGTGCCAGTTGTCTTGGTTACAAAGTTTATCCAGAGCCTTGATGGCTTGGGTGTATGGTTCAGAAGCAAAGGAGAAAGCAAAAGCTGCTCCCTTGACTTGGTCCACTTTAAGCTGATCAAGGGGAACGTGAAATTTAAATAATCTGTCTGTACTGCATTTCATCCTCTCTAGTAAGGTCTGGAGCAAAAGGGCTCTCAAGCTTGTAGCTGTGGTCTCCCAGTATGGGGGTTCCAAAGGTCCTGCTTCCTGGCTGCCATGACATGTAGAGGACTGAGGCATTAGAAAGGAGGAAAAGGAACGAGAGCCTGGAGGATCAAAAGGCTGAACCATAGAAATAAATTAGAGTAGAAGGGATATTCCCGTACAAATCAACATAGCTGGATGGTCAGAGAAGAGTGTACCCTTGCCATTGCAATGGCGGTTGCTGGTTAATTTCCGTATAAAATAAACAGACTTAGGTGAGTTGCAGACTCACTGAGGTGAGGTTTTGTAGTAACAACTAAAACGAGCAGTGTAGTAGTAACATTACGAAGCGTAGAGCCAGAGTAAATGAGTAAAATTGAATAACTTAATGCTATATTCACACACTCTTGTCACAGTGTACACACACTTGGCTGTTGGGTCCAACGATCCATCCACCTCACTCCCTGACGCTCTGGAGCAAGACAAGCTAACATTAGCTAACTTAGCTAACTGCCGTTCTTCTACGGAACTGCCTCCGTTCTGCAACAAGACTTTATGGCCCACTGATGTATGTGTATAGATTGTAAAGCCCTCTGAGGAAAATTTGTAATTGGTGATTTTGGGCTTTACAAAAAAAAAATTGTAGTGAATTGAATTGAATTGACTTGAATGAATTGAACTGACGTTTTCACCATAGCATCAAGCAAATATGCCCATTTTATTTTGTACTAGTCAAAAGACCACTGAAAACAGTTCTATGTGTGTTTTACTACTATTCTGTTTCTATGGGTTGAACCCATGACCTTTGTGGTTGGACCTCTGGTAGTGCTGCAGGAGAAGTGGAAGGTAACAAGTGTTGCGAAGAAAGGATTGGCTTTAGTAGAACAGCTGAAGGAAGTGCAGCATCAACGATTGAAAAACTAGGTAAATAGGGCATGGCAGAAGTAACAACATTAGGATGATGGCTGACTTCTGGTGGACAGGAAGATGACTTGTGTTGTGGTGATATAAATAGAAAGGCATGCTGTTCTGCTTAAGAGGCTCATGGAAAGGTAGACATGAGGTAGATGACCCAGCTGAGGGATGAATATTTGGAAGAGGAATGAGGAAAGGATAATCTATCTAAATACCCCTCATTGTTACTAAAATTATTTCATGATTCGAACATGTTCAGTAAACACAGAATCAGCTAAATCAGTTGTCATATTTCCTTTTACTGTCAAACTCATTTCTCTTTTGTTCCTCTTGTGTATTATCCTGCAACCCGTGTGTGTTTGTTGTATGATGATTGCATTCTGTTAAACATGCAGCACCTCCAGGTGATCAGGTGAACTTAATCAGGTAAATGAGGGTAGACGAAGGGTGAAAACCAGAGCCAATCAATAATGAAGAAAGAAGAGGAAAGGAAGTGAGGTAAATGAAGTGTTGATCTTAATTACATTACTCGTACATGAAATGTGTATGCTTCTCAGCAGCAGGATCCTGGAGAGTTGAGAAAAAATACTGACTAAAGGGTTTGAAATGAAATATCTGTTATTATTATTATTATTATCAGGCAATGTGTGTAAATTGGTGGCTAAAGCATTTGATCAATAATATTTTGTTTTCTTGTACCATAGTCATTTATGTAAAAAAGGGTATATGTCTCAAACCTATGTTCTAGGTAGAAGCTGTGTATTGTCTCTGGGGACTCTGCAGATACAATACAACAGACAGGACAGTCATACATCTGCCAGCTGGGTCAGCAGTGTGTTTGACTGGGATTAGGGTAAAGCAGCACCACACAGGACAGTCAACGGATGATGGACTGCCCTGTGACCATCCATTCAGCAGTAGCACGGTTGACGCTGCATACCACTCTCTGGCTTAAGGCTTTGTTTAGAACGCCTTTCAGCTGTGGTATTTTATACATTTTCAGAGATATTAATGCCTGGATGTCACAGAACTGGCCACAAAAATCAAAAATCTATTACAATTGATTGATTCACTCTTGATACAGAACTCTTGGTCCAAAGCAGATCAGAATTACATTCTGTGATCTCCCTCTGACCTTTGCTGGTTCCACAATTTGATCCCAGTCTCTCCTTTGAAGAAAATATCAATATTATTACTGACACTGCATATCTCCACTTATGAAACATTGGCAAAGTTGGTCCCATTCTGTCCATGGCTGATGCAGCTACACTTGTTCATGCATTTGTGTCATCTAGGCTTGATTACTGCAATACACTTTTCTCTGGCTAACCAAATAAACTATTAGCAAACTTCAACTTGTACAAAATGCTGCTGATAGGTCATTACACAAAACTAGAAATGTGATCATATTACCCCTGTTTTAATTTTATTCAAATGGATCACTGTACATACTAGATCAGACTTCAAGATCCTACTTTTAACTTGTAAAATATAACACAGACTTGAACCTTCGTTCTTATCACCACAAGTCAGGGCTTTACCATTTCAAAATGCCGGCCCCTTGACTGTTCCACATATACATAAGACATCAGAAGGTGCTAGGGCTGTCTCTTACCTGGCCCGTCTTCTTTGGAATCCTCTTTCTACAGAAAATTGAAAAGGCTGTTTTACTACTACTGTTTTAATGTATGGTTATAGTGGGACAGAGAGGCTGAGTGGACTGGTTATAGTGGGATAGAGTGACTTAATGGACTGGTTATAGTGGGACAGAGTGACAGAATGGACTGGTTATTCTGGGAAAGAGTGTGAGAGTGGAATGGTTATAGTGGGAAAGAATGGCTAAGTGAACTGAATATAGTGGGCCAGAGTGACAGGTTATAGTTGGACAGAGACTGAGTAGACAGGTTTTAGTCTTTCAGAAAGACTGAGTGGACTGAGAAACTGTGGACTAGTTAGAGTGGGACATAGTGACTGAATGGACTGGTTATAGTGGGACACTGACTGAGTGGACTGTTTATAGCAGGGCATAGTGAATGAGTGGACTAGTTATAGTGGGACATAGTTACCTGATGGACTGGTTATAATGGGACAAAGAGGCTGAGTGGACTGGTTATAGTGGGACATAGTGATTCAGTGGACTGGTTAAAGTGGAACAGAGAGGCTTAGAGGACAAAGATACCTTGTGGACTGGTTAGAGTGGGACATAGTGACTGAATGGACTAGTTATAGTGGGACATAGTGACTGAGTAGACTGAGAGACCTGGTGGCCTGGTTTAGTGGGACAAAGTTACCTGGTGTACTGGTTTGACTGGGAAAGAGTGACTGAGTGGACTGGTAAATAGTGGGACAAAGAGGCTGAGTGAACTGGTTATGTGGGGACATAGTGACTAAGTGGACAGGTTAAAGTAGGACAGAGTGTCAGACTGGACTGGTTATACTGGGACAGAGTGTCAGAGTGGACTGGTTATAGAGGGACATAGTGACTAAGTGGACAGGTTAAAGTGGGACAGAGTGGACTGGTTATACTGGGATAGAGTGTCAGAGTGGACTGGTTATAGAGGGACATAGTGACTAAGTGGACAGGTTAAAGTGGGACAGAGTGTCAGACTGGACTGGTTGACTATGGACTTAAAGTAGGACAGAGTGTCAGACTGGACTGGTTATACTGGGACAGAGTGTCAGAGTGGACTGGTTATAGAGGGACATAGTGACTAAGTGGACAGGTTAAAGTGGGACAGAGTGTCAGAGTGGACTGGTTATAGAGGGACATAGTGACTAAGTGGACAGGTTAAAGTAGGACAGAGTGTCAGACTGGACTGGTTATACTGGGACAGAGTGTCAGAGTGGACTGGTTATAGAGGGACATAGTGACTAAGTGGACAGGTTAAAGTGGGACAGAGTGGACTGGTTATACTGGGATAGAGTGTCAGAGTGGACTGGTTGTAGAGGGACATAGTGACTAAGTGGACAGGTTAACGGACAGGTTAACTGGACTGGTTATACTGGGACAGAGTGTCAGACTGGACTGGTCATAGGGGACATAGTGACTAAGTGGACAGGTTAAAGTGGGACAGAGTGTCAGAGTGGACTGGTCATAGAGGGACATAGTGACTAAGTGGACAGGTTAAAGTGGGACAGAGTGTCAGAGTGGACTGGTTATACTGGGACAGAGTGTCAGAGTGGACTGGTCATAGAGGGACATAGTGACTAAGTGGACAGGTTAAAGTGGGACAGAGTGTCAGAGTGGACTGGTTATAGAGGGACATAGTGACTAAGTGGACAGGTTAAAGTAGGACAGAGTGTCAGAGTGGACTGGTTATAGAGGGACATAGTGACTCAGTGGACAGGTTAAAGTGGGACAGAGTGAAAGAGTGAATGGTTATAGTTATAACTTGCTACTCTTCACCCCTCTCAACACAGTTGGCTCCACTGAGAGTTGGCTACTTTGAATGGGACAGTCACATCAGTGTCAAACAGTGCAGACATTTGTTTCAGTCCTGTTCTATCCACACAAGCATGCTCATCAACACAGCCTGGCATTGTTTTGACTATAATGCCTCTAGTGTCTTTATCCGTTATCTTGTTTTTATGTATATTAGTTGATAAAAAGACGTACCATTTATCTACACAGCACATTTCACAAACATAAGTCACAAAGTGCTTTACAACTGCATTACACAACAAACAAGAAAGGAATTTAAACATCTCTGCCATGCCAGTGTTGTGTTGAATACTGTTTTCCCCTACCTGACCCGGATCCAACCTTTGTCCTTAACCTTTGACCTTTCATGACTATTTGACACATTGTAGCCGGTGAAAGAAACAATAAGCAACCATTTACCAGACAGATGTATGTGATTCAACGTTTCTTTCATTTACTATGCCTTAACTTGTTGGTGCCCTGGAGTGTTGCAGCTCTATTTCAAAACTTCTTCTCAAAAGGGCATGACATTTTAATTAATTTCAATACCTTTTCAATTCAAGACAATAGTCGAATTATTTTCACAACCTTTACAGAGATAGAAAGACAACCACATGCATTTTAATAATGTGGATGTGCTGTTGGGAGTGTTGGAAGGCAACAGAGAGAAGAGATTAAGTTGAGTAAACTTGCTGATATGAATATTAGCAACTCCAGCACTCCTGTCGTTGTATATTTAATTATATAATGTTTACATTCTCAGGGAATTCTATTGAGAAATCGTTAACGGATAATAATCAGATGGGCTGTTTTTTTGTCAATCGAGTGAAATTAATACCTGACAAATAATGGTACTTTATCATATTGATAATGCTCACTGATATAAAACATTGCCAAAATGGGCAATACAAAGAAAGATATTGAATAGATATCGTCAGCTTAAATGGTATTGCCCAGCCCTACTGATAGCTAGCTATGTTACTTACCTGTGATGAGAGCAATATCATAATACTGAAATAACATAACATACTGAAAGTGTAAATTAATAACTGTCCCCCCTACAAATATTCTTTGTCCTGCTTTTATTTGGGAGCCTTAACTTCTCCGAAGTTTGGGTTCACGCCATGGGTTCAAAGAGTTAGCTGTCAGCTACAATTTGAGCCCTGAGTTTGTTTCATCCTATCTTTGTTGTCATTATGTTGAGTCCCCTTGTGCAAGACACTGAAGGCAATGATGCTCCTACTGCTTAGGATGGGTTAAAAGCAGAGGTCAAATTTTATGTGTATCGAAATCAGCAGCATAACTTCAATAAAAAAAGTTTTCTTCCATCATCACCTCCTGCAGTATTTTTGCCTTATATCTCCTCCACCATGCCCCCCTGGGAAGGTGCGCCTCACAGTTTTGAAGCCTCTGACAGACTGTCTGTGTTACCAACCAAACATGGGCCCCAGACTCCCAGAGGCCCCAGTCAAAACACCCGGATCTATTGTTTTCTATTTAAGCCCACATAGTTGTTTCTTGACACATGCCATCAAGTCAGCTCTTCAGAAAAGCAGCAATGTCATCACATTTCCTCTCAGATTACAATCACTCAGGTTGGTCTCTTGGGGTCTGATTTCAAGTTACTTTAAGTTAATTATATTATTTTATATTCTTGCTGGATGATGTCACTGATGATAAACCTAAAGCTTGTTGTAGTTCAAGAAACTGTTGTAATTAAAGAGAAACTTTAATTCAGAGGTTGTATGGTTGTATTTTTCTATTTAGGTGTAAGAATATTTCCTTCATTAGCGCCTTGTGAATTTAATTTGTTTATTCATCAGTTGTAGTGAAATAACTGCTTAGACAGTGAATCCTGGTACATGTGGGCAGGAGATATCTGCTTTCTCTGTCAATATAGCAGCACTGGAATCAATTTTTTTCAGTGGACTACATTAACCATCAACACTTATTGGACATCCACATAAAAGAAGGTGAATTTATTAAAGCTTATTTGTATTTCATGTATACAATTTGGCTATATTTACTTTCATTTTAATGCACAGATCACACTCTTACAGTGAAAGTGAGGCCCTGCCTGTAATCTTACAAACCTTTAATACTATACTCCATTTGCATACTAAGTGGGTAGATTTTAAATATTGCATACGTGTAGGTGATTCAAATGGTGCCTTTGCTGACCCATACTCACTGTAGGTGCACTGTTAACGTTGTTTTGGGTGGCTGCGGCCAATCCCTCCTTCATCATGCAGGTCAGGCTGTAGAACTCGTGCTGCTGATCTATTTCAAACAAGCCCAGAAGCTTCCACTGCTGCCTCAGACCTCCCCACAGCCTCCTCCTCACTGTGCCGGAGTGCTGACGGTGACCAGCCGTACCCAGGCCACCTGCAGCCGCTGACATCTCCATCTGGGATACAAAAAAATAGACAAATCCAAAACGTAGACTGCTGTACCTTAACACTAACCACTGCACTGCAAATGGAGAAGAGGTTTCCAAAGCTCCAACAAAAATAAATCAAAGAGCAAGTGGAGGCCAGAGAGGCCAGTGACAAACACAAAAGACAGCTGACTGTCAGTTGAGTCTCTAACAGGGTAGCTATGGAAACCAACACAAAGGGATAGTACATGAGTTTCATGAGCTGTGCTGTGGTAATGGGATTATACTGGCCCTCCAACAAACACATCTCTTCATTCAAACACATTAATGTCCATGTTAGAGAAAAACAATCTTGCATTAATTAGTGTACCTGCAAATTAAAGTAGTGTAGACAGTAAAGGAACATAGCAAAAGACAACGAGGGCACTGGTGGACAGTAGTCGTGCAAATATAAATTGTATAGAAAAATGTTAAAACACTAAAAGTTTTTGCTCAACAATTGATAAAGCTGTACAGTACATAAATATGTTTATGGTAAATGACCTGAATACATTTTTTAAAGGTTTAGGCTGGTGTTATTCAATTTTATTCTTATTATCAACAAATCCCATAAAAATCCAAAACTAACAATGAATGCATCTATTAACCACTACTGTAACATCAATGAGCCTCACATGTTCCTTCTTTACGATCAACACACACACAGTATCTTACTTTGACTCAATCCCGCAAATCTAATTAGAGTGAACCTTTAACCGTTGTGGTTGTCAAGGGAACACAAGATTAAAATAATAATAATGAATACAAATTCTGCCCTGTGTGCATTGTTAAGAGCAGTCTTTGTTACATTAAGAGGTGCATTTTAAGTCTTGATATGATGTATGTCCAAATTGTATCTTGTTTTATTTCTGCAACCACAGACTGAAACTGCTTCAGTTAATTATTGGCATTCGCTGAAGCGGTGAATATGATAACTCCCATTTAATCATAAATTCTGGGAATCATTTCTAGTATAACTTTTCAACGGCAAGAGCTTATGTCTGACTAAAACGAAACAAAAAAATTTTTTGTAGTCATTTGCAATAGAAATCTTTTGAAACAAACACCTGCAGTGTGATGAGGCGCTGAACCTCTATTCTGCACTGGCATTTTTTTCTTTGCTAGAGTTGAAAAATGTTTAAATTTGGTTAAAACACTGTGCTTGTCACTGTCACTACCCGGTTGTCCAATCACAGTGGAGGAGGGGCAGGATATGCTTTGATGGACATGGCCCCTTACCTCTTTTGTAAACTGGCCAGAGGTGCTATTGGGTAATCCCATAGCAATACGCATGATACAAAGCTTTAAGCTCCTTTTAAGCTCTTCTCTCTGTGACTAGCAACGCTCACAGCCTCACTTTGCATTTGACCGTGAAACAAAAGCAGTGACAGTTTGATGGTACGCTTGAGTGTCCAGGCTGCTTGGATTTAAACACAACTTTAAGAGAGCAGTTCAGACAGGCAGAGGGTGTTACAGTACATTTCTGAAACAAAACAGCATTAATAAAAGACCAAATGTGGCTGAAGCTGAGAGTTTAGAGTTTTTTTCTGGCAGTTAAGCGCTGGCTTGGTGCTGCGGAGCGCCTTATCTAGAAAAGTCCAGGGATTATCAACTGGAAGTTATGGCGACCCTGAGGGTCAAAACACATCCACATTTCACAAAAAATATCGACATTTCACAAAACACAACCACAAAAGAGAGAACAAAACAACATGAAGGTGAGACTCTAACCGGAAAAGGTAGGTACGTATTAGACAATGATTCCTTGTTGCTGATTGGATGCCCTGTCTGTCAGTTTGCGACAAACGGAATAACTTCTGCTTCTTTTAAATTTCCAGCAGACTGGATGCCTAACTCCCTAGGATGATAAGATTAATTAAAATTGTATTAATCCAGAGGGAAATTACAATACAATGCAACACTAAAGGTAACAAGGAAAACTAGGTTCTATAAACCTATGGTTCTTCAGCACATTAAAAACAACATCCCAGCCAGCCTGGACCCTCACCAGTTTGCACACAGAGCCAACAGATCCACAGAGGATGCTGTCTCCACTGGTCTCCACTTAGCCATCTCTCATCTGGAAAACAGCAACACCGACATCAGAATGTTGTTTCACTAGCAAGGACCAGACCATACCAGGCCGGATTCTGAGATAAAGAGTGAGGATGGACTTGCGGGACCATTCATGGTCCCACAGAATGGCTGCGGCTATGATGGGGTAGATCTCGAAGAGTGCAGAGGAAGTTGCTAGGCAATCTCTTACAAGCTCCGGTGGCCATTTAGCTGCGAACCATCTTCCGCTGTAGAAACCCCCAAAACCAACAGAAGGAGCAGTGTCTGTGTACAGATGTAAGTCGTGTGCGTGTGTTAGTTTATCGTCATGGAAATAAGTAATTGGAAAGAAGATTTTGCCAAAGACGGAGTTCTGAGCGGCTTGGACTGCCCAGTGATATGGAGTCCAAGAGAGATGGGTGGGATGCAGCTATTGCTACTAAGTGAGAGATGACTGCTCTCCCTTGAGGAATGATGAGTAGGGCGAAGTTAAGATGGCCCAAGAAAGAGAGTTGGCGTTTGGTCCGGTGTGTTGTAGGGAAATCGATGATGAAATCGTCCAAGAGATGGGCTTCTGACAGGGTTTCAAAGAGTTTGGGACTGCTTTTGCAGCCGAAGGTGAGCCTTACGGCGAAGTAATATTCCCAAATTGGACACCAAAGAACTGCCAAAGAACTGCCAAAAGTCAGGGTGGATGGGGAGAATTTTGAAGGACAGGCTGGGCGGACATGGCCTCCTGCGCAGAATGAGCAGATGTGGAGGAAGCGACACTGGGACATGTTACAACCAGTATCATTGAAATTGTTGCATATGGCACGGCCTCCTTGAAGGAATATGCGCCTGCCCTTTTAATCTATACCGTTTGTTACGGGAAATAATACAGATGAAGCGTGTGGTATCGGCATGGGGGTTGTGGGCCTTAGAGGGGCTATGCATGATAGGCGGGAGAAAGTTGGAGCTTTTTTATAAGCTAGCTGAGGCTTAGCATGGGCTGGGATGGAAAAGAAGCTGGCTGGGTGGGATGGGGCACCGCACAGGGAGCATTAAATGGCTGCGCGGGTGGCGAAGATGTGGCAGTAGATTTCGTAGTCAATGGTGCCCCAGTATGTATCCTTGATGAACTGCTGCAAGCGTGCTACAGCTTCTGAGGCAAAGTGGATATGGTATTTCTTGTCGGTGGCCGGGAAATTGGGAACAGATGATGTCTCTAAAAAGAAAGAAAGTGTAAGCAAACTGAGGGTGGGAGATCTTTGGAGCAGGTGGGTGTTTTTTCTTTTGGGTGGGTGTAATGTTGGTGCTAGGTTCCCCTGCTAAGGCTGGCTGGAGAGGTAGCTGGTGCTGGGTGGCAAGGTGGACTGATGTCCTGGTGTCGAATGCCTTGGTTACAGTTTGTTGCTGTTGCGGTTGTAGGGAAACCTGGTGGGAGGATAGGATCGTTCGAATTCCGATGTTGGAAGCTCTGTCTGGAGTTGGGAAGTGCCTGAAATAATGAAAGGATTTTTCTGAAGCTCTTTTGTTTTTTGGTCTGGTTGAATGTTGTCGTTGCTTTTGCTGCTGTTCTTTCTGCTGCCTTTGAGCTGGGTGATTTGAGTGAACAGTGTCTTTAACTGGATTGCTGACGTTGTGACGTGTTGATGTATGCGCAATGACATCATCCAGAAGCGAACTGGTGTTTACAGAACGGTGAGCACGGCAGGCGGACATGAGCGAATTGAAAAGTTTTGCTTTTTTATCCGAACTGTGAAAAGCAATTCCTTTTTCTTTTAGTGCTTTGTGAAGAGTTACTACGGTCCAGTCGGAGATTAAAGAAGGCTGGTTGTCGGGGGACGGCACTGGAGTGTGGTGACAAAGCGTCGGGCTGCGTGTGGTGAGGCCGGAATGGTTGGAACGGTGGCGGGAAGCTGGCATCTTCCTTGTGGGTGATAGAGTCGGGGAATTACGGCAGCGTTTTTTCGTCTTTGAACGGACTCGTCCTCTCTTAGCTGGTGAGGGACGTGAACTGGGAGACGCTGATGATTCGCCGGCTGAACTGTGGTAGTTTTGCAAGTTAAAGCTAGGGTGGGTATTAATTAATTAATTTCTTTACTGTAATATTTGGCAAAACTGTCCTAATAGCCAGTCAGCTATATGTAGGTGAAGTGCTCTGAGAATATTCGTCTTTGAACGGACTCGTCCTCTCTTAGCTGGTGAGGGACGTGAACTGGGAGACGCTGATGATTCGCCGGCTGAACTGTGGTAGTTTTGCAAGTTAAGGAAGGATGGACCGGGCGGGATGAAGACCGTGGAAGGCACTTTGTAAGGGCTTGCTGAACTCGCTCTCTTCTCGGCTGAGTTTTGGAGTGCAAAAGGCGGTACCTCACTCTGCAACTGGTTATTAGTCTTCCTCAAAAACAGACCCCAGCACCTCTTCCACTCTAGTGTTGAACACCGGAGCCTACCAGGGCTGTGTGCTTAGCCCCCTCCTGTATTTCTTAAGGAAACTTAAGAAGGCTAAATTCCTGCTGTTCCTTGTGTGTAAATTAGCACAGCAGCAGATTAATAGCAATATTAAATCAGAAAGTTATTGGAAGGTACTTTCATTTGTCGCAAAATGACAGACAGTTATGTCTGTAATAAAAAACAAGAAATGATTGTCCTATACGTACCTAGCTTTTTCAGTTTGAGTCTCATCTTAATATTGTTTTGTTTTCTTTTGTCGTTGTGATTCCTTAAAGGTTGTTGTTACAGGAAACTGTCTGAGCTCCTCAACCAATCTCTAAGGCTAAGCCAAGCCTTCCTATGAAGGAGGCTCACTTCAGCCCTTGCATCCGCAATCTCATTCTTTCGATCACAACTACTACTCAGTGACCTGGGCTGCTGTCGAAACATGGAGGTGCAACATGAATTCACTAAGTTAAAGAATTTAAGTGATACATTTAAAGCGGCACTGATCAGTGGATGAAATTAGATTGGGAAAAATCTTACAGTTAGTGACTTGACTCTGCAGGTCCCCTCAGCCTTATGTAGCTTTTTATGTCTTTCAGTTCATTGTTTTGGTTTTACGGCCTGCATCTTTACTGTTCAACTGTATAAACATAGTGAAGGATTTAGCAAATTAAAAAACAGATGTTTCCTTCAGGAGTCCCTCAGTGGTTGGTGGAAACTCAATGCAGAGCTGAAGAGTGTAAGAATTACTAGAATTAATACTTCTAAGGGGGCTAGAAACACAGCTTCAAACAAATGCTTATTCAAATCAAAACAGCAGTTATCTCGAGGCCATTTTCATATACAAACCCCAGCAGAAGACAGGTCTGTAATAGAACTGGCAAGAGAATATGTTACTGCATGTCCCTAAGCAAAACATTTAAAAATGTATAACGCTTTTTTTTAAATTTTGTTACTATCAATGCTATTTTCCTTTTATTTTGTTTTGTCATTCACAACTTATGTTTGAATGTTTTTATGTGTTAATGTGTTCATGTGTTCATCACTTTAATGTTGCAGCTGGTAGAGCTCATTTTAATTACTTTATATCCTCCCAATAGCTTAAATGAACTTAATATATAATCTTCATCATTATATTTCATATTAATATTGTTTCAATAATTGATCATTAATAATAATTTCAACATCAAAACAGCATTACATTTCTTAGCAATAGAAACATGACTGTTAATAAAATGAGTTTCGTACCACAGACAGGTTTCATATTAACATTGTTATTGTAGCATCATAAACATTTAAATGGGGAATTAAATTAAATTCTGGGGAAAGATTGATGATCTTTGAACTCAACACCCAAACAAGTACGCCACTCCAGATTTACCATCCCCCTTGCTCACATTGTCCGTCCAGTCATTTAGACGGACTGGAGGCCTTGGAGCGCGTCTGTGACTAGGGGTCGCATGCTGCTGGATTTAACAACAGTGAAGCGTGTTCTTGCAGGATCAGGAAATCCCCTGTACAGTTAGTTTGCAAGGTCGTCTCTCTCATCTGCATTTACGACCATAGTTCTGCACCCATTATTAAACCATGATTTCTTCAGCTGACATAGGTGGAGCCAGAGGCCCTCAGCTTAGTCTTGTAGTTTATTTCTCCTCACACATGCTCACTCATAATATTCTCCCTGTCATTGTTCGGGCCGTCAATCATGATATCAGCTGTTTAGATCAGCGGGTCTCCTCTATCCAATAGCACAGCGACACAATTACATCGTTAGCCTATCATCTTGCTGCTGTCTCTTTTTAAATATGATTGTCTCTCTACATTCAGTACGTTCATGCTGCCGCTACATGCCCCTCCACCACCCCACCTCTGCAGATTCATCAGCTTCATCAACTCATCATTCTATCAGCCTCATCAGCCACCACCACCACCAGTGTCTGGACTCCACGGGGGGGATTTAGCTTGCTGCTGCTCAGGGCAGACACCACTTGATAACAAATCTCCCCATAGAGTCCAAGCGCCAAAGACTCTGTCAAGATCATCACATATCATCTGTTAATAATAAACAACTATCTTTTCCTCATTGAATGGTCTCTCCTGATTTAAATAAAGTCTAGCCCCACTGTAAAGCCAAGGTCCACAAGCAGACAGCATACACCAGTTCACAAACCATAAATGCATAACAAGACAGGGAGGCTCCGACTGCCACAGTTTAGACCATGTCAGCCCTGTGTGGAGGAATCACATCTGTTGCAGAAGAGTGGGGTCTTCAATTCTGTACCTGGTGGTCTCCATGCAGCCCCGCTAAGCAGTTGTGATGGGATTAGAGGTCCCCCATTTCATACATGCGTAAAAATGCCAGATTGACAACAGTTTACCTGCCGTCTAGCACATTTCATATTAAACTAGTTTTGGATGATTCGGATACTTCTTGCAGATAAAAACAGATGAAAGAGCAAGGAGAAGCCAAGGACTCTGCTGCACAGATGTTTTCCCCTGTCACACCCCTGAGGAGAGCCATGCATGAGGATAAAGCTCTTGTGCAGTGTGCCCCGGACACATCTGAAAGGAGGTGGTTAAGACTTTAGTTGTAGTTGAGTGATTTTATTGTAATGCTGCTGTGCTTCCGTTCTATAATAAAAAGGGAGGACAGCAAGACAAACAGCAGTGACTATCTTATTCTATGTCCAGGCTCAGAAGAGGGCTGTCTTGAGAGAAAGCATCTTGAGAGAGATTTGGGCTATTGGCTCAAAAGAGCGTGTAGCACCAACAAATAATCTCACTTTTGTGCTGGATAGCACTCAATGAGTTTCTGTTATCTGACTCCCTTAAAAAAGCTCTTCACCAAAGGATGAACTAAAACTATAGCCTTCGCGGCAGGACGAAATGGCTGCAGCAGACTCTTGAACTAATGATGGGCAAAATTATTATAACCAATGTTTGAAGGTAGGTCAACACAAGCACCATTGAACATGGCATAGGATGCCAGCCTCTCTCCACACACCAGCACTGAAAAGAGAACAATCTATGTTTGTAACATGCTGTAGTAAAATGGACTCTGGTAGCCTGGAGATTGGCCAGGCCCACAGCCGCTGGCCTTTCTCCAGCAGGTGGATGAGCGCACAGTTCCCTGTCATGGGAGAGACCCTGGCAAGATATTAAACCACAGGCATGGTTCAGTACCCAATGGGATGACCAGCGCTCTGATGGGAGTAGGTGCTAGTGAGACCACTGCAGACGGTTCCTGGCTATTTTTAGCAGCCTGGCTGATGTATGCTGTAGCTGTGATGTTGTCTGTTCTCACCATAACATGTCTGTTTATTAGCAGAGGCAAAAGTGGTTTTACTATCTTAATAAAAAATTGGCTTATATTTACGATAACAGAATATATAAGTGGCCACATGCCAAGCTGAATACATTTTGTATAATTGAAAATACCAATAAGAAGAAGTTGGAAAAAAAATGTGCCTGGGGATGTTCACATACGAGCACCCTCATTTAACAGGATGTCACATATATGCAAATATTTTGCTATAATGTTCCATTTGCATGTTTTTCAGCGGACTATTTGACATTAGGTGTAACAGCATGTTGTCCATGTTGTCAACACCGTCCCCTTCACTCAGTCAGCCAGTGATGCTGAGTATGCAGCTTGTTGACAACATCACAAAGGCTGTCTTTTCAAGTCCTGGATGACAGGTTTGATGTGGGTTAAGCCACCAACCTCATTTTGCCCACCATTATACAGTACTCAGTTAATAGTTTATGCATATTTACAAAAAAATATATATTAACAACACATCTAACTTCAACAAAAAGCCAAAATCAGACTCTGTTTGATGACATCTCACACTGTGACACAACATGTGGACCGAATATCAGAGAATGCTCAAAACTAAATAAAAACAAAAAAAAGAATTTATAAAAAGATGCATCGCAATGCAATTCAATGTTGAACTCTCTTACCCGTACCACTGATGGAAAAATGTAACACTCGCCCATGCCAACATAAAAAAAAAATGTATATTAAAGCTCCGAATTTACCAGTTAGATACCCATTAAAGTTGCATATGTACTTGCCTTAGTGTGGCTCGTGGACGCAGAGAAGAGCAGGTCGATGCTTGGTCGCTGGACTCTATTTGCGTGTGTTTGTTTGTGTGTGTGTGGGTGTGTCCTCTGGTCACACCCACACACACACACAAACAACTTGCCGCACTGCACTAGCAGCGAAACCACTGGTGCAGTGATGAAACAGGAAACACAACTTCTGACTTCTATAACATCACGTTTCAAACAACTTTGTCTCCTAGCCCAGCTGTACAAATGAAACAGAGACACATAACAGTGTTTTTTTAATAATATAACCAGAGGATTACCAGTATTGTTGAACAGGATTACATTATTACATTACAGTCATTTAGCAGACGCTTTTATCCAAAGCAACGTAGGTCAAAGATTTTATTACATATCATTACATATCATTCACCCATTCACACACGGATGACAGGCTACCATGCAAGGTGCCAGCTGCCCATCAGAATCTAACTAACATCCATACAACATCCAGTCCACACCGATGGCAAGCCTTCGGGAGCAACTTGGGGACTGCCGAAGCCGGGTAAATGGATGCAGGATGCAATTGAAGACATGGCTGTGTGGGTTTAACGCTCTGGACCCCTAACCCACCGCCGGATTTGAAAAGCTTGTTTCCTTTGAAAAAAAGGGACGAAGAAAAATACACCGTTTATAATTGCTAGAAGCTGTAAAAACAGACATATTTCAACTTTCCGACGGTCTTTGAACACTGTGTCGCTTCCGTCAGAAAAGGCAACCAAAGTCGAAGCTTAAAGGGAGAACTACGGTGGCCTTCAGGAAGGGATTGGTTATCTTTAGGATTTTAGTACAACTAGGAGCTACTCTTATCAATGATCTGCTCTTCTACAGGAAGAAATATTTTTTTTTTTTTTAAAAACATATTTGGAATTTTAAAAACAAACACATTTAGAAAAGGATGAGCAGCCTGGCTGATTTTTTATAAAAATATCTAAATAATGTTTTTAGAGCAGCAACAATAATGTTAACACAGCAAAGTCACTTTATAAAGTCACTAATATCTCACTGGAAACCAAGGTTAAATGTTTATAATATAAAAAAACATTCCTGAGTGAAGATTATAAAGAGTCATTCCTCCTGTGGTCTGTCCTCCTGTCCTCTGTTCTTCTGGCTGCTTTGTCTTTGCCAATAGAGAAGTTTCCCCAAAAAACATAGCGGAGATGGCTGGTTAAATTAGGTTTCCCACTTGTTTACATGGCCGTCCTTGTTGAACAGGCGTATGGGGGGCTGTGGCTCAGTAGTACAGCAGGGTCGGCCTTCAATCAGTGAATTGGCGGTTCAAGCCCCGGCTCTGCTAGTCCATGTTGATGTGTCTTTGGGCAGACAATTAACCCCAAATTGCTCTTGCAGGTTGTCCCTGGGTGTACGAATGGGTATGAATGATTAGATCAGGTGACACCTTGCATGGTGTATGAGTGTATGAATGGGTATGAATGGGTGAATGATGACATGTAGTATTAAAGTGCTTTGAGCGATCTGAAAACTTGAAAAGTCCCATACAAGTACAGAGCATTGTTAAGTATTTACTTTTTACTCGCAAATATTTTATTGCAGGTACAGTAACAAACTTAGTCGCCGTCAACTCGAGTATCCTTCACATCACCTGGTTCACTTAACCACAGCAGCCTCTCTGCTCGCCCTCCGTCTGTGTGTGTGTTTGTGTCTATGTGATTATGTGTGTGTAGCTGGAGGAGCTTAGCCCGACAGAGAGAACAGAGCAGATGTGCTATGCGGTGTGATAATAAATGGCATCAAAACATTAAAAAGTACTAATACAAACATCAATAAAAGCAGTGCTTTACCATACTACGATCATGAATTATTAAGCACCGGGCCCGTTTAACACCGGGATTCGGAATGCATCCCTACCTTCAGATAACGTTAAAGCACAAAAAGCTCTCGTCAGAGTCAGTGTCCATTAGTGTTTTCCTGTTCTGGGCTGCTGTAGAAACATGGCGGTGCAAGATGGTGGACTCCATTGAAGGCGACCTGCTCCCTACGTAGGTATAAATAGATTTTTCTAAGCTAAGCTAGTTTACACCCCTCCTTCCCTTACCCTCCATCCCTTACCCTCATCCCTTCTTCCCACGACCCCTTCCCTACATCCCTTCATTCCTCGACCCCTACCCCTTCATCCCTCGACCCTTATCCCTTCATCCCCTCATCCCTCCAACCCCTTCCCTAACCCATCGCTCTGACTCACATTCGTAATAAATCAGTCATAACCTATCTCGTGATAAGCGTGGTCTTTGTTAGTGAAATGAAGTTTTAAATAACGTAGTTCGGGAACAATGACCACGCCCTGAACACCTAATTGTCTCTGCACAAAGTATTTAAGCATGACGGATCCATCCACTTCCTCCTTGACTCTGTTTCCTCATCCCTCCCCCCAACCCTTTTTTAAAAATTATTTTTATTTCTTTACCATTCATCTTTCTCCCTCTTCTCTCCTTCCTTCTCTCTCTTTCACAGGATTACAGGAACAATGGGGGACTCTGCGCCACCTGACCTTCCGGAGAGACAGCCCCCACCCAAGAGTCTCCAATCCCCCTGTTCCTGCCAGCCACCGGACACCATCTCGTGATAAGCGTGGTCTTTGTTAGTGAAACTGAATTGAATTGAATTGAATGTCCAGTCAGTATTGATGGTAAAAGCAGGCCATTGAAGCAAATATTCCTCAGTGTGTGTTATATTGTGGCACTGTGGAATTGCTTTCAGTACAAACGTGTTGAGAAAACAGCAAGTCCATGTATGACCACCCTAGACTAAGGTTAGCTACTTTGTCAGCCAAAACATAGCGTTTGGTGACAAAAATTCTCATTTAATAGTCATCTGCCCTCTGGGTCCTGCTGTTCTTTGTTGTCTTATCCAATTCATCTTTCGGACCTTCATTAATTTGAGGAATAAAACTTTCATGCAAAGTAACACACACAAAGCTCGCTCTCTCTGGGTTTGTGACAGAGCAGCATCTAAAGCACAACCTCCAGTTACCCGGAGGCGGAGAAATCCAAGCTGAAACAGCTTAGATTTACTTCACTGTCACATCACCAGTATACAGAAGAACAACAGATTTTGCAGGTGCACCCCAGAGACACAGAAAACCTCAGTAGCATTTTTTTAACACTATACCTAAATCTGATAGATAGAAATAAGGTTTAAAATCTGTGAAACGTGGCTGTACCTGGACTGTGGTTGTGCCTCCTGCTGTGGCCCTGCTGACACCAAATGCTACTACCATTATTATTATTATTAGTCACATTACTATTACTATTACCTGTACCATTACGCATATTAGCTTTGCTTCCACCCTGAAGCCCTTTTTGCTTTCTCGCCTCGCAGGTTTCCACGAATCGTTGTGGTCCCTGAACCGTGGTCGTGCCTCCTGCTGTGACCCGGCTGACACCCACTGCTACTTCGATTATTATTATTAGTCACATTACTAATACTATTCCCTATATCATTATTTTAATTCCACTATAGTCATTGCTGCTTTTATAAGTAGTCTTAATTTTTCCCTTCGCTATTCTGCTTACTACTCTTATTACATGAATAATTTATGTCATATACATTGAATGTGTTGTATCTCTGTTATGCTGCTCATTCTGTACACATGACATCTATTGCATTCTGTCCATCCTGGGAGAAGGATCCCTCCTCTGTCGCTCTCCCATAGGTTTCTTCCTTTTTTCTCCCTCGTAAAGGGGTTTACGAGTTTTTCCTCTGTGAGGGTTCTGGGACAGAGGATGTCGCATGTGTACAGATTGTAAAGCCCTCTGAGGCAAATTTGTAATTTGTGATTTTGGGCTATACAAAATAAACTGAATTGAATTGAACAGAATTTTCCCTTTAATATTGAGATATTTCATCAAAATCACTTTTGACTACATGTCTCATTTACAATTTCACCCCCAAAAAATAAACCATATGCATTAACCAGAAGCTTGTAAAGAACATTTCTCAAAAGTGGGAATTAAACACAAGACCCACATATTGTGCTTGAATGAACAATGTGGCCGAGTTTTGTTTCCCATAACTGCAGTAAATTCAGTCGTCATGTTGGGATTACCTGGAACTGTCCAAGAGCGTTGCTGTTCACCAATGAAGAATTTATGAAAATAAGCTAAAACATAAGCTATAACATTAATTAGACAGAGACAAAAGTCTGGGTGCGGCAGCTGATCTTTAGTTAACATTGAACAGCAAGTGTGCCCTCTAGCGACTCTTATATGTAATGCAGAATTGTTGTCAACAGGCGTCATCAAGTGCTGGACATAGTGGACAAATAACAGCGTCTGTATGGCCTGAGGCGCCTAGAGAAATTTGGTCTGAGGCCCCAAATCCTTGAAGACTTCTACCGGGGCACTATAGAGAGCCTTCTAACATTTCTGCTTCATCACCTGGTATGGCACCACAAGTGTGCAAGGCCCAGCACAACACTGAATGCCAGCTGCCCAGCCCACAGCAGCTGTACACCCAGCGGTGAGTCAGGAGGTCCCTGAGGGCCATTAAGAACCCAACACCCGTTTTGGACCTGCCAGTACATGATCACTGGATGGAAATTCTTTTCTCTCAACTCTTTAGTCTTGTTGGTTTGATGGTTGGGGTTGGTGGGGAGCTTAATGAGAAGTTCTGCAGGATCAACCTTGTGGGACATTTCTGTAGGACAGCAGGAAGCTGTTCTGCTGTTGGTGGAGGTAGCCCTGTCCCTGTGAAGCCTCCAAAGCATGTTACAGGCTCTGAGCAAATTATTGGATGGCAAAATGGAGCTATATAAATGTGTTGCACTCCATTTACTGAATGTCTCTCATTCTTGTGTTATCAATCCCAAGTTGGGATCCCAACATTCAACCCAGTTTCTCGATGGTTTATGTGTTTAGGTAGATCTCATATTGACACCTCTGGCCATTTACTATGTGTATCTACTCTCACCTGGAACACCCTCTCTTTGAATGGGCCAGCACAATCAACATGAATGCGTTGCTACAGTTCTTTTGGCAATCCCACGGATGGAGAGGGGCTGGTTAATGCAAACTTGTTGTTCTGACTGCCTCTTCAATTTACTCATCTAGTCCAGGCCACCAGAAGTAGCTTCTAGCAAGTTCTTTCATGCAAACTATCCGAGACTGACCAACATGCTCTGCTGTAGTAGCCTTTTCAGCAACACCTGTAGAATAATCACTGTGCTTCCCCATAGGAGAGATTCTGTTTGTGCAGAGTTTTCTCTCCACAGCCACTTCATCCGATGATCATGACATCCAACAGCACCAAGTCATTCTGGGTGTGCAGTATCACTTGAGCAGAAGTAATGGGTGCTTCCTCCACTTAGCTGAAGGAGAAAATGTCGGCCTGCAGCAGCCCACAATGATCAACATGTAGGGGAAACCAAGAGAGTCCGTCTGCATTTGAATGCATCTCAAACTTCCGGAGCTTGCTGTCATGAAGCTTGGCAGAAGTTCCGTCAAAGAGACTCTCTATGCTCTCTTTCATTCATAAATTCTCTGTCCCCTGCTCTCCAGCTCCTACTCCATAAGCTTGTTCACTCTAAATTTAACAAACCACATTTCGTCACTGTGTCCCTAAGCTTTGCTTTCAAACTTTACAAGTGTTCTCCTCTCTGGTGCCACCACTTCCAGTCTTCAGACATTTTATTGTGCATTTTATATGCATGTAATACATTTATAATTCACTCGAAATAAATTCTCTCCTGATTGAAATAGGTGTGAGCACACAACACAAGGCCTATCTTTGCATTCAATTCAATTCAATTCAATTCAGTTTATTTTGTATAGCCCAGAATCACAAATTACAAATTTGCCTCAGAGGGCTTTACAATCTGTGCACATGCGACATCCTCTGTCCTTCCCTCACATCGGCACAGGAAAAACTCCCCTAAAAAACCCCTTTAACAGGGAGAAAAAAGGAAGAAACCTATGGGAGAACGACAGAGGAGGGATCCTTCTCCCAGGATGGACAGAATGCAATAGATGTCATGTGTACAGAATGAGCAGCATAACAGTTCTTAGATACAACACATTCAATGTATATGACATAAATTATTCATATAATAAGACTACTTATAATAACAGCAGCAATTATTACAGTAGAATTATAGCCATGAAAATAGGGATAGTAATGTGACTAATAATAATAATCGAAGTAGCAGTGGGTGTCAGTCGGCTCACAGCAGGAGGCACGACTACGGTCCAGGTACCACAACGATTCATGGAAACCTGCAGAACGAGAAAGCAAAAGGGCTTCAGGGTGGAAGTAAAGCTAAAATGCTTAATGGTACAGGTAATAGTAATAGTAATGTGACTAGTAATAATAATAATGGTGGTAGCAGTCGGTGTCAGCAGGGCCGTAGCAGGATGCACATCCACGGTCCAGGTACAGCCACGATTTATAGAAGCCTGCGAAGCGAGAAAGCACAAAGACTCCAGGGTAGAAGCAAGTCAATAAGCGTAATAGTACAGGCAATAATAATAGTAATGTGACTAATAATGATAGTGGTAGTAGTAGTGGGTGTCAGCAGGGCCTCAGTAGGTGGCACGATGACAGTCCAAATATAACCCCGATTCCTGGGAACCTGCGAGGCGAGAAAGCACAAGAACTCCGGGGAAGAAGCAAAATCAGTAATGTGCATAAATAGGAGATTAATACATAAAGAAGGAGGGAGAGAAGAGGAGAGAGGAGCTCAGCGTATCCTAGGTAGTCCCCGGCTGTCTAGGCATATAGCAGCATATTTAGGGGCTGGACCAAGGCGAACCTGAACCAGCCCTAACTATAAGCGCTATCAAAAAGGAAGGTCTTAAGCCTGCTCTTGAAAGTGGTGAGTGTGTCTGCCCCCGGACTGAAACTGGAACCTGGTTCCACAGAAGAGGAGCCTGATAACTGAAGGCTCTGGCTCCCATCCTACTTTTATATACTCTAGGAACCACAAGTAACCCTGCATTGATTGAGCGCAGCTCTCTAGTTGGGTAATATGGAACTATAAGTTCCTTAAGATAAGACGGTGCCTGACCAGTTAGAGCTTTGTAGGTAAGTAAAAGAATTTTAAATTCTATTCTTGATTTAACAGGGAGCCAGTGCAGAGAAGCTAATACTGGAGTAATATGATCTCTTTTCTTAGTTTTTGTTAGAACACGTGCTGCAGCATTCTGGATCAACTGTAAAGATCTAAGAGACCTATTAGAGCAGCCTGATAATAAGGAGTTACAGTAATCTAGTCTAGAGGTAACAAATGCATGAACTAGTTTTTCTGCATCACTTTGAGACAGGATTTGCCTGATTTTCGCAATGTTACGTAAATGAAAAAAGGCTGTCCTTGAGATCTGTTTTATATAAGAGTTAAAAGACAGATCCTGGTCAAAGATAACTCCAAGGTTCTTAACGGTAGTGCTGGATGCTAGAGCAATGCCATCTAGAGAAACTATATCGTTAGATAATTGAATTCGAAGGTGATCTGGACCTAGTAGGATAACTTCTGTTTTTTCAGAGTTTAACATTAAAAAGTTACAGGTCATCCAGGTTTTTATGTCCGAAGACATGCTTGAAGTCTAGAGAACTGGTTAGTTTCGTCTGGCTTAATTGATAGATACAACTGGGTATCATCTGCATAACAATGAAAGTTTACTGAGTGTTTTCTGATAATATTCCCCAAGGGAAGCATATATAAAGTAAATAAAATAGGTCCAAGAACAGACCCCTGTGGAACTCCGTGACTAACCCTGGTTTTCATCGAGCTTTCATTGTTTACATATACAAACTGAGATCGGTCTGATAAATACGACTTAAACCAGCTAAGTGCGGTTCCTTTAATGCCTATTAGATGCTCCAATCTCTGTAATAGGATTTGGTGATCAATGGTATCAAATGCAGCACTAAGGTCTAGCAATACAAGTACAGAGACAAGTCCTTTGTCTGAAGCTATTAGAAGGTCATTGGTAATTTTCACCAGTGCCGTCTCTGTGCTATGATTCACTCTAAATCCTGACTGAAAATCCTCAAATAAACTATTGTTATGCATAAAGTCACAGAGCTGATTTGCTACTGCTTTCTCAAGGATCTTAGAGAGGAACGGAAGGTTAGATATAGGTCTATAGTTAGCCAACACCTCTGGATCTAGAGTAGGTTTCTTAAGAAGAGGTTTAATTACAGCTAGTTTGAAGGCCTGTGGTACATGGCCCGTCAGTAAAGACAGATTGATAATTTCTAATAAGGAGTTGCTAATTAAAGGTAAAACTTCCTTAAGCAGCCTAGTCGGAATCGGGTCTAAGAGACAGGTGGAAGGTTTAGACTTAGAAATAGTTAAAGTCAATTGTTGAAGGTCGATGGGAGAAAAGCCATCTAAATATATTTCAGGTTCTACAGCTGTGGATCGATCGGTACTGGTTGAGGGCAGTAGATTATAAATTTTTTCTCTAATAGTTAGAATCTTATCATTAAAGAAGTTCATGAAGTCACTACTACTGAGGTTTATAGGAATACACGGCTCAACAGAGCTGTGACTCTCTGTCAGCCTGGCTACAGTGCTGAAGAGAACCCTAGGGTTGTTCTTATTTTTCTCTATTAATGCTGAATAATAGGCTGCTCTAGCATTACGGAGTGCCTTCTTATATATTTTAAGACTGTCTCGCCAGACTAACCGCGCTTCATCCACATTGGTGGAACGCCATATCCTTTCAAGTTTTCGCGATATTTGCTTTAAATCGCGGGTTTGAGGATTATACCATGGAGCAAACCTTTCTTTTATTAGCTTCTTTTTTAGAGGAGCTATAGAGTCTAGTGTCATTCGCAGTGAGCATGCAGCACTATCAACAAGATGGTCAATCTGAGACGGACTAAAGCTAGCGTAGGAGTCCTCTGTTATATTGAGCAATGGTACTGAATAAAACCCTGAAGAAATCGCTTCTTTAAATTTAGCTACAGCATTATCAGATAGACATCTAGTGTAGAAACTTTTGCCTAATGGCGTACACTCTGGTAGAACAAATTCAAAGGTTATTAGAAAATGGTCCGATAAAAGAGAGTTCTGTTGAGAGACAATTACATTTTCTACTTCAATACCATAAACCAGAACAAGGTCGAGGGTATGGTTAAAAGAGTGAGTCGGTTTATGTACACACTGACAGAAGCCAATAGAATCTAGTAATGAACCAAACGCAGTACTAAGGCTATCATTATACACATCCACATGAATATTAAAATCCCCTACAATAATAACTTTATCTGTCTTAAGGACTAAACTAGATAAAAACTCTGAGAATTCAGATAGGAATTCAGAATACGCACCTGGTGCACGATACACTATAACAAATAAAATTGACTTTAATGCTTTCCCGCTCGGGTTTGAAAGACTAAGAACAAGGCTTTCAAATGAGTTGTAATTTAATTTAGGTTTAGGGTTTATTAATAGGCTTGAGTCAAACATAGCTGCTACTCCACCTCCTCGGCCTGTGCCTCGAGGAATATGAGTATTAATATAACTTGGAGGAGTTGATTCATTAAGGCTAACGTACTCTTCATGACACAGCCAGGTTTCAGTAAGACAAAATAAATCAATATGATTATCTGATATTAAATCATTTACAAGTACACCCTTAGATGACAGAGATCTAATATTTAAGAGTCCACATTTAACTGTCCTGTTTTGATGCACTGTTGCATCAGTTGCCTTAACTTTTATTAAGTTATTTTGTATAACTCCTCTTCTGTTGACTTTAAATAATTGAAGTGGCCGTGGGGCAGACACAGTCTCTATAGGGTTTTGGGTGGGTAAGTGGGTGGGTAACTGCTCCAAAGGAAGCGCAGAGAGGTGTGAAAGACTGCGACTCTGCTTCTGCTTCCTGGTCTGAACTCTGGGTCATGGATTAGGTCCACTAATGAACTGGGTCAGATTTCTAGAGATGAGATCCGCTCCATCCAAAGTAGGATGAATGCCGTCTCTCCTAATCAGACCAGGTTTTCCCCAGAAAGTATGCCAATTGTCTACGAAGCCCACATTGTTTGCAGGACACCACCTCGACAGCCAGCGGCGGAATGATGACATGCGGCTATACATCTCATCATTGACCAGATTAGGGAGAGGGCCAGAGAATACTACGGAGTCCGACATCGTCTTTGCGTACGAACACACCGATTCCACGTTCAATTTAGTGACCTCCGAGCGACGTAATCGGGTGTCATTACCGCCGACGTGAATAACAATCGTACGGTATTTACGTTTAGCCTTAGCCAGCAGTTTCAAATGGGATTCTATGTCGCCCGCTCTGGCCCCGGGGATGCATTTGACTATATATATGTCGATTTCCATGTGCAGTGGTTATCCATCCAGCAGTTGAGAAGCCCAGTATCTTCTGGACCCCTAGTAACTGACAGCATATACACTGTTGCCTCATCTGATGAGCTGTTGCACACAGCCGTAGTTTGGTTTTGTTGTACACTGTGTACAGAACCTGCAGCTTTGGCCTTTTGTTGCAGTGTCTTGGGTTTTTGTCAATCTGTGGCCTTACTCCAACACTCTGCTGCAGAAGTTCTATTTTGTCACGTCTAGTACATTTTCTCTGAGCTCCCTTGACTTCAGTGGAGAGCTTGTCAGTTTATAATTTGCACTGAGCTGATGAATCTCTTTGGCAGTTAATTCCATGGACACACACTTTAATTGCTCCAAGGTAATTGCACTTTCTGTTAGCAGGCATTACTGAGCAGCTTCGTTACTGAGCAGCATCGTCACTGAGCATCTTTGCTCATCGTCATCACTTAGTTGTGTCATTTATAGTGTTTCTCCGACTCCAAGCTACAACATTAATCAGAATGAGACAGACAGCTTAGTGCAGTGGTTTAATCGTAAACAGCAAGTGTGCCCTCTAGTTACTCTTATTTCAGGAGTCATAGCTCTGAAGCCATCATTAGAAGCTGCAGTCTTAAAGTTAACATAAGCTGCAGTCTAACTCAGGACTAGGTCTTCCAACTGTCCCATATTAGCTGGGTTTTCCCGTATATTGGGCTAAATTGGTGTGTCCAATAAGAACCCTTCCTAGTCCTGTATTGACTGTTACTGTACTCTGATCAACAGAGGGCACTCATACAGATCCTAGATCTGATACAACAGTAGTATCAGATCATTTGCTGATCATGTCAAAGGTGAGCTTACCTCTCATCCAATAACAGGTCGCCTTATGTACATTTGGTAACAAAGATCTTCAAGGGAGAAGGCCAGGGAGGAGGCCGTGAGTTAATGAATGACAACCCACAACAATGGTGAAAAGCACAGGTGAACTTCTGTGTCTCATGCAAAATATACCTCCGTAACCAGCTACCAGTGTGGCATCTCAAATAGTTTTCGGCACTGCAGGAAATATTGTTTCCCCACAACGCAGTGTACTGCCACACAATTTTATCGATCAAATGATTTTCCTCCAGAAGAATCTTGACAAGCACAAGCATACAAGAATGTCTTTGCTGTGTATGAGGATTGATATTTATATATTGTTTTATATGTATATATAAGAATACACTTTTAATTAGGTTATTATTCACAGTTAAAGTGCTCCTTAACCTCTGTGTTGAGACGCAAGCCGAGGCCAGGCTGCCACTAGTAGAGCTGTTCAGAGAGGGGACTGAATGTCAGGCAGGCCGGAAGTGCTGATCAATCAAAGCTGACTTGGCTTTTTTGGGAGGGGGGCTTAAAGAGACAGCTGTGAACCAGAGAATCGGCAGTTTGATCCTCGGCTCCGCTAGTATATGTAAATGGTAGGGCCTTTTGGAAAGACACTTAATCCCAAATTGCTCCCAAAGTGTGTTCCTGCGGTGTATGAATGGGTATGAATTTAGAGTCCTGATGGGCATGGTATCTCCTCCAATCAGTTTATGAATGGATTTGAGTGGGTGAATGATGACATGTAGTGTTAAAGCCCTTGGAGTGGTCAGAAGACAAACGCTTTACAGTCCATTTACCATTTACTTTTCTATATGTTCATAATTTAGTGTCTGACTCTGTCCTAAAGGAGTGGTAGGCTTTTGGTTGTTTTATTGTTTTCAAATGTTAAAACAGTGCACAGGCAGGGCACACTTGACTGCTATCTGCCAGTGTTCAAAGTAGTGAACAAACAAGGAACCAGGATGAAGAGGTGACCTTTGTAGCAGAAGATTAGGAGGATGGGTGAGAAGGTGAAGGTACACCAAGTGGTTTGACAACCTTCCAAAATGACCTCTTACTTCAAAACAAGACGACGGCTGTGACAGAACTCTGACCGTTTACTCCAGTGAGCAGTGAGTGGGTCTGCGTTGTCATTTAGAGGCCTGACTGGAACGAAGGTCATTTTTGCATTCATGAAATAAAAACAAACTTCATTGTGGTACGGTTAGCAGTTACATTTTTCATTCTAATGTGGGTCAATGTAACGCACAGTGATTCAATCAGAAGTGTCAGCCTCATGGTGGTGCACGAGAAATGCCAGGAGATCACCGAAGTCAGTTGGATTTTGATGTAAGAAAACATCATGGTAATTAATTCAACAGTTGGTGAGATGCTTTAGTGTGGACCAAAGTGAGGGACTGGCAACCAGGTTTAGTGCCTGCTCTGAGGTTGATACAGAACAGAAACAGTTGAGTAATGTTAGGAAGAATTTGCACAATATTCCTTTTTGCATTGGATGAATGTAAGATTTATGGTAAAGTCAGACTCCAAATTCCATTAGCTATATGTACAGTAATACAGCATATTCAATACTAATTATTATTATTTATTAATATTGTTTATAACTGTGTGTGTTTCTTATGTAGAATATTGAAATACAACTGCTCTGTATGGAAGCCCATTAACCAAAATGTGATGAAAAAATAAAGATTATTTTAGTCATTATTATGAGAAACCTTATATCCTCATAATCATGACTTACTATCTCAGAATTATGATTAAGCATCTCAGAATCACAACTTAGTATCTCATAACTATAACTCAGCATCTTATAATTATGAATTAGTATCTCATTCCATAGGCATTGCGATGTGCAACCTGGTAACAATAACAATAAGTGAAAACTTGAACCTTAATTTTGTCTATGCACTGCTCAGCACTTATTTTCCCCCATCAAACATAGTGAGTAAATACAACCCTAGAAAACAGTACTTGGACAAGTCACCGATCCCATTACTAGAACTAGTCTTTGCTACTGCTTCCAACATACGTATAGTTGCTAATGTCAATATTACCATGACTATTTCTATTAGAGCTACAAGTATGAAGATTAAAAAAAACATTTGTTAAAAAACTCAACACATTTCACAGCATCAACATTTTATTGAACTAAGAAAAGGGACCATTGGCCCCATTACCAGTCTTACTGTAAAATGCTGGTTTGCATACAAAACTATTTACAATCAACATCATCCACACTTTCACACACTACAAAAACTGACAATTAAGTCGTTCTTTCTGTAATTTTCCAGACATTCACACAAATTTCACTTCCCTTCCATCCTGCCATATCATTGTGAATTACCGTATTGGCCCAAATATATAATTGATGGAAATCACATTTCAAGTAGTGGGGGTCGTATTATATTATACAACAAGATATTTACGTATTCACAACATCAGATTTTTTTTTTAGAATGGAAGGAGTACTGGTGTAACACCGGCTCCTTCACAGAGTGATGCATTATAGGTAGTTTGAAGCCTTAATGTTACTGGGTTAGTGATTGTCCTCAAGTCGAGTTAATTCTGTAAAGTGTTTCGTTAGTCTAGCTAAACTCTGACTGCTCATGTTACATGTTTAACTGCGACCGGGGCGTTCTCTTATAATCAAGGCTGTCTCAAATTTGGGCCAATACGGTATCTGAACAGGTATATGCAACATCTAAACAGCTGTGTGGTTCAAAGTACTGACAGTGACACAAGCCCTGCCTTTGCAGTAGTTGCTCTGAGGGTTTATATATGGGATCCCAATGAAATCATTTAGGTCTTTTAAATATGACAATGATATAACTCTTCAGCTAAGGAATTTCTGTTCACATTGGAGGTGAGAACACAGTGACGGATCTAAACACTATGGAACAGGAATAGTAGCAGTGAGCTATGGGAAAATTTAAAGTCAATAATTATTTTTTTTACAATACTAAACTGCCACTTGGGGGCACCGACGTCAAAGGTTTTCAAATCGGACCCATAGCAGCTTTAAAGCTTAATTATCAGCTCAAACCAAATTGGAAATAGAACCAAAATATAAAATAAATATCAGGAACTTTCTTTTTAACGAATCCAATTTTTTAAGCATGAGTGTCAGTGGTTCAGTAACCATTATTAGGTGTGATTTTGCCTGCAGCGCCACCAGACAGTTTAGCATCAAGGCTTTTTTCACAGACATTCCACATATTCCACAGCAGTCACTATCCTGAGATCAGTCTACTTTCTTTGGCTTGCGATTCTTCCACATGATAACTGCAGTGAAGGCTCCTGTGGAGACGAGAGCGGTATTAACTTCAACATAGACACGACACACATTGTCACACTGCGTTATCTTTTATATGTAGAGCTTGAGAGGGGTTGTCTGTGGGGTGCATATTTCAATAAGTGTGTGCTTTGTTTCAGAATGCATAACAGTCTACTCACCAATACAGAGGAGCAGTATTACTGCTGCAATGCCAGGCAGAATGACTGAGTACTCTCGAGGAAGAAAATACTTGTGCAGTATGTGATCATTGTCCACGAAAGGCTGGAAAAGGACAAAATCACACATCATTTATTTAATTTAAAAAATATATATTTGATCCTTTTGTGAAAATGAGACATCACTGTTGCTTAACCCTCCTGTTATGTTGTGGGTACTTTTTCAGTATGAAACTTCTTCTACTTGCCTTAATTAGTGTAATAAATGTTTAAAATAAAAATGGTTCATATCATTTATTTTTGAATTGGACAGAAACAAAAGGATGACAGCCCTGGAGGCTCTGGAACACATCCTTGATCATGACAGTGAAATAGAGGAAGATGTGTCAGAAGACGAAGACCATCTTGAAGTCAATTCAGATTATGATGATACTGATTATGAACCATCAGATGAGTAAATTGATATTCCTATTCCTCCAAGCAAAACATTCATGTCAAAAAATGGTGAAATACAGTAGTCATCCTCACCCAATATACTTCAGTCAAGACTGTCTGCCGAAAACATTATAAACAGTGCCAGGGCCAAACACAAACACACACACACACACACACACACACACACAAACACACACACACACACACACCTCGTTCATTGTGCTCATCTTTTGTAAATTTCTGTTTCTTAACACCATAAATAAACAAAAAATAAAGTTTACTTTCAATACAAATCCTTATAACTCATTTGGCTTGATTTTAAGTGACCGGGTCAATATGAGAAGAGGTGTTTCATCTCTATTTAGCTACATCACCCCATGAAAAAAAGTTTAAAAAAGGAAAAAATAAATGAAAAAAAGACATGTTATAGAAGACTAATGCAATTTATATCTAGGTTTTCCTAATGTACCTAGAAAATGGTTTGAACATGTATTTTTCATGAAAAAGAGTGAGTTATCCTTATGGAACTATAATCTGTGAGGGGTGAATAACACCATTCCACTAAATACTGATTTAATTGTTAGTAATGGTGTTGGTAACAAGGTACAAACTAAGTTTTATTGGGATTTTTTGGTTTCTGACAACTTTTGGATGATTAAACATGCACCGGGTCACTTTGAACCGGAAACATCATTGCTGTTACTGACAAATGAACATAACAGGAGGGTTAAGTGATTTTGACAGAACAATGTATTCAAGGGGACAGATAGGTGATGAAAACTTTAAGCAACAGGTTGTTTTACTAACTGCCTGTGTGGACACAGAAGAAAGGTTTTGGACGACATGGTTAAAGGTCGGAAACACAAGCCTTCTGTTGAAATAAGGGTCTCTGACTGGGATTTTAGAGACATAAACAGAACCTACCAAGATGATGACCCAGACAGAGTAGTATGTAAACAGCAGGAGGCTGAAGACAACAAGACTCATGCCAACAGCTTGATCCACTCCTGTAGCCTGAAAATAAAAATAAGAACCTGAGCAGAAAGCATTTTGGGGGTGTTAGATGTCACACTCATATTTGTTTTTTGGCTTAAAGGAATACTCTGTAAATATTCTAGTTTTGCGCTCTATACAGTTAGTATAACTAACTAAATAAGTAAGTAAGGTGACAATAAAATATAAAACAAAGCAGGAAAACTTTGAGAGGCTACAAACAACATTTCTTTATTTAAAAATTACTTTAACGAAGAATCAATTGTAAAAAAAATAGTTGCAGATAATTATTTTTTCCATCTACTAATCAATTAGTTGACTAATTGTTGCAGCTCCAATTGTTATCTAAGACTTTGATATCCCATTGAAGATAGCATACAACTGTTTTCACAGGAGTAGTACTCCTCCTGATTAGTTAGCTGTCCTTTAACTGTACTGGTTCCTCCTATAAACAAACCTTGACGATAATTTAGTGTGTCACAGAGTAGAGTAGTAAAATGGTTTAGAAATCATCTGCTTCTGTTTGAAGTGGCTGGGCGGATGGATTGAAAAACACCTTTATTCACCTTCACCATGATGTACAAAACTGGTGCCAGGAAAGAGAAAATAAACTTTCCAAGTAAACAGCAAACACACCATTTAATGAATGTGACAAACAGTCAATCCATCGGCATTGTGTTGAGAACTGAGAATGATTCTGTACTTAGGAAATAGCACATTTGTAATTGCAGAATATCTATCAAAATGTAGGATTAGATTACCACTCTCTATATAATATCAGTTCTATGTCATTTACCCTCCACTGACTGAGAGGGAGGGGCTTTGACTGCCCTGCTCTCATACGTCAAGGTCTGCTTTGTACAGAGAGCTTTACCAGACTCTATTCAAATGTCGGTCAAATAACAGTTGATTTGCTTTTTTTTGCAAATATATGCATGTCGTACAACATCAGATAGATTTGGTTTGAGAATAAAAAAATCCTGCATTGTAAATTCGGCGTGTAAAAAAGAAATTTAAGCCATCAAACAATTCATTAAAAACCTATTAGTTTCCACGATTGACTGGCGAAGGAGCATTTGGGATAACCTGTTTAAGAATTGAAAGAATCGTCTTCTGAAGCTGTTTACAGGTTTTGTAACTTACATGTGCAAGTCGGGTATTAAATTGGCTAAAACGTCACAGCAAACCGGAGACGAAAAGCTGACGTAAATAACAATTGCTTTTACGGCAACTGACGTTAATGTTACCGAGCTTACGCTATGCTAACATGTTTCTCATAGTCATAACCGTGAAGAGAAGCTAACGCTGGTTAACTATGCGTTGACTGGGGAAGCTTCTTTATCGGATGAAACTGACTTTCATTCTACCATTTTATGAGTTATGGCTTCAGAGAGCCGCCTTTATGTCATTTGTTTAAATTCAAGCAGCTTATCTCTCTTACCATTTCTGTTTGCTGACGTTTTCTGCTGTTTTTCTTCCTTCTGACAAATACGGCTGACAAGATTCATCTCAGAGTCTCTGCTGCCTCCTACCGGTTGACCTGCAAAACACACGATATAAAGATAATGAAGCCACTGCAACTTCATGTACGGTACATATAATATATATATATATATATATATATATATATATATATATATATAAAAAATGGCTCAGCTAATCACCTGACTTGAATCCAATAGAAAATCTATGGAAAGAACTGAAGATCAGAGTTCATAGAAGAGGCCCACGGAACCTTCAAGATTTGAAGACTGTGTGTGTGTTTGTGTGGAAGAATGGGCCAAAATCACACCTGAGCAATGCATGCAACTAGTTTCTCCATACAGGAGAAGCTGTCATTACCAACAAAGGCTTTTGTACGAAGTATTAAATACATTTCAATAAGCGTGTTCAATACTTTTTCCCTGTGTCATTCCATTTTATTGCACATAACTTCATTTTTTGAACTTATTTGTTTTGTCTTCTTTGTATGTATGGATTACTTGGGTTGTTACCGACATCTGGTGAAAATTTCATGTCAATAGCACCTTTAGAAATATATTTACTGAGAAAAATGGTGACGTGTTCAATACTTATTTTACCCGCTGTGTATATATACAGCTCTGGAAAAACTCCACTCCAAATTTTTCTTAAGTCAGCATCTCTACATGTATGGCAGCCATTCCATTCCAGTGTCTGTTGAATTCCAATACAGGCACACCTGATTCTACTTAATGAGGTACTGTACCAAATCTTATTTAATGAAGAAAAGTATAAAAACCAGTGCTGTGGTCATCACTATCCTCTTGCAATAGGACCAGCTGGATGGCAGAAACAGTGCTAGTAGTACCTCAAAAGTAATTGGAATAAAAAAAGTGACTATTGACCATGCCAAAAGAGTTGAAAAGAAAAGTTTTGTATGAGGAAAAGAAGGGTTCAATTCTGGTTTTACTGGCAGAGGGATACAGTGATCGTCAGGTTGCTTCCATCCTTAAAATTTCAAAGAAGGCAGTTCATAAAAACAAGGTCAAGCAGCAGACATTAGGGACAAGGCTACAGACAGACGAAAACGACTCTCCACTCACCGGGATGACCGCCAACTCATTGGAATGTCACTCAACAACCGTAGGATGACATCAAATGACCTCCAAAAAGATTGGCAAACGGCAGCTGGGGTGAAGTGCACGGCGAGGACGGTTAGAAACAGGCTCCTAGGGGCAGGGCTGAAGTCGTGCAAAGCTAGAAAAAACCCTTCATCAACGAGAAGCAAAGAAGAGCCAGGCTGAGGTTTGCAAAAGACCATAAGGATTGGACCATAGAGGACTGGAGTAAGGTCATCTTCTCTGATGAGTCCAATTTTCAGCTTTGCCCAACACCTGGTCGTCTAATGGTTAGACGGAGACCTGGAGAGGCCTACAAACAGTGTCTCGCACCTACTGTGAAATTTGGTGGAGGATCGGTGATGATCTGGGGGTGCTTCAGCAAGGCTGGAATCGGGCAGATTTGTCTTTGTGAAAGACGCATGAATCAAGCCAAGTACAAAGTTGTCCTGGAAGAAGCTTCCTTCTGCTCTGACAATGTTCCCCAACTCTGAGGAGTGGTTTTTCCAGCTCCATGCCACACAGCCAGGTCAGTGAAAGTGTGGATGAAGGACCACCAGATCAGAACCCTGTCTTAGCCAGCCCAATCTCCAGACCTGAATCCCATTGAAAACCTCTGGAATGTGATCAAGAGGAAGATGGATGGTCACAAGCCATCAAACAAAGCCGAGCTGCTTGAATTTAGTATTCAAGCAACTAGTTAACATTAGTATTGTGTTGTTTAAAAATGAATATGAACTTGTTTTCTTTGCATTATTCGAGATCTGAAAATGCTGCATCTTTTTTGTTATTTTGACCAGTTGTCATTTTCTGCAAATAAATGCTCTAAATGACAATATTTTTATTTGAAATTTGGGAGAAATGTTGTCAGTAGTTTATAGAATAAAACAAAAAAAATAATTTTACTCAAACACATACCAATAAATAGTAAAACCAGAGAAACTGATCATTTTGAAGTGGTCTCTTAATTCTTTCCAGAGCTGTGTGTGTGTATATATATATATATATATATATATATATATATATATATATATATATAGTGTGTGTGTGTATATGTCCAACTGGTAAGAGGCCCCGGGGTAGACCCAGAACACGCTGGAGGGATTACATATCTCATCTGGACTGGGAGCGCCTCGGGGTTCCCCAGGAGGAGCTGGAATGTGTTGCTGGGGAGAAGGACGTCTGGAGGACCCTCCTTGGCTTGCTGCCCCCGCGACCCGCCCCCTCTGTGTGTTAGTATCAGAGCTTCTCTTTCTTGGCTGACAAAGCCAGCCGGCTGCTTGCCTTTTAGTGTATGTTAGTGTGCCCCACTGGTTAGCCGTGCACTGCTCTCATAGGGCGTGTATGGCTGATAACAACATCACAGAAGCATAGCGCCCGAATAAGGGTTCCCCCTAAGGTAAGCACTGTTAGCTCTATCAGCAAGTTTGTCGTAATTTGTACTGCCAGCACTGTTGGCGCCATTAGCTAAATTCCGCCGGCTCAGGCATCACCATTTTGAGAGCCGTTGAGAGGAAATCAAAATGCTCCCAATCTTATAATATACACCTTTACGTTAAGGTCCTTGACCATTTTCAGATTTTACTTTTTTCTATTCTAATAGGCTACACATTTCCTAGTGTATAATAGTAATAAATATAATAATATTATTCATATTCATGTCATATTCATCACAATAAAGTATTTATGTAGGATCTTTTAAAACACGGTTACAAAGTGCTTTACAATAAAAAATTTGAGAGTCAGATCTCCTCCGGCAGGTCCTTCCACAGTACAGCCCTGACTGCAAGGCTCTCTCATTGTTGTGTGAAATTCTAGACTTTGGAACAACAAGGTACGACGCATCTGAAGACCTCAGGGTGCAGGAAGGGACATGGGTCAACAAGAGAGATGATGAAAGCAGGATGGAACTATTGATTTAAGAGGTCTGTTCAAGCTGAGGTTTTAAACGATAATAACACCAAGTTTTCTGCAATGCTGAGTTGTTCATTGGGCCAGAGTGCCAAGACTGTTTGATATTTAGGTGTTTGCACTGTCTTGACCTATGACCAATATATCTCTCTCATCAGCATTAAGCTGCAGGACATTTTGTAAAAATCCACTTACAGATATCATGAAGGCAGTTTAGCTGGTTGACAGGGTTCTGATGGTTGTTTACAGTGTCACAGCTTAGATAGATCTGAGTATCATGAGCTGAACATTTAAATTGATATGATGTCTGTGTGGTCAAGAGGGAGAACGTAAATGGAAAAGAGAACTGGACCCAGCACCGATCCTTGGGTCACCACAGTGAACACATGTTGCCACTGACCTGGCATCAGCAATACCAACGCAAACGCAAATGTCTTTTAGGTATGACCTAAACCATTGCAGAGCAGTGTCGCCGATACTGTCCAAAAGGATAACAATTGGAGTTATGGTCAGCATCAGCTGATAGCAATAAGTCCTTTTGTATGGTTTGGATTGTTGTGTTTGGTTTGTTTTGTTTCTCTCTCTCTCTTTCCCCTCTGTGTTTTTCCTTTCCCTGCAGTGTGTGTGCGGCAGCAGGCCTACCTGAGTTTCTTGCTCGGTTTCTCACTGCTCTCCAGACGCCTTTCATCCCTCATGCCAGCCTGCTTCCTGCCGTCGCCACCGGTACTTTGGGGGGTTTTTTCCCCCTTTTTTCGCTCATTTGTGTTAAACTGCTAAAATATTTAAGAAAGACCCCTGAGTCTGTCTCCGCCTTTGTTGGTCCATAACACTAACCAAAACCATAACACCTTTAAGACAATAAGAACAATAGTTTCATATGTTTTCTCTAAAACCTGATATCATTTTTTCTTTGTGTGCTAAAACCTTAGCTAAAAATGGGAGCCAAGAAATAGGTTTAAAATTGTTAAGATCAGCAGAGTTGGCCTTTTTAGAAGTACTTGAACAGAGTTTTTCTTTTTTTAAGGAAACCCATTAGCCCTGTTTGACCAATCACTGTACACCCCTGTTTACATGTTTAATACATTTGCAAACATTTCCATGAACATGTTTTCA
The DNA here is from genome assembly GCF_027596085.1 of Anoplopoma fimbria. Classification (NCBI taxonomy): domain Eukaryota; kingdom Metazoa; phylum Chordata; class Actinopteri; order Perciformes; family Anoplopomatidae; genus Anoplopoma; species Anoplopoma fimbria. Next base: position 9,183,404 of record NC_072462.1, on the reverse strand, counting down.
CTTTCTCATCAAGTGTAGTTAAGTGTAGATTGATGGTAAAAATGCTGATTTTATCCAATTACATCAACAACAGAATACAGTGTGCAAACCGTAAAGGGGTTTGAATACCTTCTGAAGCCACTGGCTGTATTATCTTGCATTTCTTGTTCATTAAACTCACAATCTTATGTTAATATTTTTATGGTTATAATTTAATATTTCAATATATGAGGTGCATGTGCACCAACCGTGTGTATACGACAAATAAAAAATCCACATCTCATACAGAATGATAATTCCAGGCTTTACCATTTTATTCGGTATGCATGTTTTTGCAAATCATATTTCATTACTCAACACTGGCGCTCCTGTTATTAATAGGACAAAAATATAAACTCTTGATGTGACTTTCACGTGTAAGTAGAGAAAAAGGTTAGAGTTACAATAAAAAAGAAGGAAATCCTCCATTCACATGTTAAGATCCCAGTCTCTTCCTCACAGTGAGGCATACAGCTTATTGATTCAACACTGGAATTGGATCGCTACTCAGTATCGGTCGATGCCAAATGAGCAGGTTTCACTATATGGATCGAAATAGTTGTATTACTGCATCCTTAGTATTTCCCCAGTGGAGAGCTTGATGGAGCAGAGCAAAGATAAAAAGGTCAGTCAAACATGCTTGTCCTGCATGTGGTGGCACATTCACACATACAGTAGTATGAACAAAGAAACGAATATACACACACTGCAGAATGAGTACTGTGTGGTGAGCCTCTTTACTGTCAGTCCTGGTTCAATATGGGCTTTGTGCTGCTGCAGATGTGGGACTGACCTCACCACAGCCTACAGCCGGCTTACAGTATCATTGTTAGCTCTATACACAAAGTGAAACACAAACTATTCAACTATGTCTTGCAGTTCGTTGCAGCACCCTATCAAAGCAAAAACTGGCAAAACTACAAAGAGTTCTAGTTGAAGTTAAATCTTTTTAAATTTGTTTTTAAATACTGTACTTTAATGCTGCACTAATCTTTTTTAATTATGAACAATTGATCAAAATACAATATGTGGAATGTTAAATTGGTCCCCCACAGCATATTGTCACCAACTCTGCAGTTCCCAACAGCCTGCAGAGCTTTTTAGCCTCTTTAAGCTCATTGTTTTGGTTTTCAGACCCACAGACTATGCTCTCATCAACCAAATTTCAAGCAGGCAGCTGTTTTCAGAAAAAAGCACTGATAAACTGTACACTAAATGTGCAAACAGCACAAAGACATGGTTAGAGACTAGCTGGTGAACATAGTGGAGCATTCAGCAGCAAAGGAGACAGCCATTTTCTCAGAAGCTGGTCTAGACCAAAAACAGAGCTAAAAGAGACTAGATGAAAGCTGATGTTGCGCCGTGTTTTGCTGGATGTGTCAACTGTTTGCCAACACATCGGCAGTAACGACTTTATAATATCATAATGTTGGTGCAGAGAATGGACGGCCACATATGGCCAGCCATATGAATACAGGCTTTGTCTCATAAGAGCAACCTTTGACAGATTCACAGAATTACATTTGTCCTATAACACGAGCATTGATATGAAACAAAAACTGAAAAGACACTTAAAAACGGAACATGTCATATGTCATATTAGACAACTGTGCAATCTCCATTTTATTTTAGTGGTTTTTAACAACCCTTAAGAGAAAAAACATGTGCAAACTAGTATATTAAGTATGTATATACAGTGATCAAATGTATCAATATCTAAAAGGAGGATAAAAGTTTTTGTTTCAGTCGTAGGCTGATTTTGTCTCAGCCTGTCTCAAGGATGTGTGTCCTCAGTAAGAGCCTTGCATGCATCTTGTGTTGCATTTGGAGGGTTTTCATCAACTCGTAAAGCCAGGAAAGTATGATTTGATAAAATCATATAAAACCATATTTGACCCCTGTGGACTTCGATCAGAGGTTAAATCTATCACATGAACTGGACCAGTGAAAAAGCCGCAATGGGATGTAAACAATGGTAACAAGCAAAAACGTTTTTGTTATTAGCTCGAGGCATGGTGTCGACTGTAACATGTATTTATACATTATAATAGAGAATTCCAAGTTACATTGATATCAACTGTTTGCAGTCGCCCTTCATGTGTAAAAGTCAAGCACTGGGTATCATGGTCTGTCCTGTATTTTGCATGATAACCAGGTGCTTCTTCCTAATGGTAAACTCAGAAATGTTCAGTTTTATGAGTTGACAAGAGCCTTCTGAACACACCATTATTTCAGTGTTTCACTACAATTTCCACAATGTAGTGGTTTTCAGAGTATTGTAAAGTAATTGGTGGACTAAGCACTGGTCAAAGTTTCACTGGGTGTGTTTCAGACTGGTCACATGTTCAGTAATGCTGGTAGGAAGTCCCTCTACAGTAAACATGATTACTGCATCAGTCAGTGATTTATCAAAGATTATTTGTCCCTGTTTTCACTTCAGTAAAGACAATTTTAAGCTTGAGGCACATAAAAAATGTCTTATTCAGCATTCAGATGTGCTTAGCTCAACACTCTTATGTTGAGAGGCTTCAAAACCGTAGTCCACAAACCAATGGGTGACGTCACGGTGACTACGTCCACCTCTTCTATAGCGTCTATGGTTTACTCTGCCATACAGTAAGTCCCTGCTGCCGTGCAGGAACCCCTATTTCCATCACCACCTTCTCACCTGATCCTCATTTTCCTCCTCCACCCAACACTATACAGCGGGTAAAATAAGTATTGAACACTTCACCATTTTTCTCAGTAAATATATTTCTAAAGGTGCTATTGACATGAAATGTTCACCAGATGTCGGTAACAACCCAAGTAATCCATACATACAAAGAAAACCAAACAAATAAGTTCAGAAATTAAGTTATGTGTAATAAAATGGAATTTGTTACCGACATGGTGAAAATTTCATGTCAATAGCACCTTTAGAAATATATTTACTGAGAAAAATGGTGACGTGTTCAATACTTATTTTACCCGCTGTATATACAGTAAACACTGCCTGCATGACCTGATACACCGATTGATGACCCTTGGCTATTTTTGGACCTCAGTAAACAAGAATTTGATCGTACTGACTGTCTTTGTGTCATGCTTTTGGAAGCTCTTTGTGTTTTTGAGCCATTACAACTTTCACTCTTTTTAAAAAGAACTGTGCATATTTCCATGGGTGACTGTAGATAATGTCTGGCTTAATGAACCTACTGAACCAAAGACTGGTTTGACACACACCCAATAAAGAGGAAGTTAATTTTGCATTACTGTAAATCCTCAAATTGAATCCGGTGCTTTTGACATAAAAATTAATTTGACATAAATGCTCTCAAACTAAAAATGTATGTACATTTATAACCAGAACATAAGGTTAAGCAATATTAACATTACAACAAATATTTTATGGATGTAAAAGATAACAACATTGTTTAACAAGGAAAATCTGAAGTCCTTCCACCGACAACTTTTTAGTGGTCATTTACAACTGCATTATGTACCGAGGCCTGTATAAAAGTTTCCACAGCTGGCATGTAGCGCTGAAATGTAGCATGACAACTGTAAAAAAAAAGGACAAGGACAACTGAAATGAATTCAATGTGTCTGCAATTCAAGTCTCCCAACTGGGATTATAAAGTGAATTAACTGAACTGAACTGAATGTCCACACAATATCAATATAAAGGAGTCAATTCAGTCCTTTTAGGGTACCCCAAATTCCTGCTCTAGAAGTAACTTGTCATTAATTCCAGAGTGCGGATTGCTCTGGAATGTATTTTGTGTACATACATTAGGTATTTTTAGAGCACAAATGACTGATTCCTGTGCATGAGGCTCTGAAGTTCTCACTCGCTGTTGATTCATTCTGGTTCTACTTTGCTGAACGTTGCCAATGTTAAGTTGCCGCAATAAAACTAAACACTTCCCGCAGATGTTCTACAGTGAAACCTTCACAGGAAAGAGGACATAGTATTCCCCCTGGCAGTGTTTTAATGTAACACACATACGTCGAGGACATGTTAAATCTGCATCAACAGCTAACAGCAAGAACTGTGAAATAACAAGGCAACCAGGAGCGTGATCAGAATATTATGTAAATGTATTTACAACATAATTTAATATATAAATAGAGGCCTGGTTCTTTCTTAACTTGACGTAAAAAAGAAAAAGAAAAACAGGTGCTTAATACGGTAATCATATTTTACAGACCTCCCATCACCCGATTAAATAGTATCAAGGGTCCATATCCATATCATAGTAGTCTTATTTCAGACCATGTGCACTGCAGACAAGTATGTACATTCAGTCACAGACATTCGATGTATTCCTCAGTGAGTCTCGATGACCACCGGCTCAAAAATACCAGGTGTTACTCTGGGAAAACACAGAAACACACGATCAGTTGGATAAAAGAAAGTGGCTTGGTAAAAAGATACAGTAAATGAGTGATCCTGTTTAAAAGTGTGTACCTGTTGGAGAGCTGTGTCCCGCTGAGGGCAGTGGTCCCATCTTTACTGACAAACAGTCTCAAGTTGCTGTCTGAAGGAAAACGAAGAGGTGAAGTTACCACTGTGAAACACAAACATGGAGCTGAAACTAAACCCTGGCATCTTAAACTCTGTCCTACCTTCATTGTTGCTGCTGTCAGAAAAGTTCTGACTCTGGACAATCTTGTCCACAATGTCATCTGCATCAATGCGGGTGTCGTCCACACAGCTGGGCTGCCTCTCCACAGTGTCCTTCTTTCTCCTGTTGTTGACAAATAAACACCAAGAGAGAGAGATAAGATTCATATCTGAAATACAACACAACGCAAGAAGCAAAGGAGCAGAACCTTTACTGCTTCATACAGCATCCATCATTTTAATGGATAGGCGTTTGAGAAACATGTGATAAAAACTACAGCTGAGCCCTTTTATAAAATAAAAGTTTGTGAGCCATTTTTAAAGCTTTATGTAGCTAGACTATCACATCATTGACACATAAAGACAGACAACCATTCATGCTCACATTCACACCTAAGGGTGATTTATTCAATTCAATTCAGTTTATTTTATATAGCCCAAAATCACAAATTACAAATATGCCTCAGAGGGCTTTACAATCTGAATACATACGACATCCTCTGTCCCGGAACCCTCACATCGCCACAGGAAAACTCCCCTTGATGTAGAGTCATCCGAATCAGAATCAGAATCAGAATCAGAAGCTGTTTATTGCCAAGTACGTTACACATACAAAGAATTTGGCTAGGTGAGACATAATTCAAAAATATAAATAGGAAAATATACAATAATCAACCCAACTGCAGATGGGAAGTTGCTGTTTGTCCTGCAGCAGTGAGCGGATGATGGTATTGAATGCAGAGCTGCATGCTAAAGGGGGTCCAGGAGTGGGGCGGTGAGGGTTTTGAGGTGGGACAGGACAAGGTGCTCAAAATACTTCATGACCACAGAGGTCAGGGCGACCAGCCTATAGTCATTAAGTCCTCTGATCCTTGTTTTTTGGGGGACGGGGATGATTGTGGAGGCCTTGAAGCAGGCTGGGACGTGGCATGTCTCCAGTGAGATGTTGAAAATGTCTGTGAACACCGGAGACAGCTGATCAGCACAGTGCTTCGGGGTGGAGGGAGAGACAGAGTCTGGACCAGCTGCCTTGTGGGGGTTCTGCCTTCTAAACAGTCTGTGTGCGTCTCTCTCATGAATAGAGAGAGTAGTCATTGTGGTGGGGGTAGGGTGGGCTCTCAATTAACCTGCATGTCTTTGGACTGTGAAAGAAAGCTGGAGAACCTGGAGAGAACCCACACTGACACGGGCAGAACATGCGGTCTCAACACAGAAGGCCTGTCTAGCCCGGGAATCGAACCCAGGCCCCTCTACCTATGAGGCGACACTACCGTGCAGCCCAGGAGGCCTGATAAATTTGAAATCGTTGTAGCTTTGTTTGAATACAGTAGGCTTTTGTTTACACTGAGCTGTGTAACAAAACTAAAAGCTCTTGTCCTAAGTTTCTTGCTCCTAAACGATTATGCCTGTCAATAAAGTTAAAGTTGCGTAGGCTACATTTACAGACAGTGATGGTATTCAAATCCTTTACTGCAGTAAAAGTATCAATACCACACTGTGAAAATAGTCCACAACAAGTAAAAGTCCTGAATTCAAAACCTTCCTGAAGAATAAGTATGTCAGTATTATCTACAAAATCAGTATAAGTATTGATTGATCAGTAAAATGTTTCACTATTTTATCTGATGTTTCTGGATTAATATATATATAGTAGCTCCATGACAACAGCAAATGAAGTGGTGAGAGTATGAAGCTGTTCCATTTTGTCTTTGTACTGGTTGGCGTTCAGTCTGAGGTCCTTGCATGCGACCAACAGAACACTCCTCCTCCCAGAGAGGGAAGAATTCCTGGGAATTTTTGGCATGTAAGTTTACACACGCCTGAGATTCTACCTAAACCTTTATCAGTGTGATGGAGTTCAGACATGCCTCACAGAGAGATTAACTCGTGACAATCCTCAACCCCCTCACTTTTAAGACGGTGTTGAGGAACACATGCAGGAGCAGATATGTTTTGTCAAAAGCGCAGGTGTGTATCTACCTGGAGGATCTGGTGGACATGAGGGCTGCTGCAGAAGGTAGAGGAGGTCTCTCTGGTTTGGTGGTAGTGGCTTGTTGGTGTGGCTCGGTGGGGGTGGAGGGGGGTAGCTGGGAGGGTTGAGCCAACCCACAGGAGATACTGCTGCTGGAGGACGTGTTCCTATGGTGACTGAGGTCAGTCAGGCTGGAGCAGCAAGAGTGAGCTGTGCTGTAACCTGGAGAGGAGAAGAGAGGAGAGGAGAGAAAAGAGTAGCAGCGAGAAAGAGGAGGAAGGACAGGGGAGGAGAGGGGAGGAGAGGAGAGAAGGAGAGCAGTATCATTAACCCCCATTACTCCACACTGAAATACTAGCAGGCTTCGATTTGTTCCGTAGGAAAACCATTTCTGGTTCCTGAAGTTCCACCTGGAACCTTTTCAGAAAGTTTTATCTAGAAACAGCTGTGAAAGGTTTGACCCAGAGCCCATCTACATGGTTCCACCCAGAATCCTCTCTGGAAGTTCTATCCAGAATCTTTCCACCTCCCAAGGGTGCTAACAAGAACACACCCAGGGGGGTTCTAGTGGGTTCTAATAGTTTCACATTAAAAGTCTTCCAGTGGCTCTTGTTCCTGGTAAGTTCTAAATTAAAAACATCTACAGGATGTTTTGTTTCAATTACTGAATGATAACCATATATCTGTTAAGTTTTTTTTTAATTGCTTACACAAACATGACACATAAAGCACAATTCAAAACACTCAGAGAGCAAAACAACAGCTCAAGTCTCCAAACCTTGAAACGCATTTTCTGCTTGCACCCAAGTTGCAACTCAACAAGACACTTTTTGCAGAAACATTTGATACAGGATTCTGACACAAAGCCACTTATTTTCATTTCAAACACTGCCCTTCAAAATGCCACACCCGTGTATTTATTGATTTTGCAATGTGGATAGAAAAAGTTATTTATACCAAGAGACCCACCACAAGACCACCAGAGAACCCAACCCAACTCTCTCTGGTTCTTTTGCAGAGGAGCAAAGCACAGAGGGGCTTGTTGGAGGAGAACCAGAGGGAAGGGGAAAGGTATTAATCAGTATTGAACTCGCGAGCGGACGTGCTCCGATGTTCACACACTGAAAGCACACTGGCTTCCTATTAACCACTGAAGACATCGTCGACATGTCGCAATTTATGTGCAATCAGGAGCCAAGGAAAATAATTGTTTCTGAACGACTCAGTAGAGGGGGCAGATATGATGTGTAGACAAATAACAGAGTCTCAAAAAGAACTCTGAAATTGACAGGGAGCCAGTGGAGGGAGGCAAGTATGCTGGAAACATGTTCAATTTACAGGAACCAGTTAGAAACCAGTTAGAAACCAGTTAGAAACCAATTAGAAACCAGTTAGAAACCTCACAGCAGCGTTCTGCACATACTGCAGATATGAGAGTGAAGATTGACTGACTCCCATATACAAGGAGTAACAGTGATCAAGGTGAGTGGTAATAAAAGCATTGATTACTTTTTCACATTCTTGGAATAATAAAAAGGGTTTCACTTTTCGCTGCCAAACTTAATTGAAGATTCAAAGATTATTCCAAGGTTTTTTGCATACTGTTTCAGAAAGATTCCAGTGGGCAGAGCTTCTCAAACATAACACTGGTGGACTTTGGGGAGGGGGGTGGCAATTCGTTTAGCATCAAGAGCTTTTGAGACATCCGGTCTTTAATGTCTTGGAAACAAAACCCAAGGTCCCAAGGTTGGTCATAACACTCTCAGGTTGAAGAGCATTTTCTATCAGAGCATCCCTGGTCTTAGCACAAGGAAGTAAAAGCTCCTGACCTTGGTTGTAGCATGATGAAGCTCTCTGACCTGAGATCTTGCTGTGCTGGCTGGCATAGCTGGAGCTGCGGATATGACCAGTGTGCAAGGCCTCATCTGGGCTGGACACACCCTCTCCCTCCTCAGGAAGCCCTGCGGAAAACACACAGTACACACACACACGCACACCTGACTTCAGGATATGAATCAGAGACATTATCACGTCAATTCTAAAGACTATCTCTAATAGTGTCACTTTGTTGGCTTTAGTGGCATATAACTTTCCCTTGATACTTTCAAAAATTCTAAATCCGTGGGAGCCCCGATGGTTCACCTGGTGGAGCCACGGCTTGGAGTCTTGAATCCGATCCACGGCTTTTTGCTCTCTCCCTCCCCCTTTCCTGACTATCACTATTAAACAAAGTAAGAAAAACTCTTTCCAAAAACAGTAACCCTGTTCACACTTTATTGGATTTGGTCTTTTTGTGGGTTTTTGTTGACAATCAGAAAACCATAGAATAATTACACTGTTATCCTTCTATCGGTTTTGGATATCATTCAGATATGTGTATGCTAAATTTGAATTGAAAAAGAAACACGAGCAGTCATATGATCAGATCCCAGGTAAGAACAAGTATTTTGTATTACCATATAGTGCACACACAGTTTTTCCAAGCAATGAGGGATTATTATCAACAGGTGCATTCACTTTAAGGTTGCCCTCCACATAAGAAAATCCGTTGCCTCGGTTACAACATGTCTAACAGTCTGACCGCTCATGTTTCCTTCCCCATGACTTCACTCTTACCATGTCACTGTGTTCCCAAATCTCATAACTGAAATTTTTGAACTGCAAAAAATTTGACCCAAATTGTAATGAGTTTTTTTTACCCTTCAATTCCAGTTGGTTACGAAGGACACAGGGAACAATAATGCTGAGCAGTTACCTGAGCTACGTGCTGACGAATGTCTGGGTTTGAAGACTCGAGGACCCTCCACGGTGCCCCCCAGTGGCTGCATAGAGGAACCATTGCTCTCACCCTTACAGTCCAGCTGCAGGGTGGGGTCCTTCTCCCCAATGGAGACAGATTTGGCCGTGCTGGGAGGCCTGATGGTGAAAACACAGGTATAAAAAAGAAAATGACTACTACAAAAAGTCAGGAGCAGGTGCATGCTGGGATTCTAAATAAAAAAGGAAGTTAGATATGGAAGTTTGGCTGCTATTTGGCCCAATTATCAACAAGGTCAGAAGCGGCTGTGACACACTGCTCAAAGAGGTTATTAAGGAGCTTTGAAACACTTTGCATCAGAATCCTACTGAGTCATAAGTTCATCAAATCTGAACGCACAGTCATGATACACATCTTTTTAGATTCAGTGTGGCTTACACTCTCTGAGAAATTAATTATCTGTGATGTCCATAACAAGGCACTGAACTTGACATTATAGAAAGAAGACCCGAATCATGGGAAAACATGGCGTAGTGGGTGTTTGGGGGAGGGGGGAGGGTGTCTAACTTTTTTCTGAGGGGGGGCACAGTGCCAGGATCACTGAAATAGAGGAACTCACGTTTTAAAGCAGGGATCCCCAGACAGAAGAGTCATGCCAATTGTTACCTTAAAGAAAAAAGATGTTACTAAACCTTAGTGTTGATCAGTTGTGTGTGTGTGTGTGTGTGTGTGTGTGTGTGTGTGTGTGTGTGTGTGTGTGTGTGTGTGTGTGTGTGTGTGTGTGTGTGTTTGTGTGTTGTATGGTGTATTATCCCTGCCTTGAGGATAGAGTTGTCCTGTCGAATGTTTTTGGTGTCATAACCCTCCAGGATGCAGCAGCGAACTGTGGAGCCTGAACCAGCAAACTCTGCAATGTTGAGATCAGCAAATCCTAGCTGGAAACAGACAGACAGACAGACAGACAGACAGACAGACAGACAGACATATGGACAGAAACACATGAGAAAACAACAGAAAAGGTCAAGTCTGGTCCACTTCTTTTGTAGGAAGTGAATGAGGGGAAACAGAGTGAATCTACGTCGAACTCAATGACCTCCTTTAACCTCCTCATTCATGATTTTCTGCTTAGTCAGCACTGCTTCTCACCGAGGGGTCAGTTTGTGATGGTGGTGTGTGTGTGTGAACTTGTGTGTAAGTGTACTTCATGTCATTGTACATTCAATTAACATATGTTTGTTCCACAATTTTTTCCATTTGTGCTTTGAGTGAATCTGAAAATGACGTTAAACTCACTTTTTGATTTTGGACATTCCATGAGATTTCATCTTGTGCTCTTATCAGGTAAAAATGTCAACTTTGTACAAAGCTATCTGATTATTGAAGAAATTTGATCATCCTGTCAAGATATTGTCTGAACACTACTGTGCTCAATAGCACAGAGGATGACCAAATTACCCTTCAATCCAATCAAGTGTTAGTCTTTATTTGTTTTATTTTATTATTTAAAGCAGACATTTCAGAAAAGTGAGATAAAATAGTAAGTTCATTTTGGGATCACAAACTGCAGGTTACGTCCCCAGCACATCCCTCAAGACATTTACATTTCAGGATGTATTTGATCAATCATACAGACTGATGTCCTTTTTATTATGTTTTAACAGAAGACAGAGCAGGCATACAGCTTCAAAGTTCTATTGCAAACACATTACTCAACATGGAGTTGCCCTAGTAATTAACCTGGAAAGATTAAATGGTCCCTATCATCAGGGTATGACATGATAAAACTTTATTATGTAGCTCAAACAGCTGATTTTTTCTTTTTAACGACAGGACTGGTGCTTCAAGTTCAGCTGTTACTACACACACACAGACACACACAGACACACAATGTAGTAAACACTGCGTGATCTGTTACTGGCTACTTCTCACACTCATTACCTCTGACTGTGCCCTGTCACATGCCTCTGTAAAAAGACCTGTGAGGTTGACATGGCTGATATTTAACACAGCTTTTAAATCACTGACAACTCAGCTCTATGAACCAGAGTTCACAGGTCAAACACATTAGCTAAACAGCTCTGAACTGGATTAATGATGGGTTTGATGTCTTGTGTTTTTTACTAGTTGCTATTCACATCATCAGAAAATAACCTTACCTTTGAGAAGGCCTTTCCTCCTTTGAGCTCCTGGAGAGATAGAAAGCACAACAGTTTATCAGAACAGTCTGTGTCAGACTGCTAACACTGTTTCCACAATCCTATCTATAAACATATACCATTACATCATATGGAACCTAGGACAGGTGCTGTGGGACAAAACCAGTACTTTTCATCATGCAGCGTATAATCATTCCTGAATTATGGGTGGTGAGCCTTTAAATTATGACCAAGAAAAGCAAGAGAGGTGGCTGCTGGGAATTGTGGTTTACCTTACGTACAGAGACCCGGCAGATGCAGGGGTCCACCACCCCAGTGATCGGACTGGCACTCATTTTACAGACAAAAGAGAACTTCTTCCTCCATCGAACACAGTTCTGCTGCACCTCCTCCCTACACACACACACACACACACACACACACACACACACACACACACACACACACACACACACACACACACACACACACACACTCAGTTTAGACAGTATGGGTGACAAATATGTGTAAACAGATAGCTTGACAAATAAAACTCAATAATCCCTGGCATGTTCTAGGGTCCCTGTCTAGCGCAAGGCCCCCTGGACCCTGGGGCCAATGATCCTGGGGCCAATGATTCTACATTAATGGTCCACCTGATAATGTGCCAGGTTTACAGACTGCATAACATCAGACACAGAATATGATATTGTGTGGATTCTAATTTTAAGCAATTACATGGTGCACATTTGCTCAAATGATATGCCAGATGATTCCAATGTGATCTAACGCCATCCATCCATTTTCTTCCACTTATCGCGGTGGCAGCAGACTAAGGAGGTTGTTCCAGACGTCCCTCTCCCCAGCAACACTTTCCAGCTCCTCCTGGGGAACCCTGAGGCGTTCCCAGGCCAGACGAGATATGTAATTCCTCCAGCCTGTTCTGGGTCTACCCCGGGGCCTCTTACCAGTTGGACGTGCCCGGTACACCTCTAAAGAGAGATGTCCAGGAGGCATCCTGAACAGATGCCCGAACCACCTAAGCTTTCCCCTTTCAACGCGAATGAGCAGCGGCTGTACTCCGATCTCCCTCCAGATGTCTGAGCTCCTCACCCTATATCTAAGGCTGAGCCCAGCCCCCCTCCGAAGGAAGCTCATTGAGAGCTTAGCCTTACGGCTCAGCTCCCTCTTCACCACAACGGTCCAGTACAACGCCCTCAATATGCTGACGCTGCACCGAACCGCCTGTCCATCTCACGCTCCATTTTACCCTCACTCCTCACCCTGAGACCCCATGTAAAACAAAATAAAAACAACAATTATGCTCCCATAATCCCCGCAGGGGGAGCTCTATTTCTCAGGGGTACAGACTACAGTTCACTATGAAATCACCCAGATTCAACGGTGTTAGTTTCAGTGGCCAAGGGGGATTCAGCACGAGTCCGTGCAAGAACTACATGCCATTTGGTCCAAATGGCATCCTTGCTAAACAAACAAGCAATCATAGCTGTCCCAAGCGAGGAAGCTCAACAAGATTTTTACTCCCGTTACTTCCTCATCCTGAAGAAGGGGAGTTCATTCCTCCACCCTATTTTAGACCTCTGTCTGTTTAACAAACACTTACGCAAATACACGTTCAGGATGTTAACACACAAAGTACTCTGTCTTTCGATTCGTCCAGGGGATTGGTTTGTAACAATCGATCTCTCGGATGCTTATTTTCATATTTTCACATTGCCATTTATCCCGCACACCAGAAGTTTCTCAGGTTTGCTTATCAGGGCAGAGCCTACGAGTACCAAGCCATCCCGTTCGGGCTGTCATTAGCCCCGAGGGAGTTCAGCAAGTGTATGGAGGCAGCTCGGTCTCCGTTAAGGAACAGCGGCATCAGAATACTCTCGTACATAGATGACTATCTGATATGCTCCCACTCACGGGAGCATCAAAGATTCAGCTACAGTGATAAATCATCTCATGGATCTTGGGTTCAATATAAACTGGACGAAGAGTCGAGTAGAACCCGCACAATGTACAGAATACTTGGGTCTCAATATAAACTCCCTCTCTTATCGCATCACACTGTCGGAGGCGAGAGTAGCGTCTCTAACTCAGTCTCTCACTCGCTGGGTCGCAGCTTTGCGCCTGTGCCCACGCCGTCATCTCAGCCGCAGAGTGAAAATATCGCCGCCGTGCTAATAGTGCTCCGCCTTTGGGGAGACTCAACGTTTCTTGCGTCAGGTGTTCCACTGGGGGTGGTGTCATCCAGGGATACCTTGACAACGGATGCGTCCCTATCAGGGTGGGGAGCGACCATGTTGGGCAGAGCAGTGAATGGCACCTGGAGCCCGAGGCTGGCTCAGACTCACATACACCTCTTAGAGCTGTGTTTTGTGCACTAAAGCATTTTCTGAAATGTCTCCAAGTCCCTTCGAGCAACTCATGTCCCGGGCGTTTTGAACAGGGGTGCAGATCTTCTGTCCCGAGGAAACCGTCTGTAGGGAGAGTGAACTCTCCACCCGCAGGTGGGGGAACAAGTTTGGCAGAAATACGGCCAGGCAGGCATAGATCTCTTCACCTCGCAAGAAAACGCTCACTGTCCGCTGTTTTTCTCCCTGTCGGATGTGAATGTACCCATGGGGGGATGCGCTGGCGCACTCCTGGCCAAAAATGCTGCTCTATACATTCCCTCCTCAACTCTAGCCAGGGTTTGTCCTTAATCTTGATTGCGCCACGGTGGCCGTCCAAGCATTGGGTAACAGAAATAATACAGCTTCTAGCGGGCGAGCCGTGGCCTCTCCCCATATGCAGGGACCTTCTTTCCCAGGCGCACGGAGAGATCTACCACCCTCACCCAGACCGGATAGCGCTCTGGGCTAGATGAGAGATGGAACCTTAACACAGCAGGCCTGCCTCCATGAGTCAGACACTATTCAGAGTGCAAGGGCCTCCTCCACTCGTTCTCTTTACAGTGGTAAGTGGCGGCTTTTCGAGGAGTGGTGTGAGCTGAGGCACACCATTATTTTTCAGTGTTCAGTGGTTGACTTGCTGTGTTTCTTGCAAGAACTAGTAGATAAGGGCAAGGCCTTTTCTACAATAAAAGTTTATTTAGTGGCTATCTCAGCCTGTCATTTAGGCTTTGGGGCAGCATCCTTTAGTATGTCGTTTCATGAAGGGTGCACGCCGTAAGCTCCCTGTTTCCAGGCCCCTGGTTCCTCTGTGGGATCTGTTGGCTGTGTTGGAGGCCCTCGCTCATCACCCATTTGAGCCTATAGAGGCGGTGGGGATAAAGTTTATTTCACTTAAAACTGTGTTGCTCTTAGCTTTAACAACAGCAAAGCGTGTGAGTGACTGATAGGCTTTATCCATTCGCCCTTCCTGCTTGCAGTTTGCTCGAGGGCTCGCCAAGGTCTGTCTGCGGCCCAACCTGGCCTTTGTGCCTAAGGTGGTTGAGTCAGCCTACAGATGTCCCGCCAGGGGTTGTCCCACTGGATTGTGGAGGCCATATCTCTGGCCTATAGCTATAGGGGTTTGCAGCCCCCCCCCCCCCCAGGGTTTGAGGGCTCATTCCAAGGAGTATGGCCACTTCATGGGCCCTTTTCAAGGGTTTTTCAGCGCAGGGTATTTGTGCTGCAGCGATCTAGGCTACACATCACACTTTTGTAAGGTTTTACAGGCACGATGTCTCGGGGTCATCCTTGGCACATGCTGTGCTAGAGGCAACGTGCCAGAGTCCCTGTGATGATCTCTGCTGCATTGACACAGAAAGAAATCGGTCTAGAATGATTTGGGAGGGGCGGTCGACTGTGGAAATATGAGGGGGCGGGGCCCCAGCACAGTTCCACCCGTCTGTCAGTGACAGACGTGGTGTCATTGGAGCTTCCATAGTTGGTCACGCCGAGGCGATTCCCATAGTGAAACGACGTTAGAAAAAGAACCAAAGTTTACAAACATTGCTCTTATTTAATTGCAATATATGAATTAAAAAGATGCCGAAATAACGACACAATAATGTCGGATTTTGACTTCATAGTGGATTTGTATTCAATAAAATGATAAAATCAAACCACATCTTTTGATACTAGATCCAACTAAGTAGGATTACCTTCTTGACTTTTACGTGAAAGTGACTCAGGTGCTTATTCAGACATAAGACTGATGTTTTAACTTGGAATTCCATAAACGTATGACATGCATGTCATGTTTGCGAAGCCAGGGAGGGAAATGAGGACTCATGGGATTGATCCAGTGTGTCCCTCCCTCAGTCTATCACAGGCTTTTCTGAATATAGCAATGAATACAGAGCAAAGGTGAGCTATAACAGCCGAGATCAGGGAACTAATACTAAAGCTGTCAAGAGGGTTTACTAACTTCTCTAAACTTTATTCTCACAACACACACAGGCCATCAGCCTGCTTGGCTTGTTCCGACTTGGCTGATGCTATCTGTTCCTGCCCAGCTCATGCCAGAGGAAACTTTACGTGAGAATAGTCCAGCTCTCTACATGATCAGCATTTCAGTTAAACAAATCACACACACATATGCAGACTTAGTCCAACATTCTGGTTGTTCTACCACAGGAATAATTCTTGAAAATGTTTAAAACTGCAAAGCTTCAGGTTTTTTAGTGTCCCTCCCTCCCAATAAAGCTAAATTAAAGCTGCATTAACCTGCTTTTGGCGCAAAAATATAGTATGATCTTTTAAATTTGTTTCCTTTAGCATATCCAGGAGACACATACGTGTTCATTTGGAGGGCTGTTTGTGACCACCTGATTATCTCCAATAATCACTCTCCTTTTAGCTCTGGTTTGGACTCCACCAACTCCAACTTTGCCTGAGCAGGGAGTGTTTTCTTGTTTTTACGTCATCTTAAAGGTGACCTGACGTTTACAGCCCTTAAAACAACAGGTCTGGAGTCTGTTGGCGGCCTGGGAGGGGCAGAAAATGGCCAGACAGGTTCTGCCACTTCTTTTCTTACAGCCTAAGCTGCCTGCCTTCACAAACACACCATTGTACAAGTAGATACAAGCAATGCTTTCTCTCACAATGAAGCTATGCTTCTATAAGGCTAGGTCAAAGGACTTTCAAAGGACTGGCACAGTCTGACTCAGTGACCAATACATGCTTTTTAATTTCAGTGGATATTGATGGCTGATTTAAGAAATGATAGTAATAACCCAGAAAGAAAGTTGACAACAGAAATGTGGTAGGATTAGAGAGGACATGTCAGTGTTGAGAGTGGTGAGATGGACACAGATAGGTTTGTGTGATTGGACTATTATATGGTTAGTTACGACACCACACAGTTCCACACAGATCTGATGTTTTTGTCTCTTCAGTGGAATCATAGTAGCAGGTCTAAGTCACATACTGTACTGTATGTCTTTTGCTTTAACAATATATAATGTTCCACCTCAGGCAAGCATAAAAACTTTTTTGTTCTGGTGCTTTTATGCACAAATTAAAATTGTGCATAAAACAGGTGGATGGATACACACTTAATGTCAGGCTGAATGAATGCAGTGAAAGGAGGCAGTATTATACGGGTAATACTGGTATTGTCTGCATGGTTGGCTTTAATTGCTTTTTATTTTAAGTCCCTGTCCTTCAAGCTTCAATGTGTGAGAATAGTTTGGCATTAGAGGGCTGTAAACTACCCCAACTGTAACTTCACTACAGCGCCACCTTGGCACCACACAGCATCTGCACTTGTCTGCTTTTATTCGAAGCAAAAATTTACCTGTGTTGCATGCGTATCAATTTGTTTTCAAGAACACTAAAATCCTGCTACAAATGTCTTTGGGTTAAAAACTCCCACTTGACAAACTCTGTCCTCTTATTGGTTACTCTGTCTTTTTTTCTAGTGGAAGAATCTGAGGAATGAGAGAAAGTTGCAAATGAACCTGATATACGCACACTCACACAAGCAGACACAAGCAAACACACACACATCTACAGTTCAAACCTCCTGACGCAGACATTAAAATTTTAATCATTTGAGACAACATGACAGATGGTTTGTGTTTGTTTTTATTAGAGTATGTTAGCAGGTGTATGTCTAAGGTGATAGTGGCTTTAAGGTTCAACGTGGGATTGAGAGTGATGTATTGGCTGATCCCAAATATGCCAGTCTGTAATCTTGTGAAAGAGAATGTGAAGCATGTATGAAACGTACTTGTGTGAGCATGAAGTAGAGGGCTCCAAGTAAAAACTACAGAATTAGTAGAAGAGGGGTCAGCAGCGAGGGTTAGTGAAATTGTACAGTATTATCTTGAAACTAAAGAGAATGTTTGGAACATTAGGGAGGATTCATTTCAGCATAATAAGATGGTTATCAACTTTTACAACCATTGCCGTCAAAATGCCGGACAATGAGAAAGTCTAACACAACCACTGCTGCCCACCACAGTTGGCTACACTATAGGTCTATAGGTACAGAGCTGCAAAGTCAGATGGGCAATCTTGCTGCAGCAAGAACATCAGCTCAAGTCAATGTAAACAAAACTTGGTCGAAACCCAGTGTATGGCTAAGCCTGTCACAATCACTACGTTTGTCAGACCATATATTGACCCAGAAATGATTGTGATAAATACTAGTGTCATTTTAAACCACTTTATTCCACTGATTTAATGATAGTATTATAGCATAGGAATGGAAGTACACCTGTTCAAAGATCAAGGAATTTTTAATCCCTTAGAACAATCAGACATCGGAAAAACATTATAATATACTGTAATTACGTACCACCAATTATATATGAAACGACACCGCCAAAATAATAAATAAAAGGGTTTCTTAGGCTCTGTAAACAACAATTGCACTTAACTCAACATTAAAAATGTAACACACATGTAAAGAGATAGTTACTGATTCCTTTACAGCCAATATATTGTCAATCCAGTTTTGCAAGATTAGGATCATTTCTAAGAACAAAGTAACAACATACTAGCTATAAATTAGTTATAAGTACAAACCACACCACATACCTCTCTCACTCAGCTTGAACCCAAAAACCTTTGGATCGTGTTTTTGAAACCAAGTCCATTTTGACTAATTCTTCCAAACTTTCTGGTTGGTCATTATCCATCAAGAAAAACAGCATGACCAGAAATGACAGCAAAATGTGTCTCAGCATAGTTTTTATTCTACTCATTCAGTTTAGGTGCGGTGAAAAAAAAGAGTTTATACGCTTCTCCCAAGTCTTAAAATGGTAGGGAAACCCTGCTTATGTTAACACAACTAGCAATATCTTGTTCAGAAAAAATGTACTTACCCCACAAAATTTGCTTTTAACAGATGGTTGTGTTAATTAATTTATTGCAATGGTTAACATTTTGGGGACATAGGCTTATTTGCAGAGTTAAATGAGATTGGCACCACTTTATGTCTAAATATGTCTTAATATGAAGCTATACTCAGCAGGCTATAAGTGCTTAGCAGAAACAGCTAGTCTGTCCAGCAAAATTCACTATAAAACCACAACTTTTTACTTTTAATTTCTTCTACATATTAAAGAACTTTAGCTCAGACCATGGATGTGTAATAAGATGGCTCAGACTCCAGCAGGAACTCCGGCAGGGACCAGCGTGGACCGACCAGATCCTGCTTCACTGCTGCCTTCCAACTGCAAGTAAGCTGAAGTCTGGGAGCTTACAGATCTTAACCAGAGCTCATCGAAACACTGCCGCTTTTGTCCACAGAGGACACCAAAATTCACAAAAAGACAGAGAAAGTATACTGTGAAGGATCCTATTGATATAATCAGTCACTTGTTGTGTTGTGCTTTGAGGTTGGTGTTCTCTATTGGACAGATCTCCCAGATTGTCCATTGTGTAACAGTGCTCAGTGTCTTGGGAAACTCCTTTGTTCTATTAAATCAGGTGTGGGAGAGGAATTGTTTCAAGTGTTGCTGCTCTCAATTCCTCTCTGACTTTGCTGTTGGTAGAAGACGGACAGTATCACGACTTTCGGGATACCAGCCCCATTGCACACTTTTGACTCTGGAAGGAGTTCATTAAAGACTGATTGTTAAATTGAGGAATTGGACAAATACCAGTGGGCCCTAACCATCAAAACAAGGTAATGGGGAAAGAAGGGATTCAATAAATACATTACATGCAACCACGACAAGTTAGGTAACTATCTGCCTAAAATACCTGGTGTCACTGTTACTGAGTTATTTGCATGCAGACAAGTGTGCTGGCCGTTCAGTTAAGCACTGACCTACAGAACTGGTTATCTGGATGAACTTTTGATCCCATGCAGGAGCCTCCTGACCACGCCTGTGTCCAGGTTCGTAGCTAAAGGTGACAGGGCTTCTACTCTGCAGCTTGCCTGTGGAGAGTTGGAAACTCATACAAGTCCTTTTTTTAAATCCTTTTTCATTTCATCCTTATCTGTTATTTATTCCGTATGCCTCACCCTCAGCTGAGTGTATTTGTACCATTTCAATTCATTGTTCTATCTTTCAACGGCTTATTTCTTTCCTACCTTTGCAAAGTGTTGTTATAAATAAGAATTACTGGTATGGGACGTACCAGTGTTCTTGCATGTTTTGGCAAGTTTACTACATGCCACATAGACTTTACATTACTGTTAAACATATTTCCCAGAGAGCCTTGTTTCCATTCACTTCACTTTAATATGGAAATGTGCCTTTCTTGGGGAAATGCTTCAGATCTGCATTTGGAAAATACACTGTTTCACTTTCTGATCAAGGGTTAGATCAATATCACTCTCATTTCAATGCAGAGTTGGAGCCTAGCTCAGCTTACAGACTGGAAGCAGGGGGAAGCACCTAGCTTTACCAACAGCAGTATTTATTATTTAACTCTACATGTCGCTTTTATTTAATCCAAACAAACAGAATAGTAAAAGAGACAATTTGTGTTTTTAAGACGCGTTACCTTCTTGTCTATTTCTAGGCAAACAACAGACAGGTTTCCTGGAGTATTGTCGTCACAGTGAGGTACCGCTGAGCTTGTACCAAGATCCACTGTGCTCACAGACCATAGCAGGCAACCTACTCTATGGCTGGAGAACCTCCACAGAAGTACTGGGCAGATAAAAAAAAACTGTTGTTTTTAAAAAAAA
Source organism: Anoplopoma fimbria (assembly GCF_027596085.1). Classification (NCBI taxonomy): domain Eukaryota; kingdom Metazoa; phylum Chordata; class Actinopteri; order Perciformes; family Anoplopomatidae; genus Anoplopoma; species Anoplopoma fimbria. The sequence continues at coordinate 9,162,819 of NC_072462.1, read as the reverse complement.
AATACTTACTACGCAACTCTCGCCCTGAACCTGAAACACATAATCTTTTTTTTTTTTTAAATAAAAGGAATGAAATACAATGTGTTCATTTGCAAGCTTTAGAGGTGTTGGTAAGTGCATTTGTTAGCTTTAGAGATAGCCTGGAAAGCGCCCCCCCACCCCGTCTTAGTAATAGTTTAGTCCATGCAACCTGGTTTCCTAACTGTACAGAAAAGAATAAAAACCAGGGGAGAAAAAAAATATACTGGACATTATGGTATGCTCCTAATGTGAAATTGAACCTGGAGACACTTCCCAGCAGCTTATTCGTATTGAACCACAACTTTAATTAGAGTGAGTCTTACTGATAACAACGCAAACAGAATTCCATATTTAACAAATTAAAGTTGAAAAACACAACAGCAGCCTGAATTTTAGAAACATTGTCCTAGTTATTGAGATTATTAAAAGACCTCACAGTGAACCACTTTTATTGGATCTACTTTCTTACAAAGATAAAGTCCCTATTTTTGTGTAGTTTTACTGAGCAGAAAGGTTGCCTTTGAGTTACATTGAAGGTTACATTGAATGTGTTGTATCTCTGTTATGCTGCTCATTCTGTACACATGACATCTATTGCATTCTGTCCATCCTGGGAGAAGGATCCCTCCTCTGTCGTTCTCCCATAGGTTTCTTCCTTTTTTCTCCCTGTTAAAGGGGTTTCTTAGGGGAGTTTTTCCTGTGCCGATGTGAGGGAAGGACAGAGGATGTCGCATGTGCACAGATTGTAAAGCCCTCTGAGGCAAATTTGTAATTTGTGATTCTGGGCTATACAAAATAAACTGAATTGAAAATAAACTGAATTGCCCCCCCCCCAATTTAATAAGTAGACTACTTGGTCATTTTAGTCTTAGTTGACTTAGATTTCTTTAGTCAATTAGTTGGACATTCCAAAACCAACATCCCCACATCCAATATGGCTACGGCCAAAAACCAACATGGCAACAGCCAAAAACCAACATGGCTATGGCCAAAAAAACAGGATGGCAAAGAGTGTTAAACAACCAATTTATTTGATCCAGGACAATCGTAGAGAACAGACCCTGCACAGGTTTAGACGTTAAGAGAAGCTGGACGGTTTGAATCCTAGCAGAAGAGTGAATGATTTTTGCTCCTACAAATACTTTGCCATGGACCCATTAAGCAAACTACTTATCCTCAACATAGTCACAAAGAGAGCTTCAAAGACAAGACTGTGTGTGCAGTTACCAGTGTGAATGTACGCCAGGGTGGAGTTGAGAAACAGCACAAAGGAAACTTGCAGGAGACATGAGGGTGAAAAAACATAAACTCTGGTGAAATAAAGGTTGAACTGCAAGACATGCAGTTTCATACCAGTTTTACAGCTGTACCACCCCTTATCTGAGGTGGAAAACTAACAGCAGAGGTCACGTATCAGCTCCCTACATAACCTAGTCCTGCTGTATTTGTAGAAAACTGCGTCAACTATTGAAATGGGGAAAAATGCATTTAAATCTCTGGTAGACATGTCAGTAAGTTTCCATTTGAAGCAGATTAACCGCAAGTGTCGATTGCATGCAATATAGGTTTAAGTAGGTTAAAACAAGGAAGTGAACAGATTATGTTCCAAATACCTGGATGACAAAGTGGCAAAGTCCCCACCATCAATCAGCCGGATTTTGCAGAAAAGCACTCCATTGACGAAAGGCACTGCTGTAAGCTCCTCCAATGTAAAATACACTTGAAACTTGAACTTCTTCTTTTTCATCAAAAAAGACATAGTTCACAGCTACTCATGGTATGATGACAACCAATGAATGAAAACTGGGAAAAAAATATATATATACTGTATGTCTATTTAAAGTGGAGGCTGAAAATCCCGCTTTGCTTCAAGGTGAGTCATCCCTGAAGAATTGTTTAGACCTGGAAATGAAAAAATATACACTTGTAAAAGTTATAGCCACAAGTGAACTTGGTTTCATTTGCAACTGCGTGATAAGTGTTTTGCAGCGATGACAGCTGTGGAAATCATGTGCTCCGTATATTTCTCTATCCCACATTGTAGAAATACGACAACACCTCCCCTACTCTTATAGTCATTTTGTCTTTTCTAATAGTTTAGACGCTGTCTCCAAAAAAACACAAGGCTGCTGGTCTTTCTCTAACACGAACAGACTCTCCCGGTGCATGAAGCTTGCCACGCAAACACCGAAACCACTCGGTGACTCTACAACAGCCTTCAGTATAAACTTCACCAAAGCTTACCGTTCCATCGGTCTGAGGCTCCTCATACTGAACAAAACGCTTCACAGAACTGGAGTCCCTGGCAGTTGTCTCGGTTTCAGTGCATCTTCACCAACTTTTCTCTCTCAAGCAAAGAGTTCACAAGAAGTCAGTGAGATCGGCTCCGTGAACGTCTCAGATCACACGGGGCCAGTTAGGGACCGTCCACAAAGTCTGAGCAGAGGTGTGTAAGGAAGAGAATCCTCTCTATGGAACTCCAACTCTCTATGGACAATTTTTTTCTCATGTTGAATTTTTAATGTGAAGATGTCAGCCATAATATCCGCAGAGAGAATTGTTTTTGTCGATGATGTTTATATTCCTTGTGATGCAAATTCAAAACATGCACTACAGGAATATACTACTGTTTTTGTTTTGTTTTGTCATGTGTTTGATGTTTTACAAATTGGCTACAACTTCATTTTGTTGTGCACCCGTGTTGCAAAATGACAATAAAATATCCTTGAATTTCAAATGACAGACAAATAATTTTACATGACACACAGATTTCATCCCAATTTGTAAATTAATATAAAAGATAAATATAAAACTACAATGCTGGTCCACCAGTGATGCAACTTGCTTGTACACACTGACCTCTTCTGGTAAATGAATAGTGATGCAGCCAGTAGTAAAAATACAGGCTGATGCTTTTCTGTCATATTTTATTCAGTTCTGAAGACATAGTGCACACTAACTGAAGACCCTGTCTGACTCTGGTCTTAAAAACAAGACTCATTATTTTTCTTCAGGGTAAACTGCAGGATGACTTGAACTAAGAATGACATTGTTGAATGTCTGCAGCTTTGCATTAAAAACCTTATTTCAATATTAAACCCAAAGTATTAAATAACATGAACTTGCTGCGAATTAATGACACTTTGTAAAAAGTAAAAAAAAAAAATTCAAGAAAACCTTTTCACTGCTTCTGCTACTGTTTTTCAGAATCATAAAACATAAGTAAAAGTCTTCACATATTCACCCCAAGGCAACTTTTGACAAATCTCTATCGTCTGTGTGCATGGACTCCTCTATGTACAAGGCACACACACGCACGCGCACGCGCACACACACACACACACACACACACACACACACACACACACACACACACACACACACACACACACACACACAGTGTCTATTGTGCCTCCTCCGCTTGCTGTGGAGGAGGTGGAGGTGTTTTGGGCCTGCTCTGCTCCTCTGTTCCTGCCCCGTCAGCTGTTCCTCCTGCTGCTGAGCTACTGGGGTTGGCCACCTCATTCCCACTCTGTAGGAATTTGCGTAGGTCTTTGAGTGCGGGCCTGAGCATCTGCACTAATGCTAGCAGAGCAGCCTGGGTACCTTCCAGGGCCTGGGCCTGTCTTTCTTGGGCGAATGCCTGAGCCTCCTGGGAGCGCCGCATCATATGCAGCAGCTCGTTCTGGCCCTCCAGGTGCTGGGCGATCTGTCGGATGTGAACGTTGGTGACTCTCTGCTCCTGCAGCAGGCGGGCTGAGTTGAGGGCGATGCGGCTCTTCAGCTCCTGAGGTTTGGCCTGACCCTGAGGAGGAGGTGGGGAAGCTGAGGATGAGGCCAGCATCTCCACTGGAGCCTCGACGGCCGCCACCATAGTGGGAGTGGAGTCGCTTACAGTGGTGGTGCAGTACTCCACCACGCCTCCATCCTCCAGGGTGTGGTAAGTTGTTTCAGCTGGAAACAAAACAGTAGTTTTGTAGTTATGACTAACTTTGGCAGAGCAGTCTGCAAGTTTCCATTCAAACCCCAAAAGTGTATAGTAGTGACCTACCAAACCCCCTGGCACTCACAGCAACAGTTAGTAGTTCAACCTTTTGGGGAATGTGTAAATGTGCTATTTTGCTGATTTTAAAACGACAAGATCAATAGCACTCTCCTGTATGTGTATGAAGAATGGAGGTGGAGTCAAGATGTGGTCTAAGATGGAGCAGGGGGATGGATTTAGGGTTTGAATGGTTTATATTTGATGGTCATAATATGCAAGTTCATTCATTCTGACGTTACATTTAAACCCTTCTGTTTGTTGAACACACTGACTTCCTACCCATATTTTAATCACATTACTAACTTTGTGTACACGTGTTTACATTTGCCAGATCAGTTGGTTCTTAAAATCTCAGAATGAATGATGTCATTGGGAATGACAAGAGGAGCGAGTGAGGCTTCACCCAGGGTCGCTTATCTTTCATAGATGGATCCAGAAAACGCACGAATCAGTGGCAGCAGGAGGATGGCATGCTTACTGCCCACTGCTAAACTGAAGCTCTAGGATCCGAATGTTTCCTGTAAGCCACTAAAGAACAGAAATCGCTGCTGACTGACCTTTAGAGTTCCAAAACAGAACAGTAAATTAGCAGTAATTGATTTGGACATGCCCCTGCTCAAAATTTTGCATAGAACATCAAGACTTCTAAAAACTGCATTCCAAACCTCTTTTCAACCTCCCTAAATTATATACATGTTCTACCATATTAAAATCCTTTTAGTTCAGATGACAAGAAACAGTAGTGACTGGTAACATAGGAGAGGACAACCTAGTAAATGATGAAATAAATTGTCAACCAGTTAAAAGAACAGACTCTTCTCTAATGTATCTTCATATAAACCTTTTTGCCTATGTGTGTCTGCTATCACAGTTTACAATTATCAGAAATCGTAATGTCCTTTCAGCTAAGAAAAAAACTGAATGATCTGCATGTGTCAGGTGTATAATATCATGCAGGTAGGGAGGGATTTCCAGCAGAAAAAAAAACTTACCATTCAGTGGCTTTGCTTCATCACAGACTGTTCCTGAGCCAGCTGGAAGAGATAAAAGATACACACAGAATATGATGCTAAAAACATAACAAAACAACCAACATCAAACAAAAGAAAGAAAATCTAAATGCAATTGTTAGGCTAAAACTTGCAAAAACATGTATAAGGTCTCTCATCAACCCTTCTTTATCAAGTCTGCTTTCATTGAGTCTATCAATGATCCTTTGGAATTCAGTGGCTCAACGTAAACTATTATCAAGTGCTTGTCTTCTCTTAAGCCAAGTGTCAGGTTGCATGTTTCCTACTGTAAGTTACACAGCATCTTTTCCACTGCTGGATATTGAATTTCATCTTCCATAACACACGTTCATTTTGCACAAGCAGTGTGTCTCATCCTCTCAGTTCACTTTTAGCGAGATCTTTTTCAGTGAGCTCTGAGGATGAATCCGTGGCTCTCTGTACTTATCAGAAGTGTGAGGAACAGCCCGGTGCTCGAGACGTTGCACAGTGATAAACCTTTCTACCAGGAGCTATTGAGTGTGTTACTTCTGCTGGATCTGGCTATGATCCAGCACGCATTTGGATGTGCGCATCTGTCTTATAGTTTCTGGGAGACACATGCACTTTTCCTGCTTATTATCGCAGCATTACCTCTGTAATTGTAACTGAGCATGCTCAGAGTAAACACTTCGGTCAACTTACTCTCTGCTAGTGTGACGGTGGTGGCGGTGGTCACTGTTACAGGTAAGCTCATCTCAGCATCCGAGTCCCCTGCAGGTAAGCTGATGATGGTGGCCTCCCCAAGGAGGTTACAGATCCTCTGCTGCATAGCAGTGAGGATGACGGGAACTGGAGTGCAGTCGGCGGAGGTTCCCTCTATAGCGGCCCGCGCCTGAGCCACTTTCCGGCGGACCTCCGTCTTCATGTCGGACCACTTCTTTTTCACCTCGGGCAGCTCTCTGGGACAGGTGGTGACAGCGTTTACCTTTTTCAGGATGTCCACCCACGCGTTATTCTTTGCCATGTGGGTGACTCCAGCATTGTAATGGTTAACCAGTGTGTGTTTTTGTTTCTCTATTTCTTCCACAATAATTTCCACCTCTCTCTCCGAGAAATTCATTTTTCTCTTTTTCGCGATCGATGCCATTACTACGGAAATTCCTCTTTTGTTGAAGTAATTGTGCGTATTGTACGCAAAAATAGTAGGATTGACTCAATTGATGTGCGCAACGTAATGGCTTCCAGAATCGGCTTCTTCTTCCTACTAACAACGCTTACGTTAGCTGGGCGTGTAGTCCCGCCCACTGACACCCCATTGGTTGAATTTCTCGCGGTCATGCTCTGTTCTCTGTGACTATTGGCTTAATCAAATCCCAATAATCAATGAGCTGAATAACCGAAATCATTCCCTTACCTCACATTGTAGTCGTAGCTGGTTACTATTAGTTGTTTTATTCAATTTGTTTTCATTTCAACATTTCTGTAACAGCATGCAGGCTTTGCAGGGAGATGAACACATCAAAAAAAATGAAAGGGCATATAAAACATAAATAGACAGAAGTAAGGGATGAAAAACCCTGACATTTCCCTTTAGCTTGTTATTTAATTTTCTTTCAGTGTTCTCAGTGATGTGTTGCCTTACATTTGTACAGTGCTGAGTGAAATGTTAAACTGTGAACCAGTTATTTGTGGAATCAAGAAAGAAATGAATCAGTTTATCTCATTCTTGATACCATAAAACTGAGGATCTGTGTTGTTTCTGCTTGAAGCCCTAAAATACTTTGTTGAACATTTTTAGATATTAAAAGAACTGACTCTTCTCTAATGTATCTTATTATAAACGCATTTGCCTCTGCGTGTCTGCTATCACAGTTTATGATGAGCAGAAATCTTAATTCATAATCAATTACATTTTGTTTGTTCGTGTGTTTTTATGTGTGTGTGTGTGTGTGTGTGTGTGTGTGTTTGTGTGTAAAGCAAAACCCAAGATAAACATATATTTACACAATCTTAAGGCATTTTTTTACAGTTTAATTTCAGTTTTTTAAATAAAAAAATGTATGAAACTGTAAAAGAAATGTATTATTTGAAAAAGAAAAACTCCATCAATTAAGATAAAATAAGATAATCCTTTATTAGTCGCACAGCGGGGAAATTTGCAGGATAACAGCAGCAGAGAGGGTAGTGCAAACAAGAGACATAAGTAAAAAAACAAGATCAAAACAAGTATTATAAAAGTTTATTGTACATCCATTCAAAAGCTAAAACTATTGTAGTAAACTTTGCAAATTGAAATTTATGTATGTAGAAGATACCTAATTAAAAACATGAATAATAACAAGTCAAGAACCAGAGTAAACACCTTTAATATCTAGATAATTCAAAATATTGGACACTGTATTTCAAGTGTCCTGAGCCACAGTGACACAAATATCCATAGAGCCATTGTCACTGTTTGGGGATGTACAATCTGTATGATTTTCAAATATACTTAATAAACCTGAAGTCACACAAAAGGGGCACATAAATCCATACAAACTTTGTTGCAGCCAGGTCGCTTTGCTTTCTTATATAATCAATAAAGGGACCCCAAATCTTAACAAATGTATTTTATGAGTGAAATGCAGTGTCTCCTCCAAATAAAGACAGGACACCTTATCATTGAGCCATACAAACATTAAAGCCTGCTGGGTCTCATATGGCAGTTTAATGGAGCTTTTAGAACAACCCAAAACATCAAGGAAACAGTCTGGATCTACTTAAGGCATTTAATGTTCTAACAGAATAACAGTTAGTGTATTGATGTACAGAAGTATTGAATGCTATTCAAGTTTGGATTTTGGTTAGTTACTGAATAAACTTAAAAGCAAAATTATGGATTTGCCTTTATGAGTTATAAAACCTCCGAAATGAGGCAGCATTTTTGCCCTTTAATTCCCTCATCTCAAGGTCATGGTGTATCTTGAATGTGTTTTTGGTGAGATGTCTGAAATCTGATCTGTGGTACAAGCTGAAGAGTTTATATCGTTTTGTTTTACAATATGAAATAGGTCAGGAAATACCCCTCTGGTGAATTTAGAAGCTTTTACGTGTCTTCTAAATGAGAAGACTTAACATCCTCACTAGAACAGTAGCCCTCCTTTAGCTTAGTGGGGGAGACGTGAAGTCACGTGACCGTGGTGTAGTTCCTTTATAGCCTAACGTTAGCTTTTTACTACTGCTGATTGTATTCACGCTTCAAAAACCATAAAAGTGTAGTTCATTTGTGAAGATTATCTTGTTGAACAAAATATGTAGGTATCATAACCTTTTGTTTGCCACAGAGATTAGTTTCTGCATAGTCCAAAATCCAATGGGATTTTTGTGGAGGGAACCAGTGATGCTAACTTCCTGTTGGCCTACAAAAATACGTCAGATCAGCCTTGAGGAGGGTCCACGGTGAGGACATTGCTGTCCAGCCAGGGAGGCGCTCCAGCCCACAGCCCTCTAGCTCTGGCCAAAAGGTATAGCTAGATGACACATTTAGTCATTATAGCTTCAGCCTTAGGTTACAAGGCTGAAGCGTAGCATAAAATAATTGAAATTTAAAACCTAACTCTTTTTTATTTCCATCTATACTTTCTTCGAAAAAGGTAAATGTAATCCTTTTACAGAAAAATAACATAAACACTCCAACACAGGGAGAAACGCTTAGAATTTAATTCATATAGGCCAGAAAGGACTAGGTCTACTTGCTAGATTCCATCCCAGCATGTTTTTCAGTTTAAAGACTGATCTTTTTTAATTGATTGTATCTTAGACTCATTTCAGTCAAGTCAACAGGTCGGGAACGCACAGGTTTTTAAGCGGTTGTAAAATCTTAATTTGTTAATCTGACATCCTGTTGTCATTTAGTTTAAGTCATAGCCAGCCTGTTTTACCTGTAGCTATATTAAAGGACGTGAAATGCATCTGCATTAATAGGAATGTAATTATGGACTTGATAAACAGTTAAAGTGGCCCTATTATGCTTTCCACTTTTTCCCTCTCCTTTAGTGTGTTATATATATTTTTTTACATGTATAAGGTCCGTAGAGTGTAAAACCTGATGTCCACACCTAAAAGGGGTTACCCTCCCCCTCAGAATCACTGCTCCTGAGCTGTCTGAAACGGCTCCATTCAATTCTCTCCTTCACTTCCGTAACTTTATGGGGTAAAAGATAAAAGAGTTAAAAAATATGCACCGAAAAATACCATAATAGGGCCTGTTTAAGACATTATGATGAGTTTAAAGGTACCCTGTAGACTTTTCTTGTAAACAATATTTATATCCAGTGTTCAGTGTCTCACCCAAACACATTGTGTGTATCCTTGAGTCCACTTAATTTAGAAATAAAAAGGGGTAGATGAGACATTCACATTCAAATCCTCGTAGCTGGATGGTCAGAGCTTTCGTCATGATGTCACCCATTGGTAAGTGGACTTGAAGCCTTGAGTAAGGCAGTCTGTCCATTGCAATCTTGGATATTGTCTGTCACAATAATTTTTTATTGCAACTAGTGAACAGAAGCAACCATATTTAGACTACGGAGAAGTGACACCATGTTCGAGGCGCTGTATACGGCTCTGGTAGAGACCTGTCAATCACTGTGTAGCCCCGCCCCAAAGCATACCCTTCTTTATGATCTATTTGACTCTAAATGGACCATAATTTACTAAATGAACATCATGCTGTATTGAATAAGACTTGAAGAACTAGATATTGAGACCATAAACACATGTTAACAATGTTTACTGAGGTAATAAATCAAGTCACTTTATCATAGACTTCTATACAACCAGAGAAGTCGCCCCCTGGTTAGCTGGCTCGCTAAGTCCGCCATGCTATACTGGTAACAGAGAATGAGTCAAACAGAGGTCTGCTCCCAAGTGGCTGCTCTGAGTCCATCAGTCCCTCTTCCTCACTCTCTGTGGCTCTGGAGAAGGACAAGCTAGTTATTTAGCTAACTAGCCAGTCATTTGTCTTTGATGCTGCATCTGTTCTCTTCAAGCTGAGACAACACTTTACAGCCCCACTGACATGGTTGTCTCTGTAACAACCAATAACTATCGCCATTTTCATTTTTAATTGTCAAATGACCACAGAAAAGTTAAGTCAGTAGTAGCTGTTGGAGTCATCCTCACTCCAGCACACACTTTGCTCTGTCCCTGATCTTAAGAAATTAGCAAAACTTCAAAGTTTGAAAGAAAATCTAAATGCTTTAGTTAAACAGGCCCTATTATGCTCTTTTTCAGGTGCATAGTTTTATCTCAAGTTACAGTTATAACATGTTTACATGCGTTAATGCTCAAAACCTCTTTATCTAAGAAGCTAAGAATTACACTCACGTTGCTTGTAAGTTAGTTACTAACACCTGTTCCCTGTAAAAATACTAATGTGTTTTATTAGTGACTTTGGTTATATTATGTAGAGCACAGCAGATTTAGAGATTACAGATTTGTGTTGTATACAGTAAAACAACTAGTTTTACATAGTAACAACAACAGTACTATAAAATGTCATCTTAACTGTAACCTCTGCAAAAATGTAGCTGCATTTAACAATCCACTCCTGGCTGTTATTATGTTTGTAAACAACAATATGATCACAGCATTTTATTTAAAGTAAAATCTTTGCTTCCTGGATTAATATTTGTCCCATGCAGTGATGTTGCCTCCTGAGTCATTATTTGCTTTATTATAACACAGTATTTCTTGTAAATCAGTGTCTTTTTTCCTCGTCCTCTCTCATTAGGTTTTGAAACAAATGTACCAGGTTCTAGTCCCTCCTACATGCATGGTTCACCATCCTGACCTCGATCCAAACTGTTTGAATCCATACAACCTTAAGATTATCCACTATGGACGTTTGAGGCGTAGTATAGAAGCGGAGTAAATTGTTATTACATATAATGAAATCTGTGTAAACTACATCTGAACACAATTGTTTCATTATAACACAAGATCAAAAGAACTAATGAAGAAATGAGAATTGTTTATTTTCCTCCAAATTACTTTATTTATTTTCAAATATAAAAACATTTAAATAAAAAAGAAACATTTGTTAATACTGTAGTACTGTATAGATAGTTTTTAGCTGCAATGGTAATGATGTGTGATCCTCTCCATACAGGCGATACCGGCCTCTCGACTACTGCAGCTTTTTCAGCTGGTGATATTTAGGACAACACATGAGGCTCGCAATCCCGCCATGTGTTGTATTTCAGAAACGCAGGGAGTTTCCTGATCCAGCTGGTCAGAATGTTGGCTTCAGGCTGCTCCTTGACAGAAGAGGGACACATGGCGGCCAACACTTTCTCCTTTGAGGGTTTCTCACACTAGGACAGCAATTTATTCATTAAAACTAATTTGCATCAGATTCAATTCAATTCAATTCAGTTTATTTTGTATAGCCCAAAATCACAAATGACAAATTTGCCTCAGAGGGCTTTACAATCTGTACACATGCGACATCCTCTGTCCCGGAACCCTCACATCGGCACAGGAAAAACTCCCCTAAAAAAACTTCAACAGGGAGAAAAAAGTAAGAAACCTATGGGAGAGCGACAGAGGAGGGATCCTTCTCCCAGGGTGGACAGAATGCAATAGATGTCGTGTACAGAATAAACAACATAACAGAGTTACAACACATTCAATGTATATGACATAAATTATTCATATAATAAGAGTAGTAAGCAGAGTAATGAAGGAAAAAATTAAGACTACTTATAATAAAAGCAGCAATGACTATAGTAGAATTAAAATAATGATTTAGGGAATAGTAGTAGTAATGTGACTAATAATAATAATCGAAGTAGCAGTGGGTGTCAGCCGGGTCACAGGTCATCAGATGAAAACAGTCAACATCTATCAAGCTAAACAGTCATGTCCCGTGAAAAATCAGCAGACAACAAATATGCATGTAAGCACATGCACAAAGACTCACAATATTATTTTATGACTACTATAGCTATGAGTAAAATTTACATTGTTCGCCTTATGCTGGGATGCGTCTACTGGAACTATTGGCAGTTTAATGAAAGGAGCCCAGTGGATCAGAGCAGAAACAGCGGGGTAACAGTCATGAAAATAGCTGCAAAGTTAGCCAAACCAAAGTGGATAGTGGCAGTAACATTACAGCTTGTAATCACAAACATACCTCCTCACTTGAACACTATTCACGATGGACATATATTCAGTCCTCATATTTTACACAGTGGGGCTAAAGTTGATTAGCAGGGCCATTAGAACACAATAATGTTAGCTGCCAACGTTAGCCGAGGCTACAGCTGAGCACTGTGTTAACATTTGAACCCCGGCTAGTAACGTTAGCTACCTTTGTTGTGTTAAACATTAATCATCCACAAATAATAAATCTACATACAGGTTGTGATCCTGAACCGCCATCATCTTTTAGCAGTAAGCGTTTCGAAAATCCAGCCGTGAACTGTGTCCAGTTTTGAAATGCATTAAAAAATGAAGTTTAGCCACTTATTCTTCAAGTCATCTTCCTTTGGGGGTTCATACACAGAACATTTCCTTTCTGAGAGCAGAACACAGTGTCTTTTCGACATGACGGTAGCTAAACAAAGTCTTCCTCCAGAGCTCCAGCTCCGTCTCACTGTAGCTTTGTTTGAGGGCGGGCCAAACTAGCCTGAGGTTTATGCAATTTATTTCCGTAACATTTTGACCTCATAAAGTTACGGAAGTGAAGGAGAGAATTCAGTCGAGACGTTTCAGGCAGCTCATGAGCAGTGATTCTGAGGGGGAGGATAACTTATTTTAGGCGTGGACTTCAGGTTTTACACTCTACGGACCTTTTACATGTAAAAAAATAAATATATAACACACTAAAGGAGAGGGAAAAAGTGGAAAAGCATAATAGGGCCACTTTAACTGTTTATCAAGTCCATAATTACATTCCTATTAATGCAGATGCATTTCACGTCCTTTGATATAGCTACAGGTAAAACAGGCTGGCTATGACTTAAACTAAATGACAACAGGATGCCAGATTAACAAATTAAGATTTTACAACCGCTTAAAAACCTGTGCATTCCCGACCTGTTGACTTGACTGACTTGACTATACACTCACCGGCCACTTTATTAGGTACACCTTGCTAGTACCGGGTTGGACCCCCTTTTGCCTTCAGAACTGCCTTACTTCTTCGTAGCATAGATTCAACAAGGTGTTGGAAACACTCCTCAGATATTTTGGTCCATATTGACATGATAGCATCACGCAGTTGCTGCAGATTTGTCGGCTGCACATCCATGATGCGAATCTCCCGTTCCACCACATACCAAAGGTGCTCTATTGGATTGAGATCTGGTGACTTTGGAGGCCATTGGAGTACAGTGAACTCATTGTGATGTTCAAGAAACCAGTTTGAGATGATGTGAGCTTTGTGACATGGTGCATTATCCTGCTGGAAGTAGCCATCAGAAGATGGGTACACTGTGGTCATAAAGGGATGGACATGGTCAGCAACAATACTCAGGTAGGCCGTGGCATTTAAACAATGCTCAATTGGTACCAAGGGGCCCAAAGTGTGCCAAGAAAATATCCCCTACACCATTACACCACCACCACCAGCCTGAACCTTTGATACAAGGCAGGATGGATCCATGCTTTCATGTTGTTTACGCCAAATTCTGACCCTACCATCTGAATGTCACAGCTGAAATCGAGACTCATCACTACAGGCAACGTTTTTCCAATCTTCTATTGTCCAATTTTGGTGAGCCTGTGCGAATTGTATCCTCAGTTTCCTGTTCTTAGCTGACAGTAGTGGCACCCGGTGCAGTTTTCTGCTGCTGTAGCCCATCTGCTTCAAGGTTCGACGTGTTCAGAGATGGTATTCTGCATATCTTGGTTGTAACGAGTGGTTATTTGAGTTACTGTTGCCTTTCTATCATCTCGAACCACTCTGCCCATTCTCCTCTGACCTCTGACATCAACAAGGCATTTTCGTCCACACAATTGCCGCTCACTGGATATTTTCTCTTTTTTGGACCATTCTCTGTAAACCCTAGAGATGGTTGTGAGTGAAAATCCCAGTAGATCAGCAATTTTTGAAATACTCAGACCAGCCCGTCTGGCACCAACAACCATGCCACGTTCAAAGTCACTTAAATCCCCTTTCTTCCCCATTCTGATGCTCGGTTTGAACTTCAGCAAGTCGTCTTCACCACATCTAGATGCCTAAATGCATTGAGTTGCTGCCATGTGATTGGCTGATTAGCTATTTATGTTAACAAGCAATTGAACAGGTGTGCCTAATAAAGTGGCCGGTGAGTGTATATAACACACTTAAGGAGAGTGAAAAAGTGGAAAAGCATAATAGGGCCACTTTAAAAGTAGCGTTTGCAGCACCATAATAGTACTAAAAAAATCTTTTCTCACGAAATTGTAATTAATTCAGCCACAATGGTTTCTGCTGGGACTTAAAAGACATTTAATTATGACAATGTTATGCAGCTTGAAAAGACATTAAATGACTGTATTTGATTGACATAACTTAAAAGAAGAGAAATGATCCACCGCATCGCAAACAATGCTGGGGGGCGGGTTCAGCACAAGGCTACTCCCTGTAGAAATCTGATAAGGTTGGTTTATTATAGGCCTAGTGTAACATGCATGAAAATTGTTGTCACCAGGTTTTTCCATTGGCTCAACATTGTAAATCTGATTTATAAGGTCGTCTAGCATTACACATCTGAAACAAAAAATGGCGGCAGTTTGGTGTGCCATTTATATGCTTTCGCCACCTTATCATGGTGGAGGGGTTTGTGTGCCCCAGTGATCCTGAGAGCTGTGTTGTCGGGGGCAATAGCTCCTGGTAGGGTCTCCCAAGGCAAAGTGGTCTCGGGGGAGGGGTCAGACTAAGAGCGATTCACCAAACCCCAATGAATCGGACGATGCAAGGTTGTGGCACCTCGCCCGGAATAGGGAAACCGGGGCCCCCTCCTGGAGCCAGACCTGGTAGGGGAGCTCGCCGGCGGCGTCTGGTGGCCGGGCCTTGGCACATGGGGCCCGGCCGGGCCCAGCCCGAAAAAGCTACATCGTGCCGCCACCCTGTGCGCCCACCACCCGCAGGGATAGGCATTGGGGTCGGGTGCAATGTGAGCTGGGCGGCAGGCTGGGGCGGAAACCTGGGCGTGCTGACCCCCGGCATCACAGACTAGCTCTAGGGACGTGGAATGTCACCTCTCTGGCGGGGAAGGAACCGGAGCTGGTGCGGGAGGTGGAACGCTACCAGCTAGATATAGTTGGGCTCACCTCCACGCATAGCACCGGTTCTGGAACCAAACTCCTGGAGAGGGGCTGGACTTTTTCCTTTTCCGGAGTTGCCCAGGGCTGAGAATGATTTTGAAGCTTGCGTGTGAGAGGCGCCGGGCGGGTGTGGGGATACTCACAAGCCCTCCTGAGCGACAGGATTTCAAGGCGCAGCCGGGGGGAGGAGAGTTTCCGGTTTGGGGACCTCAGAATCGCATCCCTGCTTTTTGCAGATGATGTGGTTCTGTTGGCTTCTTCAGAACGTGACCTTCAGCACGCACTGGGGCGGTTCACAGCCGAGTGTGAAGCGGTCGGGATGAGAGTCAGTACCTCCAAGTCTGAGGCCATGGTTCTCTTCCGGAAAACGGTGGATTGCACCCTCTGGGTTGGGAGTGAGTCACTGCCCCAAGCGAGGGAGTTCAAGTATCTCGGGATCTTATTCACGAGTGAGGGTAAAATGGAGCGGGAGATGGACAGGCGGTTCGGTGCAGCGTCAGCAGTGATGCGGGCGTTGTAGCGGACCGTTTTGGTGAAGAAGGAGCTGAGCCGAAAGGCAAAGCTCTCGATTTACCAGTCCATCTACGTTCCAACCCTCACCTATGGTCATGAGCTTTGGGTAGTGACCGAAAGAATGAGATCGCGAATACAAGCGGCCGAAATGAGCTTCCTTCGTAGGGTGGCTGGGCTCAGCCTTAGAGATAGGGTGAGGAGCTCAGACATCCGGAGGGAGCTCGGAGTAGAGCCGCTGCTCCTTCGCGTCGAAAGGGGCCAGCTGAGGTGGCTCGGGCATCTGATCAGGATGCCTCCTGGACGCCTCCCTTTAGAGGTTTTCCAGGCACGTCCAACTGGTAAGAGGCCCCGGGGTAGACCCAGAACACGCTGGAGAGATTATATATCTCGTCTGGCCTGGGAACAGGAGGAGCTGGAAAGTGTTGCTGGGGAGAAGGACGTCTGGAGGACCCTCCTTAGCTTGCTGCCCCCGCGACCCGGCCCCGGATAAGCGGAAGGAAATGGATGGATGGATGGATGTAAATCTGATTTATAAGGTCGTCTAGCATTACACATCTGAAACAAAAAATGGCGGCAGTTTGGTGTGCCATTTATATGCTTTACTCAATTTACTTAGATGGACATTCTATCGTACGGTCATAGAATATGAGGAGGATTGATTCAGTTCACTGAGGGAAGGTGTCATATGGATGAGAATAACTCTGCAATAATTTAATATTTTTAATAAGAGACCATATTACACATGACAAATGTTTTCTATTTGAATACATTTTATTGTAAATACCGGCCACCATTCAGCGGACACCACCCCTTTATTTCTAGTCGTCTGCTGTAACCCTCCAACATCTCCAGTTACACTGAGCATGTGTCATACCCCGTAGCTCAAGACCATCGGCCTTCCTCATTTTCCATTTTGTACCTCCTCAATTATTTTCCTTGCCTCCTATCCTTGCGTCCACAGCTTAACTACGGATTAGTTTAAGGGTAGGAATATCATTGTAAGAGCCATTTTGTCATTGTTTTGTTTTGTAAAACCTCGCACCACTTTGGGGCGTAGTGCTGCTCTCAATTAGGCAAGAGGTCAATATAATCAGTGAGGGTTACCTGATGCAGGTGCTGCTGAAATGGGAGAAGCAAATAGTTTTTTAGCGTGCAATAGTGAACGAGGATGAACGGTATGATTTCTTTTGACTATGATTAAGTAAAGGAACTTATGATAGAGAAACTGTCTGTGCTCTGTTCGTTTTATGAAACCCTGTGTTTGTAAATAATAAATTGGATTTAATTTGGAAGCTGGACATTTCGTCAGTTATTGGCACGCGTCTAAACAAAGCAATCAGCAGCCATAGTGGCCTTTTTTGATAGGCAACCGGGACACTACAATCAGGCTAAACCAATCAGAGGCAGAGTAGGGCTTACCAGAAGCCGTAAGAGAATAGTGAACTTGTCGACATATTTTAGGCAAACGCTGCCATTCAAGATCAATTACATCCTAAATTATATTTTTAGAGGGAGGGAAAATTTTAAAACTTTAGATTAGATTAATTATCCACCAAATATTTAATTCATGGTGGTTTCAGTAATAGCCCCTTAATGAGGGTCACATCATCTCTGTTCACTCCAATGGATCCTTTTGTTTTTCTTCACAGCAATTGCAGATCATGGAGCCTAAATAGTTTGCGGAAGTTAGCAGCAAATACTAGCATAGAATTACAGCTGATGATGCACTTTTTAAAGGTAGGAATTTTATTTGTATGTAACTACATACATGTGTCGGTATTCTATATGAATATTGTAAATCATTAATGCTTAATTAATTTATTGACTACTAATTACCAAAGAAACTCAGTTCTGTCTCTCTGTTTGTAAAGCTTTCCAGGCAATCAAACTGAACCCCCAAGTACTTCCTGGAAGTATATGACGTCTACCTGAATCACGTGAAAATCGAGCATTTTGGACTTCCGTTGACGCGACTCTCTTTATACGGCTCTGCCACACCTCATGCCTAAACCTACCTTATCCAACCAACGAAAATAACGACAACCAGCCAATCAGAGGCAGCGTAGGGCGGGTCATGTCTTAGACATAGCAGGATTCCACATTCAGCCAACGGGCCACCGGCTCATCGCTTACTAGTATGTTTGTATTATCCTTAGGCAAGTTTAAAACGGTCTTTTTAACTGGAACTTCATCTTCCGTGTCGGGCGATACACGAGCTCTGTATAAACTCCAACGTTCGATGCTGTGAAGTTTGTTTTGTTTTTACCATGGTCAAAGCGCTGACAGCGAAGGATCCTCATATTATCACCACGTAACGTTTCATCTGCATCTTTCATTTCGGTTAGCTTTGCGTGGGAAACTCTAGCTAGCTGAACTCATTTAATCAAGTAAAATGATATAGAAGAACCATTTTTCGTCGCAAGTAAACTCCGCAAATGTGTTGGTGCTGAAAAGTCGGGTTTCTAAGCTAACCGGCTTCTGACAGCTTTTCCATTCAGTGCCGGCTGAAGAGGAGGGCAATGTGACGTGGTAGTCGGGCTCGAGATACTGTGTAACAGCTGCCTCCAGGTGCTCTCTGACAGCGTGGACACTTAGGATACACCAGCAGGGTTCGTTGATGCCTCCTTTGCTCAGCGATGTAATCTGCCAGTGCCGATCGGGCGAGATCCACCCAGGGATCGACCCGGGCGGACGCGCGGAAGGAGAACCCTCCTCAGCTCCCCCATCTAAAGCAGTCCCCCGACAGCCCGTCGACGGGGACTGCCACGCGGACCCCGGCCAGTCAGCACACCCATGTGACATATGTGGAGGTCCCGAGCAGGAGCACAGACTGAAAGTGTTGTTCCAAGTCCTGGATGTGAACGGCGATGGAGGCATTTGTGTCAACGACCTGACAATTGGGCTGAAGAAACTAGGAGTGCATCGCACCGAACATGAGCTCATGGTAAGTGGACATGTGTCTGCTCAACTGTATGGGCTGTATAGTTTTTTATAAAACAAAAGACAAGAAAGACATCACAGCCCGTAGGGAGAAGTGCCAAACTCAAAGTCATACGCTAATCAAATTTAAAATGTAGTTACCGTGCAAGCAGTAATGTGTAGGGGAAAGACATCTGGACGTCTCAGATAAAACTATGGTTGGTCGCAAAGTGAAAAGTGTTTTTTGATGTCTAGGACAGTGGTTCTCAAATGGGGGTACGTGAAGGCACTCCAGGGGGTACGTGAGATTTTTCTTTTTTAAATATATTCAAAATTAGCATCCATTCAAAAATCCTTTAGAAATAGTTATTTAATAAATATTCAATAAAATATAAGTTTAAGTTCATAAAACTGAATTCAATGCAACAATGCAATCTTCAGTGTTGACAGTTTAATAAATCAGACACTGATGGCAGAGCGCTGTGTTTTCCAACCAAAAATGCATTGCGCGGGTTAGGGGGTACGTGGCTGAAAAAAGGTTGAGAACCACTGGTCTAGGATAAAGCCTTTGTTTCAACCGAATTACAGTGGCAATATTTTAAGGTGAAGCAGGTTGGTGAAAGCAGTTCGAAACATCCTTTTTTCCTACATCAGGGTCCACCCTGATGAAACCAAGATGGATAGTGTACAGGTGGGGCTGGCGATATTTCAATATGAAAATTCATCGTCTTTCAATGGAGTCATATTGTGATGAAACGATACATTGATATATTGCGATACACAATTTCGTCGTCTAAATTGATAACAAGCACTCACTTGACTCAAATTTCTCAGAAAGGTTGACTACTTTGACCCAAGGTTCTTAATAATGAAGACAATTTCTGACACATCAAGCAGCAACTGTAGTAGCGAGCTACTTTGCAGAAACAGTAAGTGAGTACGGGAGTCTCCCCCGATCTCATTTGACAGTGGACTGGAAGCTTGAAATCTCTGATGCTCTGAAAATGTCTCTCTTTGTTTCTGGAGGGTAGTTGCATAATCCTGAATAATGTTACCTTCTACATTGCCAGTTGGAAATGTTCAAGACCTCAGAGTCCCAGAATGAACCTCTAATAACAACCCTAGCTCCTCTCTCTACACAATATGAAACTGTCAGACTTCAGAGTATCTCAAAATAATATTTACTGTATCATTTGACAATGAATATAAATGCCTATATGCAAGGTACAACAGCTCATTAATACTTTTGCAGTTACTTTTAATCAGTTAATGAGAACTTTCAGTCGTCATAAAGTCAAAAGGGTTCCCGTTACATAAAAATTAGCAATATGTTCAAGCTAACAGGAAATATGCAGGTATATAAAAAAAACAGCTTGTACAGCTTTGAACATTCATAGTGTTGTTAAAGCATTGGCTACAGCAGCACAAAACCATGCGGTGTCAACTAATAAGAGGCATTAAGTCAGCATGACTGACCCACCCTGCATCGAATGACGGGTGGTAATTAAATGGTGTGTGGAGAATGGCTCTCTGAAGGAGTTTGTTTGGAGCAGTGAGAGAGCGAGAGACAGAGCATGTCAAGCCAAGAACAATCTAAAATGAGCTAGAATTAGTCATTCAAGAGCACAAATCTTTAAATCCACTGCACTACTTTTAATTTGAGAACAGGAATTAATAAACCAAGAGCAAGAATTACTCATTTGAAAAACACAAATTAATACATTTAGAGCAAAGATTTTTAATTTGAGAGCATGAACTATTAATTCACAAGAACAAATAAATTGAGATTCCAGATTTTTAAATTGAGTTCACAAATTACTTATTTGAGAGCAGGTATTATTAAATGGAGAGCACAAATTACTTCGTTTTTTTTTCATTGACACCTCCTGGGCTTCGTACTGATGAGAAGCAGGCTTTCTGTCTTTCACTGTCTGTTGGTTTGGATTTAGTCCAGTTTACCACTAGCAGTCCACTCCCCAGTGGTCCAAGACATCTGGGAGGGTTTTAATGCTAGAACATTTCAGTGATGTATTTAGGGCCAGCTCCGTGTTGATATTCATAGAAGAGTAATAAGATAAGATAAGAGAATATGATTTTGTGCTTGCTTTTACATGACTGTTATAACTTTGGTCCGATTTACTTAAAACACCAAGGTTCCACAAGTTAGCAACAAAATAATCCGTGCCCTTCATGTATCATTTCAGACATGTTAAAATTCCCCAGAAAGTCCAACCTAGTTTTACAATATGTGTAAAAGTGTACCATGATCAACGGTATTAACACTTGAAATAAGGAAGTGTGCAAACTGTCTTCTTTATAGTTTTATCTTAAAAGGGTAAGTTTGAGATGGGTCAGAAGTTGCTTAAAGTAATATCTAGTTCGCAATGAAACTCCATTTGGCCGCATCATTCTTTCACATAGCCAAGGCTAGCTTTGACGTTATTGGTAGGTACCTGGCAATTGTGTCATATCTCATAATTATTTGTAAGTGTGCAAGTAAAAATTGAATGTGGTTGCATTCATGCGAGTGCATAATATCACTGGTGCCGCCAGTGCAAAATACCAGTTCGGTGGAAAAGCAGCTGGAAGTCAGGAGCCGTTAAACACTGTAGTTTTCCCAGCAGCAGGGACCCGGTACTTGTTGAGAATTCTAATACAGTGGAGCTCTGTTGTGGGGTGGATGGGATCGCCTGCTGGATGCTGACGGAGTGACTCAGGGAGTGCAGGAGGAGAATGAGGGAGGGAGGGAGGAGGGAGGCATCACTCAGCAGATTTTCTAGTGTAAGGGAGGTGCAACTGAGGGGAAACCCTGCTTCTCCCCCCCTGCTATTCTGGCTGCCAATCCAAGGCATGAATTCATTTCCATCCTGCAATTTCGTCCTCCATTGGCTGAGGTGCTCGTTTCATGACTCGACAGGGGAACCTGCTACTCTGGGCTGCAGTGATTGGTCAGGCTCAGCTGCAGTGAGGATGCAGGTTTCTGGAGCCTCTCTTTGCTGCATTTGTCTGGCTGCTGATACTGAAGCCAGCTAAGTCTGCTGGTGCCATCATTTAATCATTCTCAACATGAGATACTTTCAGTGTGGGATTCTACGTCAAATGGAGAATTGATCATGCCTCAGAAGTGTATGACAAGAGTTAGATAGGAGCATTTAGTTTTATCTGCTTCTTTTGTTGGATGTCTGTGGACCTGAGCCTGGACGTCTGTCAACTGAGTGATTTTTATTTTATAATGAGAAAAAGATCCAGTTGGAAGATAAGACCGAGACACTGAGCTGAAGGTGCCCTCTCTACTGGACCATGTTGTCCTCAGTTGACCTTTCTGCAAGCTCAACTCTTTGATTTCAGCTAACAGAACCCGTTAAGAGTTGTTGTCTTTGAGTAGTGGGCAATCAACCAGACACCCTTAGCCCCAGTTTGAGGATGATGAAGACTTTCCTGTGCCAGAGCCTTTTTAGCAGGACGCAGTGTAAGCCTGCCCAAACTCCGTTGCCAGGGGAAAAAGAGACTGAGGCTCCTGGGAACTGCAGAGAGCTGCAAGCTGTTCTCCAGGAAAACACTGCACACTCCTCTGAGAGTCAAACAATCGGCAGTAGAAGTGTAACTCCAAAGAAGACCACAGAATTAATTGTGATGGCACCACCTACGGATCAGGTAGGATAAAGCAGATGGCTTGACCTCTGACTTTTATACCAAGCACCACCATCAAGTAAGGGATTTTAAATTTATTGATAAATTGATGGGCACATGTGGTCCTTATTGCGTCTAAGCACCACTGTGCTAAGTGCAGCGTCACTGAGCTGCTGACTCAGTGTTGTTAACCTGTGCTGACCCAGTGTCACTGGGTTAAGGCTCTTTTCCAGAAAGACACAGCTTTTTCTACACTTGGACGCTGCCAAGAACAACCGCACTCTTTTTTTTTGGCAGCTGAGCAGCTCCGCTGGAGCTGATACCAGATAGTGCCTTGCCTTGCTCATGGGTACCTCAGTTTTCTCTTAATTTAGCATGGTTTTATCAGCCAGTTCAGAGCAGTCAATGCAAACTGAAAATGTGCAGTTGCTTACAGTGCGTTGGATGTCCTATGATTAAGTGTGCTACTGCTACACATGGGAAATGCATTTGCTTCCATCTTATTTAGTTCCTTATAGCAAATCGTTGTTTCACTGGGGAATACCTACATTTAGAGGTAAAAGTCACTATAACAAACACGGTGACACTGTTGGATATAATATATTTGATTAAGTTATTCATTTTACTGTTCCTGAGAAAAGGCTCGGCCCATTTAACTGCTTAATGTCAAACTTAAAGACTGTATTCCCCCTTGGTCTGCTTACCAACAGCAGAGTATCCCGTCAATGTTACTGCTTACTGCTCACAGGGGCATATTCACAAAAGGATTGTGCGGTTTTGCAGCTCCTCATTCTGTGCAAATACGACCAAAGGAAACCGAGAACTTCTCAAAACACCTTCAAAAGGGAGAAATGTACCTCTAACTGTTCTGCCAAGCCAATGTCTTTGTGCTCCTGTGCTATTTGCACATATTTAATATGCAGACATGTGGCGCAAAATTGGCCCCTATCATTTCAAATGAGCCTCTTCACAAAGCAGTTACAGTGAATTTGTTAGTTTCTTAAGAGAGTTGGTGGTGACCAAAGCACATAAGGGTTTTCTGCTCAAAACTCCCAAAAATTATTTTGGAATGCAGTGATGGCTGTGACATGAAAATGTATGTCATTATTTCATCCACCCACATATGTGTGCTCTGCAGCCCAAAGGCCCATATGGGTACGATTAAAGAAAATAAGTTAAATGAGCCTGAGACCGGCTCGATTAGACTCATGCATTGCAGTATAATCATATACTGCAACAGCTAATCATTATTGTGCGTGTGCAGCATAGGGCCAAGACTAATTCTACTCAGGTATTCATACCTTTTAAATGCCAGTTTTTGAGACGATGCCACTATGTTTTTAAAACTGTAACAACACAAAAGTTATTTTCTGTCTAAGTCCTAAGCGGTATTTATAGTTTAATTTTTTCACTAAAACACACGTACAAACATACACACACATAGGTACATTAATGAAACCGCTAAGGGGCTCATCTTTTTATTTTTAATAATGCACCATGTTAGAGGGTTTCTGTTCCTACAGTTTTCAGCTTTAGTTCTCTGAAAGTCTCTTTCATCTCCAAGAAATATTGGTATTATAGAGGAAATATCCCTAATCTTATAGTAATCAAAACAAATCGATTAGGGAAATCGGTGTAGACCTCCACCTGCTGTGTCTGCAATGACCACTGCGAACACAACCCACAACGGTCTAACCCCCTGTCCAGACCCCATGTGTATTAGATGGGGGTTTTTTTCACTGGCAAATATGCTCTCAATTTAATTCAGTTCAATCAACTTTATTTGTATAACCCAATATCACAAATTTGCAGGGGAAGGACTAAAGCATGCAAAGCTGCTGCTTTGATAGCTGTTCGGTGGGATGGTTCCCTCAAACAGTGGCCTATGGACTGGCCTCCATTCTGTGAGTCGCACATGGTTGAATCTTTTTTTAACATGCTCAGTCAGTTTTGCCTTTTCGCTAGCAGAGCACATCACTTGACAGTGTATTGCTCAGGTTCATTCAGTGAGAGACAAACATGCATATTTCCTCTCCGGCCGGCACACCCAGCTGTTCCTTCCCTTGGGATCCATTTCCTGCTAGTAAGAGTAAATTCATGCTCCAGCTAACTCTAATTCTGTGTAGAAATCCTTCCAGTTGGCTTGGCAGCTATATTGGCATAAAGTGCCGTGGACTAACAACCCGATGTGTGTGATGACTGCAAAGTGGTCCAAACTGCAGGCTCAGTCAACAGTGCACAGATGGCACCTACAGTCAGTCCACAAAGCTATAGGGCTGTTTTTAATAACAGCGGCAAATGAGTTCAAGTCAATATCCTTTAAAGATAATGTTACTATATATACAGTCAATGCATCAGGCTTACTGAAATGTCTTAAGCTCACATAAATACAAAAATTACCCGAAAATGAAGTCGCTCAAAGGTTTCTCCTGTCTCTTGTCTCCTTCCAGAAAATAGTGAAAGCAGGAGACAAAGACCTGGACGGACAGTTAGACTTTGAGGAGTTTGTTCATTATCTCCGGGACCATGAGAAGAAACTGCGGCTGGTATTCAAGAGTCTGGACAAGAAGAACGATGGTAAGGAATCCTGTTGCATATGATGACTTTTTTTAGTCTGCTGTGTGGTACTGAGAAAAGACAGAACCAACACGTTTTCTTCCGCTCAGCCCTTTTGGCCCGAGCTCCAGATGAGTTACACTCCGACAAAAGCGTCCAACATGAGGGCTCTGGCTTGGCTCGTCTCCATGACGTGACCCAAGAAGCTGAGATGGACGACATAGCTGCACCTTGGCCTTGCTGTAATTTAAGGGCAATCTTTTTAAAGCATTTTTATTTGTTATTAAAAAAAAGCATTTTCCAAAAGGTTTGGTGTGTTTTATCAGTGTTTGTAATCCAGAAAGGTTAAAAAAACAAAGAAACAAAACAGAATATCTGAATACCAAAAATTGAAAACCTGAATAGCCTAAATGTACTTGGTTCTAATCCACCACTGTTATAACAAGAGCACAGAACTGTTTAAAGGAGCACAAAGGTGTTCTTAGATATATCCTCTTCATCTTTGCTCTCAACATGCAACAGTTGGTTGCATTTAGCTTTAAAATATACAAAGTATTGTTGAGTGAGTCTGGGCTGAACATGCTAACTGTAGAATTAGCGCCTTGTAGCTGAATGTGGTCCGAGAAATCTGCGAGGGACTACACACTGCAGAAAACACGATGACGGACAACAATAATCCAGTTCCACTTCAAATATGCATTTGACACTTTATTCTTCCTCTGAGCACATCAAATACAGCGGGCACCATGTACCCAATCATAAACTGGCAAGCTCACAATCTCGGATCTTGCAGCGTTAATCTCTAAACTTCAGGCTCGAGCTGAGATAACCCTGATGACATGATCAGTGTCATTTTCTTAGACTTCACAAAGCTTCTCCGACCTAGAAGACATTATACAGTACAGCTGTTTTTACAGGCAGAGTACTGCTCAATGTGACTATTAAACTGACTTCTATGTGTAAAATCTGTGGCGTTCATCTTTAATTAATACAAATTCTATTCAAAACTGTGTTGTAGGTCGGATCGATTTGCAAGAAATCATGCAGTCTCTGCGTGACCTGGGAGTGAACATCTCTGAGGAGCAGGCTGAGAAGATCCTCAAGAGGTTTGGGGGGGTACACTGTCTTTCAAAAGTTTGGGGCACCTGTTACATTGATGTTCTCATCTTTCCTTCAATAATAATGATTATTTTAACAGAAACTGAATAAGTATAATTCAGAATGTAATATTTACATTTCAAATAGTTTTGGCCCCGAAAGAAGAAGAAGAATTTGATGATTAAAAGTTACGTTTAGTCGATGTTCCCGAAGGGTTACATAATGGGGGAGAATACACTTTTCCCCAAAAAATATCGTTTGAATTTGTTTTCCAGCACCGGAAAGTATAAGTAACCCTCGATCATTTCTGAACCACATCGGTGCTTGCGTTTGGGCTCTCAATAGGACGGCTGTGGCTCGGAGGTAGAGCGGGTAGCAGCCTACTCAGAGGTTAGATTGAAGGTTTAACCTGGAATTGGTCCAGCTGATGTTCCAACAGTTCTAACTTTAGACGAACCTTCTAATTCTATAGTGAAGTCTGAAGAAGAGGTTTGTTAAAGTTAAATTCAGCTTGTTCTAGGCTGCTTTTATTGTGAAACTCTTGACACTGAAAGAGAAAGCTGTTCTTGTTTAAATCTAAGCTTCCAGTTTCTTTGACCAATGACTGTTTATTTCTCTCTTCTTATTTAACTGTTGCTCAGAGGATCTCTGTCTCTTTCAGTTAATCCAATGAACAGGGTTTTGTTCTTCATCTTCTAAACTAAATAACATCTGTTAGTAAAGAGTCTTTCTACAAGATAAAAGCATCAGACACATGCGGGCATATAGAATAATCCTCTCACAAATGTGACTGTCCTAATCAAGCGTTTGTTGCAGGTGATCCTAAACTTTTGAACAGTGTGTGTCTGTTCATTTGACAGTGGAAAAAACTCTACCTGCAGTAAGATTGTGGTTTCTATAAGTAGAACAACTACACACAAATGTAAAAACACAGAATATGTACTTTTAATCAAAAAGGAATTTCTGAACATTTACATTATTAATGAGTCATTTTAGAGAATTGTTAAAAAAAATTGCACTGGACATTAAAGGAGCAAAAGACCACCAAAGCTTAAGTTATGAACTTTGACCCATGAGACAGTGGATTTCTTCCCTGCCAGGGCCTGGTAAAACCAAATATAAACTTTATTTTACTTTTTAATGATCATTTTTAAAGTATTGATAAAAATAATAACGATAATGTACCTGCACAGCAAAATGGAGCCAGAACCAAAACAATCTAGTTTTCCATTTCCATTAAAAAATGTTAGTTTACTCTTATAAACTTCCTGTAATTTCAATGGCAAACTTCATTACGGCAAATATTCTACAGACATTTATAAATGGGGGGAAAAATGCAGAACATTTCCTGTTAAATGACTTTTCTTAACAGTGTGATCTGTAGTAACAAGAAAAATGTTATCAGCAGCAAATGGCTCATTGTTGTGGCTCGTGGGATCCTTGTCTTGTTCCTCTAACCTCCTGTCTGTCTGTCTGTCTGTCTGTCTGTCTTTCTTCTCTGGCTGGCCCAGAATAACGAGGGGTCATATCTGGGCCCCTATCTTTTAGTAAGTAGTAGCTTCTATAGTCTGCTTGCTCAGCCTGTGCTACAGTGATCCTGAATACAGTCTGTCTAGTTCAGTTAACAGATGATGTTTTATTCAGTGATTTTTAGAAGAAAACAATATCACATAGACAAAGAAATACTGCTACCATGGTTGACACGCAAGAGTGCGAGTAAGCAGATTGCTTGTTCTTTTCACCGACTAAAACTTTCACATTTGTAACGGCCCGTATTCACTGTTTTACTCTACATCCCCAGTATGGATAAGAATGGGACAATGACCATTGACTGGAGTGAGTGGCGGGATTACCACCTCCTGCATCCAGCGTGCAACATTCCTGAGATCATCCTCTACTGGAAACACTCTACGGTAGGCTACACACTCTTCCTCTTAGCAAACCTGAATAGCAGTCCAAATCTCATCTTTCCTAATGGAAAAGGTTTGTTTGGGCAATGTGTAAGAAGAAGGCAAGGAAAGTGAAATGTTGCATGATTAGTGAACTACATATCATTTAGACTGTCACCTTACAGATACCACTCCCTTTCTTATTGTAAAGGCATACGAGCATTCTGAGAAAGCCATTTAACTAGTTTGTAACTGCATGTGTAAGTAATTAAATTACTGGTTAATATTTTGACATTACTTGTTCTAATAATAATGAATAATTTGATAATCCAAGTGGGAGAAGAAAAAGACCCCATAATAATTTGCGTCTGTACGTTTTGAAATTCTGATTTAAAAGTCATTATTAAATAACCAAGAATATGATTACTGTTTCTCTTGAACACTGGAATTAATTCATTAGGCTCAATGTTTTGGGGGAAACTGAAATGACATAACTCATGAAACATGACACTCAGGAATTACCAGCCTCATGTGACGTGAATAGAAATGCCGATAAATGATGTAAGTGTTTCATCTCTCCTGCTCTCTCTGACTTTAATTGTATCCATAATAATAGTTATTGGGGGAAACAACAGATCATGAAAAGACAAATCCTTCTAATAAATGAAGAAAGTTGATTGTGGTCTTTTTGTTGTTCCAACGTACAATGAACATTTATTTTAACCAGACGGTAAATCTGAAAACAAATCAAATATAAAACTTGAGTTTTATCTGTCTTCCCTATGACACTCCAGTGATGTTGAGATGCATCAGATCATTCGATCAGCTGCAGCGTCCAATCAAATAACTGATAAACAATGAGGGGGACATCAGACGTTAAAAGACTTCCGTGAAGGCTGCTCTTGTTTATATTCGCTCATGGCTCCTCGGAGATCCCCTCATGCTTCTCGATCCTCGACCCTCAGAGCAGAAGTAAGAGCTTTGAGATGGCCGTCAAGAAGGCGCCGCAGAAAAACGTCATGTTTAAGTGAGGATCGAGGAGTGAGGAAATTACAAATAAGAGACGTGGGATGTACCCACTAACTCTAAGGCTTCCTCCTCAGATCTTTGATGTTGGGGAGAGTTTGTTGGTGCCTGACGAGTTCACGGCAGAGGAGAAGAAAACAGGAATGTGGTGGCGACATCTAGTGGCTGGAGGAGGAGCTGGTGCTGTGTCTCGAACCTGCACTGCACCACTGGACAGGCTCAAAGTCCTCATGCAGGTAAAGCACATCACACAGCTGAACTAGAGAGTGCTCTCAGAGAAGGACAAACTGTACAAAGGGAAAGGAAGTAGTGATCCAAGTGTGAAGACATGCTGACAGTTTGTCCTGACCCCCCCTTCCTCCCCCTCCAGGTTCACGCCTCCAAGAGCAACAACATGCATATCACTGGAGGCTTTGTCCAGATGATCCGAGAGGGCGGCGTGAGGTCACTGTGGCGAGGCAATGGTATCAATGTCATCAAAATTGCCCCCGAGTCTGCTATTAAGTTCATGGCATATGAACAGGTGTGAACCGCTACAGCTCTGACTCCATTAGGCTGTTTATTTCTCTCTCATTTTGGGTGATTGCATGACAAGAAATGTTCTGTCCCTCAGATGAAACGATTAATTGGAAGTAACCAGGAGACGTTGGGCATCGGCGAGAGACTGGTTGCAGGCTCTCTGGCTGGAGTAACCGCTCAGAGCAGCATCTACCCCATGGAGGTCAGAGCGAACACAGACAGAAAGAAACATCTGTAAATGTTATGTAGCAACTCATGACTCATGTTTGTGTGCATAAATATCCAAGTGGACTCTTTTGGCTTGTGACTGACTGCCCATTTTAACTTTTAGCCTTGAACCCATCATGTGAAACTGTACTGTGACCTCCTATCTGGAGGAAATCAGATCTTCACATGCAGACTCACAGACCTCCAGTAATGCACATAGTGTGAGCAAGTCATTTATGTAAATTAGGTTCATAACACACAATGTATTTTTTATATAAAAAAAGAGTGCACTGCATATATATTAGTCTAAGTGTGTTCAAGTATGAACCATTTTCTTCAAATGTTTAACAACAAAGTGGAGCTGTCTTTCATCAGACTGGAGTCCTGTCATCACTCTCTGTCCTCTCAGGTCTTGAAGACACGGTTAGCCCTGAGGAAGACGGGACAGTACTCGGGCATCTTGGATTGTGCCAAACATATCTTTCAGAAGGAGGGAGTGGCTGCTTTCTACAAGGGCTATGTCCCCAACATGCTGGGCATCATCCCCTATGCTGGCATAGACCTGGCTGTCTATGAGGTCTGTTGTTGTTATTGTTCTCAAGGGGATAACTTGTTGTTTGATGTTTTGTTTTTAGCTCAGTCTGACACCGTAGCTCTCCTCTCCTCTGTCAGACTCTGAAGAATTCCTGGCTGCAGCGCTACGCCACCGACAGCGCTGATCCTGGGGTGTTTGTGCTGCTGGCTTGTGGCACCACTTCCAGCACGTGTGGCCAGCTGGCTAGCTACCCGCTGGCCCTGGTCCGGACACGGATGCAGGCGCAAGGTCAGTCACCGCAGAACTATACTGCGCTGTACAGCGACTGAACATTAGAATCATATAAAGATGTGATTATGAGTTTCAGGAAGTTTATCAGAATGATTGGACCTCATGGAGGAGTTATTTAATATTCTTTACCGTGTTATTACTTATTTACTTATTTATAATACTTGTTTTGATCTTGTTTTTTTTAACTATGTCTCTAGTTTACACTATCCTCTCTGCTGCTGTAATCCTGCAAATTTCCCCGCTGCAGGACTAATAAAGGATTATCTTATCTTATCTTACATATAACTCTAAAAGGATCGTTATTACTGATGTTGAAAAAAGAGGCTGAGACCTGGAACCTGTCTGGCTGCCCTCGCTTGTTAACATGGATGCCAAAATAAAACGCACACACGCTGCTCATGCGGGCTGTGTGGCCCTACGTTAATGATGGCTGCATTCCACTGTGCAGGCTGGCTCACGGAAATAGCATTCTTTGACACTTAATGGAACTAAGCCATTGTTAATGTGCTTTTCCCACAAAGTCAAATGTCTGCTGAGAAAAAGATAATATTATTTGCCAGATTCAGTCCAAAGAATGATTCTTAGAGTGGAACACAATTAGATGACAAGACAGAATATATGAGATAAGAAGTTTGAATCACATTTGAATATAAGAACTGCAGAATAGATAGAAAGTAGCAGTTTGACTGATTCTGTTGCATTTGCAGCAATCTTTCTGAAGTGCACTGTCCCTGTAAACCAATAAGTATGTTAATCATTTAAGTTGGAAGTGAGGCCAGTTCAGTGTTTTGGAGCTGATACATCTGTTGATATTTTCTGGATTTGTCTGATAACGTCTTTGTGGTCCAGAGGTTATCACTGCACTGCAGTGGGAGGATGCTGCCCCCTACAGTACAGGAGCGGGGTGCAGCTACTGGTCTTTACTAAGCTTGGTCCTGAGTACTAAGTCCGTCTTTCTTAAGACCAGCCTATGGCATGGACTTTAAGTCAGTTGCACCAACCAAACTGAAGCCTAGTCTTAACTACATCTGGTCTTAGTCATGGGCACTCATGTGAACACCCACACAACCGTGGCTGTTGCCTAGCAGCGTGTGTTGCTCGGATACATTGTTAACAATCTCCACTGTCTTGCCAATGTGTAGCTTATCATTTATCATTCGTGGCAACGTTATTATGGAGGATCAGAGAGAAAGCAAAGGAATTCTCATGGACATTAGGATAGGAAAATGAATAGAGCTGTCACATTTGGAGCTAGCACAACACGATGCAGTGGCTCTCAGTCACTCTATGAACATCTGAAAACACTTCTGATCAGGCAGAAATCTGTATATTATACTTATTGTCCACACTTCTCCACCTCTGATACAGTGCAGGCTACATCTGCTTCATCATAAAAAACCAGCAGCGTTGTTTGTGGGTCAACTGTGGCTCAGTGGTAGAGCAGGGTTGTCCTTCAATCAGACAGCGGTTCGATCC